>NC_068350.1:36540784-37239117 GCF_014633365.1 Diospyros lotus | reverse complement strand
CCAAGCTGCTGAGGTGGAAACCTAGCATTTATGTTTGATTCTTTCTTGTAACAGCCTGATTCTCAATTGGTATAAATTGCAGGAATTTGTCAGTGGCCAAAATAGGCCAAAGTCAACACATATTACTCGGATTATTCAAGGTTATGAGACATATTCATTCAAATCCAACTTTGATATGTGGCCATCAGGATCAGCACCTTCAACTGGTGAGGAGGGAAGAGGAAAAGTAGCAGGTAGATTCTTGTCTTTGTTTTTTTTGGTGTTGAAAGATTTGCTGGTTGTTATTATTGATTGTGGAACTGTTCTCTATACCTGTAGCTTTGCTGAAGCAACAAGGTGTTGGCATAAAAGGAATGACTAAAGCTGCACCTGTAAATGAGGAAGTCCCACCTTTGCTTGAAGGTGGTGGAAAAATTGAGGTCTGGTAAATAACTTGTTTTCATGGTGGTATACAGGATTATTAAACTTATGTTGGCTACTATATTAATCTGGTAAGGATATCAAATATTGTTGGTTTTCCAGGTATGGCGCATTAATGGCAGTGCCAAGACTCCAGTGCCCAAGGAGGACATAGGTAAATTTTACAGTGGAGATTGCTACATTGTTCTCTACACCTACCATTCTGGTGATAAGAAAGAAGATTACTACTTGTGCTGTTGGATAGGGAAGGATAGCATTGAGGTAATTTTCCCTTTCTGCTGTTGAGCTTGAAGTAGTGAGAAGAAAATACTCATATTGCATAATGTAGAATGAAACACGTACATCTTTTATTGCCATGTTGGTTTCTCTTCAATGATCACTCATGTTAGTTTGTAACTTATTTTTTCAGCTGCTCAATTAGGGACATAAAATAATCAAAACAACTCAGCATGATTTCATAAGTAGTTAATAGCATCATCTTCTTTCTTAGCGGTGTTCTGAAGCTAGGCTTAGAGTTATTGTTTTTATTATCTCTTCTGCTTCTATCTTATTACATGCTTAGCTTTCTCATTTATGTTTGCATGACTCTGTCTGTCCATTTTACCCACCAAGAGAGAAGCACTGTGATCCCTTTGCTTTCTGAATTAGTTGGTTGATTTCTTTTAGATGGTAGTCAGATTGCAAATGCAGATGCCGCTTCCTGTCTGATTTGAACCCAGTCTTTCACATTAGTCCTTGACCCCTTATTTCTTTGCTTCTTTTGGAGTCAACAATGTTAATTCTGAGATATTCGATTTCAGATATGGCTACATGGCCTGTGAAATCTTGAGCCAGTTTTCTCCATCATTACAATATATGACGATTTTGGACCTCACACAATCCATGAAGCACCTGACTGTAGAACCACCATTTAATTGTTTTCAGTTTCCTAGCACATGTTACATTTTTTCAGACAGTCTAATGGATGACACATTCTTTTAGCTTCATTTTGTGCATTTCCAACTGTTGGAACTATGTTTTGGTTTCTATTTTATTTTATTTCTCAGGGGTTTACATCCTTGTTTGCCAACAGATTAGTTCACCTTTCTAGCTCTTTTGGCATGGAATATGGAGCATGACTTAAAGACTGAGATCTGAGATCTTGTACTGCTACCTGTTTCTTTGACATCTATTATTCTATTACGTTATGCTTATCCTTTCAATGTTAATTACTTTTCATGATTGGTGGACAAACAGAATATTGTTATTTATACTACAATTATTCGGAACTTTTTTCAAGTTCCAACCTCCAGTTAGATTGCTTTCTACTGGCAATTAAGTCCTGGGTTGGAATAACACCTGCATTGTTTTTCAATTGCTACCCACTTTTAGATGTATAATTAGTTCAATTTGTAATTGGGTTTGCAAGCTGTTATAAGCATGAAGACGAATGTTAAATATTTTGCTTTGTTCTGTCATTGGTAATCATGGGTTGGGATTTGATTGTTTCTATTAATTGGATACCCTGGTTACATTTCCAACTTCAGGATGATCAAAAGATGGCTGATCGTTTAGCAACTACCATGTTCAACTCACTAAAAGGGAGACCTGTGCAGGTATCACAATATTTTTTACTTGGGGGCTGTTTAATTGTGGAAAACTGCCCCAGTTTTCTGAGAATTACTCCATAGAAAATGGCAAATCAGAAAAATTGTTCAAATACAAAAGTTTTCTGAATAGAAAATCAAGATTTTGAAACGCGGTTGTCCAAAACTAAGCTGAACTTGGGAAACTTTTAAAATGAGTTTTCCAAGTTTTCCTTGCTAATATGGAGATTTGAAAAACGTGTCTCTCCACAAGATTTTGTCCAAATCATCTTTATCTTCTTCTCTAACACAAGTAACACAAAAGAAAAACCTTTCTCTCTTTCTTTTGAACATAATTTCCAATTTTTAGATTGGAAACTAGTTTTCTATACTTCTTACTTTTGAACATGTTTTTCAATTTTTCCATGGAAAATAAAAACTAGAGATTTCATAGAAAATTGGAGTTTGAAAACTTGAAAACATTTTCCACAACTATGCAATCCCTTGTTACCATATGGGATGCAACCTTAAGATTGAAATATAACATATGCATTGTGTAGGGTCGCATATTTCAAGGGAAAGAGCCACCACAATTTATTGCCATCTTTCAGCCAATGGTGATTCTTAAGGTATTATTGTGGCACATATAATTGCTTAGATTAATATCAATCAAGAATGCTTGGTACTAAAGTTTTTGAAATATCTATTGTTTTCATTAACTAATCTTCTTTTATTAGGGTGGAATGAGCTCTGGTTACAAAAACTACATTGCAGACAAAGGTTTAAATGATGAAACTTACACCAGTGACTGCATTGCGCTCATCCGCATTTCTAGAACCTCTGTGCATAACAATAAAGCTGTGCAAGTTGATGCTGTATGTGCCTAGTCCTTGAGTTCACTTTTTCTTAAACTTTTATATGTATTGTATTTTGGATTCTCTTTGTTGATTTAATGGGTTCTTTATATCATTTCTATTGCTTAGATTTTTCATGATTGTTTTAGATATCTTTTCCCTTCCAACCATGTTTTTGTATGAATCCACCAACTAAGAGTTATATATTCTTGTATCACTCATCATGCAAATAAATTGTTTTGGAGGAGGAGCCCAGGCCAGCCTGACTTTGAGCTGTAGTCCTATGAGTTAGCACACATATGCCTGATGCAAACACAGAATCCTTGGTGCACTGTGATCTGTGTGGTGTTTGCTATATAAAATGACCAGGAGAGAGAATAGACCTGAAGTGGGCAAGATGTGACAGGGACTATCTGTTCACGTGATGCCCTTATAGTGCTTGTCAATTTGTCTACTTATTGAAGTACAGATAGATCCTTATGGAATTGATTGTAACTTAAACTGTTCAGGTTGACAGATGGTGACCCATATTTAAGACAATTGCCTAAAGTTGAATCGGAGGGAATTTCTTGATTCTCAAGTTTCCTTGTCTAGATGGCTCCAGTCTTGCTATGTTTGTTTCTTTCATTTTTTAAAGTCAAAAAGCCAGGAGATTAAGGGAGGTACCATGTAATATTTGGCTCCATCTTCCAGGTGGGTGAATTGAATAAGCTTAATGCTTCATCTGTGATTCTTACATCAATGAAGCATGAGGCAAGGGGTGTCAAAGATTTCAGCCCTTTTAGTTTGTTTCATAGCATACACATTGTTGGCAAAGTTGTTAGATCCTCAGTTAAAGGAATCTTGCCTAAGGTTGTTCATATTCTTAGAATCCCATTATATCTGTGGCTAGGCCAATTTAATTTGATACTGGATATGGAGAATGCTTAAGGCCATGGTGTTTTTCAGTTTCTTTTATATTTGTTGGAAAGGATGGATTCAATAAAAAATGGTAGCGATGGTTCAAGTTTTGTCACATCAACTGTTCAATTTTCTGTTCTAGTTAATTGTCCATCGTCACGTTTCTTTATGTCTTCAAGTAATCTGTGTTAGAGAATCTGTTGTCTCCTGTACTACATGTTTTGGTGGAGATCTTGGCGGATGGATGGGAGAGAGCTGGGGAGTCTTTTAGATCATTTTGAAGTAGCAAGATAACATCAGGTTACTTGGGGTTTCTGTGAAGCAGTTGGGCTATTTGCAATGTATGCACTTATGTTTAGAGCTAGGCTCTGGTTTGAAGGTGAACTTGGGGAGTGTTGTAATTTCAATTGACCACAGATATTCTCATAAGGGTAAACTTGCAGAACATGGATATTGAGATATTCCAAAAGCAATTGGTGAGTTGGAACAGGCAGCATTTCTCTATGGGAGGTAAACCTCCCTTACCAGGTTCGCTTTATTTAATTCTGGTCACTACTTTTATGACCTTGTTGATTTTCCCAACATATGTAGCTAAGAGGTTGAGAGCTGCCAAGGCATTTCTAAATTTCTTATCTGAAAGAAGGAACCAAATGACTTGTCCAGTTCTTTGTTTCACCATTCTAAATAGGACTGGCACATATTGGTGAACCAGGGTACTATGACTAGAATTCCCCGTGAATGCAGGTTTGTGGTTTATGGGATTCGGAATCTAGCTTCATGGGAGAAATGCATGCGGAGGTTTGCTTGTGAGTGGTACACATTTTTGAGGATGCTCGATTTCAGTTGCCAGTCCTATAGGCTGAAGTGGTTATTTTGATATGGGGTAAAAGACCTATAGACAAACCTGCGGGGTGGATGGATGGAATGGAAAAAGTTTGTAACAAAAGAGAGAGTAAGACCTAAAAAAACTTAGTTGGAAACTTTTAGATATGACTGGGGTATTATGGTCTTACACAAGATATGACCATGGATGTAGATGATTGGAGATCTAAATTTATGTTAGTTGACGTTGTAGCTTGTGGAGCAGTTGGTGATCCTTGGAGGTATGGATTCCTTATGGTTCTGGTTTGTGAAAAGGCATCCTGGTTAGATAGGAGGATCTTAGGAGCTATTTTACATTCTGAGATAGGAAAAGCCTGAAGCCTTGTTATTTGGACTTTTGTGCGATGTGATTTTGAAGGGGAGTTTCTCATCTTTATCTTCGGCTTCAGTTGCAACTAATCTTAAATTTGAAATAATAATATCCAGCTGAACATTGTTGTTAGAGGGGATCTGAATAAGTGAGAGATGGGGGAGTGGAGCAGCTGGTTATCCTTGGAGGTGTGGATTCCTAATGGTTCTGGTTTGTGAGAAGCGTCCTTGTTAAAAGGAGGATTTTAGGAGCTATTTTGCATTGTGAGAGAAGAAAAGCTGGAAGCTTTGTTATTTGGACTTCTCTCTGGTGTGAATGTGAAGAGGGGTTTCTCAGCTTTATCTTTGGCTTCAGTTGCAGCTAGTCCTGAATTTGAAGGAATAACAGCCAGCTGAACTTTGTTGTTAAGAGGGGATCTGAGTGATTGAATGATGGAGGAGTTGATTAATCTTTTTACGGCTGTTGTATTCGGCCCCTTATCATTGGTCTAAGTGAGGATCCTTTGTCATGGACTGCTTCCAAATCTGGTTGTTTTTGCTGATTTCCTTTTATGTGGCTTTCAGATTCAGAGTTCAGATTTGGTCTACATGTCAAGCCTCGAGATGAGGCTTGGAGAATTCGGGAGGGAAGAGAGAGAGCTTTGAGAGAGAGAATAGTTTCTGTTATTACTTCACTCATATCCAACTTCTTACAATCGGCTCCTTTTATAGACTACTCCTTTCAGTTGAAAGGAAAACTGAAAGAGTAGAACTTGCATAGCAGCCTAATTAGTACAAGTGGCTTATGCTTTATTCTCCAAAAAACCTAATCTACCCCTGGGGTTGTAACTACATTCCCATGGAAGTTTTTTCAGTTTCATATGTCTTCTAAGGTGCTGCATTTGTATGTGTGGAGGCAAAGGACAAAGTGCTTATCATTTGCAATCTGATTAGAAGAAGACATATTCATGTAAATTGGTCCTTTGATGGTAAGGCACATGAGAGTTTGTTAGTCATGTTCTCATTCAATGCCCAAGAACTCAGGAGCTATAGTTCATTGGTTCTTGAGAGATTTGGTGTGTTGGGTGCTCCCTCATAATTTGAATCTTGTTTCAATTTGATTGGGTTTGCCTATGGGTAAGAGGAAGAGGAAGAGGAAGAGGAAAGCATGGATCTTGGAACTTCATTTGGTGACTTGGACTATCTAGGGCAGTGTATAAAGACGATTTGTGAAGGTTTTGAGGATTCCATTGTTATACAAAACTAAAATTTATTCTTCTGTATAGTTCACATCCAAATCCAAGTGACTTGGAACCACCGTTGGTTTTTTTCTTTTTCACATACTTGTGGATGTGTGTGGGATACAGGTGTTTGGTTTAGTTCCTTTTTGATGTACATGAATGGTACACTCTTGATGCCTTTTAAATATATTTTTTTCTCGGTAAAAACATATGCTCTATCACACAGGTGAATACTAATTTTCATTTTCCCTTTTCATTAGGTGCAGATGTCCTCAGCTTTTTTGCAGTATTTTATTCTTCTAATTTTGTTTTGTTAAATGATTTCTCATGTGTAGTTGGATGAATTGATGTACTTATCTTGTGAACATATAAAACAATAATTATTTTATGCCAGGCTGCAACATCATTGAACTCCAATGAGTGTTTCCTTCTGCAATCTGGCTCTTCAATATTCATTTGGCATGGAAATCAGAGCACTTTTGAACAGCAGCAGTTAGCTGCAAAAGTTGCAGATTTTCTAAAGGCATGCCCTTTGCCCAAATCATGTTAAGTGCTCTTTCACTTTGATTACTTCTTGATTTTTGATCAACAAGCTCCATTTTGTATTATAATTCAGCCAGGTGTAGCTGTTAAGTATGCTAAAGAAGGAACTGAGAACTCATCCTTCTGGTTCCCTCTTGGAGGAAAACAAAATTACACCAGCAAAAGAGTAGCGCAGGAGATTGTCAGAGATCCCCGCTTGTTCACATTCTCATTCAGTAAAGAAGGTAAACGTTTACAACTACAAGTCCATTAGTGCTGCGTAGTCTTTATTGTTCTTCTGATTTAATATCTTGCCACATGTTCTTAGAAGCATTACATTGTTGAGAGATAAATTTCTAACTACATTTATATGATTATTCCTGCTGCCATGTGGATCCCCAGGAAAGTTTGAGGTGCGTTCTAGAAATTTGAATTAGATTTGACTACCTATTAATATCAATTTCGGTGTTCGGCAATTTCTATATTTGATTGATGTTTTTCATTTTGCAGGTTGAAGAGGTTTATAATTTCTCTCAAGATGACCTGTTGACTGAAGATATTTTGATACTTGACACACATGCAGAAGTATTTGTTTGGGTTGGTCAGTCTGTGGACTCCAGAGAGAAGCAAAATGCTTTTGAAGTTGGACAGGTGCTACTCAAGTAATTTTTTCTCTGAGAAGTGTTCATTCTGTTGTGTACTTTGTTCTTGACTGTTGAAATTCATCACAGAAATACATAGATCTTGCTGCATCTTTGGAGGGGTTGTCTCCATATGTGCCACTTTACAGACTCACAGAAGGCAATGAACCATGCTTCTTCACTACATATTTTTCCTGGGATCCTGTGAAAGCTACTGTATGTGCAGTAACTGAGCTCTTTTCCTTTTTCTTTACTTTTTTGATCTTTTTAGAAGATTACTTTAACTTTTGACGCAGATAACTTTGAAATTTCATTGTTTATGATGGACATCAAATGCTGGAAATTGAGGAAAATAAATTATCTACCAGGAAATCCATGAATTTTTTATGTTTCAAAGAAACATTTGTCAAATATAAGCCTTAATAAAGAACCTTAATTAGGATTTCGTTACCTTTTTTTTTTTTTTTCCCTGATAAGTATTTGCTTACTATTTTTTCGAGTTTCCATGTTGCACAAGTTGGCTTTACAATATCAACTATGTGATGAAACACGACCATATCAATTATCTTCATTCACCACCATCTTATAAAACTTATCTATATGAAGATGGTGTTGGAACTTTATTTCATCATTCCCTAGCTAGAGTGTTGCATTTGGAAGGGCATCTAGTGTAAAATTTTGTCACATTGTTCTTTTGCATGGATTTGTATTGTCAATGTGACTTTTGAAAATCAATTGACATTAAGAATGCTATGCCACCAACCCTAACTTGGTTAGGATAAGGTGCAGTTAATGATGGTGAAGTATTTCTTTCCTGTTCAACATCAAGCTGCTTTTTTTGTTTTCTTCAATGAAAAGTAACCATAGCCTTAGGAAAAAAAGAAAAGGAAACCATAGATCTACTTGGCAAACCAAGTGGTTTTATGGTGGGAATTTAAAAACAAAAATACCCTTGACTCCTTTTCATTCTTTCCACCATCCACCTGGCAAACCCAGTGGTTTCTTGTCAAAATCAGATGTGGGATCCCACATCTGATTGTCAGAACCCATATGTAGCTAAAACTTTTTCTTCTTCCTCTTCTTCTGTTTTCTTTTTCTTTGGCATTAAACCAGCAAGCTTATTGGCTGAAACTCAGATCTGTTTGGCCAAAATTTCTTCTCATTCTTTTGTTTCTGATTTTTTTGTCCTCCAAACCTAGACCCATTGTCCAGAACCCAGATTTAGTCTAGCGAAATCTAAATATAGAAAAAGAACACTTTCCTAGCCCTCACCCATGTAGTAATGGTCTTAGATTAACTTTGATACCACTTATAACACTACAGATTCTCACCCATAAGTGCTAGTTGAAGGTGACTTATGGGCTTATGGGATTGACCAAGTAATATACCCAAGACCTCTATAGTAGACTACCAATGTGGGATTGGGTCGTGACAAGATCTCCAATCATCACTACATATTTCAAGAAGAAGAAGACGAGAGAGAGAGAGAGAGAGATTTATTAAGGTTATTCTTTACAGCACTTTGACAATTAACCGGGTTTATTTTCTCCTTAAGGTCATTGCTTCTCAATCTCTCACGTTAGTTGCATATATTGCTTTTTATAAAAAATATCCTTATTTTAGCACGTATTCTGTGTGATATAGGCTAACGGGAACTCATTTCAGAAGAAGGTTATGCTGCTTTTTGGCGCAGGTCATGTTGTGGAGGTAAATTCTTAGTTTATTATATGAAATTGTTTAAATTAAAGCTTAGCAAATTTTTGTTATCGTCTGAATGCTGAATTTGGAATGCTATTGCATCATTTTCTCCGCATTGTAGTGTCCTCTTGTCGGCCTTCTGCCATGGAACAATCATAATCTGTAGATGCTCCTCACCAAGTCAAGCATTGCTGGCAGAATAATGCACCTCGTGCATTATCCTTGAGCTATTGACTTCCCTTAGAGTCAGATTTTTTATCCCCTAGCCCAATGAACCCCTTTTGCCCAACTAAGCAAATCTTCACTCTAGTGCTTCACCTCTCACACTTGCTGTGACACACTCCCATATTGCATAGTGATTCTTAACCCGAGCTTGTCCCTCCTGTTAACTCTCTCCTTTTATCTCCATTGTTTGGCTTCCTTTTCTGAATTGGTTGAGGGGGTCTACACTCCATCCTTGGGCATAATATCCTATCGGGAAAAGAAAAAAAAAAAGTGGATGTTTATAAGTATTTCATAAAATTAGATAAAGATGAGCCTAAAATACACAAAAAGTGAAAATGGTGCAAGGTATAATTCATAAATTACAATGCAAGCATAAATAATTTATTCTAGAAGGCTCGACAGTAAAAATTTCTGAATACATTAAAGGGGTGGGTAGAGTAGAAAAGTTTTGCAGCATTGTAGTCTGTTATAGTGAAAAATAAAAAGAGTAAGGAAGAAGGTGGTAAACAGAGCATGGCGATCTTAAAATAGATTGAAACCTAGATAAAGAAATAAAATAAAGAAATTTTTATTTGTCATAGAAATCTAAATTATCTGCATTCTGCAGTGACAGTAATAGAAGACATGAAAGCCAAAATACACATGCACGGATGCACAGAGGGGGCTCCCACCTGGGTGAGTGTGGAGGCTGCATATCTCACACAGTTTGGTCTCTTGCATATCGACAACTTTATGAAGTCTATTCACCAGTACTGAAAATGTCATAAAAATGCAATTTGCACATTTAGGCTACTTATTTACCATGGAGGAAAACAACATTCAATTACAGTGAAAATAAAGTTCCCTATTTCTTTTGAGGGATTTGAGTTATTGCTGAGTTTGTTTCTAATCGCTGATGCATTACAGCATATTGCTTCTTCAATTAAGTGGAATTTACTATAATTGGGGCTTCAACTGGGCACAAAGTTAAATTTTGAACAGGAGGCATGTAAGAAGATCATGCTGGTGGTTATTGTTTCTTTTTTTCTCCAGGACAAGTGAGGAATTCGTGTGACTGGAATCTGTCTGTCAGACAGATATTAATGTCACTATTTGCCTAAGGTACTCTCTGAGGGAAATGAACTCATTTCTCAGCTGGATAAATTCTGCAAGTTGAAAAGGAAGTGTTTCTTTGCAAACGGGTGATTGAGCATGTTAGTTATAGTTGATATTTTCTTGGTGAATGAGACAAAAAGAAGGCATGAATGGAGGAGGAACGCCTTAAAACTGAAGTTCTCAAGTTGAGCGGGTTGAAAACCAAAGATATGAAACTTGTAAGTTCTATAAAAATAGAAGTGTGGATGATGCCATGATGAGACTTAAAAGTGCAAATTATTTCTAAAATGACCAATTTAGATATTTTGGATGAATTGTTCATAAGGAAGGGAGATTATTGAGGATGCTATTCATAGATTCAAGGCAAGGTGGTTAAAGTGAAGAAATGCATCTGGTTTTTTATCCAGCCGTAAAATTCCTTTAAAGTTAAAAAGGGAAATTTTATCGGATGGCTATAAGGGCATCTTTGTTATATGGCTTATTGACTAATTAAGTATCAAGATGTGTAAAATACGAGTAGCTGAGATGAATATGGTAAGGTAGATGTGACTGTTCAATAAAAGAGAGAATTAGAAATAAAATTATACATAACAAGGTTGGAGTGGTGCTTAATGAAAGATAATTAAGATGTTCTGGATGTGAGAAGAAAGACCCATAGATGTATTTCTAAAGTGAGTTGATAGAATGGAAGTGTAGCAGGAACAAAAAAAGTTGAGGAAGGCTAAAAGAAGAGTAGATTTCACATGGATCACTTGTAGTTTGGGTTATTGTCAAGTATTAGAATTATTAGTATAATTGTAATTATTATATGTTTGTGTTTTATTTTGTAATTAGGATAAGCTCATAGGTGTTTAAGGCCCGTTATACCTATTATAAATAACAATTATACTAATAATTCTAACATCAAGGATACCTTTCTAGTTTTAATTTGGAGTTACAGGTCCCTATGTTTTTTTTTTTCTTTTAATTACCATCCTCTATTAAGTTGTAAGTTAACATTGTTACTAGACTTATTCCAAACTAGATCTTGTTGCATCTATTTAATGTATGGGTGTGGGGGTTTAACTATCAAAATAACATGATTTACAAATGTTGAATTGTTAACCATGTACCATCCTCTATAGTTTTAATTGTTAACCACCATCTCATCTAGAAGCTTAAATTGTTAGATAGAGAGTTAATTTTATCTTTTATATTCTTACTTTTACTCTCAATACACCCCTCATGTGTGGCCAAGTTTTACTGTATAATTTAGTTCCAAACATGTGTGATTATTTAAACTAATATTGGATTAGTTTTAAGGTTTGAACTCAGGACTTTTACCTGTTTTGACACCATGTTGAATTATTAACTATCATCTCATCTAAAAACTTAATCTATTAGATAGCGGGTAAACTTTATCTTTTTACTACAATTTTTACTTTCAACAATAATAAATCCACTAGCGGAGTTAATTTACACTTAACAAAAGGTGTCAATTTAAAAGAAAACAAACTGTAGGAACCTATAATGCCAAATTCAAACAACAAAGGGTGTCTATTAAATGACCAAAACTGAAAGAAGTTAATATGTGATTACAACGCCCCCCCCCCCCCCCAAAAAAAAAAAAGAACTTGGTGGGGAACCCTTAACAACAAATATGACCATAGGTAAAGATGGTTGGAAAGCTAGAATTCATGTAGCAGCCCCGACCTGGTGGGATGAAGGCCATAGTTGTCAAAGGCTCAACACATTGAGGAGCAGGAGTGTTCGGAGCCTAGGCGCGAGCCTTTTGGATGCAAGGTGCACATTTAAAAAATCTATATAAAAATATTTATACATCATTATTTTCAATATATACCTATAAGAGGTAATGTAAAATTATAAAATCATAAATAACAAATAATCAACTCCTATTTAACTAAATAATGCGGGGTTTTATTGTCTTTTCAATTTTCTTTTATTTTTTTCTGGTTATTACTGGTTAGATTTCAAGAATTCCATCAAAAAACAAAAGCAAAATTACATAGGAGCAGAAGGCATGGGCCCTGCTCTTCAGGGTGAGGTGCACCTTAGCACCTAGGCACGTGCCTCATAGAGCAAGGTGCCCTCAGCTCTGCCTTGAGCCTAGGAGTGCCTTTGACAACTATGGCTCTTTTAAGGCTTGGTATTATTGTTGTGGTACGTGGTGTTTGGGGACAGCAGATCCTTTCATTGAGCAAATTTCTGCATTTTATAGCTTTTCAGTTGAGGGAGGATGTATATGACGTTTTTGCTTGGATTTGATGTTGTTTGTAGTAGCATACTGACAGAATTTCGCCCTTAATGCTTTTTATCTAATAAACCTTGACAAATAAGGGGGGAACATTGAACTCTATCTATTATTAGACAATCATGTTGTTGTGATGCTGACTATTTACTGTAACCTACCAGGACCTCATGATGCATTCATGTATTAGAGAACAAAAATATTTATGGATTCACATTTCACTGATGATCATGAAACTGGTGAAAATTCTACTTAGAGATTCCTATCTTTCGTAATTCATTTTACTTGATTTTGTATTTGTCTTATTCTGTTTGGTGTTGTCCTGACCTGATAGAACTCTAGAACATGTTGCTCTCCTCCCTTCCCATGCCTGATGAGTGATAGAAGGGTCATTATGTGGCAGAAAAATTGTTGTCTCTGACTCCTACAGTTTTTAACTGCACCTAGTGTATTTCTATTATCCTTTTCCATCTACTCTCATCTAAGGTTGTTTTGTGATCTTGAATGCTACTCCAGAGTCAGGATAAGTCCAATGGGTCAAATCAGGGTGGACCAACTCAAAGAGCTTCAGCCTTAGCTGCCTTGTCTTCTGCATTTAATCCTTCCTCTGGCACAAAGAGCACTGCATCTCCAAGGCTGTCAGGCAGGGGTCAAGGATCACAACGAGCAGCTGCAGTAGCTGCTCTGTCACAAGTTCTTACTGCTGAAAAGAAGGGATCACCTGATAACTCTCCTGCTCAACCCACTAGAAGTCCACCACCAGAAGCAAGTCCTCCAGGTATGGAACCATAATAATCATTTCTTAATGCTTTATGTCTCAGGTTCTGTCTAGATAAACTCCATTTAGTTAACTTCTTGTAACATCAGAATTGTGGGAGTGGCTGTTTCCGTATTCAGTAGAATCAAGTCACCTTGATAAATTGTGTGCTTATGCTACTTCAGGTCCATATGATTAATTGTGGGGAATGAATATTCTGTTGTGATATTTTAGTGTTTTAATGGGATGTTGGAATGATGTATCCTTGTGCTCTGTTGGACATTAACATCCGTTCCTATGATTTTGGAACATCTGGATTACTGTGACATACTTGAAGTATTGCTTGCAGCTGGAACAAGAAGCCAAAATGCCCTTTACGAAGGTGAGGATTCTAAAGAAGTTTCCGAAGATAAGGAGACAGGGGTAACTGATCCTGTAATGGAGAGCAATGGGGATAATTCAGCGTCAAATCAAGAGGCTGAGCTGGATGTGAATGGCAGTGGAACTACCCAAAGTACATTTAGTTATGAGCGGCTGAAGGCTCATTCCAGCAACCCTGTTACTGGAATAGATTTTAAACGAAGAGAGGTTAGTTGAATACATTTTTTATTTTATTACCTTTTAACCCTCAATGTTTTGGCTCTCTCTCAATTGTTTTTCCCTGTTTGTTTTTCCAGGCTTATCTATCTGATGAAGAATTCCAGGCTGTACTCGGAATGACAAAAGAAGCATTCTATAAATTACCTAAATGGAAGCAAGACATGCAGAAGAGGAAACATGATCTCTTCTAGAAATGGATTTCTTCAAAGTGAAGTGATATATCTTTCTTTTGCACCTTCACTTGCAATCTCCCTCGTTTGTCGGAATCTCTTCTCTGTTCGGCAAGGTGGTCTGAATTTGGAACTTGCCCTTGGCCTATGACCTTAGTTCTCAGTGATGGTATTGATTTTGTGATGCCTGCATGAAGAGTGAGTTTTTTTGTCCCATCTCTTTTAACTGCTGCTGCATTTGTTATGATCCCAGATTGTAGTTGGAGTACAGCAGGCAGGTGAAATTCTTTTATTAGGTTGGTATGGTATGTATCTCTGGTTGTGGCTTTTGGAGTCCCTTTTTCTTGCTTGCCATTTGTTTGTCAAAGGAAGGGTGTATATTTATTTTGTATTTGTACTACTCCCATTTAAGGAATGCTCAGTTTTGCTGCCATCGAATGTTTTTAAACTTCCCTTGTCAAAACATGAGCCTTCTGAGTTTGGGACAATGCTTATGAATTTTTGTTCAGTTCTTGTCGCCTTGCAGCAATACCTGTATTTGAGTTTTTCCTCTTAGTTCCATATAGTACTGGGGATCAGCTTTAGCCCATTTATCTTTATCTTCACCACACCAACAACAAACAAATTTATTTGTTTGTTTCAAACCCTCAAATGAAGCCAACCCTACAGTGGGTAAAGGCTTGGTATGTTATTGTTGAACCCTTACATGAGATCTGTTTCGATATTTAGTGCTCGTCGATGCTTTGTTGACATTGCCAGATAAAAAGATGTTACTTATCTCCCAAAATTTTATGTCTCAATATGTATTGCTTGTCAAAAATGTTTGTCCTTGTTACATCTCAAGTCTTGAGTTTGAGCAAGTCGTCATCTTTTATACATATGTATGGGTGTCTGTTTTCAACTTTTTCATATAGAACTTCAACTCATCTGTGCTTGTTTAAGGTAAACCTTTGCACTAGAATGTGCCTTTAATTTGCTGATGGTTTGAGTAATCGTCCCAGAAAACATGCCTTGGCTAGAACAGTTTGTGCAACATATCTTGCTGTTTTATGTTACATTTCATGGTCTTCTGTAGCCTGATATACCAACCCCCCCCCCCCCCCCCCAAAAAAAAAAAAAAAAAAAAAACCAAACCCCCCTTTGAGCTGGCTTTGTTTAGTGCAGGGTAAATTTCTAATTATATGAACTATGAAGTGTGAAATTTAGAGACTAATTATGTAATTTATTAATTAGTGCATGACTCAAGTTTCAATAATTGCATGAACTTTCTTTGACACTCGACTTAAGGTGAGGTGTTACGATTTTATTAGTTAGCTTTAACATTTAACCAATTAAAATTTGACACCTCACTTCAATTTGATCACTAATCTTTACAAGTCATTGTGCTGCTTTTGGGTTTGAAATACAGTTTTCTTTTTACATGTTACTTGGCATTAATGATATTATGATGCCTCCAAAGATTCATGTATTCAAAGTTCTTCTTGGGCTCAAATCATTGTGTATTTTGTGCACATTTAGGGGCTTTTTTTTATTATTATTTGAAGAAGATTGTGTTTTTTGTTTTTAGTCAAAAAATAAGAACTTAAATCCTTTTTCCGGGGTTCAAAAATCAACTACGATATGTCATTTTCTATTAATTTTCATCTCTAAATAAGGACAATGATAACAATATATATATATATAACATTGAAGAAAAATGTTATTGGTACGTCTAATGTTACACATTGGGCTATAAAAAATAAGTCAAATAATAAAAATATCTTCACTTAATTGCAAAATTACACAATCGCCCATTCCCTTACTTTAGCAACCACTTCTCTCTTCACTCACTCAGCGAGCCCATGGCTACCTCTTCTCTCCCCTTTCCATGGCCATCTCCAACAATCACCTTTCATCGTCTTCTTTTCACTGCCTAGCTTGGCTTCTCACGTGTCGATTGTCATTACATTCTTCCTTTCCACGACAAAAAGAGGGGAAGCAGTTGCGATCGCCTCGTGAGAGGCCAGGAGAGGCGACGAGAAGTGGTTGCTAGAGGCACCCATAGGAAGGGGAGAGAAGAGAAATGTGGCAGCCATGGGGTCACTGAGTAAGAGGAGAGAGAGGTGAAGGAAGGGCAAAATTGTAATTCTCCATTTTGTCTGTAGCTTCATCTATAGCTTGCGATGTACATGTAACAAGATCCAAAATTGAATATGTGACTGCAACTTGTGAAGCACGAAAATAGTTCAGAGATGTTTCGACATTTTTGAATCGTTTCTCGTTTCGAAAATAACGAAGACGTCTCGAAATGGTTTTCGAGCTATTTCTATAAATTGTGAAATGTTCTTGGCCATTTCTCAATTTATAGAAAATTGTGGGAAACACATTTTTGGCGACCGCAATAAAGCAACCACCTGTAGCAAGGAAGACGAGTGTCGCCATATCTGCAATTCGTGCCATCGAGAGGTGAGGCGGTTATTAGAGATGGAGAATGCGACGACGATTGGCGACGAGGACAAGAGGTGAGACGGGTTGGTGATGATAGGCAAGACGGCGACAAGAAAGGCGATGTGGTATGTCGATGGCAAAAGAGACAACAATGATGATAGAGATGGAGGATGCAGCGGTTGGCAACGAGGGGGGAAACGGACTAACGACGAGGTAGGTTGGCGGCGAAAGCAGCGGACACCTAGATCGGCGACGACGACGATGCTACTCCAAACCTTTAGGCTTCAATGAATAGGTTGCAATTGTTTTCCAAATTTGCAATCTAGGGTTTACAACTTATAATACTATTTATATCATATAAATTATAAACTAATTTCACATACACTCCTATTTATTTTATTCTAACACTTATATTTTTGCTGGAGACAACCATGAGAAAGAGAGAGAGAAGTGAAGAGTCGGTCATGGGAAAGGGAGAGAAATGAAAGAAAAAGGGTAAAATTATAATTCTCTATTTTGTTTGTAGTTTCATCTGTAGCTTGCAATGCACATGTAACAAGATCCAAAATTAAATAGGCGATTGCGACTAGGTTCTAAGATAAGCTCTTAAGTTTTGTTCTTATGGCGAAATTTTTATTATTATAAAATTATTTTTAAAGTCTTTTGAGAATATGCCAATGACAAGAGCATAGGCTAAAATTCAACCAAAACAACAAGAAAACTAAAAATTTCAAGATTAGACCCCACTGCAATTAGGAAAATTTATTCATTATGATGGTGATGTTCCTTTCAATTATTATGAATTTGGCATCCATAACATTTTGAGAATGATGGGTATCCTAAATATTTATACATTATGATCTTACTAAAAAATATGATCAACTCGAATCAATTCGAATTCTAATAATTGAGTTAATTTAGTTTTTTTTAAATTTAATTCGGGTTTAAATTTTAAAAAATTGGAGTTAATTTATGGTGCGACCATATAAATTTAGGAATTTAGAAATACTTTTATTATATTAAGGTGAGAGCAAAAGTTTGGTTTATCTAAACTAAGCGAATCAAATTGATCGAACTTGTTGGTTTAATTAGGTTTTTTTCTTGTATCGGTTCAATTTAATTAATTTTTCTTAAAATTTTGATTTTCGATTCGATTTTTTGGTTTGAAGAACCGAACTAGCCGAACCGATTGAACTTTAAAACGATTTTATTTTGATATTTATAAAATGACATCGTTTTCTTCGATTTTGTGTGTTTCTATTGATTATTTTGATATTCTTCAATTTCCTTTTTTACGTTTTTTTTATTTAATTAATTTGATTTGGTTTAATCAATTACTAAATTTTAGTTAGTTCGATAACTGAAGTGACCGTTTATACACTCCTAATTATACTTATTTCAATTAACTTAGATTAATTTGGTTCTAGCTTGTAATTATGTTAATTTTGAATTAAAAACTATAAACTCGATTATAATTAAATTAAAATTATATTTATATAAAAATATAAACCAACCCAACTCATAAACACCGAACCATGAGTTTGTAGGAGTCCTCCAATAATGCATCATGCATGCATAAGGGGAGAGGTAAAGCATCACTTTCATGATTTAAGGCGGGCTTTGTTTGGAAGCAGCCCCCATGTACATCGGATATCTGGCTGAAACTACCACTCCTTGCCAAACAGTGCCTTTCTGATCGGGACTGCTTTGGATGTAGAAGCTCAACCACACCACTCCCAATCATTGTCTCATCTTCTTATCCAAACCATCACCACTTATCAAATAAGAGTTATTTAGGTTATATTGTTATTTTGGTCGCATTTATTAAAATAAATAAAATAAAATTATATTAAAATAAAATTAAAATATGTTTTGAATTAAGATATAAAATATCAAGATAAAGTTAAAAAATATTATATAATTTTTATTAAACTGTTTCTTAATTTTTTTTAAAATGCACTAAATGATATATGGGATAAGCATATTTGAAAAATATCAAATAAGAAGTCATATAACTTTTTTTTTCAAATATCGTCAGATAAGTTTAATAAACAGATTGCAAAAGATAAAAGTCTGAAATATTTTTTATATCTTAACTTTTTCGATCTATCTTAATTAACAAACACTATATTAAATAATATTTTCTCATTAACCTTATTTGTTTATTTTGTAAAACAATAAGCTTTTTATCGAGATATCGTGCATCTAATTCACTTTGTATTTCTCAATCATCTGAGTGCCTTTAAACTTGACAAAATAAGAGTTATAATATAGATCATATTTTTAGCAAAAAAAAAGTATTCTCGTTAACCCTGTTTGTTTATTTTGTAAGAATAAAAATTTCTTATCGAGACATCGTGTATCCACTTCACTTTGTATTTCTCGACCAAGGTCAAATCTAGAATTATGTTTTATCTGGGTGTCTTTAAACTCGACAAAATAAGAATTATTCAAGTTATATTTTTAGCAAAAAAAATATTCTCATTAACCCTATTTGGTTATTTTGTAAGGAGATGTTTGTTAACCAAGATAAGAGGAAGAAAATGTCAGATATGAGAAGAATTCCAGATGTTTGGCCTTTTCAACGTATTTGTTAAACTTATCTGAACATCTCCAATGAAACCTTCATGTGATCTCTTATATCTTTTTTTCAAGATAAATTTATTTGAGCTTCAGTTAATGCCATTTAATCCATTTTAAATATTTAAATTTATTAAAAGAACTTATTTATTTAAATCTTATAATTAATATTATTTAATAAAATTTTAAATTATTATATGTTTTCACAATTTTTAAAATTTAAATGACATTATTCCTTTCATTGATTCTTAAAATTTAAATTTCTATCTCTATATATATTTTATTAACTAATACAATTCCTTTCACCAATTTTTAAATTATTTTATTTAATTTTATATTTTATTATCTATTATGAAAATATATTTTGACTATTTTTAATTATTTAGATGGAATTATTGTAATTCCAACAATAATTATTTCTACTTTTTAACTCTTTTTAAATCTATTTTTGAACATGAATTCAGAAAATAAAATATTATTTTTTATTTTTATTTTTTTGACAATTCATATTACTCATAAAATACTATTTTAATCATAAATTTGTTATTGATGTTAACAAATAATTTTAAATAAATTTTATAATAGAGATATTTTGGTAAAAAAACTTATCTTGGTGCTTATCATATGCATATTAACAAACACATAAAAAGAAAAAGTACAATTATTAGTGAATTTTAAAAAAATTAACAAATATTTTGAAAGAAATCTTGAAATACTTCTTAATTTTATCTTGACCATTCTATATCTTGATCGGAAAAATATTTCAACCTTATTTTGATGCCTTTTATGTTGCTTATTTTAACAAACGTCCTCTAAAACTAAAAACCCACAACTGCACACAGGTGTCTTTCGTGAAAAGACAATCAATAAAATAAGATGGTTGTTAGGATACTACCCATCATGAGGATGCATGCCATTTGGGAATTAGGTTTCTTGAATTGCAAATTCATCAAATTGATGGATTTGGATAGGTAGGACCAAGCTACTACTAACAATGCTTTGCCATTTGTTTTTGTTGTCTTACAAATTATGGCCTTAATAGTGATGTCTTTTGGTTTAAATTGGGTAATATTACATATAAAAACGACCCTTTAAAAATTAAGGTGTTCAAATTTTAATTCAAATCGATTAGATCTTGATCCACTTTTAGGCTTCAACTGGGTTTTGATTCGATTTACATTCGTCCAAGACTAAAATTGATTGTAATTAATAGAATATTATTATTTATTATTAATATATATAAAATATATTAAATATATATTATATGCATTTTTATTTTTTTATATTAAAGACAAAAATTAATATTTAGAACCTTAACCAATTCGATCTTCGGTTCAGAATTTTAAGAATTCAAATTCCAATTTAATCTAATCTAGAGTTGATTTTATTTGATCTAGACTGAATAATACCCTTATTTAAAAATAAAAATAACCGTCCAGAGTAAAAGTCACAATCCATTGTAGGACACTTTCCCATCACAATCAATTTCTTAGGTCACTTATGGACCTCTAAAATGTCCTTTATCCTTAAAAAAATTGTCAAATTTATCCAATAAATGGCATCCTTTTCATCAATCCGTGTAAGATAAGGCGTGATTACTTTATGGATTGGTGGAAAATAGTACTTTTAGGTCGTAAATATTATTTTGGATCTCAAATCATGGATTTTTGGTTCGAGAAATAAAAATAAGAGGATCGAATTATTTTTTTTGACTTTTTTTTGATAAATATTGATTGATCATATATTTTATTATAGTTCTCTATGATTCAGAGTATCTTTCATGTCTTTTTGAGCAAGAGTTAATGTGGCTCTTAAAAATACTACTATTATACCTATCAAAGAGATTAAATGTATTATATAAGGTATAACTATGAAACGAGAAAGAAGTTAGGCTACAAGATCGCTCAATGGGACGAACCTTGAGACTTTTCTTTTACTATCATGTAGTCAGAAATAAGAGAACCTAACTCTTTCCTTTCAATGATACCTAATTGGCTCAAAATCTATAGTTGTCAAAATAATATCAAGCACGTGGGAAAAAAGCTAGTTAACCACCTAGAATCAATCCATGATTGCCAAACAAAAGGAGTCATTTACTAAGCAAGCTAGGCAACCATCTTTACCTACCTCAATCGATCTTAGTTCGAACATGCCAATAGCCACTACTTTGATTCCCATCTTTCTTCTCGAGTCAAAACGTCACTTTTGGACTAAAAACCCTCACCTGCCAATTGGAAGACAAACGAGGAAAAATGCCTAACCTAACTAGTGCCCTTCTTTATTTCCTTCGCTTGTTAAGGAGTTGGAGCAAGTCTTTTCTAATAAGTTCTTTTGAGACATGAACAAAAACTCATTTTGGACAGAAAAATCCAATGACGTACATGATGATATATCGACCTTTTTTTCCAAATCATTTAGTAATAGGGAAAAAAAAATCACTAAAGTAAAAGATACATTGGGTCACTTAGAAATCCCAAAGCCAAAGATCGAGACTCACTCAAACACACTTATGACAAATAATTTTTCTCTTTATTGATTTATAGAACTAAAGAGGAGTTCAAACTATCAATAAGACAAACGATATCCTATAAATATAAACGTACAAAATATCAATATAAAATGTCAATCAAAATATCAAATTTAAATATTTAAATAATATATGTCCATTTTCTACACTATCATCGCTTTTTACAAAAAAAAGATTAGAATAATGTGTCATTGTTTATAGAAAAAAAATGTGTCATTTGTATTTTTTATGATTATGGTTATCATTTATATAGAATTTTACATTTATATATTACTATCATATTTTTCTCCCATTTCACAAAGCCCACCTTATCTCGTGACATATTAGGTGACAACACCATTACCCTTTCCATAAATAAATTTGTCCCAATACTACCTAAGTAATATATATTATTTAAGAATAGTATTCTCTTAATAAAGTACCCTAAGATGGGACAAGTGTTTGAGGGGGCCATCCATCACACACTTGAATTCCAACATCAAAAACGAATCTTGTCTCTTGACACATAAGTGATGGGATCCCACCTATATTTTTATTTATTAATTTAATTGATTGGGATCATAAATATATTGAAATATATTCACCATACCCTAATTAAATAGTGTTTGGTAAATTGGGTTGGTGGTTGTGTTTGTTATATATGTTGTTACATTTAATAAATCATTTGATATAGATATGTGATCATTGAAAATATAAAATTAAAAATAAAATTAGTCACATAAAAAGAAGACTAATAAATATTTACACTTGTCGTCGATGAATGGATGAAATGGAGGAAGTCGGCATGAAAATTTGTGGGTACTATTCAAAGAGTAACATATGTAAATATAATCATGTATAAAAATAAATGTCCTTTTGCCCATTTGAATGTATTCTTACTTACCATTATTGAAAAATAAAAAAATAAAGATAAATTATTTAAAAAATCTTTGAACTTGTAATTTATGTAGTCAAGTCGACCCGTTTAATAAAATTAAGACTTACGATGAGAATCGTGGTTGAACGAGGACTAGAATCATACGACAATTAAATTTATAAAAATTCTTAAACCATCTAACACATACACACATTTATAAATAATTCTTATTATAAAATTCTTGTTAAAGTGTGTTTAATATAATTTATTTTTAAATAAATTAAAATAATTATTTATCAATTTTAGCACTTAAAAACTCCTATGAATTGGTAATATATCATATTTTAAAATATTTTATTAATTATTAAAATATTAAAATAAAATATATATATGGAGCTTTAACACACAATCCATATATAAATGTGGGACACATAGCCCAACTTCAAGGGTAGTGGCTCACCCTTTGCGCCCTTTGTTTGCCAACTCGCAAAGGGTGAGTGGGTTCCCAACAAGTTTCCATACAAATCTTAGATTTCCATTTGTTCGGCTCTCCCTAATTAATGTGAGCCACTAAGGTCTCTCCCAATATCAAAAGGAATTGTTTTTTTTAACTAAGAATTTATTAAAAAAAAAACCCAAATCATCTACAATTTTACCTAAAGCATACCTCAAGCATCACAGAAAAAATTGAATTAAAGCGATACATTTTAATCTAAACTATCATTGAGATGATACATTTCTCTCAACATAATAAAAATAAAAAACATGTCGGGAAAAGTATTCAGTTAAACTGCACTTGCAATCTCGAGATCACTATCCATACTTTTCTCACATTGCTTAGCATTATTAGGCTTTTAAGGCGATTTAGGTTGGTGGTTTTAGAGTTTCGAGTTTAAAATTTAAGATTTAAATTATAAATTTTAAATATTAAGAGATGGGTGATATATACGAAAATAGTGCTCTTTTATTTTTATTTTTTTGTTATAAAAATAAAATTGTAAGGTTTAAAAACTTTAATAAAAAAATTTAAGTTTTTATCAATGCAAATAAATTCATGTAATGAGTTTTATTCATTTTGTCATTTTTATTGTTAAAAGAAATTTCTAACTTCGCTATAGTTTGTAAAATTTTATGCATGGAAACAAATTTATTGGGTGTTCTTTTATTTTCTATTTTTGATGTTGATAGGAAGTTGTAAGATTGAAGTAAATTCAATAGAGTTTGTAAAATTTATTAATATAAATATTATTGTCAAAATACAATAATAAATTTATAGTTGTGGAAAAGTGTTCATCTTGAACCTCTAGTATCCGAGAGACCTGTAAAATAAAGATAGTCAAGGGTATTGGGTGTCTCCCGCTTAAGCCCTTCAAATACTTAAGTTAATCTCACCCGAAAAATAGATAAATATTCAAATAGTTTGTGTAAAAGTTCTTGCATAGATAACTCCCTATTTATAGAGGTTAAGATTAACAAATGGAGGAGTATTTACATCTTTTGGGGTTGTTTATTCCTAACCTTTAGGAAAGATCTTGAAAGTAAGTTGATGCATTCTTATTGAGTCATAATCTGAAGGGTCCCCATATTGGGGTTTGGGAGAGGCTTCTAGGAGGGTCTCCTGGGTACAGTGTACCCAGGAAATGGCTCTAAAAAGGTCTCCCAATGACTACTCTCTCATGAAGATTTTTGAAACCTCCATTTTTGAACTTCTTTCTCTTGAGTCTATCTTAGTTTGACCTATTTTCTTGAGCATAGTCATGTAAAATTTATTGAGTGTGCTTTCATTTTTTTATTAATTTTTTGCTATTCAAAGGAAATTGTAAAGTTTAAATAAATTCAATTGAATTCATAAAATTTATTAATGTAAATAAATCATTTCATCTAATAGATATGTAGATAAAATAAATGGATGTTTAATTGTTTCAATACATAGAGTGCCCTTTATAGAAAGATATATAAATATATGTAACTAATATGTTGTTGTAAATACTTTAGGTTGACATATATATATATATATATGGCTTAATATATAGTTTTTATGTCAACAATTAAAAAATATGGCATTCGATTTTTTATGTGCAAAATGTCATAATTTCATATTTTAATTATTAAAAAATATTATTTTACATCTTTACTATGAAGGAATATTAATACATGTATAAACACACTTATTTTCACTAGTGATATATGTCACATGGAAATGTAGTTGGTAATATTTGAATAGACTGACTAATTATTCTCTTTTTCTTAATAAAAAATATGAAACTATTACATAAATACTTAATTGTGATATTTTTAATAATATTTTTATAACAATGTGTCGTCTTTTGCATTGATATGACACTAAATATAATACATTAATGCGTGAATATCACCAAAAATATTACAATTAATGTCTAAATAGCAATTTTTAAAAGATATGAGAAGTATTCAATGAAGTTGCCTTCAATGATCTGTAATTAATTTTTTAGATATTTTAAATGGCTAATATGTTAAACTTTATTGAGTTAGGAGACAATACCACGTTTTTGTGGTCACCCAAGCTCTTTTTTTTTTTTTTTTTTTTTGCTTAAAAAAAATTAAAGATTAACAGAAGAAATTATAAATTGAAAAAGAAATATGTAATTAAAAAATATATGCTTATGTGTATTTAATTTGTCAGAATGTATTTAAACAACGTCGATCACCCATATATTTGTATTTGAGAATCGAAACTATGATCATTGAGGATATCGGCTAAACTCTCACCTACAACCAAAGGAACAATGCGGAGCACCTTAGTGTAGGTTGGGAAAGTTGCTCTGATACTAAAGCTAAAAGTTTGTTTTGTAAAATGCGAAAATGCAGAAAATAAGGTGTGAAGGATGAGTGTGCTAGAGGTTAAGAAGAAGAAGATATAAGTTACCATTGCCGCTAGTCATGGGGCCTAAGAGTGTTCACGGTATAGTTTGGTCAGTTTAAACTCTTTTTAACACGTCAAATCATATGTATGATTTTTTTATTACTCCAAATCTGATTTAGTCTTCATAAATCACACCAGACAACATCACAAAATACGATATGGTTCGATGCAATTTTTGCGATTTGTCTAAATAAGCTTTCTATTGGACTTGGTAGATTAATAAATTGATCTTAAAACTTTTTTGGTTAATTATTTTAACAAATTGGCAGTTTTTCACTTCAAAATTAATTTTTTTACAAAAAAAAAAAGAGAAACTGTATTAGTAAATAGTTTAAACAAACCACAACTTAATCAAAAATCAAAATGCATATTTAAATATTTTTTAAAACATGTCGTAACTATTAAAGTCCAAACACCAAGCATAATCAATTTAATTAATTTTTAAATCAACTTAAATGTTCATATCGATAAACTATATTATTTTTTTAAAACATATCGTACTCTCGATTACACCAGTTTAAATTTTTAAACCATTCTCCTAAAAAAACAGTGCAGTGCGAAGCAATCGATTTTAACTATTTTTTTAAACACTCCCAATGGGACCAAATTTATATAGTTCGGTAGTGATTATTGTACCTTAATGATAGTCTAGGATTGCACGGCCCGTCAATACTAATTTTTATATCCCTTCAAGATTGTCTCCATCTACCCAAATATGACACCATTCTAATATTTGAGATGTATTTTAGGGATTGAAAGCATTGTCGATTTTTGGTGGCATCATATTGAGATGCCCCAAGGTCAAAGATGGCCCATTGACTCCAAGAGTGTGTATGCTCAATCTTTTGAAGCTCCACAAACATGACTTACAAGACTAATTAATATTTATGATAAAAATTAATCTTTAATGATGTAATATACACGTGTCACCATCATTCGTGCGACCCTTGAACGTAATCAAATGATTTTCAACTTCATTCTAAATTCATAATTGTTATTGTTAAAATACAATAATAAATTTATTTGATTACGAAATGTCGCCGTCAATTTGTCTGAATTTGCAAAGGAATAAAACAGTTAGAGGATGCAGGAGGGTCTCCGCACAAATATGTCAATGCTTAAATCAAACACTAAGAGTTATAAATGTCCAAGAGTAGTATTTATACCAGTATAAGAAACAAACATTTTTAAGTAAGTGTCTGCTTATTTATAGAAAAGTATGGAGCAATCCAAAGTACGTAACATGGGATTAGAATTCTTATAGATAATGCCTATCTTAATTTGTATTCTTAGTTTGGTTGGGATTAGGATTTCTATGGATGATGTCTATCTTTTTAGATGATATTTATCTTGTCCCTTTTGGGGAAGAAATTTCTTATAGATGCTTGACTATCCTTTTTTTTGAAGGATTTTCAAAAGTTGGAATTATCAAGTTTACGCATTGTATGGAACCCTCTTGTATTCGAGAAAATACTTTAAAGGTACACTGGATCTTTCGTGCACCTCGATGGATGGAGTGACTGTGAGCCCTTGGCGTTGCGAATCCTTTACAGCCGTGGGCTAAAGCCACGAACCATGGCCAACAACCATGGTCTTTTGGGGGGCCACTTGCTGAAGCCACAGTCACGAGGTGTTTGGGGTTGCTTGTAGGCCCGGACCTTTCATGAGGCCCACGAGACAGTTGCCTCAAGGCCCATAAAAATTTGAGTATTTAGGGGCCCATAGATTGGAAATATTCCTATTTGTATAGGCCCATTGTCCAGACCCAGCTGCCCATCCCCTCTCCCTCTACAAAACTTTGCAACCCTTCTCCTTCTCTTGTTTTCGCTCGCTGCCGTAGCCTTATCTCCCTCGCTCCGTCACTCCTCGCCATTGCCCTTGTTCTTGCCTCTCGTTGCTCCGTCGCCTTTCGCCTTCGCTCTCTCACCTCTCGCTGCTTAGTCAACGGTCGCTCGTCCTCGTGGTTGGTGGCTCGCTGCTCTGTCACTCGCCTAGCAAGAATCGCCTCTCGCTTCTCTGCTCGATCGCTTGCTGCCTCCTGCTTAGTCACTCGCGGACGCTGGTGGCTTGCTACCTCTCGAATGTACGAGGGCCTATTTTTTCATTTCATCTCAGAACCCCAAAATCTCAGATACAACACTAGATGCTTGGGTCGCGAGGATTTCGCGTGTCTCCCTTGTTCCATCCAATTGGGTTGATAAAAATTTATTTAATTAATTTTTTTATTTTTTTCTTTTTATACCATAACGTATCAATAAATCTTTTCAAAAATGGTAAATATAATCCTCAATGAAAACAAATAATAAAATTTTCGAAAATCATTAATAAAATTATAAAAATTATAGATTCCGTGGTACAATGCAACTCAAATGAGAAAAAAAAAAAAGGGGCAGCAATTGAGTCCTGCGAATGGAGTGGTGCCACGTGGCAAGCATTATTGGTGTCGGTGGGATTGGCATATTATATACCCTGAGGTTGGATTTGATCAATCGCTTTATTATTTGTTGGCCCACACCCTCAAAAGCCATTTACTTTTCTTTTTTTTTTTTCAGAATTAAATCATCTCCCCCTCACGCTTAAATTTGATCCATCGCTTCTTTTTTTTTCTCAAACAATGATTAGATTGATTTGATTTTAAGTTTTTTTTTTAACTCAAATTTCTTCTAAGTTAAAGATTATTGAGTTTACCGATGCTGACTCGACGTAACTTTGATGAATAATTAGAACTCTTATTTTTGTTTGTGCATGCTTTTGTTGTTTTTCTCAAAAATTTAACCTATCCAACTGAACTTAATCGGGTCGACTGTCTTTGTTTTTAGAATAATTTATATAAAACGTAGACTAATTAAAGTATTCAAATCATAAATATCCCACGAACAATTGTTTATTTTCGTAATCGTATCTTCTATAAAACTATTATAATCACCACGTTACATTCACATATTTTATAATTTTATATTATTTTTAAATAATTAAAAAAAAAGCATTCGATCTATTCGATTATTCAAATCAAATAAATTGAGTCCGTATCAAATTAAAAAAATAAGTTAATTAAAAATATCAAATATTTCAAACAGTTCAATTATTGATAAGGGGATATTTTACTAAGAGCAAAATTACTATATTATCCTCAGATACTACTAACCTGGTACCGTTACATGCCTGTCTCAAAAAACGTCACGTGTCATCTAGATCTTCATCCCGTATTTGATTTTGAACGAGGTTGACTCGGTCAACCGAGATTCTCTCCAACGTCTTGTTCAGAGGTTATCTTATCTTTTCAGAGTATGCTCTACGACATCTTTAAATAGAGGTCAACTTCTACAGGCATGGATCATCTGACTACTGTGTGACTTTCTATTTTCGAGTATTTTCTTTTACTGACTTAAGCGTCGGAGTTCTCCCAGAAGATTAAAGACCCCGCCCTTGCAGGTACTTGTTTCGAGATAGATCTCAGTGATCGGTCCAATATCATCAATTATTTTAATTTTTTTATATAAAAATTAAATTAAATTAACTAAAATTATTAAACTTAAAAATGGAACCGAAATAGTAATTTCTGATGATGGAATCCTTAAAAATAATATTTTATAAACATATTAAAAAGACATTATTTTGTATATTTAACGAAGGAGTTGTCACGCTCATAGAGAGTTAGAAGGTCAACAGGGAGTGTTCGTGTCAGGCTGTAAAATGAAATGGCAGAAATAATATAATGATTGTCGAATTTGGGAAGTTTTCAGATTCAGGTGACGTGTCAAATTTTGATTGGTGTAATAAATACTAAAAGTATAAAAAAATAAAAAAGGAAAAAAAATCAGCATACGGAGTCAGAATTCGAACTCCAAGGTGCTAATTTCTAAATACGGCTAAATAAGGCCTCGTTTGGTTGGGCAAAGCTGCCACCCCCCCCCCTCTCTCGGCTTTTAAAGCATCAAACAGATGAAGCGCAGTGGAAGCACATGCCCTTAATCAATGCTCCCTCTCTAGTTGCCTCACATTCTCTCCATGACCCCCTCTCTCTCTCTCTCTCTCTCTCTCTCTCTAGAAAGATGCGAAGCAGCAGATCACGCTCTCTGCCTAAGATCTCTCCTCTTTAATCACGAAAGCTCAAAATCAACTATTTTTTAAAATTATTTAAAAAATAGTAAAAAATTCATTCCCAAGAAAGAAATTCTGGGTTGCCAGTATTTTTTATTATTGTGAGAAAATAAAACTGGAAATTAAGTTTTAACGACATTAAACAAAAAGCGCAGCCAAACGGAGCCTAAACAAAGTATTTACTGCTACGCGTGGGCGTGGGAGCGGAGCGGACTGCGGCCGGTGGATCAAATAAATCAACGGCTGTGATGCACAGTGTCCAGCCCGTGCACGCGTGAACAGATAGAAATGAAAGTGCACCGTCCGTGAGGCTTCAACATGTGACAGACAGCATCAGACGTGAATTCATTAACGTCACCGACGGCCGTGATGCGACTGTCTTGAATTTAAGGCGACAGTTGGAATAATTCAAAATTGAATATTTATACAATTTTTATTGAGATAAAAAAATATATATAAGAATTTGGAATTTTTATATCTCTATGTATTTTTGCCTTTACGTTGGCAATCACTATAGACGGAAGAATCTAATTCTAGTTTACATATTAACGTGGCAATAGTGGAAGTGATGTTATTGCTATTACCACGACGCGCCACGGCGGGCTTTGATAGAGACAAGGACGAGGCCGGGTCGGAGCTCCACCAGGTGAGTGAACTCGCGTCCGCCAGTGACTCGCCCGACTTGACCACGTTCACGTTCCTCAACACGAACTCGTTGCCGACGAGTTGGCTGAACAGGGTCGACTCGGTCACCGAGTTCTTCCTCCGTTGCTGGGTCGCGGCCCGGACTATCTCCACCAGCATGGCGCTAGACAGCCGCCGGACCCCCCGAGCGCCGCCCATCACCACTGCCGAGCTCGCCGGGTTGTCGCCGGCGCGAGGCTGAGTTCTCGCCGGGTTCCGCTTTGCATGCTTTGCGGGGGGCGCAGAGGATACGACGACGACTGTCTCGGGGCTCCGGGCCCTGACTCGGCCGAGTGGGTCGCCGAGTAGCAAAACTTCCTTCACGTCGACGAGCATTACGTGCTTGAAATTCTTGCGAACTCGGCCGAGTAGCATGGGGTAACACGCCCATCGTCGGAGACTCATCGGGACGTGGTCGAGAAACCCGGAGAGCGAGTTCTCCGGGTCGAGCTCGCCGACCAAGAAACTCACCACCGATCCGTAACTCACCCGAATCGACTCAGCTTCGCGGCCTTCACTGTAATTGGTTTTAATTCTTCTCCCCCAAATCGGCTCAGCCCATTCCTTCCCCTTCTTCCGCGACAAACCAAAATTGGCCGTGGAATTCGAACCAATGAGCTTGAAGAACGAGAGGTTCTCCTCGCGGATCACGGCTTCGAAATCGGAGGAATGGGATTGGGAGGGGAAGAGGAGGAGGAGGTCGGAAGTTGCAGCGAGAGGCGAGCGGTGGAAGAGTCGGAGAAAGAGGCGGAATTCTTGGGGCGAGACGGATTCCGAGAGATGAGCTAGGACGAGGTCGTTCATGGCGGCGGTGCCGCGGCGGTGCAGAGCGCCCATTCCCTGCAGGGCGTGGGAGGGGGTTTGGTTGCTGGGTTTGAAGGGAAATGGAGCAGTGGAGGAGAGGTGGCGGCGAGGAGAGAAGCGACGGGAGGGGGAGGGTTCGAAGGTGGAGAGAGTGAAGAGGAGGAGGGAGAGGAAGACGAGGAGAGCACAGATGAAGATGGTGGATTGGGCCTTGGAGAGTATGAGGTGGCCGCCGCTGGAAGAAGAAGAGAAGAGATTGGGAAGCTTTCTCTTGGAAGTGGAGATGTGATGATCAATGCCTTCGCGTTCGTCGTCGTCGGGGAAGAAGATCAAGTAGAAACCCATTCCCCAGCCTTCGCTACTGCTCTTGCTCTTCGCCGTGAACCTCATCTCTCTCTCTCTCTCTCTCTCTCCCTCTCCCTGTCTCTCTCTCTCCACAGAGTGACAAAGTACAAATATATCTCTTCGTCTTCTCTCTTCCCTACGTAGCTTTCTCTTTCAAAGCACCTTCCCTTCTCTGTCTAGGCTGTGCCCCTCTGTGTGGTTGTGTGCTTTCTAGGAAGGTTTAATGAATTCGTTCTTGTCAACTTTTCTTTTCTTTTTTTAATTACCTAAAAACAATTACTAATTTTTTTTTACCTAAAAACACTTACTATTTTTTTTTTACCTAAAAACGTGAAGGATAAAGGTATCTAAAAATTGGATTTAATCCAACTATTCGAATCAAATTGATCCAAATTGTTACTTTGATTCATCAGATTTAGTTAAGGGAAAGTTCGATTTGATCATTAAATATGATAATTTTATTATTTTATATTAATTTTTATATTAAAAAATTAAAATAATTAAATCAATCGAAGATTTTGGATCTAATGAGAATTATGAGGTGATAAGAATTAATGTCTAAAATTAATAAAATTCGTTATTGGTGTAAGAATCTTGACTTAAATGAGAATATTATCGAAATTTTTGAGCTAAAATCTAGCATGAAAGCCGGGTTAGGTGTCAAATTGTGGACCTGTTATCTGGGCACAGCCCAATAAATTAATACAGTTCATATTTTAATTTAAATTTTATTGATTGAGATATGATTTATATATTAAATTTGAATTATTTTTTTTTTATTTATGTTAGTTGATATACGAATCGGGCCGGTCGATCCGACTACTAAACCGTAAACAAAACCCTTGGGGGCAAAGCAAATGTCTTACCTTTCCCCATTAAAAGGGAAAAACTAAAAGAAGAAATTTTCACTTTTTTTTTAAAAAAGAAAAAAGAAAAAGAGAAGAATAAAAAAAAGGTGAAAAGGTAATTAGCGGATGAGATTAGCATCGTGATATCAGCCAGAAGTCACAGCGCAGGAGCTACTGGGAGTGTCGTAAGTTTTGTACCATGAAGGGCAGGAATGTCTTTTCATTTCTGTTTCACTGGCGACTTGGGTGTACCACGCACGGGCCACGGTACAAGCCGCGAAGCGTCGGTAGCTAAAGGACAAATGAATAAATAAGCACATGCTTTTATTTTCCTTTTATTATATAAAAAAGGGACATTTTTTACGTTTTTAATAATAGCCACATCATAAATTGATATTAATATATTAAAATATTTACAAAAAATCAATAATTTAATTTAAAATTAGCCAACGTCGTCGAGAAATGAGTGGGTACCCATTGCTATTTAAAATTTGCAAAAAAGAAAATGCTCAGATAATATAGAAAATTTTTACACAAACACTTTGATACTTAACTCGAACATTAAATATTTAAAAACTTGAAAGACGTATTAAAACTAGTATTAGAGACGTATTTTTTTTTAAATGAATATTTATCTATTTATAAAAGAATATAAAATTTTACAAAATCTACTAAAATCAAGATTTTTCTTAACATCTTAAAATACGTTAAAATTAATATTCTTATAGATAATATATATCTTAATATTCTAAAATTCACTTAGATTAAGATTTTTATAAATAATATCTATACTTTTTGTAAATTTTTTGGAGGACCTTTTGAAGGATTAATTACACTAATAATTACTCAACTTTGTATTCTGTTACTATTTGGTCATTGAACTTTAAAATATTACTTGTTAATCACTAATATTTTAAAACTATTATTGCTTAATCACTGAACTTTAAAATATTGCTTGCAAGTTATTAATATTTCAAAATCATTTCTCACTTGTCGCTCATTAGTCACTGAACTTTAAATTCATGAGTAACAGATAAGAAACAGTTTTGAAATATTAATGACTAGTAAATAACATTTTAAAGTTTAGTGACTAAACAGTAACAGTTTTGAAATATTAATGACTAACAGGAAACATTTCAAAATTCAGTGATCAAACAGTAACATATTGCAAAGTTAAGTGATTATTGGTGTAATTAACCCATCTTTTGAATGTCTAAACTATCTATTTGTGCTTTATTTAAAATCTCTCCCCAATTAAAAAAATATATATATTTTTAGCCCAAAAAACTATTTTAACCTTTCAAATTTTTTTAATTTTTTAATAGACTTTTATCTATGAGAATGAATAGAAGAATCTCTTACCTGTTGCCATCCTTACGAAACGTGGCCTTATGAAAAAACACGTGTCACCAAGTTAGCATTTAGTATGTATTTATTTATTTTTATCTCTAATAAGAAAAAAAAGAAGAGGTTGGTGGAAGTAGCCAAATTGAGTGGACCCCTTTAGATAAAGAAAAAAGAATAACGAAGGATTATACAAACAAAAGCAATAAATAAAGGAAACTAAAAGATAAGGTAGCACTATTAATTAGTACTATATATATATATATGTTAAATTAGTAATAGATTTATCCCTTAGTATATAATTATTAGCCTTATTATAATATATAGAGAGAATTCTTTATTTTATATGTTAGCTAATTGAAGAATGTGTAATGATTCCTGTGACCGTTGATATAAGAATGGCAATGGATACCTGACGATTCAGTATTTGTTTGATTTGTCAATCTTAAACGAAAAGTGTTTTTAAGGTAATGTTTGTTAATTAAGATATAAATAAAAAAAATAAAATATAAATAATATTTTAAATAATAATATTTTTTATTGTATTCGTTAAATTTATTTGTTGATCCTTAAAAAAAATTACGTGACTTTTTATTTAAAAAATTTTAAATAAATTTATCTCTTTTTCTAGATAAATTTATCTTAAATTTTACAAATAAGAAATAGTGACTCATATGTCTTCTAGTGTATTTTAAAAAATTTAACCAACAGTTTAACAAAAATTGTAGAATGTTTCTCAGATTTATCTTGACCATTCTATATTTTGATCAGAAAAATATTTTAATTTTTTATTGATATAACTTTATTTTACTCATTTTAACAAACATTATCCAGAGAGATAAATAAGAACAACAAAAAGGGTTTCTCATCACGGAATTAGTGTCTAGCTTACATAGAAATAGAAACGAGGAACGAATATAATATGAAATAGAAAGGGAGAAATGACATTTTTCAAAAATATAGAAAATAGAAATGTGAGAAAACGTATAAATAAAAAATATATAAAGATTTTTTGTAAATATAATATTTAATATAGAAAATTATTAAAAAAAATTATTTAATTTAAAAATAAATATAAATTCCATAATGTATTCAAACAAACATAAACAAAAATTCTATCATCCATAAATCATGGCTTACTAATTAAAAACAAACAATAAATTTAAGAAAAAAATTATGTTTTTTCATCACTAATCGCTTCGTGGATGGAAACACATTTTCAGATTGAAAACATATTTTTGATATTTAATTAATATTATAAAACGGGCTTGAGATGTTTTTAAAATTGTAGAAACGGCTCAAAAATAAATTTTTTCTATGTTTTGACATTTTGATACAAAAAATATTTTAGAAACGTCGAAATAACATCCTAAGACATTTCCCTTCATCATAGGTTAATGTGAGATCTTTCAATTTGAACATATTTTTAATAAAATTTATTTTATTCTATATTCCAATAATTTTGTATTTTTATCTTGTATAAAAAGAATAATTTTTTAATGTTTAGATTTTCTCCTTTTTGTAGAACTCTATTAGAACACGAAAAAGTAAATTTTAACTAAAAACAAACGAAATGAATATATTTGGTTTGGGATTTCCAAAAAATTGTAATAATCTAAGTTCAGACTCCATCATACATTGGGATGTCGCTTTTAAACTCAGAAGAAATTGATAAGGAATACTCAATGGGTGAAATTATTGAACTATTCTCAAAGAAAATTGAATCTTAGTTTATTGTATATCCTTATCCTCATGTAATAAAGGGGTGACACAGGTCTTTTATCTGATTAAGATATAATAAATAAGTCAATAAATTCAACATTTAGAGGATCCAAAACAATTTTGAGAGAATCGCTATTATTTTAATTTGACTCAACGAATCATTTATCAACTCATAACTATTAAGTTTGAAATCGCAGAGATAATTTCGAGAGTATCTTGTCTCACTCAATCTATATAAATAGCAAAACCCCCACATATAAAGGTATTTAATTCTAATTCATCTTGCTCCTTATTGGTATTCAATAGTGTTAGGTCCAAGAAAGTATGTCTACAATTAGCTTAAGATTTAAGGAAAAAGATCCACAGAACAATTTTATTGTAAAACTTGGCGGAGAGACTTGTGGGAGACTTGTGTGAAAGGATAGTCAACTAACCTCTTACCAAGCCATCACGAGACCTAGCCGAGGGGTGTGCGAGAGACTTGGTCGAAGGGCTTGCAAGAGACTTACCCAAGAGGCTTACGAGTGACCCTCAGCCCAAGTGATTGAGATCGAGATCGAGTGACCTTACTCGGAAGCCTCTCTCGATGCCTTCAAGAGAGTTACTCAATAATTGTTATTCAAAAGACTCTTAATCGATTCTTTTCCTTACATATCATTGGGATACTACACGTGAGACACTCTCCCTTACAAAAAAATTCATTGTTGTATATCTTGTACAATAACACACATTAACTTAAAGATCGAAAAATATTCTAAGACATCCAAACTCGCCTACTTTAGTAATAAACCCTCAACCATTATCATAAAAAATACTATTAATCTTTCATGTTAATTTGACATTATTTTTTTTAATATAATTTTAAATAATGTAATAAAAATTAACTTAAAACAAGTGTAGTATGATATTTTGAAAGTAATAAAGAAATGCTCTTTAATGTTGTTGTTGTTGTTGATATTATTATTATTATTATTATTATTATTAGGATTTAAGGTTCAGAGCTAGATATTTTAATTTATTTTTTATTTATTTGTCATTAAAAAAGAGGGATACTGCTGGTACTAAATTACTAATCATTATTGGTTTGACAATAAGCACTTTAAGTTGGGGTAGACAAATAGGAAACAATGAATGGGGCATGAAACTATCAGTTTGCCACAGTTAGTGGCTTTCCCATGGTGAATGATGGCAAAGAGCCTAGGGGTTGGCGGGCATTGACCTTCCCAATAGTAAATAAATGATGGGTACTTATGAGTTGATTAAATGTTATTTCTACATCTAGTTATGATATTTTTTTTGTGATATTTACATAATGATTTATAACAATATTTTAGTATTATGTTTATATAAAATGTATAACACTTATATTGTTACATCCCGAAATTTGAGATAATTCGTAATTTTTAATTTCGGTATTTGAAGTGATTATTGAATATTTGAGAATTTATAGAAAATATTTAATTCTTGGGTTTTAGGGTGATTTATTGAATTATGTGAGGTTTTATGGAAACTAACGAAAAATATTAAATTTGGTATGTTTTGGGATTAAAATAATTATTTGAGGTTATTTTGAGGAAATAGATAATTAATTATTTTGTTTGAAAGTATTTATTGAGAGAATAGAATAAATTAATTTGGATTAATTTTTAAAAGTTATTGGGGTTAAAAAATAATTTTGGAAGCTGGATGTTACCTTAAAAAAATAAATGGCAAGGATTATTACATAAGGAGGGTTGTAGGCGAAATGGTTGGAAGTGCAAAAAAGGAAGGGGAGGTCGTGAGATCAAACCCTGCGTTCAAGCAAAACAAAATCTAGGTTTTTGAACCCAGCTGGGCGACCAGGCCGCCCAGGTGTGCGTAAGCGGCTACAAGCCCACTTTTTGTCACCAGAAATGATGCTCCATTGCTGCCTTGATGCTTCCACCAAATTCCTTTCTTCTTAGCCTATAAATAGGCAATAAATGCTTAAGGAAATGGGGGAAATTGGAGAGGGAATTAAGGATTGTTTTGCCTCCATAATGCTCACCAACCTTCTTTCTCCGTGGCCTATATTTATGAATGAATGCTTGAGGGAAATAGGAGAATTTGAAGAGATAAAGGAGATTTTGGTGGTGTGGGCTTGAATAACGAGTCTATTCTTGCCAGAGTTAAGAAAAAATAATTAAGACAAATTCTTTTTCTAGTTTTTGCAAGTTCTTCTTCCTCTTTGTTTCATTTAAGAGGCAAAATCCCAATTTTCTTATTAATATGCAAGTTCAGTTTCTCCCTCTTATCAAGTTCATGTTTTAATTTGTAAGTTCTTATTCATATTAAGACAATTTCTTCTTCCTCTTTGTTCCACTTAAGAGACAAGATCCAAGTCTTTCTATTAATGAGCAAGCTCTTATCCCTATCTTGCATTGTTATTTTCCTATTTTACAAGTTATTTCCCTTTGCTAGTAATTTATTCCAGGATTTACATTTATACCTATTGAATCTCAAATAGGGTTTTATGTCACCCTATCTTTCTTTGGGAATGATGTTTTATTGTGAACATACAAGGGTTTGATGTTGTCTTGCATGAATGTTGTGTTATTGTGCATACTGTTCCGTTAATTGCATGTCAGTTATATATGAGAAGTTATTACGAATATGCATGTTATGATAATGCATGAAGCATATACATGAAAATGGTTTTTAAAAATATATAAAAGCCTCATGATGCGTGCAGCGGATGAGTCTGCAGGATATATCCGCAGAGAAAATGTTGAGCTCAAAGTTGGACTTCGGTCCCAAGTTTATGTTATGGACTTCGATACCAAGTTTACGTTATGGACTTCGGTCTCAAGATTTCGGACTTTAGTCCCATGTTTATAATTCTAAAAAGTATTACATACGAGCATGGATGCATGTATCATCATTTTATCATGTGAAAGTACCTTAAATGGCATTCATGTCTCTTTTGCTTCTTGATGCCCATTACTCTTATATTCGCTTTCTTCCAGTTATACTTGCTGGGTCTTATGGCTCATATTTGCTTACATCATTCCAGGTAAGGGTAAGGCTAAAGTAGAGGGTGAGCCAAGTAAATCAGGATTCACGGGGTAGCAGTGTATATAGAGCCGTCTCAATCAAATGTCCTTGGGGAGTGTTTTGTGGTGTGTAATATTAAGTTTTGTTTGTTTATGTTGTACCCCTGAGGAGATATGATGGGTTCATGAACCCTGATGTGGTGAGTAATATGGGATTATTGTTGTTTATGTAAGCATGTGAACACTATTGTATTGTCTATGAGTAAGAACGTATGAGTATGGCTTATGTTGTTAATGTCAATAAGGATGTGTAATGTTTTAATGAGTTTTAGCATTTGTGTCATCTTGTTGTAGGTCCTTAGCTAGGGGCCTACATATATTATTAAAAGTTTTATAATTAAATGTTTCGATAATATTTAGGCTTTCGTAAATGGGTGATTTATGTGTGTGTTAGATAGAGGTAATTTAATAATATAAAATTTCATTTTTGAAAGGTCGTAGGTAGAGGCGTACAAAAATTCGGTTTAACTGAAATAATCGAATCGAACCAACCGAAATTACTAGTTTAATTTGGTTTCAGCTAAAGATCGATTTGGTTTGGTTATCAAATTTGGCAATTTTGATTATTTTAATTTGGTTCTTTTTTTATTAAAAAAATTAAAATAACTAAACTGACAAAAAAAATTGATTTTTTTGTTTTTTCTTTGGTTTTGTTTAGTTCATTTTTTTGGTTTCTTTTGTTTTTTTTATTTGTTTGGTTTTTTCGATTTATTTTTTGGGTTTTTTCATATTTGTTTGATTTTTTTAATTTTCTATTTATTTGATTTTTTGATTTATTCGATCAATTTGATTTGATTTTTTACACAATTTTAGTATATTTGGTTTTTAGCATTTTGGTCAATTAGTAACCGAACCGACCGGATGCTCACCCCTAATTATAGGTCATTGAATATAGGATACTAGAGTGTTTGGTTAAGTTTGAGGTTAGGTTCGAATAAATGTGATTGAATTGATTTAATTTGAGTTTTTTATTTAATTTTATTCTTTTATAATTTAATTGACATTAGGTTGCATTTGAGTTAAACTATGAAAATACTATACTCAAATTTAATGCAAATTAACAATGATATTTTTATAGTTATAAATAAACAAAAGACATCATATTATATAAAAATTTAACCAAAAAAATTGTGGTATAAATCAAATTATGGAATTAATGGTCAAATTGCTCATCCAAAGTAAAATAATGTGGAAAATATCGGTCCCTTGTAATGGGGACAGCCACAAAAGATTGAAAGCAACCCTACATTCTTTCACCTACCAATTTTTATTACAATGTGGGGTAGGGAGTATCTAATTTAACACATATTTCATGTCTCCCTTGTCTCAAACCCCACCTAGGATTAGACCCCATATATATATATATTCGTCCAAAAACAAACAAAACAAAAAAGGGGCCTTTTTTGGGGTTTCTTAAATGTCGATTCAAGTTGAGGTAATAGTGAAGTAAGACATTGTTAATAAGAATTGTAGTTTATTAGTAGACGATAGTGTTAGTGAGACTAACTCTCATGTCGAGTTTGAGTCTTGTTAGTGTTAATTGTTCTCAAGAGTGCTAAAAAAAATAGAGTGGGAGAAATAAGATATTACAATTTTTGACATCATCACCATTTTGCCGACAAAAAAATAGATAAAAGAGACAATAAACATTGATAATGGGTGTGAAAATGCCAATAATAGCATCACAAAGAGTTGTGATTGGGCACTAATTTTATTTTTTCCCTAAAACGTCATTCTAGATATGTTGAAAATAATATAGAAATGCTTAAATGGTCCTAGAAAATTAAGAGGGCCAAATCTATGTTTTTATCTTTGTACTTTTATGTTTTTTTCACGTGGTCAGTTAATCTTTTTATTATTTCGATTATATACCTAAACTTGATTTTTGAGTTAACTTAATTTTTATGTATTTTAACTTTTTTTTGTGCAACAATTTAGACTTTTCGTTGCTTCGATTACACCTCTGGACTTACATTTTTAAGTTAATTTAATTCATGTGCTTTCATGTGTAAAAAATAAAATTTGAATGATCACATAAAAAAAACGTAAAAATATAAAGATAAAAATATAGATTTGATCAAACTAAAAGAGACACTAATAAAATTATTGAAAAACTAAAACTTAGTGAAAAATCCTTAAACATATTGCGGGTGTGCCTCGGGTGAACCCATATGAAAACTATGTAAAAAAAATTCTTAAAACATAGATCATGGGTGTGCCTCGGATGAACCCATATATTGAAACACCCAAGAAAAGAAACCCAAATAAATGCTGCTGTCTGGCTCTGGAAGCAGTGACTAAGATCTGGCAATGTGTGATGCAACGCAACGTTTCAAAGGATTCCAAGTTTAAATTGGTCGCAGGGTGTGTAAATGTTGCATATTGAATGTACAAAACATCTGTTGGGAGTGTGAACTTTGAGGTTGGTTACTGTCCACTTCAGCTTTTATTGCCTAGGCCATGCATGCTCTGCTGCCCTGTCTCAACCCACCCACCAACCATAGTCTCTCGCATAGAGGTGGGTAAAATTTTAATTCAATCCAAAATAACTAAATCAAATAGATACAGAGACGGATTCAGAGATGAATCTGAGAGAGAGCTGACCTCATATTTATAGGTCGTGCTAGTACTCCTTCTCCCGAAATGGGTCGAATCCAGGAGCAAATCTGGAAGGACGTTCGGACTGGCACGGGCTACAACCATTGCCTCCCCACCCTGGGATCTACCCCTAAATGGATAGAAATTGTAGGTTTGATTTGATTTAAGTTAAGGGTCAATTCGATTTGATTTTTAAATTTGACAATTTTAGTTATTTCAGTTAGGTTTAGTTTTCTTATTTAAAAAATTAAAAATAATCGAATTAATCAAAATATTATTTTTATTCGAATAACAAATCTTTTTAATTAAGTAATATTTTTGAATTAAAATTTGTTTATAAAGGTTAATCGAGTAAAAGTTGTTCTTAATTAAATAATATTCTTTTTATTCGAGTAACAGTTATTCTTACTCGAATAATACTTATTTTCGATGTTTTTCAAATTTTTTAGTCAATCTAATTTTTTCGTATTTGTTCGATTTTTTTTATTTTCAATTTATTTGATTTTCATATATTTGTTCTGTTAGTTTAGTTATTTTAGTTTTAACACTTCAGTCAATTTGATAATCGAACTAACCGAATACTCGTATCTAGTCTCGTGCGTGTGTGTATATATATATATATTAGACACTAAATTATGATACTTTCAATGATATTTATGTATTAATAAGTGAGAACTAGTGGCGAGGGATTTATAAAAAATATATTTATTTGCACCTTTTCGTTATTGGTGTATAATTTCTGGTAACAATAATTTGTTTTCGCTGAAATTTTCTTTGTGGAAATATCATGTGCATAGTTCCAACCCATTTTTAAATAGATTTGGATCCGCTCTTGTGGGCCAAATCTAGATCGAATGGGTCTACTTCAGATGTGATCCATTGACAAGTCTATCACTTATAATGCATGGGAATATCTCGGCAGCAACGTTTCGTCGTTTTCAAAATATTTTTATTTTTAAAATATAAAAAAATATTTTAAGGCTATTTTATTATATTATAAAAATATCAAAAATATGTTTCTATCCACAAAGAGCTTAGAGACGAAATTTTTCGAAGCTTTTAGAGATGAAATTTTTGTTCTCTAACTTAAATTTTTAAATTTAATATTTATTTTTAAAAATAAGTATTCGATTCTTCCAATGGAGCACTTAGCTGTCATGAATGACAAAACTTATTTTCATGTTTGTTTCAATATATTATGGAATTTATGTTTATTTTTTTTATTGAATAGCTATTTTTATATTAAAAATTATATTTATAAAAAAGTCCATATATTTTTTTATTTACATATTTTCTCACATTTCTATTTCATATTTTTTTTGAAAAATATCATTTTCTTATTTCTATTTTTACGCAACCTAGTCTATCATATCCCAATACACTCCACCATAGGGTAATATGCCCATATAAGTCTACGATCGATTGGACTTGTCAAAAAACTCACATCCAAACGTAGCATGCTAAATTGAAAGAAATGAAACGATTTTATTAAATAGTTTAAAAAGTGTAGTATTTTGTTAAATTTATATTTTCTAAAAATTTCTCATCACATATCTATATAAGTACTTTATCTAAGTCTATATTTCTTTGTTATTTGAAACATGAATGTTGAGATAATACATAGCGGTTGCGAAAAAAAATAAAACATAAGTTTTAATCTCTCTACATTAATTAATTAATAACGCCACTAATAAATTCACTTAACACCCAAATTTTAATCTCTATACATTAACTAATTAATAACGTCACTAATAAATTTACTTAACACTCAAGAAGAAACTGTTCTCTCTCTCTCTCTCTCTCTCTCGGGATTTTAAGAATCTCCCATTGCACATGATCACGTTAGTGTTCTTAAACACATAAACTAACAATTCCTTAATGTTTTTTTAATGTTATATTATGTTAGGTTTGGATTTTTGTTGGGCCAAGTAGTTTGTTTTTTTGTTGCTGATTTAAAGGAAATGTTTGAACTCAAAGCTATAAACAAGATGAACCTTTTGTCTAGAATAATATTATAAATCGATTCTCATCACATACTCACGTAAGTTTATCTAAGTTTATATTTCTTTATTATTTGAAACATGAATGTTGAGATAATACATAACAATTACAGAAAAAGATGAAATAAAATTTTTAATCTCTATATATTAATTAATTAATAACGCCACTAATGAATTCACTTAACACCCAACAAAGAAGCAATGGCTCTCTCCCTCTCTAGTGTTTTTGAGAATCTCCCACTACATATGATTAAGTTAGTGTTCTTAAACCCAGAAATTAACAATTCCTTAATTTTTTTTTAATGTTATCTGATGTTAGGTTTGGATTTTTGTTGGATCAAGTAGTGGGTCTTTTTGTTATCGTCTTAATGGAAATATTTGAACTTGAAACTATAAACAAGATGAACATTTTGTCTAGAATAGTATTATAAATCGATTCTAATCACATACCCATATAAGTTTATCTAAGTTTATATTTATTTGTTATTTGAAACATGAATGTTGAGATAATACATAACGGTTAGAGAAAAAGATGAAACGGAAGTTTTAATCTCTGTACATTAATTAATAACGCCACTAATGCATTCACTTAACACCTAACAAAGAAGAAACTGTTTTCCTCTCTCTCTCAGTCTCCCTCTCTAATGTTTCTGAGAATCTTCCTCTCTAATGTTTCTGAGAATCTCCCACTGCACATGATCAGGTTAGTGTTTTTAAAACTAGAAATTAACAATTCCTTATTTTTTTTAATCTTATTTGATGTTAGGTTTGGATTTTTGTTGGGCAAGTAGTGGGTTTTTTTGCTGTCGTCTAATGGAAATGTTTGAACTTGAAACTATAAACAAGATCAACCTTTTGTCTAGTATATAGTATTATAAATCGATTCTCATCACATACCCATATAAGTTTATTTAAGTTTATATTTCTTTGTTATTTAAGATATGAATGTTGAGATAATATATAACAATTGCAGAAAAAGATGAAATAAAAGTTTTAATCTCTGTACATTAATTAATAACGAAACTAATGGATTCACTTAACACCCAACAAAGAAGAAATTGTTCTCTCTCTCTCTCTAGGGTTTCTGAGAATCTCTCACTTCACATGATCAGGTTAGTGTTTTTAAACCCAAAAATTAACAATTCCTTAATTTTTATTTTCTCTTATCTATGTTAGGTTTGGATTTTTGTTAGGCCAAGTAGTGGGTTTTTTGTTGTTGTCTTAATGGAAATGTTTGAAATTGAAACTATAAACAAGATGAACATTTTGTCTAGAATAGTATTATAAATCGATTCTCATCACATACCCATATAAGTTTATTTAAATTTATATTTCTTTGTTATTTAAAATATGAATATTGAGATAATATATAACAGCTGTAGAGAAAGATAAAACAGAAGTTTTAATCGTTGTACATTAATTAATAACAAAATTAATGGATTCACTTAACACCCAACAAAGAAGAAATTGTTCTCTCTCTCTCTCTAGGGTTTTTGATAATCTCTCATTGCACATGATTAGGTTAGTGTTCTTAAATAAATTAATAATTCTTTAATTTTTTTTCTCTTATCTATGTTAGGTTTGGATTTTTGTTAGGCCAAGTAGTTGGTTTTTTTGTTGTTGTCTTAACGAAAATGTTCGAAGTTGAAACTATAAACAAGATGAACATTTTGTCTAGAATAGTATTATAAATCGATATTGGGTACATGGTCTAGTTCATCTCTTTTTCTTAAAAACAAATTTATAGTTATTTTAAGAGAATTACAAGAAAATTGATCTTTCACGATGACTTGACTTAGAGTTGGTCACGAAAAATTAAAATTTCATCACATGATATTTTTAGTGAGAAATCTAGGTGTAATGTCTTTTCTTCGCTATTATGTTTTATATGATTATTTTTTATACAAAAAATGACTATCTTGAACTATTTTCATATATTTCGAGTTTGGCATACTCTTTCTCGAAGTTATGCCACTGCATATAACTATCTATAACAATTGAGATATACAGCTCTACAAATAGCTAGTTATTCATAAGTAATTAATAGGTTGTGTTCACTAGTCAAGATGATAGTTTAATGATAAGTAATAAGCACGTGATATTGAAGTCTTGTACTCAAGTCTCGTGAATTTAATATTTCATGCCTAATAATTTCAACTTTTCTTACCAAAAAAATCTTTCGTGAATTTAATATTTTCTCTCTTGTGGGTTTTAACTTTTAACTGTTCTTTTTGTCCTAATTCTCTACTTTCAGGGAGGGATCAATGGCTTCCAATCAAAAGCTTCAATCAACCAACTTTCATGTCATCTTCTCACTACTTCTCCTTGCTCATCTAATGGGTAGCCCTTTTGTTGTCACTTTCTTTGCCTCTATTGTTGCAATTCTCCTCGAGTTTTCATTCATTTGAATGAACATTTTTTTATGTAGGAACAAGTGGTGATCTTCTTGGGACGAACTGCTTCTATGCCAAGTTATGCCACACCGTCGCAGATTGCATGCCAAACCTCTGCGAGTACTTAGCTCGACCATTTGGGCTTCCTCGTTGCATTCGATTTGGCAACCAGAACCATTGTTGTTGCATTCAGCCCTAGCATGGTTATTGGCATACTTTGGGTGTTTATGAGTTTGAATAGACTTGAAAATAATTAATGGATTTGAGTCAATTGGATCGAGTGACTTTTTCAATTTAGTTTTCATTTGGGTTGTTAGTTTGGTTTTAGGTTCAAATTTTAATTTGGGGCCATTGATTGATCATGATCAGGGGGTTTATGGTTCGTGTGAACTTAAAATTTGACTGAATCAATGAATTTTGGGTTGATTTGGTTCAGCTTTCTCAATTTAGTTTGAATTTAGGTTTAAATTTCATCCTACGACTAATATTGACCATGATAAGGGTGCTTATGGATTCTTATAGACTCAAAAACTGATTAAATTAATATATTTGAGTCTATTCCATTCAAGCTCAAACTCGACTTTCTTTTCTTAGTTTAATTCGAGCTTGACGCAAATTTCAATTCAATTCTAAGTTCAAAATTAGATTTGATTGGTTGTTTGTTACATAACATCAATCTCGACTTTGTTATGTTGTAGTTCTCAACTATTGATTAAGCTCCCAATCAATTCAATTCTTGATCGTATTCAACTGTCGAACATTTTTTCTTTCAAGTCGAAGGTAATTTATTTAAATTTATATTCAAATAATAATATATCAAACGCATTTTGTTTTATAATTTCATTAGATGGAATCAATTATATGAAATTTAGCTTGATAATAATAAAATAATATTTTTTATTATCACTATTATGTATTTTAATTACAATTTTGAATTTCATGTTTTTGCATAAATTGATCCAAATCTTAAACTAAACCCATGTGATTAACATCTAGATAAACAAATTGGTTGAATAAAAAGTGAATTTAAAATATCAAAATCAATAGATCAGGTAATTTTGTATAAAAATTAATTTCATATATAATTATAAACATCTTATGAATTTTCATAGACTCGACTTAAATTGAGCTTTTCATAAGTTTTGATTGTTCTTTTTATAAGTTATGAATGGTATAATGACTTTAGTTCGAGTTGGTGCTCGAGGCTATCCAAAATTATGATCACCCTTATTTGTTATATAATAGGGAGACGTAATACTTCTTCTAATCTAATATAATTAAATTATCTTTATATATATATTATGATTATTTTTAATATTTTTAGTCTATATGGTTTTTGATTTTTGTACTAAAAAAATCGTGATAATACATATATAGGAAAAATTGTCATCTAGTGTTTCCACCACCACCACGACTTTTCAGATAAAATCACATTTTAATTTTCTCTCCAAATTATTTGTGTCAAATTAAATTTTGATAATAAATTCAAATTCGAAAATCAAGACATATTTTGAACACTTTTTTGATGGTCACATCTACCTAAAATCAATTATATTTGTGAAATTTTTTGAATTTAAATCATTATGTGACCAATTCATTTTTTTTATTTTATATTTTTTAATAATAAATATTAACAGGCATAATTCATTTAAAATTAATAGCATATATCATTTTTTTTTTAAATTAGAGCAGACTAGCCAGCCCAAGTGATTGAATCATGAGTTAGAGGAAAAATGACTTCGAATCGAATAAAAAAAGTGATTTTCAAAAACTAATTAAGCTATAGTTAAACTATTAATTTAACTGTCGACTAAACGAATAAGAGTGGTTCAACTGATTCACTTTCAAGGGTTGGTAGCTCCTTAAAATATTATCGTTTTGAGCAACATAAATAGCTCAAAATATTGTTTTTCTGCGAACCCTAGTGCCCTCAACACACTTCAATGATCCACCACTCCAAGCTTCTTCATTGACTATTGTTCCCTTTTTCTTCATTTCCAATATTCCACATTTGTTTTTTCTCTGATCTTTCTTCTCTTTTTTTTTTTTCTTGCTCTCTTATCTTCCAGTGTTTTTCTCCTTCTTCGATCTTTCCTCCTTCTTCTTCTCTAATTTTTCATTGTTCTTTTTCTTCTCCAATCTTCCCTTCTTCTTCTTCCTTCCTTCCTTCCATTCATCTACAACGATCAATCTTCTATTTTCTTTTCTTTCTCCATTCATATCCAGTTATCGCTAACCTCTCAAGTATGTAATTATATAATATATTAGTATATTATCATTAATTATGTATTTTTATATGTATTTTTTATGAATTTATTTATTTAATAAAAAATAAAATAATTCAACCCCAATCCGGCCATTAAACCGTGAACTATTCCCTTTTTCAGTTCAATGTCTAATCTAATTCTAATAATATTAGTAGATATGTTAAATCGTACTGAGCCAGAAGTAGTTTTCAGCCCACAGAACGGCCCATGGGCCTATGTGGCTCACATGCAGTGTTGCAGTGGCTACAAACAACGCAACCCCTTTATTAAAAACTTGGGCCTAAGAGGGCTGTGACAAATGGACAGTGTGGGCTGGACCTTAGGCCCGGCCCATGCAGTGCAGGTCGGGCTGATTGTTTTTCATCAACTAAATGGGGTTTTCTATTAAATTAGTATTGTTTTAGTTTTATTTTTACCCCATTAGAATCGGTTTTGTAATTTTTACTAAATTAAATGTCAGATATATTCCGAGCCTACACAAAGAAGACCCTCTAGTCTAAGTGGAGCATGGAAAAAATATAAGGCTGCGTTCTTTTTGATATTTTCAAATCATTTTTAATTTTTTACAATAATAAAAATGTACTTTTTTTACTATGTTTAAAAATATATTTTTAAAAATAAAAAAAAATTATAAAGAAAACTCAAATTAACAAAGTTTTGAATATTTTCATTCAAAATAAACTCTAAACTAAAAATATATTTATTTATTTTTTATTCATATTTTATTATTGTAATGAAAAAAAATTACAAAATTCATTAACTTTAAAATTTATATATTTTTTAATAATATATTAATATTAAATATTTATAATTTACTTGATGATCAAAGTTTATTGAATAAAATATTATTAAAAATTTATTTTCAAAATTTTAAAGAGAATGTATTTTCTAATTTTTTGTTTTAAAAAATAGTTTTTCAAAATGACAAAGAGAATACGTTTTTTATTTTTTAAAAATAGACTATCAAAACATAAAACTGAAAATGAATTCAAAACTCAAAACTGAAAATTAAAAAGTAAAGAAGACGCAACCTAAACTTTGTAAAGGCAAATATACTCTAAGTTGCACGGAGACATAAACGATAAATGGATACGATATGAAACGAAAACAGGAAAATGACATTTTATAAAAAAAATAAGAAATGAAAAAAATGAGAGAAACACATAAATAAAAAAGATAAATAAATATTTTTGTAAATATAATTTTTAATGTAAAAATATATTTTTTAATATAGAAATAAACATAAATTTCATAATACATTCAAATAAATTTCACAAACAAAATTTGAGAAAATTTAAATTTTTTGAATTATAGATAAAATTTTAGCATATTTGTGGACAAAAATGTATTTTCGATCTTTTTTTAATATTACAAAATAATTTTTAAATATTTTCAAAATTACAAAAACAGTTCATAAATATTTTTTTTTATATTTTAAAAATAAAAATATTTCAAAAACATCGAAATAACACCCTTGAAACATTTCCATGCATCATAGAAGATACATAACATATATTTATTTTTTCTATAAGTTAAATTGATAGATCTTTTTTAAATATCAGGATAACATCAAATATTATTTTAATAAAAATTATCAAATTCATGGCCTCTAACATATATTATTATTTTAATAAAAAATTCATACCCACAAACACCGAGTCAACATATCTTAGATATTACGCTATATTATATGTTCATGATAATGTGCTTACAAAATAATATGGTATTATCTCTGAATGTTGGTCCACCATGTACCAAATAGTTATGATTGTGTCACACAATTCAATAATTTGGGATTTAAGTAATCTTTATTTTACTTTATTTTTGTGTTTAAATAAATTTGAAATTATTGACGAAACACAAAAATAAAGTCAAATAAGTATCAGGTAAATTTAAAATTGTTAAATAAAGAGAAATAATCTTAACCATCGCCCTTATGACATATATCAAATGGTTGGGCCACGATAAGGTGGGTTTTCACATTAGTAGATTATGAGTTCAATTTATTGTCTTGCACAATGAGATAAAAAATTTCATCTGCTATTTACCTCTTATGTCGAAATTGAGGACACGAGTGACGGGAAATCACGTAATGACGATAATCCCAATAATCTTAGCCATCATATGTATGAGAGAGTCCAAATAAGTGCATCGTACTTAAATATTCTCTATTTAAAAATGTTCTTTGTACACGTGAATTTAATGTTTGTGATCGTATTTTGTATTAATGTTTTGTATTATGTATTATATTAATATAAATATACAAGACATTAATATAAAATATCAATAAAAATATTTAACTTAATTGTCTATTAGATTGCAAAAAAATTAGAAACGAAAAATAAGTATGATAAGAAATGTAAACAAGGAAAAAATATTTTTTAAAAAAGTAAAAAATGAAAAAATCAGAAACACGTAAATAAAAAATATATATATTTTATAAATATATTAATATATAATATAAAAATTCCTCTATATTATATAAAATAGAGAAATTTTGTCTGTTTCTATTTTTTTTTTATGGAAACGGATTTCAAAATTAAAAACGAGTTTTTGATATTTTTTTAAAAATTATAAAATAATTTAAAAATATATTTTTAATATTTCTTAACGTTTTAATACAGAGAACGTTCTGTGTAACGGGGAGAAAGATTTTTACTATTATCAGAGTAAGGTGGAACCTCCACGTAATGGAAGGAGTTGTTGTACACTTTCTATCAGTAGTGACAATTGCCCTGGCAACAGCCACTTCGAGCTTTAAAAGTTGAGGGTCCGTGAATCCCTCGCTTCGCCTCCTCGTTTGAACTCCCTCTCTCTCTCTCTCTCTCTCTCCATCTCTCTCTCTGTGCAGAGGGTTTTCGACTTCATTGCTCAATCTCCATCATCAGGTAAATCTCTTCCTCTCTGCTAGCTTCCAAACTCATTGTATGCATCTATATAGACACGCATTAATAAGATGTAAACGCTAGTTTCTGATCAAACAAAACCCTAGATGTAGACATACGAAGAAGTGTTTAAGCATTCAAATTCAAACCCTTACAGGAACTTTTGAACTTCGTTTTGGATGCAGGTAATGGAGTGGAATCCAGAAACCCTGCGGTTTCTCTCCGAGTGTTTTCTCCACACTCTCTCTCCTTATCCCGAGCCGCGCCGCCGAGCCGAAGCCAGCCTCGCTGAGGCTGCCGACCGCCCCAACTATGGTCTCGCCGTTCTCCGACTCGTTGCCGAACCCACAGTCGACGAGCCCGTTCGCCAGGCGGCCGCCGTTAACTTCAAGAACCATCTCCGATCGCGGTGGGGTTCGGACCCCAATGCTCCGACGCTGCCCCCGATTTCGGATTCCGAGAAGGAACAAATCAAGGCTCTGATTGTCCCCCTCATGCTCTCCGCTGCTCCCCGGATTCAGTCCCAGCTCAGCGAAGCCCTGGCCGTGATCGGCAAGCACGATTTCCCGAAGTCGTGGCCGGCTCTGCTGCCGGAGCTCAAATCGAGCCTGGAAAAAGCAGGCGAGGCCTCTGATTATGCCACTGTTAACGGTATACTCAGCACTATTAATTCGATATTTAAGAAATTCCGGTATCAGTTCAAGACCAATGATCTGTTACTTGATTTGAAGTATTGCCTTGATAATTTTGCCGAACCCCTTCTGAAAATTTTTAAGCGCACTGCGGCTTTGATTGATAATGTGGCGAGTACGGGGGGCCAAGCTGCAACCCTGCGGCCTCTTATTGAGTCACAGAAGTTGTGCTGCAGAATATTTTATTCTCTTAATTTTCAGGAATTGCCTGAATTTTTTGAGGATCATATGGCGGAATGGATGGTTGAGTTTCAGAAGTATCTTAGCGTGAAGTACTCTGTACTTGAAGATGGGGGTGGTGATGGGCTTATTGTTGTTGATGAATTGAGAGCTGCAGTTTGTGAGAATATTAGCCTTTACATGGAGAAGAACGAGGAAGAGTTTCAGGGCTACTTGGGTGGTTTTGTGGAAGCTGTGTGGAATCTTCTTGTTGCTGTGTCTGCATCTTCAAGTCGCGAGAGGTTAACAGTGACTGCAATCAAATTTTTGACTACAGTAAGTACGAGTGTTCACCACACTTTGTTTGCCAGGGATGACGTTTTGCAACAGATATGTCAGAGTATAGTTATCCCAAATGTGATGTTGAGGGATGAGGATGAGGAGTTGTTTGAAATGAATTATGTGGAGTTCATTAGAAGGGACATGGAAGGAAGTGATCTCGAGACAAGGAGGAGAATTGCTTGTGAGCTTCTGAAGGGAATTTCAAATAATTACAAAGAAAAAGTGACTCAAATGCTTTCCAGTCAGATACAAAGCAGTCTGACTTTGTTTGCTGAAAATCCAGCAGTGAATTGGAAACACAAGGACTGTGCAATTTATTTAGTTGTCTCCCTGGCAATAAAAAAGGCTGGTGGTACATCTGTCTCCACTGATCTGGTAGATGTTGAGAGCTTTTTCAGATCAGTCATTGTGCCAGAATTGCAAAATCAAGATGTGAATGGATTCCCGATGCTAAAGGCTGGTTCTCTGAAGTTTTTCACTATGTTTAGAAATCAGATTTCAAAACCAATTGCATTGGCATTGATCCCTGATGTGGTTCGCTACCTTGAATCAGAATCAAATGTGGTTCATTCTTATGCAGCTAGTTGCATTGAGAAGCTTTTATTGGTCAAAGATGAAGGGGGCAAAGCAAGATATATGTCATCAGACATCAGCCCATATTTTTCTGCACTCATGACCAACCTTTTTAGTGCCTTGGGAAAGCCAGAGTCTGAGGAGAATCCTTATGTAATGAAGTGTATCATGAGGGTTCTTGGAGTAGCAGATATTTCTCGAGAGGTTGCTTCACCTTGTATCACTGGATTGACTTCTGTACTCAACAAAGTCTGTGAGAACCCAAAGAATCCCACCTTCAATCACTGTCTCTTTGAGGCAGTTGCTGTTCTTGTCAGGCGGTCCTGTGAAAAGGACCCTTCTCTTATTTCTGCCTTTGAGGCAAGCCTGTTTCCGAGCCTCCAGTTGATATTGGCAAGAGATGTAACTGAATTCTTCCCATATGCATTCCAGCTTCTGGCTCAGCTTGTTGAGTTGAATCGACCCCCGATCCCACAACACTACATGCAGATCTTTGAGATTCTCCTCTTACCCGATTCATGGAAAAGATCTGGAAATGTTCCAGCCCTTGTTCGCTTGCTCCAAGCATTCCTTCAGAAGGCACCCCATGAACTTAACCAGGAGGGAAGGTTGACGCAGGTACTGGGGATATTCAACAAGCTTGTTTCATCTCCTAGCTCTGATGAACAGGGATTTTATGTGCTGAACACAATTATTGAGAACCTTGGATATGATGTTATTGCACCCTATATGGGACACATCTGGGCTTCCCTATTTACACGGCTCCAAAATAGCAGGACGGTGAAGTTTGTCAAGTCCTTTTTGATATTTATGTCACTTTTTCTTGTCAAACATGGTTGCCAAAGCCTTGCTGATTCAATAAATGCTGTTCAGCCCAATATATTTCTTGTGATCTTAGAGCAATTTTGGATACCTAATCTGAAGTTGATCACAGGTTCCATTGAGCTTAAGTTGACAGCAGTTGCTTCAACCAGACTTATCTGTGAATCTCCAATATTATTGGATCCTGCATCCAGTGGACTTTGGGGGAAACTGCTGGATAGCATTGTTACTCTTCTTTCTCGACCAGAGCATGATAGAGTTGAAGAGGAACCAGATGTTCCAGAGTTTGGGGACAATGTGGGTTATGGTGCCACTTTTGTACGTCTATACAATGCTGGGAAGAAGGAGGAGGACCCTTTAAAGGATATTAGGGACCCAAAGCAATTCCTAGTGGCTTCGCTGGCAAATCTCTCTGCTCGTTCCCCTGGGAGGTATCCCCAAGTTATCAGTCAAAATCTTGATCCGCAAATCAATCAGCCTTGCTTCAGCTTTGCAGCTCCTATAGTCTCTCAATAGTTTGAAAAGGATGCTATCTCAAGGTATAATTTCTTCTTTGCATCATAATGAGCTAGTCTTTTTGTATTCCCCATATTTTCAAATGTTGGTTTTTGCCAACTTCTTTATCTCTAAATGTTCCACGTTTGAGCTGCATTTACCATATGGGAATTACCTGAAGTCCAGAGATTATTTTTATAGAAGCGGCATTTTAATGAATGGTTGGATGATTGATCAACACATTTTACTGTTTTAGGATGTACGAATTGACGACGCCCATTGGGTTAAATCCCATGAACAACATATTGTTGATATTGAACATATGTAGTATTCAAGCACTATTCACCATTTTGTTTCCTAGAATTTGGTTCTTTGTAGCTTTGTCCATACCTTGAGTTGTAGCTTTTCTGTTTTCAGTGAGAGGCATCATGACACAGCATGTAGAGAACCAACACACGAATGATACTCTCAAAGCAACAAGTTTCAAGCACCAAAACTTGGTCTTGAGTAAGAGAAGAAAATTGAATAGGTTGCTGGAAAATTGAAGTAAAAAAAGTTGTTTACAAACCCTAAAATCTAAGTACTTATGGTGTTCGGCCACCCCATAGTAGTATTATAAATAAAAACCAATTAGAGTCCTAATAGAATAAAACCCTAAAATATGAAGTAGAATAAAATCCTAAAAGAATTTAAAAAATATGAAGTTTTGTCCCCTATTTGGGCCAGTTTTTGAACGGGCCAGTTTGGACTGGGTCTTGAATGGGCCCTCCATCTTGTCTCAAATAGTGACCACATCATTCACCTCCACTTGAAAAGAATTTGTCATCGAATTATGATCGGGTATGACAACTCCACATTCAGCAAATACAAAGAAAGATCGACAATATCAAAGAATTTGGAAATACCCATATAATTAGGCAAGTCCACAAGATAAGCATTGTCATTGATTTTCTTTGTAATCTTGGAAGGACCATACTTCTTTGGCTTGACCTTGTTTTGCTTTCCTATTGGAATCATTTCCTTCCTCAAGAATACCATGACTTCATCTCCAACCTCAAATACCCTGTATTGCGATCTTGTACTTCTCATTGGTTTTGTGCAACTTTTGCTTGGCATCCTCTTGAACCGCTTTAACTTGATCGGCTAAGTCACTAGCTGGAACACTAAAACCTGGTACCTTTGGAAACTTTACCAAATCCAATGCATGATTAGGAACTTTCATGTATGCAATGGAAAATGGCGTCCTTCTTGTTGAACTATGCATGACGATAGTTGTCACTACGGGTTCTCTCACTCAATATTAACTCAATCTTTAAAGCCAAGTTCCTTGGTTCTGGCACACTCATAACCATCTGAATTCCAATTTTATCACGAACAGCAGGCTTCAACCATTCAAATAACGGGCTGCTTGTTGATTGTCACTTTCTAACAATTGATTTCTCTTCGCCAACCTCAAGAACTCAGAGGTATACTCATTCACACTTCTCATGCCCTGGGCACATCTCTGATAGGCATCAAACACGTATTGTTCGTAGTTAGGAGGCAAAAACCTACCTCTTAACAATTGTTTCATTCGTCTCCATGTCTGAACTGGATGTTGGCCTTCCCTCAATCTCGTCTATCTCATTTGCTCCCGTCAAACAAATTTATCTCCCTTCAATCTATAAGTCACTAATTTGACTTAGTCTGCTTTCATCTGGGATCTTCATGTATTTGAAAAATCGATCAACTTCAGCGATCCAATCCAGGAACCCCTCAATATCAAGATTTTCACTAAAGGTAGGAATATCAACCTTTAGTTTAAACTCATTGTTTCCCCAATGGTTATTATGCTGCACATTCCTCCTAACCCCTTTATCGCCAAGATTAGCCATTACAAGACCAAGATCATCTTCATCATCACTATCATCCATCATTGGTGGTCTTCTAGGATTAACAGGGACAGGATTAATGGCTGATCTTCCCGGGTTAACTCCTCTGGCGTGATTCATTCTATTATTCTGGTACTTGTAATCATCACCTCGTAATAAAGTACCTAATTGGTTGTTGATTTGCTCCAATTTAGTGTTATTAAAGGCTCAAGGCGCACTAAGGCTCAAAAGAGTGTTGGAGCTTGAGGCGCAAGGCGTAAGGCGAGGTGCTCGCCTGATGGAACTAGACGCATGCTTACTAAAAAAAAACGTAAAATATATATTCTAGTTGAAAAATAAGGTATAAAATAAGTCCTAACTTCTAATAACATATTTATAAGTATATGTTATCAATGAAATTAAAAAATTCAACATATACTAATGAAAAAAACAATAAAAAATGTCAAAAGATGTAATCTAAAAGTCTTTAGGTCAACTTAAATTAAATCTTAAAACAAATTATAGGTCTTAAATCTTAATCAAGATTAACTAATTATGTATTTTAAATAATTTAAAAATCATCCTCATCATCAAGATCAAACATTTCTATATTTTCATCATTAAAAGTATCATCTTTAATATTTTCTTCTACATCATCTTCTCCTCTTGTTGGATGATTTCTATGGTTTAGAAGTGATGATAGTTTCATACATTTTTTTGGTATGTAATATACTAGGTTTGAATTTGCATCTTTCTTTGTATAATGAAAACTCAGCCTCTGTGGTGTCTATAAATATTGATCACACCAATAGAATGTTGATCATTGGATATTAAGTGTAGTTTGATTTTTTATTACTGGAATAATATAATCTTAAAGAAAATGGAGACTTGAACAGCTTTTACAAAACATTGTTGAAGCCACTATTTAACTTGGGCCTATGAAAATATAATTTTATTTTTCCCTTTTTGTCCACTTCTTGCATCTGGAGATCATAAATGATATATAGAAGCCTAAGAAAGATGGTTGCAAGTATGGGGGTGCTGTTCTGGTTACTTAATGTTACATTTTGTTATTGCATGCCTTGAATTTGTTCAATTCTCCATATCCATCTTCACCAACACAACAACATATCCAGCCTTTATCCCACTATGTGAGGTCGGCTACATGAATTCTAGACTTCCATGTATTTCTGTCTTTTGTCATATCCTCATTTAGATCCATATATTTCTCCATATCCATCTTCATTTAGTTCAAATTCAATTGGAGCATTTAAAGTAGTAACATTTTTATGTATTATCAAATTTGTAGTTGAAGCAATAAATTTAAACTCTAAATAGTAAAAAATTAAATAGAGTAACAAACAATCAAATAAAAACCTTAAAAAAATAGTTAAAAAGCCCAAGGCATGCCTTAGCCTGAGGTGCCTTGGGCTAAGGTGCGCCTTGTAGGTCTGCGCCCACCTGGAATGCTTTCAGGCGCCTAGGGTGCGCCTTGAGCCTAGGCACGTCTTTAATAACACTGCTCCAATTGTTGTTGCATATTGCGAGTTATTTCTCGTTGTTCTTCTATTGCTCTCTAAACTACAGGCAACCCCTAATCACCATTGCGAGGTTGGTTGCTACCGCCGTCAAGATTGGCCATTTGATTAGTTGATTTTACCGCTCTAATACCACCTGACGCAACGTGTAACGTGTGTGTAGAGAAGTAACACACGAATGATACTCTCAAAGCAACAAGTTTCAAGCACCAAAACTTGGTCTTGATTAAGAGAAGAAAACCGAATAGGTTGCTAGAAAATTGAAATCGAAAAAACTGTTTACAAACCCTAAAATCTAAGTACTTATAGCGGTCGACCACCTCATGGTAGTATTGTAAATAAAAACTATTTAGAATTCTAATAAAAATAAAGCCCTAAAATATGAAGTAGAATAAAATCCTAAAAGAATATGAAAAATATGAAGTTTCGGCCCCTCTTGAACGGGCCCTCCATCTTGTTTCAAACGGTGACAACATTACATCACTCTTGCAGTTTCAAATTGGCTTCTTGTTGAGTTTAGATCTACACTGTTCTAAAACGCGGCTTAGGCGGCCCCTGGCCACTGCAAATACATGCAAATCAGCATCCTAGGTGCTGTGCTCAATTAATCGGGCGCTGCCTGGGTTGCCTAATTTTAGAGGAGAAAACCCAGCTTCTTCACTCAAAAGTAGTAGATGCTGCTGCTGCAAATGACGAAGTCTTCAACGGCCAGAGGGGGACTCGGTCTAATCCAAACAAATGCGGATAAGGCTTGAGAGTGTGCTGTGTAAGCAGCCTCTTTCTCCTTCATCTTCTTCTTGGCGGCTTATCTCCGCTTCACACCTTCTATTAATATTTATATATATATAGAGAACGATTTTGTTGGACCGACGTACAGACGGACGAAGGCTGGAAGAAGGAGAAAATTGGGGCTCTCACGCACTACTCGCTGCTCTTCCTTGATGTCTCTGGCTCTCTCTCTCTCTCTCTCAGACTCCAAGCAAACATTAAATCTGGGATATTGGATAAGCTTTGAAAAAGCTTTGAAGTCTTCTTTGGCCACGCGTAAATAATTAGACAAAATATGCCTTTTGAAATATTTTATTTCCAGCAGTATGTGCATTTGAGATAATATAAATTTTATTTAAATAATTTTCCTAGGCCCCTCTTTGGCGGCCTAGGTGCAGCATTTTAGAACACTAACTTTCATTTAGTTTGATGGTAAAGAAGTTGGTGGTGAAGGGTAAAATGTAGCTATACTTTCTTATTTTGTTCAGTGCATCCATTTTTGGAATATTGCCTCCTCATGTTATTCGATGTAAACTGAATCATGGCAATATCCCACTGCCCATGCCACCCATCTATTTGCTAACCTAGGGGAGTTGTTTATGTGAGCCATATAATTAGGTAATGATTCACATTCCCAAAACTTCACTTTGAACCTATTATTTGGTCAAGGTACCATTTCTTCCAGTTCAATGATTGTTCAATCAGAAAATTGCTTTCAGAAAAAAGAGAGAAAAGCATGAAATGTGAGAAGGGATGATATTCCATGCCATCCTCTTTAGCTGGCTTGCTTTTCCTTATCTCCTCATCTGTTCATTTCTCACCTAATCAGTTCAAATGTTTTGAGGATGGCAATTCTGAGCAGATCATTTGCATTTTTGGGTGCAAATGCAATTATAACTGTGAATACTAGTTCAGATGTTCTAATCCTATGAGAATTTGTTTAAAGTTCCAATACTGGCTTCTATATCGTAGAGTAGTAGGGTCATTAATGTGGGGGGTTTCAATGATATTTGGCTTTCAGTATAGGACTAGCTTGGCTTGTGGGCTTTTACTTCCAAGACTTCCTTTCCACAATACATAGCTTGCATGCCAGGGGCATCAGTGTAGCATATTTCTCTTGGGGCTTCCTCTGGACTTATCACAGTGGGTTTATGAGACACTTTGCCCACTGTTACTGGGTGCTTGCAGAGGCTTAGGGGCTGTTCAGTTGTGGAAGACTGCCCCTTTCCAGAAAATTACTCCACGGAAAATGGGAAACTAGAAAAGTTGTTCAGATACAAAAATTCTCTAAATGTAAAATGGAGATTTGGAAGATGTAGTTTTCCAAAATTGAATTGAACTTGGAAAACTACTAAAATGAGTTTTCTAAGTTTTCCTTGTTAATTTGGAGATTTGGAAAACACAGTTGTCCACAAATCATCTAGATTGGAAATTAAGGCATCTCTCTTTTCTTGAACATATATTCTAATTTTCTAGATTGCAAATTAATTTTTTGTATTTCTAATTTAAACATGTTCTCCAAATTTTCTATAGGAAATGAAAATTACATATTTTATAGAAAATTGAAATTAGAAAACTAGAAATCATTTTCCACAGCTAAACAACCCCTTAGACACAGTACTGGTACAACAATATATCAAGCTTTAATCTCACTACACGGGGCAAGCTACGTGAATTCTACCTTGCCAATCATTTTTATTTGTGGAAATATCTTTTATAAGGCCTTCTTTTTGGTATTTCTCTCTCTTTTGTTAGAAATTTGCTTTGTTCCGTCCACTTTTGACTCACAGGAGTTTCTACTGTTATTCTTCTCACAAGATGAAATCATATTAATTGCATATCATGCATCTTATCTTCTATAGGCCCCACTTTGACTTATTATGAATAATCTAATTAATAATTTTATCTTTTCCTATATGGCTGCACATCCATCATATATCCTCATCTTTATTATGCTCATATTTTGCATATTTTGATACTTTTAATGCCCAACATTTTATGCCACACAAATAAAGTTGGGCTTATAGTCGTTTTATAAAATTTTCTTACTATCATATAAAACACCAGGCATACTTTTTATTTTAACCATCTAGCTTTAATTCTATTGGAAACATCCTCATTAATCTTATTATCTTTTGGATAATTGGATGTTTGATCCAATACATCTAAACTGTTTTTTCTTTGGGATAACTTATCTATGCTTGATGTGTTTAGTGAGTTTGTCCATTACTAGGACAAAAAGATAAGGGCTTAATTAAATTTTTTATGTAATTCAATTGTAATTGAAGCAGTCTTAATTAGTATCTCCTCTACATGCTCCTACACTTGTTTATACTCTAGGATACATGTCTTTAACAGTCTTAATTAGTATCTCCTCTATATAAACAATTTGAACTTCTTTCTTCTCTAAATCCCTCTATAAGACTTCTTTAAGGACTCTGTCATAAACTGTTACTAAATCTTTAAGCACCATATGTAAATTCTCTTGTTTATCGATATACTTTTTTTCATGTGCCTTAGCAAATATATAACTTTCATTATTGACCATATATCAAATTGGTTTTCAGACACTTTGGTCTCTCTCCAAAAATTTCATAGTTTGACTAATTAGGTTGATTTGTCTTTAATTTCCACAAATTTTACCATCTACTTTTTTCCCCTTATAAATAAACACTAAAGTGCTCTCTCTCCACTTTCTCAGAATCCTTTTTGATTTAAAGATCACAATAAATAATTTCATTTACGAAAAAAGTGCTCTTCTCCCATTCATTTTCATGTTTCTATCCGGTTATTATATGTTTTTTTGACGTACTTTTTCATGTTTTTTGTTTGTCTTCTTTTAAATGTTTGTTTTATTTCATTGTGACAAATGTGTTCGTATAACATGTTTAATAAGATGCCTCAACAGAACACTTGTTTCTCCGCCTTCATTGAATAATTTTGAGGAATACTTCTTTTCTCTCTCTTTAATTGCTCCCTCATTTTTACCAGTCCCTTCTGCTTTTCATTTTTTCATACATTTCACTTGGTTACTAGGACCTTACTAGTGTCCTAAATAAGTAAGCGATTGCTCATTTTAGTCACGCATATGACACCTACTTTACATTGCTGCAGATTTTGGCTGAGCATGAAGAGAGTTTCATTTGGTCCAATTTTCGAAAACCCCCAGGGCATACTTCACACTGTTGACAAATGAGTGATGCAGTCGCTTTTACGGAGTGTCTCTTTCGCTGATCAATGTTGCAGATTATGTTTGATAGGCATCTTTTTGAAGGTGGCATTTATATTTATACCACATTAAGCTTCACCGGTTACAATCGAATCTCTCTCTGTCAGGCCCTTACGATAAAAGTCTTCTTGTTCGACATTGTAGCTAAGAGTTCCAGCAAAGTTCACGTGCTAGTCTGGTTCGTACTCGTGGCTGTTGCTGTTTTGGCTTCGACTTCCATTCTCCTTTTTGCTTCCTTAGTTCTAGACTAGGTGCATCATTTGTATCATCTGAGTTACCAAGTGAACAAGAAGGTGGAAAATAGGCTTGTGTGATAAAAGGGATGAATTTGTGCGCTGAACGTTGGGTGCTTTTCATATCTCAATTAGAGTGTATTTTTCCCAGATGTACTTGCCAAGCATTGTTGTTGATGATGATTCTCTCAATGAAACAACGACCATGTGATTGATATATCAAGGATTATATCTTGGGCTACGCACATGCATGCAAATGACAAAAATATCTCTTGTGTCTTACCGTTTCGTGTTGTCTCATCATCTTTGATGAGAGGTAGTTTTGTCATTTTACATGCATTGTGTAACCTATGTAGTTTAAAGAGTATTAATAGCATTTTCTATGAAACAAAGGCCAAATTCATATATATATATATATATTTTTGTGTGTGATCACCTGATATTTTGTTGTTTTAATTATATTATTGAATTTATATTTTTGAGTTAATTTAATTTTTGTATTTTAATTTTTTGTGTGATAATTTAAATTTTTTATTATATTTATATGTTTTTATTTTTTAGTTAATTTTGCACATGTATCTTGATGCGTAAAAAAGGGCAAAACGAGATGAGTTCATTTAATTTTTTTTAACGTGTCAAACTATATAAATTAAATTAATTAAAAAATATAAAAATGTGTAACCAAAACAATGAAATATTTGTATTGTTACATGAAAAATTATTAAAGTTAGGAATTAAATTGATTTAAAAATATAAATATAAGAATGTAATAGACATAACAAAAAATTTGAATAAAACAGGACAAAAATATAAATTTGGTGACAAAAGAAACTCACATTCACTTTCTTTAGAGAATTTAATATTGCCATTCATGCTGCAGCCTCCTTAGCATGGACAAGAAGTTGTTTGGGAACCAATTCCAGCTGATGATAGCAACATAGGATAGAAGCAATTTTGATCCTTCAGATAGCTCAATGGCCCTTGGCTTCAGAGTTCAGACAGACAGACCACCTAGTTTCTTTTCTGGGGGCCAATTTGCACCTACTTGTGGGAATTATTAGAGCCCAATGTTTAAACATTCTTGTATAATACTAAATTAAGATGGGAACTTAAATGGTTTTCAAAATCATATTTATTTATTGAGTAATGTTAATCAATAATCATTGTCTTAATTTAGGTTACATGGAAATAGATACGAAATCAAAATGAAGAAAATAATTTTTTTTAAAAAAATTAAAAAACAAAAATACAGGAAAATGGGTAAATAAAAAAAATATAAGTCTTTTTATAGATATAATTTTTAATATGAAAAATAATTGTCCAATCAAACATAAATATACATTTCATAATTTATTTAAATAAAAATAAACACAAATTGTTTATATCTTTAACGTACTCATTGTGATAGCAAAGACTGAATTTTTTTATTTAAAAACATATTTATAATATATTTTTTATATTATAAAATGACTTGAAAATATTTTTTTGGTGTTTCTTCACATTCTAAGATGAAAAATATTTTGAAAACGTTAAAATGATACTGTTTCTGTGTTTTCACACATTAAAGGTCTTAATTATATGAAAGACAATAGTTAAAGACTCAAAAGTATGGTAAATGTACATTATTTTTGGATAAAATGTATGTATGATATTTTGTTTTTAAATAAAAATTAATTTTATTTGTTGATAATACAAGTATTGTGTTGTGACATTTTATTGGTCAATAAATTTGTTTTAAAATTAAAAAAAATTATAATAAAATATACATTATTTAAAAATAAGGTGTTGAGCCATCTATAATTAAAAGGGTAAATCATATAAAACTCTCTTACACTTAGAGTCATATGTAACTTATTTCATATACTTTTGATTGCATCGAAATGTCCCTTTATATTTTTTAAATGTTCAATCAATCACCATCCGTTATTATTATATATAATTTTGTGTAGTAATCTATATAAAAAATACAAATTTTTATATATAGAATTTCAGCAATGAAATATAAAATTTTGCGATGATCAATTAATAAATTATACAAAATTTTATATAATAATAATAGATATTGACTGATTGTAATATTTAAAAGAAAAATGCTATCGGTACATCATTATATACATTTTTGACTATACAATGATACTAAAATGTCTAAAATACTTCTCATATAAGGCAATGAGGTGAGGCGATAAGACGTTGTGAAGCGGTAAGGCTCATAACTAAAATATCCCTCATTAATGGTGGTGAGACGACACGGTGAGACGCGAGAAGTATTTTTATCATTTGTGTGCATTATATAGTCTAAAATATACACAAATGATTCACAATGATACTAAAAAGTGTAAAAATGAATCTTTTGGTGTAATAAAAAACATAAAAGAATAAATTACACATGACCTCAAGAAATTTCATATAATTTATCTTAATTAAAACTAAACCAACATTAATTAATGGTACAAAAATAAGTAATATTTTATGTGCATATTTTGTTAATTAAAAATAAATTAAACATATGTTAATGTCATTCATGTTCCTCTGCTAACCGTCACTGAGCACTCAGGCTTTATCCCCTCTCTCTCTCTCTCTCTCTCTCTCTCTCTCTCCCTCTGATCTCAATGGCTACCTCCCAAAATCCACATCCGTTCAAACTCAACCCTCCGAACAACTCGAGGGGACCTGCAAATCCTAGCACCAACCCTAATTTTAGGAGAACCCTACCGGTAGTGGTAGTAGCTCGCAGGAAGGCGAAGGACGAAGAAGAAGTATGGAAGCACAAGAAGCAGGGGTACGTAGACTACGACCGAGGCGAGCACCAGGTCCGCCTTCACGTGGCCGGCCTCCGCAAATCGGACGTGCCGAAGCGGTACAGGCTGCGAGTCGACGGCGACCGGTTCCAGAAGGACTGGACCCTCGGCGAAGTGGTTCGCAGGGTTTTGGAGCTCAAACATTGGGAGGACATTGAGCGACTGCTCAACCATTGGGTTGGAAGGTTTGCTAGAAAGAATTTTCCCGTTCTTATCAAGGTAATAATCTATTAGCATCTTTCTCGTTTGATTATCAGTTTATTTTTTGTAAACAATGCGAGTAGTTGGTAATAATTTAATGTTTTGCATAGAAGTAGTTGGGGAAAATTACATGCTGCTATTTCTAGGGGCGGGCGACGATTGGAAGTTTGGAACAGAGCTAACTTGGTAGGGCTTTGAGCTTTAGATTTTAAGTTTAAAATTTTTCCTTCTAAATGCATGTATTCCTAGTGATTTAGGATTTAACATGGTCAAACGGTTCTTGGTTACTCACTAGGAATACAGTCATCCTTCTCGTTGTTACTCAGCCGTCGCAACAACTAGTGTGCACGGATTGGAGAAGGATGGGTGTCTTGGTTTTGGGTCCGATACGTTCTAATGAACCAGTATGCTGTATTTATTTTTTCTTCCGATGAACCAACCATGTGCATTTTTTGGGTTCATCGTGAATCCTGCACTGGGTTAGAGCAGGAGAGAAAGAGGGAGAAAATCACCATTGCCATTGTCGCCTTGGCCATAGCGGGAAAAGAAGGGGGAGAGAGAAAGAGAGAGCAGTACGAGGAAGAGAGAGAACGGAAGATGAGGGCATTTTAGTCATTTAAAAATTTAACTGGGACTAAGTAAAGACAAGGGGATTAGTGCAACAAAATTTGTGAAGTCAAGATAAGTAGTTGCTATTTCAGAACCCCAGGTTACCGCTTGCATTTAGGCCAAATCTCAAGGGTACTAAGCATATTTTTCTCAAAAGGAAATGGAGAATAAAAAAATACTAAATAAACCTGTCAATGGATGATTGAACAGATTTTAAGAAATAAAAGAATGTTAGTAAAATTAAGAATTATATTAACAACAACAAAAAAAAAATCTCAGATGATAAATTTATATATTAAGCTATTCATTATGATATCATATTCTAAATAGACGCCGCCGCCTAGAAAATAATTCATCATTCTTTGAGTAGCACCCAAGAGTTCAAGAGTTCAACTAGCTGAAGTAATTCAAACTAACATTTATTTATAAAATTTTGAGATGAGACGCATATAGGCATAGGGTTCTATATCACATTGCTTTGACTTACTGTCGGTCTGACCTAAGACCCAAGACAATCTTGTTGGGTTGCTGTGGTGCCCCAACTAAGACATGAAGAAGAAGGAACCAAACAACCCAACTCATGGTGGTCAGGTTGGTTCAGTTTTGGTTTCTCTGAACACTCAGCCTCAAAGGTTGTCTTGTACTAGAGGCCATACCCATTTTTTTATTATTACTAGTTTCCCAGTTGGATTTTGATGTGACTTTATTGTGCATAGTTGGAAAGGAAGAAAGCTATTCTAGTAAGAGAGAATATTATATAAATTTTTGCAAACTTACAAAAAACCATTTTTGCATTTTGCTTGTAGGAAATAACTCAAACAGGTTCAATTGAGCACAGCATTCATGTTTTCCGCTGGATGAAGAATCAAAACAACTATTGTGCTCGGAATGATATTTACAACATGATGATCAGGTTACATGCCAGACATAACCGAACAGACCAAGCACGTGGTTTGTTTTTTGAGATGCAAGAGTGGAGGTATGGTTGTTCTCCATTTTCTGTATATGCACTACTTTTTCCTTGGATCTCATATGAAAAAATGAATCCTTTTCTGAAGTTAAAAAAATGGTGCATGAAAATAAGTGACTCACAAAATGCAACAATGTAGCTGGGGACTTTAATTTAGCAAAGTTTAAACATCCTGCACGGCAACTTCTGCAATTCACACCAGCACCTTCAAGCTGTCTACACCTGTACTCTGCCAATACACCAACACAGTGCACTCTATAGCTAAGTCTCATGCATTAAGCACAAGAATAAGAGAGAAAAGCTCTCAGTTATCAGCACTCTCGCTTGTATAGGTACACCCACAGCTAAGCTCATGTTGGAAATATCACAAATTTACTCAAAAGGATAATTCAAGTAACAGCTGGATTTCTCTCCTAATCTTATGGCTGAAAAATAGGAGACTAAAGGATAAAGTGATAAGGTGATTTGAAGATTAGAAAACTCCAAAAATAAAGGGGTAAAAGCGGCAGATAATTCAAGATATCTCAGCAGTTTTTTAAATTCTTGTTGTTGTATTTTATCTTCTAAACATTCAAATATGTTCCTAGAATGTAGGAGATAACCTAGGTGTTGTGTATAAATACCCCATACTACCCGAGAATAGATCAAGCAAGCAATATACAGTTCTTTCAGCTTGTTTCATCTTCTTCTACAGCTCATAAGGACTATTTTACCCCTCTGTCATCCTCACCATTCACTTTTGATGAGCATTTTTGTCATTTTTATTGTTATTTCCCTTTTCCATATTTGCAGGCTCCTTTTCTCCAGAAATCATCCACTTTTTCAGTTCCATTACAGGCCCCATCAGGATTTGTTCCCCTGCATATGCATGAATCAGCCAATGCATTATCCTGTACAACCCTTTTTGGCCAGCTTTTGTATATTCTTGTGTTATGCGCACACTTGCTCACTCTCTTAGCCAATTATCTGTACACATCTCAGCCCAAAGCTAGCCAAGCGTACATGTGTTCCCAGGTGACATCTATGTCATCGTCACACACACATACTTATCTCATCCCATATGTAGCTAATCCTTTAGCACCAAGTCAGCCCCTTCTCTGCAGTGGCTGTGAACATGTATGTACTGCTTCCTTATGGTAGCCAATCCAAATCTCACTCAAGTACTAGACATCTTACATACCTTCTGTATGGCCAATTAGTGCATAAAAAGAGTGCATAGAAAGGGCCCTGAATAAAGTTTTCTACTCATGTCCCTTATCACTTATCAGCTTTTCCCTGACAGAGGTTATCCTTTTATTTCCGCTTCAATTTCACAGAAAGCCATACTCACCTTATACCCACACAATAGCACCTCAAAAAGGGTTCATATAATTGCCTCAACTCCCCTTACATTGGGTTCTATTAAGTCTCTAAACTTTTTGCTATCAATTGGATCCTAAGGCTAGCTTACTATCTCATTGTTTTATTTGATATATAATCCTCTAAAATGAATGTAAATCATCAAAATTTGCTCTTCACAATATGCCAAACAATGTATCAAAATTGCGTGTTAATCCCATTCATGAAGGTCATTAAATGGGCTCTCAAAGTTGGCATTAGGTGAAATCTCAAAATCATTCAGACAGCTCCAACAGTCAATCTGACGGTCAATTTTCCCCTTGGCATTTGATCTCCTGAGCATTCTGTCTTCCAGAGTTGACCTCAGAGTTCCTAGGTTGCATGTCCTAACTCCTGTTTCAGTCAATTCATTGAGCTGTTCAATCAGTTGACTCTCCAAGCTCGATTGACCTTCTTGCATTATCACCCTGACAATTGATCAATCAGTCGATTGTCAATTGACTATCAACTATTCTGTTAGAGTCGATCTCAGAGTTGACTCATAGCTCAACTTTCCTTTTAACGACTCCTGAATTTTTTTTTTTCAAAGCCATTATTTTACTCATAATTGAGCTTTGACAGACTGACAATTAACTGCAATTACGCATATAATTAGGGGATGAAAATACAGGTAATTGCAATATAGATTATTGGTGAGCTAGAATCCATGTAGTCAACCCGACCTAGTAGGTTTAAGGCTTGGTGGTGTTGTTATTCTTCTCCCTCATAAAAAAAATTGAACAAGTCTCTTGCTTACATGGTTGTGGAGTTTTCCTGGAAACTACTTTTATGGTTAATAATTGATTCCACAAACTAGTGGTGCCTATAACAAACTTGGTATAGTCATTCTAGCTAGCTTTTAATTAAGTATCAGCTGACACTTCAGAAGAATTAGACTGGATAGCTGGCTAATTTTGGTTCAAGGAGAACACTCATCTCCAGCCTTACCCAATTGGTGAATTGTATCTTTAATGTTCTATCAAATTTTCCAATTAAATTCCAGTATTAGGAACAAGAATTGCTCAAATCATAACTTTGTTCCTTATTGGTCCCCCCCCCCCTTCCCCCTGGGCGGCTTCTTTCTCTCCTCCCTTGTTTCCTGGAGACATTTCATAGGCAATGATAAACAATAGTGGTGGTAAGCCAAATCACAGACATCTGGATAAAGGGCTTTGATTATTCACATTTATATTTATATGTTGTGAAGAGTCTAAATGTAGTGTCTTAAATTTGGTAGGTTAATCTAGTTTTTGCTGTGCTAAAATATGGAGAATTTCCTAGAGAAGAAGGCCTGCAAAAATATTTGAAAGACCTTAAAGGAGAAGATATTGGTTGCAGGTTTATTGAGATATCTTTCTTGTTTAACTTATAACCTATTGAGAAATGAAGAAGTCGAGTTCATTGTGAAACTTATAATTAGACCAAGCTGCATCCAAGGTTATATAAAGGAAAAGAAAGAAACGTTGAGGTGCTTCTTGTCCTGTGGACACATCCTCCTGTAGGTGGATGTTTGATTCCTCAAAGTGAAACATGATATTATAGATCTATACATTTTTTCCTAGGTAAGTTAACATGGACCTTATTGTGGATTTGGTATGCTTTTGCCATTACTTTTTTTTCTATTCATCTTGATTTTCTTTTGAACGCTCATTCCTTTTTCACTGTTACTGTTTGTTTGTTTTTTATTTTGTTTCTATTTTCTCCTGTTCTTTTTGAAGGATGGAGATCAGTGGGTGAATTTTCTCTGGTTACATTACTCTTAAGTTCTTAACAATCGTTATCTTCTGTCAGGTGTAAGCCTGATGCTGAAACTTACAATGCCCTGATCAATGCGCATGGTCGAGCTGGTCAATGGCGTTGGGCAATGAATATTATGGAAGACATGCTTTGTGCAGCTGTGTGTATTTGTACTCTTCTTCATTATCAATGTTAGTGTTTCTGTTGTTACATTTTTTTTCCAGGCTCAGATGGTATCTTTTGGTGAAAATAAGTTTTATAATTCCTTGGAACCCTTTGTCATTGCAGTCAATTTTATTATTGCTATCATGAATGACATAGTTCTCCTTTATCATCATTATATCAGTTATAATATACCTGCTGGAGTTATGATGGTATACACAGTGTTATAATTATGGTTATTTATTGAATTTGAGTTTTTTTTTTTCTACTGGTCTACAGGCCCTGATGCACATTAGTTGGAAATTGAGATCACTCTAGAATAAGAGTATAGGAACAGGCTGTTTATTGTCTCTAACCCTGTTTGTATAGGCTCATTCACACAGTTATGCTCAATAATTCCTGGAGCTTTGACTTCAAACTTCTATTTTGATCACTCAGTGCCTCTCCTCCTTCCGTAGATACCCACAAGGGCCCCAGTGAGGTCACTGCATACCCTGGCATTGTCTTTCCCAAATGAACATCCACGGTAGATCCGGTTCATACAAGATATTCTTTAATGGCTGTACCACTAGTAAAGACAAGAATCCCTACATTAAGTGATTCATATAATGACCCACTTGGTGAAAGATAATCCTTTCACACTGCTGGACAATTCAACCATTTCTATGTCAATATTATTCAATCCATAAACACGTGCACGCACATCTCCAACTAGCACTGAAAATGGTAACCAATTGTCAGTTTTACTTAGTTATTATCAGTAAAGGTTGCAAGAAGTGGCTTGAAAAGTTAAAAATAAGTGGGTCATTATATGAATCACTTAAGTTGCACCAGCGGCTGAGCTTTGTCACTTTGTTTGGCTAGTTGCAGCAAAAAAAAATGATTGTGAAAATTTCCAGTATCTCTTACAAATCCCTTTGGATTTTGGAATTACTACTCCAATTCAGTTTTTAAGTAAAAATGCTTGCAGTGGGGTAAAATTTTCTTCTTTTTTAGGGTTAGGATCAAAGTAATGTTTCACTGGGCAATATAAGTACAACCAATAATGTAACAGGCCAATTTATTCAAAATTCCCTCTTTTCTAGAAAGTAAGGGGGAGGCTACCTACAAAAAAAACCCTTCCCCAACCCTGCAGATTGGGGAGCCTTGTGCAGTGGGTATACCATTTTTCGCCCCTCTTTTTTAGGGTTACGGACAAAGTTATGTGTTGCATTGGGAGATAGAAGTACAACCACAGTAAATTAGCAATGCCAGTTTATTCCCAGAAAAAGGAGGAATTAACATAGAATTGCCTCTTGAGGCATTAATAGTTATTAGAACAGAGGTCGCTCATTCTTAAACAGATTTCTTTGGAAGAAAGTTGAACTGTCTCTTGTTGAACTTTATAGCAGTCCTAGGTTTCCTACTAGCTTGAGGTTTTTGAATGCATTCAATAATTTGTTTAGTCATGCTGTTCTACTGTTCATGGTGGTTGATTATTTATTAACTATGACAGCATCACTTTATAATTTTTTTTTTTTTTATCATAGTATGTAACTATTCTAGCATCAATTTCCTTCCTTTGTCTTCTTATGGAACATTGACCATCATCGTTTTACTTGTTGCACTATCTGAATTTAGCAGTGCACCTCTACTGCCATTGCTTTACTTATAGTTGTGTGACCATGATTAATTTTGCAGATTGCACCAAGTCGATCAACATATAACAACTTGATCAATGCATGTGGATCTACTGGAAACTGGAGAGAAGCTCTACGAGTTTGCAGGAAGATGACAGAAAATGGAGTTGGACCTGATCTGGTGACTCACAATATTGTTCTGTCCGCTTACAAAACTGGGGCTCAGTATTCAAAGGCCATATCCTATTTTGAACTTATGGAAGGGACAAATATTCGACCAGACACCACCACCCTTAATATTATGATACATTGCCTGATAAAGCTTGGTCAATATGGGAAAGCTATTGATATTTTCAATTCTATGAGGGAGAAGAGAGCACTGTGTTGTCCTGATGTTGTGACATACACTAGCATAATTCATTTGTATTCTGTTAGTGGGCAGATAGAGAACTGCCAGTCTGTTTTCAATACCATGCTTGCAGAAGGTCTGCAACCCAATATCGTTTCTTATAATGCTTTAATAGGTGCGTATGCTTTACATGGTATGAGTGAAGAGGCCCTGTCAGTTTTTAACAAGCTAAAGAAAAATGGTTTTCGGCCAGATGTTGTGTCTTATACATCTCTGCTCAATGCTTATGGAAGATCTGAGCAACCTCAAAAGGCCCAGGGAATATTTGACTTGATGAAACAAAACAACCTGAAGCCAAATGTGGTAAGTTACAATGCATTGATTGATGCCTACGGATCTAACAATTATTTGGCCGAGGCCATTGAAGTGCTGCATGAGATGGAACAAAATGGGGTGCAGCCAAACATTGTGTCAATTTGTACCCTCTTGGCTGCTTGTGGGCGTTGTGGTCAAAAGGTCAAGATTGATTCTGTACTTTCGGCTGCTGAGTCACGAGGCATCAAGTTGAACACAGTTGCATGTAACTCTGCCATTGGAAGTTATATGAATGTGGGGGAGTATGAGAAAGCTCTAAAAGTATATGGATCCATGAGGGAAAAGAAAGTCAAACCTGATTCTGTCACGTATAATTTGCTAATAAGTGGTTGTTGTAGGATGTCAAAGTATAATGAAGCCCTTGAGTTTCTTGAGGAGATGATGGATTTCAAAGTTCCCTTATCAAAGGAGGTATACTCATCAGTGATCTGTGCTTATAGTAAACTGGTAAGTGTTTGTCAAACTTATCTCCAAGTAATTGCTTCTGTGACTTGAATGCAATGTCTTTATCTGAGGTCTCCTCCCCCCGTGTGATCTTCAGGGTCGACTTGCAGAAGCAGAGTCCATGTTCACCATGATGAAAATGTCTGGTTCTCCTGATGTTATTGCATATACCACAATGATACATGCCTATAGTGCTGCTGGTAAGATAGTTTGATTGTTATGGATGCCAGGCATTGACAAGAAATATTCTAATGCTAAAAGTAAGCATTTTCTCATCGCAGGGAATTGGGAGAAAGCATCTGCATTATTTCAAGATATGGGTGTGAATGGTGTGCAACCAGATGCCATTGCATGTTCAGCTTTGATGAAAGCTTTCAATAAAGGATGCCAACCAGCAAAAGTATTGTCTCTTGCCGAGCTTATGGAAAACAAGGGCATCCCCTTTAATGATGCCATTTTCTTTGAAATGGTGTCTTCCTGTAGCATGTGAGTTAATTTGATTTCAATCTTCTGCCAACAGATAGCTTTAGTACATAATATCTCTCTCTGACACACAAACACTGTAACATCCCGCTCGAGCGATAGGAAGAATCGGAACAACTTACCCTGATGGGCCTACACGAACTTCCCAGGGGGGTCACCCATCCCTGAATTACCCCAGGTTAAGCACGCTTAACTTGGGAGTTCTTTGCCAACATTCAGCCCAAAAGGTATCCAGCTGGTGTTGTTTCCTTTCTTACACTATCCTCGATATATACTAATCTCTCTGGGCTCTCGGGGTATTACAAACACAGAGGCCTGGTTTATTTTCCTCATCTTTGTGCTGTTCTGGTCTGCATTTTGTGCACAACATCATGATGATAAATGTGAATTGCATTTATTAATGTAATTAGTTCCCTTTTCTTTGTTTTTGGGGAAAGGTAATAGTATTTGCAACGAAGTATTTTATTCAAAAAGAAAAATACTATTCACGACAAAGCACCTTAATTGGGGAAACTGTTTACAGAAGGAAAATACATAAAGCTTGCGAAGAAAGAATTTCTAAAAGGCTAACTAAGAGCTGAACAGAGCAAAGAGAAGACCTCTCCAACCCAAAACTCATTAGAACCAAGGTAGTTAAAATTGGGATTTTAAGTGGGATCGAAAAAGTGTTCATAAAATTGGATCGTAAAATTGAATGATATAATTGTAAGATTTTAGAGACAATTAAAAATACTCTTTAATTTTTATAAATATATGTTTATAATAACATAATTTTATAAAAAATAAATTAATATCATTTAATAACCTGATTATTCCTTATTATAACTCAAAATATGATGCTTCCAAAATATAACTCAAAACTAACATGTTGGTATAGGCAATTTAGAGGCAAAATATAGCTTAAAATTCTTTAGAGGATGATTCCAATATTCTCCATTAGATTTAAGTTGCAATTTGTACTTGAAGCGTAAAATCGTTTGGGGATCTCTGAAGTGTAAAATTGTAAAATTGTACACCTAAAATCGGGATTTTATAGGATTTTACCCCAAATAAGATTTTACATGGGATTTGAATCGTTTGGGGGTCTCCAAAGCGTAAAATTGTATAAGTGGAATCGGGATTTTAACAACAATAATTAGAACATTTTCCTCAATACAAAAGGATGGCGTTTCAGATTTTCAAGCATCTCCTATTTGTCCTAAGATGTTCTCTTCCTACAGTCATCCTTGTAATAATCTAGCTGTATTAGGATGTTACATCATTTTTCCCCCTTGTACCATTATTGTGGATATGGAAGGAAAGTTGATATTTTATGAGATACAGGACCCATATATTCATTCCAGCATGTAGAATCACACCTCTCTCTGTCTCTGACATCCCCATCTTTTACATTTTTATATGTTTATGTGCATATATAAAAGGAGATTCGAACTGAGCTAGGTGTCTATTTTTATCAATTTGCTTGTAGTTTATTTTAATCAGGAAATTTTTCGTATTCAAATTAATATTAAAAGGGGAAATTAGCGTACAAGGTTCTTGCCATTGTGCAGTATGAAGAGTCACCTTCACATTCAAAGAGGGCATTTCCATGGTTCAAACCCATGACCCTAGGTTGCTATGCAGCAATCTTTTATGGCTGCTTCAAGGCCACCCCTGTGAAAATTGATCTTATTCGTCTTACTTTCTCTGTCAGTTTCTATTAATACTTGAGGAGAAGCAGGTTTGAATGATTTTTTATTATTTTAAACTCTGGTTTGTGAAGCAGGTCAAGAAATATTATTTTGGTTATGCCAACTGCTTTTCATAAAATATTATTTTGGTCATCTAAAACAGCTTTCTTATGAAACAGATACATAAAAACAAATTGTCCTTTGGTTTCTGACTTCATTGTTGCTCATTACCCTCAGTGATATAGTGTAACGCACATGAGGGATCATTTCATTACTGTGTGGAGATTTGTCCCTATTAATTATATCCAAGCTCTTAATGATCTTCTTGACAAATATACCTGACTTAAAGAGCTTTAAAATTCCTTAAATTACTCCAAATCACCCTGCAGCCCAAAATTGCTACCAGAAAATGAAATGGAAGAAAATGCATCAAACTATCTATTTTGAAACTTAAGGGTCAGTCCTGGTGGGTTATGTAAGAGTAGGCAATATAGTAAAGGTGACAAGAGAATGAGTGCATATTAATGTGCCACCAAGGATAAGATGAGAAGTGGCTGGCAAAGAATCAAAGGAGGAGGGAATATTGAGAACTCATCAAGAAAAGGGCATGGGATTCCCACACAGGTGGGGGAGTGAACCTTATCAGTGAAAAGAAGGGAAAAAATGAAGAATGTCATGTGCAGGTCAAGGCAACTGTCATGAGATGCAGAAAATATAAAGAAGAATGAGAAGGATATCAGGTCTTTAATAGTTTATCAAGTATAAAAAAACAGCCTGAGAAAATCCCCTAATCCTGCAAGCCCAACTCTGTGTCTGCTTCTTGTTCTCGGGTTGGAGTGAAGGGGCTACCGTTGAAGGCATTGTCTCAGGTTCTGATGCATCCCAATCCCTTACTAGATCCAGGCATGATGAGTCCAGTAAACTGACCTCCAATAACGTGTATGCAAAGTCTCCCTTGTGGATTGACAGATAGAGATAACATTTTAGTGAGATTTTTGTTATTACCTGGAGTAGCCAACAGAAGGACTCAAATCCTACATCAAAGTTGAGCAAAATGATTGCCATTTACCACAGATTAAAATGCCGGGATGGGTCTCTTTTTGGTTTGATTAGATATGTTTTTTTCTTGCTCTCTCTCTCTCTCTCTAAATGATAAAGTTTCTCACTGTCATAGATTCTCCTTGTGTCCCATTATTTGCCAAGACTGACACATTTTGACTGAAGGTTACGAGATTGGAGGACCACGGTTGGTCTGATCAAAATGATGGAGCCTTCATTCCCTGTCATTTCAGTAGGACTTCTGAATCAGCTTCTGCATCTTGTTGGAAAATCTGGGAAGGTTGAGACCATGATGAAGGTGAAGTATGATCTTTGACAACTATGAAAGACAAGTTTGTTGCAATGCTTACAGATTTCCCTCTTCTTCATGTGCTATAGCCTGTTTGGCCTTGCGTGAGAAGCTAGAAAAATGCTTTTTCCAGAATAAAAGATATTTTATTAGTTTTTTGAAGTGTTTGACCAAATTTTTTTTTTTAAAAAAAAAAACACTCACACACACACTCTTCTACTTTTACTAACAAGAAAGGCTATATTTGTCTATCAAAAAAAAAAAAACAACAGAAAGCTGTATTTCTGCTGTGAAGTAGAAGCAAAAATTTGGAGCTTCTGCTATGAAACAAAAGCAGAAGCAGAAAATTTGTTTTAGACAAAATTATCCCCAGTTAACATTTAAAATTACAAACATTACATTTACCATATAGTATGGACTGTGGACAACATAAACATTTTTGTTGATATCATTTATGGTAATTTTATTGTTAAAAACACATTTTTCAATCACTAGTCAAACACATATAACAACACAAAAAACATTTCTCAAATGATCTAGCCGAATGCTAAAGTGTTCTTCCTTTAAATTGATTCTCATGAAAGTGTTTTTTACATAAGTGATTCTCACGACAGTAGAAATTTCATAGTAATGCCTAACAGGCATTAATTAATGCAGTTTTTATGTCTTTTTGTATTACTTTTTTGTTCTTGTGACATGTTAGAAAACTTTTACTTCCTTTCTCTTAGAATGGTTGGAAATCCATTTTGTTGGATATGGATAGGAAATAGTGAAATTAATCCTAATAGTTCCACATAATTTAATTGAAATGCTTTGAAGCTGATTGAAAGACTGCAAAACATTCTAAAAGGACAAGTTATTTTAACACCAACTTTGAATATCTATGAGAAGTCATTTCAATTACTTTTTTCTTAAAAAAAGAAAGGAAAAATTTAGGACAGAAAATTCCTAAGAGGAGGAAAATCAACTTGTGAAGTCACTAGTTCTCTTTCTTTATTTTGTAGATGCTTTGCTTTTAAAAGTATTATTGTTACTTTATTCTTTGGTTGTTGCAAGAGTCTAGCCTTTCTTTAATCCTGGACCAACCAATTGCTTTTAAGATTTTTGTTTATGAGGTTCTTATATTAATTTTACTTTTATTGGACTTTAATCTCAAGTTTTTCTTTTCTTGAAAAATATTCTTTTGCCATGTTTCCATAAAGGACTCTTTCTTTACATTAGTAACTGTTTTACTTTGTTGAATGTGATTAATAGTTGTCATGTTGTAAATTTATTTGGTTGGTACATAAAGCATGGACACTTCTGTGAAGATCTTGAACCATTTAGGAGAATCATATTGGATGCTCATTGCAAACTTTCAAATGCTTGTTGGACACTATTGTAAATATATCTTGTTATCTTTATTTTATTTTAATCATGTCTATCATGGCATCTTGTGTGTTCATTATCGAAACAAACGAGAACTAAATTACTTAAAGCAATTAAAAAATTAAAAATATTATAGATTTATCATCATTAGACTTACACCTTTTAACTTTGACTGGTTAGAATTTTGAATTCCAGAACCTTATATAAATAGAGTTCTCTAAAATATAATTTAAGATATATATATCATATAATGTGTACATGCCTTGTCATATCCTAATTTTTTAAAGATTACTATATCGAATTGTCTATTTCATGGTGCCTTGTCTCTTTATGTGTACCTGTTGGTGCTTGTTAGGTTGGAATATTAACATGTTTAGAATGAAAACTTATGCTTGATAAGATTAATACGTTTTATGGTAATTTAATGTTTCCTATTCTGTATTAAATTGTATAGTTTATCACTGCGGTTATGTGAATACATCCATACATCTCAAATATGTTCCTAGGAAACTATTGAGCCTCTAAAACCATTTAGAAAGATTCATGTTTTTCGTTATCAAAAATTTCCTTCCAGACTTTATTAACAATGCTTTTGTATCTCTAGAATGGTTATGTTTTGAAGCTAATGGCAACAAGACATTGAAACAAAATTTTAATCATTCATCAGGAAGGGCATCTGTTTTAAAATTTTATCACATTGTTCATTTGCATGGATTTGTACTGTCAATATGATTTTTACAAGTCAGTTAACATTTTGAATGCCATACCACTGCCCCTAACATAGTTAGGATAAGGTTTAGTTAATGATGATTGGTCTAATGAAGCTATTCCATAATCATATTATAAAGGATAATGCTATTGGTACACCTTTGTGTACACTTTAGGCTATACAAAGGTGTATCAATGACAAAAAAGCCCCTCATGAGGCGCATAGAAGCGCGTGAGGCACATGTGAGGCGCAGGGCATTTTAGTCTTTATACCCCTTGATGTAGCCCAAGATGTACAAATTTGTTGTACATCTAGCATGATTCTATTATAAATTGTCAGCCGAATTGTTATATCTTGTTTGGCCATTCTTATGCAGTTATGCCTTGCACCAGGACTCTATCTAGTTTCTCATAATTCAAATTGAAGCCGCCCCCCCCCCCCCCCCAAAAATAAATAAATAAATAAATAAATAAATAAATAAATAAATAAATAAAAAATAATTACAAGTTGTAACAAGTTCCTTCCCTCTTTTATTGCATATGCAGTTATTCTATAAAATAGTGGCAACCAGTGCAGAAATCAGCTTCTCTACTTATTCAATTTTGTTGAAGGACCTTTTGGCTGCAGGAAATTGGAGGAAATATATTGAGGTAATCTCAGTATTGAATTTCTGACATTCTACCTTTTATACCCTGCAAAAGGGACTAATGTCAGAATGTGTCACCTTATTTCTTTGATTTACTTCATTTGTAATTTGGTGATAAACAACAATAACAACATAGCAAGCCTTAATTCTACTAGGTGGTCAGCTACATGAAGTCTGGCTTGCAAATCATTTATATTTATGGCTGTATCTTCTGTTAGGCCTTTATAATTCCTATCATACCCAACTGTCTCAAGTTTTCAAATATTTTTCCATTTTCATTAATTATAAGAAAGTTCTTGTTGTATCTAGAGCTTCAAATATTTGTGTGTGGAACAATTGGTAGTTGGGAAAAAGCTTAGTTGAGTTAAATTAAAACAATTCAGTAAAATATCCATGTAGGTACTGCAATGGATGGAGGATGCTGGAATTCAACCATCGATTGGAATGTATCAAAGTATTTTGTTTTTTGCACAAAATAGTGCTGGGGCTGATTATGCTGCTGTTATACAAGGAAGAGTTGGTATGGATACTTTTCCTGAGATAAATTTACAAGAAGATGAATTGTTTAGAATTTGCTTTTATCCAATAAATTTTCAAGAAGTGACCATATAACATATTGTTATCACACTATATTCTGTACATAACACAAAGTTATCTTGAAGCTTCTTAATGTATTTTACTGTTCTAGGTTATGTAGATGCTAGTTTTAACACCTCCACAGAGTGCATATAAATACAGAAGTAATAGTTATCTCTAGCAACTAGGCAATGAAAGTTGCATGCTCACAAACTCTCCTATGTCATGTAAAACACCAATCTTATGTGATCTCCTCTTTTTGCAAGTTATGCGCAACAATGACAGACCTAAAAGAAGCAATCCAGACAAATTGACTTTGTCATAGACCCAAAGCCGCCTGTCCCTGTCCAAGTGGGAGAGTTTGGGGAAACAGCTCACACATGGGCACATGACTACATGAAGTATCAAACCAGAATTTTGTGCTAGCTGTTGCCACCTGGAATGGGATTAAGTGAATACTGCATTTGAACTCGCCTGATCCTTCACCCGTACAAGTTAGTATTAGACCATCTCCATAGACAATCATATTATGCACTACAGTTTTTTTGAGTCTGTTGGCTATTCCCCTCATAGCCAACATCTATAGCCCCTTGTCTAGGGGAGCTTTATTGAAGAGGTTGAGCTTCTAATGCCTGTACATTGGCCCCAACTCTAGGTAGTGGATGGCATTGTTGAATTGCAGATCATCTTAAAACTCATCCCCCAATATCCATTCCAAAGAACATGCCCATGAGGTTCATCTAGCCTATTAGTTAGAGAATACGGATTGTGGAAAGAGACATCACACATGTTGGAAGGCTCAATAAAGGACTCTTGATTAGATCAAACATACTACCCTTAGATAAGTATGGCCAATTCTAAGAGGCAACTCTATCCAAATCTTCCTACCATCCCATCCAAATAGCCTTTTTGCTTTAAAGAAGCAACTTGGCGTGTACCCCCCAATAAGTACATAAAGAACTGAGTTTTCAATCCAAAATGCACCTCAATATCAGCCGCATCCTTCAGACTTTCACAAGAATAATCTCACTCTTAGCCAAACAATCATATTATCCAGAGATTTAAAAACACTCCCATGGCACATAACTTCCTATTGCAGGCCACCAAACAATAGGTTGCCTATATTCTCAGAAAGAAGATGCAACTTTGAAACCTTGCTATCCCTCCACTTCCCAACAATGACTTCTAACCTGATTGTTATCACAACCTTATGGAACATTAAATTAGGAGTCTCCATCCCTATGATAAACAAAAAGGGCAATAAATAGTCCCTTCCCTCTAGCATCTGGAGCGACAAAGAAGCCTATTGAGACTCCCTTTACCAAAATGCAAAAAATGAAAAGGATGATCAATGAACACAAAACATTACCAAACTGCTCCAATTCTTGTCAAAAGAATGTATTTTCCAACATGCAAGAGCAAAAAACCCCAGCAAAACATGTTATATGCCATAATTTATAGACAGCCAGGGGGTGTCACTCTTAATTCAGGAGCCTGGAAATACATTGGGCATAAACGTAGCATTAAGGTCCCGACCCAACCCCCACACAAATATTTATCAACTCTAGATACTATTCCTGATGATTGTTTTCAACTTAAAATGCAAGGCTTTATCAATGATGTTATGCCCACTACTTGCTAAGCTGATAGGCTTTAATTTCTCCTGCTATTCCCCTTCACTAATTCTTAGATACTAGGCCTGATGATCATTTTTGACCTGTGGAGAGGCTTTAGCAATGATGTTATACCCACTACTAACTAAAGTAATGAGCTTAAAGTCTTTTGGTTCTCCCGATGGGGCACTGAAGCAAGGAATTCATGCTCTTGTTAAACTGATGGAGGCATAACATCACAACCTACAGTACTCCAACAGGGCTGGATGAATGCCATAGAAAAGCAATCCAGACTTGGAGCACCAGTGAGTGTGCCACCATTCAAATTGTTTGAGGCTGCAAGCACTTACTTTACTGTGAAAGGACTCTCAAGCCATTCTTTATAATTTACAAAAACCGACTGAAAATCTGGATCTCCCTAGAATACTGTTAGTAATAGCTTCCTTCTCTCATTGAACACTAGCCTTGCAATATGGTCATTTCTTCCACATTCTATGAACGAAGCTAGTGTTTCTGCCCCTTGTTTGATATACATCAATCTCTGCTTATGTTTCCACAAGTATACTACTTATATGACAGTCCCCACTTCCCTACTTATCACTTTCCAACAGATGCTGCCCAAGGACCCAAACATACAACAAATAAAGCTCCAAACTGTACGGAAGGGTCCTTGCTACAATGAAAGGTTATATTTTTCTGTTCTCTCCAAATCTACATCAAGGCATGAGGAGCCAAAAGCTAGCTGATATTCCTTTCTAGGATAACATCCCTAACAAACCAAGGTAACGCCTATTCACACACTATTTGCACAATACTATTGCCGGTAATTTTTGCAATTCAACCATTTCTCACCATCTGAAAGACTAGTTGAGCTGCAAACTAGATTTAAGCTCCATCGGTAGTATGCTAATATTCCCTTAGTCATGCTGTCCATTCATATAACTCTAATTGCCTTGGCATGACTAAGCAATCATTAATTGCCAAAATGGACTTTGCTTTGAAAACTTCCGCATGGGAAGTGATGCGGGCGTGAAGGAAGTAAATTGACACTTCCCTTGGTTATTTCTACTGTACTTTGGCAGTTTCCATTTTTGGGGTTTTGACTACATGGTTTGATCAGAAACGGCCTTGCGAACAAAACTCACCGCCTTTGGCCGTGATGCATGGCGTTTTTTGGCCAAATTTGGTTGTTTAGGCCTCCAAATTAGCAAATTTGCTATTTTAGGAAAGATTTGATTAGCTGATAACTTTTTGTAGGAAGATCTGTTTTGATTGCCGTCTGCGGCATTGATCTTGTTTCAATTAGCGCTTTGATTTTGTTTATTTAGTTTCCAATTTTCTATTTTTGGAAAATTTTGTTATTCGTGGAGTTCCTATATAGTGAGGGTTCTTAAGAATGTAAAAGACAATTCCTGGATGAATAAAAGTTCGGAGAAAATTCTTTGTTTGTGATTTCCAGTTTCTCTACGCTAATTCGTTGCGTCAGGAAGCCACAAATTTTTTTAGATAGAGGACCCAAAAATACCTCTATATGTTTCTTCCATAATCATGACTCTATGTTTATGTAAAGATGGAGGGTTTCTTTGTCCATTTATATCTATTTCATATTTGTATTCTTCTTTCATTAAATCAGAATCCTGTCCTGAGTTCCTGATGTAATTTTCAGTTTGGTATTTCGTGTGCGCCAATTCTTGTGTTTTATTCTCTTTCTGAAGTTTTCATGCGACGAAAGTAAAGTATGATATTTCAAATGATGATATTTGATGACTTAACAGAGTCCTTGAAGAGAAAATCCAGGGATCAAATTTCAACAACCAACCTTCAAGACTCCTCCCTTCCGACAATGACATTGATCGAATCAACTGTGGAGCAAGAAATGGACATACAATCCCGGCAGCGTGCAGCTTGAAGGGCTATCAAATTGTTGAAAAGAAGGCCCAAATTCAACTGACAAAAGCTGAATGCTATTCTGCTTGATGATTTTGGTCATGAAGATACATCCCCGAAACACCATCTACCCTGCTTGCTTTGCCAGATTGCTTTAGGTTTTCATTCTGTAGGGTGTTAAGAACAAACTTGGTGGCCCGGAAAATGTCAAGTATATGCTGTTGCACATAGTCGGATAGCAAACTTTAGACTTGTATTGTATGGACTTTTGTTCTTGTGGATTTATATGCTTATGGGATGAGCTTCCCGAATACATGTATTGGCTCTTGTAAATCTAATTCTGTAATCCAAGTAGCTAACTTATCAATGCTATGATCAATACTATGATGGATGAAGCAGCCCAATTTTATACCAATAGTTTATTAGAAAAGTCTTAGTATACTATTAGTTGGGTTTACGATCTTAGTAGTGACATTTTGTAATGTATTTTTAGGCTAGAATATGTGGCGTTACGAGTGGTATTTGAGCTAACTCAAGGACTCGAAAAGTATTATGAGATGAACTCAGGTCATGTTAAATATGATTTTTTGCCTTGGCAAGGATATCATGAATTAAAAGGAGTAAATTTATCATAATTCAAGTATTTTATTTAGGGCTTGTGGCATTGAAATGGATTAGTAAAATTGTGAAAAAAGAGAATTTTGCTCCAAGTCTTCCCATATAGAATATTTCTTATCAACACTCAAGTTCTAAAAGAGTTGTTGTATTTAAATGAAGTTTCAATGGCACTGTTTTAATGGAAGGCAGGAGGGTCTTTTGACAACTCTCATCGGTTGTCCAAAACGATAGCGTTTTGGGCCATGAGTTGGACGGCCAAAACGGAAACTGCCCTTGTCGTTTCATGAAAGCATGCCTTCTCTTGTCGTTTTGCCTGCTTTTTCTCTGATCATCGATGTTGCCTTTATATGCTGCAATTCTCATTGTTGCTTTTCTCTTTATATCTTCTACAGTAGCTTTGAGATGATCAACGCAAAGCCTCCAATTTTATTTCCTCTGTTAGGGTTTGTTTCATTCTCTATATTTTTCCTTTCTTTTTGTATAGTTGTGATACAAATGTTTTTTTCTAGGGTTTGTGCCTCTAATATGTAAATTTGTGGTTATAGGGTTAATTTGATTAGATAGTTATTTTGTACAGTGAGATTTAAAGAGTAAGGTTTTGTATATAGAAGTTGTAATCAATCTTTCCCGATAGTATAGTGAGCTCTCTTTGTTGAAACTCAACGTGGATGTAACATTCATTAATGGGTGAGTCACGGTAAAAATCGCTTGCCTATTTGTGTTTTATTTCTACTTTCTTGTTCATTTGCATGCTTGAGTTATTAAAGGCACTATGAATGTTCTTGACTTTATTTTGGTTTCTATTTTGAGAAGTGGCCGAGACAACGTGAATGTTCTTGGCTCTATTTTGGTTTCTATTTTGAGAAGTGGCCGAGAGTTGTCTTGACCCAACAAGAGTTTTAAGAAGAAAACTTTGTTTAAAATTTAAGTCATTTGATCGATAAACTCAATAAAAGAAAAATAAATGTATAACGTAAATGGGGAAAACATATCCTGAATATCCATCAAAATGTTAATATAAGAAAACTTTTAATTTTTTTTTTTTGTTTAAAACATAACAAACAAGAACTATTAACAATTGATCGACATAAAGGAGATATTGAAATAAAAGATCAATGTTATAGATAAAATTGTATAAGTGAGATAAGTAAAAAGTACAAACAAAAAAAACATGAGAATAGTATTACTTTTACTAGTTAAATATTTTGTTTAGATATATTACAATATTTAGTTAAGATATAATTTTTCTTGAAACGAGAACATCAGAATTTTTCTAGTCAATTAAATGTTTTGACACACTTAAGCGACGCAAGTAATAATATCTTCTGAGTATTAAAAAATTAACTAACATAAACCTGTCATTATAAACAATTTAACTTTTTAACACTAATGCAAATCATATTATTATTACCACTAAATTATTGTTCATAAGTAAATTAAAAATGCTATTTAAATATTTAAGAGTGATAGTGTGACACTTTTATATTAGTGTATTATATTATGTGTTTAATTAGATAGCGTTTAATAAAATGAACAAAATAAGAGAGTATCAAAATAAGGTCAAATACTTTTCGGAGCAAGATATGAAATAGTCAAGATAAGATTGAGAAACATTTTAAGATTTTTATCAAGTTATTTGTTAAATTTTTTAAAATACACTAGAGAACACAAATTTTCTTTTTCTTATCTATAAATATCAAAATATATTTAGGGGGGAGATATACATATTTTGAAAAATCAAGATAAGAAATCACGTGACTTATTTTTCAATAATCACTAGATAAGTTTAGCAAACATAACATGTATATCTTAAAAAATCAAATTAAGAAGTTATGCGACTTCTTTTTCAATAATTATCAGATAAGTTTAACAAATATGTTAAAAAGATCAAATATCCGAAATACTTTTTATATCTGATCATTTTTTTCTTTTATATTGGTTAACAAACACCCCCTTGTATATATAATTTGTACATGTATATAGTATCGTTCCGTAAATAAATATATTTAATGACAAAAAAAACCTCGCCCAAAGTGGGTCCGGTTAGCGTCTAATGGAAACTTCGAATTCCCTTCCCAAGTTGTTTATTGCCACCTTTTCAAACATTTTCGTCAAAACTAGCCGTTACCATTTGCTGCCTCGGCTCTCTAGAAAGAGCTCTACAGAGCGCTCCCTCTCTCTCTCTCTCTCTCTCTCTCTCTCTCTCTCTCTGTGCAGAGCACCGCAACCCAAAAGATGTTCACTGAGGGCCTAGACCAAAGCGCAATCAGCTGGGTCAAGCAGGTAATCACACTCCTCCCTTTCAAGATTCTTGAACATCTAAAGCATATACATTCGCTTTTTTTGATTCTCTTAATGGACAGAAACATGGGTTTTATTGGTTTTTTTTTGTTTTTCAATATGGGTTTCAATCTTAAATTGAATTGGGTAACTTTACTTGCAGGGCTCAGAGGTTGAGCAGCACAGCGCTCGATCGCCGTTAACAGAGAAATTCGATCATGAATTCATTGTACCCAGATCGCCTTTGTCTTTCGCTACTGGAAATTATACTTCTTCCCACCTTTTGCCTCCCCTGAAGTTCCATTCCAGTCTGCTCGGGAAGCATAACACTGTGAATCTGGAACTGGATAGCAACGATGAAGATGACGGTGATGATGTTGATGAGAGTGTGGCCTCGGCTCCCGATGAGTGGGCCGGGAATTTCTCTGAGGAAGAAGGTCCTGGATGTAATGACATTGAGTCTCTGGATGAGAAAGAAGTGTTTGATCCAATATTGAACACAATCTTCAACCAAAGTACAGTTTCCAGATTGGAGGCCAGAGGAGGGTCTCCTTTAAACAAAGGTTTGTTGATGGGGGACCTCCGGATTGATGTTCCTGAAAATCACAGAAGATTCACAGATGGCGGGTTCGGTTTTAGTGGCGGTGCACGTCAGAGTACAGTGGCAGGTGGAAGCTGCCGGCTCCGAGAGAGAGTTCAGCTACACAATTCATATGTAACTTTTGATCCTATGCCACAGTGGACTATCAGTTTAGGGATTGGAGTCTAATTGGTTTGATGATTACTGCAGGCCACTCCCACTGGCATGAGGAATGATGGTGCTGACTTGGGAACTCCTAGTGCACCCCCAATTATCGATACTGGAATTGAAGGAAACTCTGAAGCTGAAACTGAACCAAGAGAAGATTCTGGAGCTCTGACAGATACAGATAGAAGTATTGACGGGAAGCGCACATCTAAAGAATCGACAGATCATTTTAATGTTAAAATAGATGCCTCTTCCAATTGGCAAGTAGACTCTCCAAAGGATGAACGTGTTCAAAGGTTCCACTAGACTCCTCATGAACCTTTCAGCATTAATTTTATGCCTTCTGAATTGTCTGTTTCTGGATAAAATTTGCAGTGTATTTTGTATACTGTACAGGGAAAGCGAAGCAGTAGCTGGAGAAATGGAAGCACCAGTCTCTTATTGGCAAACCAACTCACTGGATAATTTTCCCTATTATAACACCAGGTATGCTCTATACTTTCTTTCCCTTGGCTTTCACCCTAGTTTGGCATTTTCTCTCCAAATTATGCTAAGGACTAGGAGGACTTTAAATGGGTCTGTATCTCAAGCAACTGGGGTTAAGGCTTTGAGAAGTTCTTTGGCACCAATCAAGCAGACTCTACAGACAGTTGACAGCTCGTTTAGTAATTATCTGGAGTTAAATGAATTCAAGACTAATTATTCAATATGGATACTTGCCTTATTTAATAGAAGCACTTACGGGATCTAGTAGGTACTCTGAAATTGTTGTGTGAAAAGTATGCTGAATCATTTGTTTTATGTATATAATCATTTCCCATTTTGAAATCAAAAGAAACTCTTTTAGGATATAGATCATGTTACCATTCTAAGATCTAAAATTGTTCCTCTCTTGCAGTGGTCAAAATGCATGGCAAACTCTAATTGCATATGATGCATGCATTCGTCTTTGCCTAAATGCCTGGGCAAGAGGCTGTACAGAGGCTCCTGAGTTCCTTCGTGATGAGTGTCTGGTTCTCCGAAGTGCCTTTGGGTAAGCTAACGTCTGCCCGTGAACTATTAAAGTCTGTTACCATCAGTTGTTATGGTGGCTACTTTACAGTTTGAATGTGAATTCTCAGATATAAGTAGGGATGACTCCCAATTCTTTTGTGTAATAGGCTACATAAACTGTTATTACAACCCCGAGGTGTCCGATCAATGGGAATGAACGATACAAATAAAGAACAAGCATTCCCTCTCAAAGTAAAGAAAATAATTGGAAAGATTAGAGTGGAAGGTATGCTCTTAACTTCTTGAATCCCAACTTTCTACTTTACTTGTAACACATTTATACTGTAAGCTATATACAAGGGCAGGGGACTCTTTGCAGAAACTTGTCCATTCAAACTACTTTACTTCTAGTGGGTATACCATCTGTTTGTACCTATCAGGCAATTGTGATGATTCAGTTTTTTATACATTGAATATGAAATTTTATGAAGATAAGAAGTTTGTGTTATGATAATAAATAAGACCTACTTGTTCCACAACCTATATTGACATTGATAATTAAGCACAACTCAGTCTTCTGTTAGTATATCTTTTTTAAGTATGTTTATATCCTAAAACTGCAGTATTATTGCTTGACAGTGAGAAAGCTGCGCATAATACCAAGGCGGAAACTTAAGAGCACTTTCTCACAACGAAGTGCAATCTATATGCAAGTGGGAGCACATTATGTCCGACATGTTTCATCACTTGTGAAAACCAGCATGAATTCTCTTAGAATTGCTTCATTTTCAGCGACTTCTGAAGGTTTGTCATTCTTGAACAAAGAATGTTCTTTTTGCTTTAACTTGATTAGCATATCTATTCTTTTATTAATCATGCTACTTGGATAAGCATTCAAATGTAGTACTTCTTTAGAAGGAATACTTAGTCATGATTAATTTACCATCCTAGATACTAAATAGATGATACCCACTAGAAGTTTCCAACTGGACCGCACTTAATTTCCAAACAAAAGCCCTTTTAAGAAACCAAGGATCCATAGGTGTGCAAGAATCCTTGGGGCAGGATTCTTAGTCCCACTCTATGTGCATTACAGTTGTCACTTTTTGCTTACGGAGTGACTTCTAACCAAGTATACTTTTGACGATTCATGTCCAAGCTTGATTGCCTCAGTTATATGGATTTAAATTTTTATTGTGTTTGCAGAGCGACTGTCATGCCTATTTTACCTGAAGAGTTCTACAGAAGATACTCAAGCTGAACCAGGTTCAGCCATATGTTTACGACCTGGAACTGGTGATTACCATGAATTGTAAGTAAACATCAAAATTTTCAGTCTGAACATTGTTTTTAGTAGATAAAACTATTCCTATGATGGACTAAGAGGAAAATAAAATCCACATAGTAGCAATAGAAACTAGTGTTCTGTCTCCTTGATTATTTCACTAAACGATTACAAATTTGTAAGTTTCATGCCTGTCCAAAGAAAGAGTTAGCTGTTATTCAAGTTAACAAATGATGGCCAGCTGATGAGGAATTGGGATTATTAAATTTTAATGTTTGATATTAGGATGTTACTTAGATTTATCTTATTTTATTTAGATTTTTAGATTTTATCTTTTATTTATTTGTTAAGATAATTGTAGTTGAGAGCAATTATCTTTTAGTTAGAATTTCAACCTATAAATAGGCTTATAACGTAACCAGAGATTAGTCCTTTTTATGATTTGAATACAATTGATGGTTTTCTCTCCTTGATTTCTCTCTTCCCTTCTCTCTTTCTTTCTATTGGCTCTTGCTTCTTCTCAACTTTTTCTTTTTTCTCTTCTTCCCCTAAACTCTTCTCTTTCTCTTCAAAGTTCTACCATCTTTTAACTATCTGGCATCAAATTGGTTCTCTTCTCTTTTCTCTCTCCCTCTTTGTGTTCTTGCTTCTTCTCAATTTTTTCTTCTTCTCTTATTCTTCCCCTAAATTCTTCTCCTTTGCTTCAATATTCTGCAAATTTTTTAGTATTCATCATCACTAGCATCTTACAACTTGAATTCGCCATTATAATCTCTCTTGAGTAAATATGATGGCCTCTTACCAAATAAGAAGTTGGCATATTTATATAACCTTAAAAAAAAGGATAAAAATAAGAGGTAGTAGGCAATAACAATGACAACAACAATCACAAGCCTTAATCCCACTAGTCGGCATCCTTAAAATGTTTGCTTTTTTTAGCTTTGCATGCCATCTGCTCAATCTTTTCTTGGGTAATCTGGAAAAGTAAGAATGCATATGTTTGTGAGATAACAGGAAGGAAGATCTAACCATGTACATGGATTTCAGTTTCCCAGAGAACCAAGGTGATGCACTTTTACTAGAAGTTCACGATTCCAAGAAAGCTGTCCAAGGTCGAGTTACGATTCCAGTTGCATCCCTGACTGACAATCCTGTATGTATCATCTTTATATATTAAAACAGTGGAGCTTTTGCAAATGTGTTATGACAAGTTAACTCATCTAGTTACCCCTAACCATGTAGAGTGATAGAATTAGGTGGTGGCCGATTTACCACGATGATCATGAATGCGTTGGAAAAATCCAGCTCTCCATCAGTTGTACAATTACATGCGATGAGACTGCCCAGGCCGTCAAGGTTTGACTTTTTGAACTGAATTTCATTCAGTAAAGCATCAAGCTGAAGCAAATGAATGTTCATTTCCTCTTTTTGCTGAAAAAAAAATAAATCGGACAGATCATTGAGAAATAACATAATTCACTTGAATGTATTGGGTAATGTTGATGCCAATTTTTCTTTTTATGTTGAAGAATCACAAAATTATATTATTATAACCCAATCCCATATCGGTAGTTTACTTAGGGAGGTCTTGGGTATATTATTTGGTTCCATGAACCCAATAGTCACCTTAAGCTAGCGCTTTTAGGTGAGGACATGTGTTACAAGTGAAATTAGAGCTAACCCAAGACTACTGTCAAGTGGGCGTGGCTTAGGAAAGTGTTTGAGACTAACCTGGGTCTGATTGAGATATGGAATTTCCAGCTTGGCAAAGAAGGCAGTAAAGGAGGGGAATTTGTCACAATCCAATACCAGATCAATATTACTAGGGAGGTCATGGGTGTGGTTTTTGGTCCTATGAACCCAATAATCACCTTCAGCTAGCACTATTTGGTGAGGAGCCATGATGTTACACGTATAGTTATTCAAGGGAAAAGTGGCAAGTTTACATTTTGTATCTACGTGAATCATTCACGAGTTTCTTCAATTAAGCTTGATAATAAGAAAGAAAGCCTTGAAATCAAATGGCAGGCTTTAGTTCGTAAGGAAATTGTTTATTTCCTCTCAGAGCCATTTGCATTGTAGTAGTAGCTATAATACCAAGTGATAAAAGTTTTCACCTTTTTCTAGTTTCCTTTGATGTAAAGAGTCAGCATCAATGTAAGACAGTCTCACAACTCATACATTCATATTGGTAGTGTTTGTTAACCAAGATATAGACCAGAAAAGGTGGGATATGAAAAGTATCCTGGATGTTTGGTCTTTTCAATCTGTTTGTTAAACTTATCTGGTGATCATTGGAAAAGAAGTCACGTGACTTCTTATCTTGCTTGTTCAAGATATGCTTATCTCTCCCCCCCTCAAGATAAGCATATCTTGGTCTTTATAGATAAAAAAAAAATGACGATTGTGTCCTCTAGTGCATTTTAAAAAATTTAACAAACAACTTGATAAAAATATTGAAATGCTTCCCAACCTTATCTTGACTATTCCATATCTTGGTCCGGAAAGCATTCCGACCTTATCTTGATCATTTTAACAAACGTTAATCTATCAGTTTGTAGGGATAACAATGACAGCGCGTATAATAGCATACATAGGTCTCATTTATGAATGAACTGGACTAGTAATTGTGATTGATTCCAAATAAACAAAATGTTTCACATTTGGTTGTAGTCCTAGTTTCATGTTGTTTTATATTCAGTTACTTTCAAAGTTGTAAAGGACTTAGATTTGGCATGTGCAGAAGCAGAGACTTTTAGTTCTTGATTACCCCCAAGCAGTAACTGCTTATTGTCATTTTAACTTATAACAGAGTGGACCTATTGTGGAAACTCTGGCATATGATCTGCTGCTGGAGGCTGCCATGCGTGCCCAACACTTTCATGCACGAAACTTAAGGATAGATGGACCGTGGAAATGGCTACTGAACGAATTTGCTGACTACTATGGAGTTTCTGATTCATACACAAAGCTGAGGTACTGAAACAATAACTTCCACCATGTTGACTAATATTTGTTGTAGTACTCTCCTGGTTCTTGGTGCACATCGCATGTTTTCACTCTACTATGAACTTTGTAGATATCTCTCATACGTCATGAATGTGGCAACTCCCACAAAAGATTGCTTAGAGCTTCTGTATGAGTTGCTTGTGCCTGTTATAAAGGCCAGGACTGAGAAAAACTTAACCAGACAAGAGGTAAGCCTATTCAAACAACTCAGCATAATTTCTGTTATCTCCAGAATGATACTTGTAATTCTTGTGAGCAAATAGTTTCTATTACGCATAAATTGGCATATGAGAACAACTTAAGCCTCTCAAAACACCCATTTTATGCAGTTACTTGCTCATAAGTAGAATTTTTTGTTTTGCAAGTAGTAAAGAAAAAAGGTAAATTAGGTAGCTAAAATATATTAAAACAACAAAAGTTGTCAAGGATGTGACATGACCAACATGACAACAGATCAAACACAAGGGTAATTAATTTTGTTTCTGCAGATCTCAAATGTTGGTTTGGAGAATAATTTTCAAAACTGGGGCACATACTGAGTTGACCAACACTTTTTAATAATGACATGGGGACAAAATCTCCAAATAAATACTGTTGAGAGTAAAAAAATTATATAAAAGATGAAGTTAGCGCACTTTATCTCTATGCTTAAGTTTTTAGATGAGATCGTAGTTAACAATTAACGTGGTATCAAATTAGATAAAGGTGTTGAGTTCAAACTTTGTTGCTAACCCAGTATTTAAATAATTACATGTGTTTTGACAAGTTATGCAATGAAGCCTGACATACGTTAGGGGATGTGTTGAGAGTAAAAATAATAATACAAAAGATGAAGTTAACCCTCTACTTGTAAGCTTAGGCTTTTAAATGAGATGGTGGTTAACAATTTAACAAATGCCAAGGATTTGGACTTAACCAGACTTGTTACAAACATTTCAGTAATTTGTTCTAATTCCTCATTGCTAATTCTCTAAGTGCTTATTGGTTTGATATAATTTAAATTATTGCATTTCAGCTCTTTACTAGTGTTTATGCTATTCTCAGCAACAGAAATTTGACCCATCCTTCATGTGTGGTCAATATTCAATGAACATAGTTGTGCCATCCAGAATTGTCTGTGACTTTCTGCTGCACAGAACAGATGCTCAGACATGTTTAATTTGTCTTCTTGTTTTGTGATATTTCCTCCATTGGTTGTTCACCACAAACTATTTTGTCTGACTTTTTTATACTAGTTAACATGACCTACTTCTTCAACTGTGTCTGCAGAAAAGTGTATTGCTGGACTGTGAGACCAAAGTCGAGAGTCTCTTGGAAACTGTCTTTGAGAACTACAAGTCATTAGATGAAAAATCACCTACAGGTTTGGCTAACATATTTGATTCAATACCAGAGGTTGCTGCACCAGCTTTAGTGCCTGCTGTGCAAGTATACACTCTTCTTCATGATATACTTGCTCAGGATGCACAGGCAATGTTGAGAAACTATTTGCAGGTGAGCCATTCCTAGGGTTTAGGGTTTATATATTCTACTAAAATAAGGAAAGGTGATATATTCATAGAATATGAAATAATGTCCAGCATCAGTTTACCAAGGAGTGAAAAAATGTTTATAGACTCTTAAGTAGGAGATTAATGAAAAGTATACTTCCTTTGATACATGACTTCCAGGTTCTATATAAACCGGATAGTATTTACTTTGCAGACAGCAGCAGCAAAGAGGTGCCGCAAGCACATGGTGGAGACTGATGAGTTTGTGTCAAGCAACTCAGAGGGTTTTATTCTGGACTCCATTACAATCTCCACAGCATATCTAAAGATGAAGAACCTTTGTGCAAACATAGGCAACGAGATTCAGGCAGATATTAAGATCCACAATCAGCATATACTCCCTAGGTGGGAAAGTCTCTCACTCGACAACCATATTTCTGAATCAGTGGTTTTAAATCTCATATTTAACTTTAAAATTGATATCGAAAGTTTTCCTTCACTCTGTTCAAGTTATAACCTGTCTACAAGAGTGAAAAGAAAAGAAAAAAATGAGAAGGGGAAATTAGCTTCACTAAGCTTCTGCAAAATCGTCTGATTATCTATATTTTTAAGAACCAGTTTTACAAAGACCAATGTTTGGATAGTCTCGTAGATGCAGAGACAAAATATCTCATCACTTCTCAAGCTTGATACCAATCACAATCTTATGGCATGTGTTCCCTTTTTCAGTTCAATTGACCTGTCAAGCATCACAGCTGCAGTGTACAGCACCGAGTTGTGCAAGCGTCTTAGAGATTTTCTTTCTGCATGGCCTCCACCTGGTCCCCTGTCACACGTAAATGAACTCTTGATAGCAACTGCTGATTTTGAAAGGAATCTCGAGTCTTGGAACTGCAGGTTTGAGAAATTTTAGCAGCACCTATTTGTCCCCATTGAAAATTGAATATTTTGATTCTCACACTATACCTTCTTTTCCTCTCAGTCCAATGCAAGGTGGTGTAGACTCCAGAAATTTGTACCATAATTATATTATGGTTTGGGTACAGGATATGCAACTCAACTTGCTTGAGCTTTGCAAGGCAGAGAAGGTAACTTCCTCTTATAAGCATTCTCATATGGGCATTATCAGACATTATTCCATGTATAGCACCTTATTCTCATTTAAGTAAAGATCAATTGTATGTATCACAATCAAATGAATGAATATTACGTTCTTGCAAAAATCTACCAGATGCTATTGTTTCAGTTGACCTAATTGGAATGAATCAACGACATACTAACTGTTAAGGATCTGCTTCTAGCAGGTTCCATGGTCTGGAGTGCTTACAAACCATTGTACCTCACCATTTGCTGAGGAAATGTATGATAAACTCAAGGAAATGCTTATTGAGTACGAAGTTGTGATGAATCGATGGCCTCAATATTCATTGGTTCTGGAGACTGTGAGTTCCAAATCTGTCTCAGTAGTTACCATGAGCCAAAAGTACTAGACATATTTACATGGACATATACATATGGTTCTTCTCTTATATATCTATGCTGTAATTTGTGATTTTCTAATTATTTTATTTATTTTCACAAGGCCATCGCAAATGTGGAAAGAGCAATCATAAAAGCGTTGGAAAAGCAGTATAGTGATATCTTGACTCCTCTGAAAGATAGCATTCCCAAAAGGCTTGGGATGCAGGTTCAGAAATTGACAGGAAGACAATCAAATGCTCTTTACTCTGTTCCAAGCCAAGTAAGTGCTGAAGAAACCTATTACTTTTGATCATAGTAATATAGGATTTTACAACCAGTCAGTATTTGTCAACTGAATTAGGCTGCACACAGCATATCAAATGTCCAATTTGAATGCATAGAGATTGCACCTGGTTTATAATGTGAACCACATGCCTGAACTGAACTAAGGCCCAATTTGGCCAGAAATTTCTCAATCAGATGGCAGAATTTTTTTAAAAAAGAAAAAAACTGTGCATTGCTGTATATCATTCAGCTGGAGATATATATGGTGAATGGTGAGGATATTGTTAAAGTAGGTTCTATCAACTAAAAAGAATAAAACTCGGGCCATCTCTGGCATACATTAAGTCAGACTGAGGAAAGTATTGCCCCAAATAATAAATGTGCTCCTAACTCATGAAAAAAAAAATATCTAACTGGTTTTCTTTTGTCCTTCCTGGCAGTTGGGAACTTTCTTGAACACCATCAAGAGAATTCTTGATGTTCTACACTGCAAGGTTGAGGACATCTTGAAGTCTTGGGCATCCTATCTACCTGTTGTTGGAGACAAGAAGTTGCATTTTGGGGAGCAGATGAATGGCATAACGGTATTACTGAGAACCAAGTACAAAAACTATATGCAGGCAACAGTAGTCAAGCTGGTCCACAATGTAAGCACAAACCCTGGCTACATTTTTCTGCTTTTGGTGAAGCAACAAGTAGCTATTATGGGTATGATGACTATCATCCATAAGTTAAATCGTAATTCTTAGCAAGGATGAAAGGGGACTTGGGAATATCAATTTGAAAGCCAACATGCTTAATAGAAACAACGTAAATAATTGTGAGGACTTTAGTTTTTGGTTTACTTCTGAACATGTAGGTAAAATCATTTATTTCCAAGCATCTGGTAAATATGTTGAACTGAATGATAGGCATGGCAGTCCAGGTCAATATCTCTCATGCTTTATTACTAAGCCTCTACTCTTAACAGCATAGATTCAGTTAGAGCTGCAGAATATACAAGTTCTAAATCCTTGTTGGGTGCATATGCCATTTGCATGACTTCAAGAGAACTGCAGTTAATATACATGGACAATTTTTTTTTCAGATGCAAGCTAACCGCAACACACAGCTAAAGAGGATTCTAGAAGAAACAAAGGAAGCTGATGGAGAGGCTGAGGTCCGTGAAAGAATGCAGGGTCTAAGTTTACAACTCATCGACTCCATAGCCAACCTGCACGAGGTCTTTACAAGCCGGATATTTGTTGCAACTTGTCGTGGATTCTGGGACCGAATGGGACAGGTGAGTTATACATTTGCCTTGTTTCTGTTTGCGCATGGGTCTAATGCATTTGCTTGTTTTTAATTACTAGATCGTGTTGAAATTTCTGGAGGGGAGGAAAGAGAATCGAGTCTGGTACAGTGGCTCTTATTATGCTCTTGGGGTAAGTTTCTCTTAAAACTAATTTGCTTCCTGTGCTTGAATTTGTTAGGATTAGAAGTGGCTTGTATGTATGGCATTGGCAAGGATTATATATTTTCCAGTATTCAGACAACAAGAAGTTGTGACTTTTCAATCCATCGCCCCTTTTGAAACCAATCCTTGTTAGCAAATGTGCAAAAACTGTTGTAGCCCAAATCATTTGATTGATGTTTGTAGCTTCAAAGTATATTGCGTTAAGCAGAACAAACAGGTTTAACGTGCCTAATTCACTCTTCGCCTCCTTGCCTCGTAGATTCTGGATGACACTTTTGCCTCACAAATGCAGCGACTGCAAGGGAATGCTCTCCAGGAGAAAGATCTGGAGCCCCCTCGCTCAATCATCGAAGCTCGATCCATTCTCTGCAGAGATACAACAAATGCAACTGATACATCCACATATTTATACTTCTAGAGAGCCCCTATCTGTTGCAGTGGTAGTTAATCTTGTGTTAAGTTGTGCTGAATAAAACTTGATGAGAAGATAGCTCTGATTCTGTGTTATAAAAGTGTATTATTCATTTGTATGTAATAAGATGGTCATTCATTTATTCATTCTTCAATCTCAATCAAGGCTGTGAAAGGTTCCAACAATTTGTGAATGTAGCTAACTCAATGACTTGCCAAGCTAGAAACACATTCCTTGCTAAATTAGATTTGTATCTATTCCGTGCTAAATTAGACAGTCTCTTGCACACGTTCAGGAGCTTAGGATACCACGAGTTTGTGGGTTCGATTTTGCCTCCATGCGGGACCATGCAATTGTCTATGTCTATCTGAGAGGCTAAGTAGTGACTTCGACTCACAACAAACATGTCCGTACACCCAGGGCAAGTCCAGGTGGACTATAGGTTTTAGAGAGGGTGGGATAGTCCGAGCCGAAAGGCATCTATGTATTAGGAACCCCTTGAGTTTCCCACATTACCCAAAAAAAAAAAAAAATGATGCATTGTGTGAAAGCTGCTTCGTCTGTTTTGAGGTGTATACCTTCCTAATTTTTATTCTCTTGAGAATCACAATTATGGGATAGTAAGATTCTTATGTTTGATATACATGAAAAGGTATGAATTAAAAAACTTAGAAAGAAACATTGTTGTGTTTGGTGTTTTCGACACTTCATTGAAAAACACTCTAAAATTTAAAAAATACCCCTATGACTTAAAATGAAATTTTTTATTCTTAAGATATATTTACTAAGTACTTGTGATCCAAAATAAGGTCACATAAAATATATATATTATATATATATTTTTGTAATATATTAAATATAGGGCTAATAGCTTGGTTTATCCTCAACTTAGGGTCATTTTACAATTTTATCCTATTTTGAGAATTGCTTCAATTTGGTCGTCGTACTTTAAGATTGATGTAAATTTTATTCTCGATTGATTTAGCGTGTGGCCCAACTGACGTGGCGTGCTAATTTGTCCAATAATTGACATATTAGAGAAACGATATTATTTTGTCTTATGGTTTACAGCAAAAGCAAGGCAAAATGACGTCGTTTTACTGATATATCAATTGATGATAAAATTGACATCAATATTAAAGTATGAGGACTAAATTGAAGTAATTATTAAAATGCGCTAAAATTGAAAAACGACCAAAAGTTGAGGATAAATCAGCCTATTAGCAATTTTTTTTTAACTTTTACCCAAACACCATAAAAAATCACAAAATTCTTTTATTAGTCAATTTGGATCATTGTGCAAGTGCAAACACTAAATTGAGAGCAAGATAAATGAATCAACGATAAATAATTGATTTGCTTGGATTAAATCTCCAATGTTTATTACTACAAAAGTGAACATCAACCCATACCCATTGGCTTTGGAAAACTTCTTGAATTAGTTGTCTTATTAGGGTAAGATGGGTACATAGTAGTGGTCTACCTGAAACATTTCTTCACCACATCCCTTTTTTTTTAGGCGATTAAGGCTAAAGGCCCAAGGCCTCTGAAAGCAACTCTTCACAATAAGTGTGTTAATCTCGTCACATATTTTCAATACTCTAATAATAAGAGTAGTGCATGATTCAATTTGGTCCTTATACTTTAATAATAATAAGAATAGTGTTTCTATTTACATGTTTGATTCAATTTCATTATGGCATCAAAGATTAATGTATGTTGGCTTAAGCACCATTAAAAAGTGGTAAAATGTGGATTGATTTCATGTGATGTTAATGAATGTAAAAAATGTGAATTATGTATTAAATCTAAAATGATTAAGAAGCCATTTAAAAGTGTTGAAACAAACACTAATTTGCTAGACTTAATCCATTCGGGATATATGTGAGTTAAATGGCATGTTAACTAGAGGTGAAAAAAAATACTTTATTACATTTATTGATGATTGTTCAAAATATACATATGTATATTTGTTAAAACACAAAGATGAGGCATTTAATGTATTTAAGAATTATAAGACTGAAGTTAAAAACCAACTAAGCAAGAAAATTAAAATATTAAGAAGTGATAGAAGAGGATAATATTTTCCTAATGAATTTAATGTATTTTGTGAAGAAAATGACATAATTCATTAATGTTTAGCTCCTGGAACACCTGAACAAAATGGCTTAATAGAAAGAAGAAATAAAACTTAATTAGAAATGATAAATGCATTGTTGTTGCATGCTAAATTTCTTTTTAATTTGTGCGGCGAAGCACTTCTTATTATTTGTCATATTTTAAATAGAATTCATTTAAAGAAAAATCATATTTCTCCATATGAGTTATGGAAGGAAAGAAAGCCCAATATAGGGTATTTTAAAGTGTGGGGGTGTCTTGCATATTGCAAGAATAGTGATCCAAAAAGGACCAAGTTGGACCTAGAGGGATCAAGTGTGCTTTTGTAGGTTATGCCTCAAATAGCAAAGCTTATAGACTTTTAAATTTATAGTTCGATGTCATTTTTTAATCTAGAGATGTGGAATTCTTTGAACATCTATTAGCCTCAGGTAATAGAGTTCAATCCCATTAGCCTCAGATAATAGAGTTCAATCCTTACTTAGTAAATCAACGTTAGAAGAGACATCTCAAAACAATCTAATTCACAAGAGATTGACAAAGAACCTAGTGAAGCAAGGAGAAGCATTAGAGTTCAAAGATCAAAAACTCTTGAAACGAATGATATTGACTCTCTAATGTATTTCTTTTTACCTTGTTGAAGGTGATAGAAATCAAGTTGTGAGCATAATTCCCATTATTCTTCAGTGGAAGATGATCCAAAAACTTATAAGGACGCTATGACTTCGAGAGATGCAAGTTTTTGGAAAGATGCAATTAGAGATAAATTGGATTCAATAATGTCAAACCACACTTGGAAACTTGTTGATATAGTTCCAGCTTCTAAACCTATCGATGGTAAGTGGGTATTTCGTAGAAAGTATCACACGAATGGTATTTTACACACTTACAAAGCTAAGTTAGTGGCTAAAGGTTTTCGACAAAAGAAATATATTGATTACTTTGATACAAATGGACCGGTAGCAAGAATTACTTCAGTTAGAATTATTTTTATGTTAGCATCAATTTATAACCTACAAGTTCATTTGATGGATGTCAAAACAACATTCTTGAATGGAGATCTCGATGAGTAGGTCTATATGGAACAATTAGAAAGGTTTGTTCTTCCTAAAAATGAACATAAGGTTTGTAAATTAGTCAAATTTAAAACATAACATTGAAATGTCTATGAATGAACTTCCTAAATGCCATGTCATGGAAAGTTTCCCTTCCCTTATCCCCCACTCAAGCCAGTTGCTTGATGCCTGGCTTATTGTGTATAGCTTGTTTCTGGAATCAAAAGCCAGTTGCCTGTTGCTAACGAGCACATTTACTATTACTGTTCTTTCCACTCTTGATACTCCTCAAGGAGTGATCGCCACTCAAGCATAGCTGTATGACAATATAAGCCTGCAAGGAGAAATAAAGTTCAAATGGAAGTAGGGGCGAATTTATGGGGGGTAGGCATAGGCTGCAGCCCCCCCCCCCCCCCCCCAGATTTAGCCCTCCTCCAGATCTACAAGGCAGATTTGGCCCATTTGGGGGGAGGAGGAGGGTTGAAATACTCATGGATCTGGGCCCCTCCCCCCCCCCCCCCCATATCTGCTCCAAGATCCACCCCTGAATGGAAGTGTCCTAATTAAGAGTGGAAAAGAAAAGTCATCCCAAGTTTTACACGATAAACTATTGGTCCCATCTTATCAAACTCTAAGTGAGGTTACAAGTCTTAGTTGAAACGACACTGTTGTTGCTCTGTGGTTGAGCCTGTTATTGTTGCAGTCCTTTTCCTTTGCCTTATTCATTTTTCTGGCTTGCGGAATGGGTGTTCAGAATTCTTTTTTTTTTTCCCTTATAGTTGCTTAAGGTTGTATTGTTTGAATGAAATCTAATGTTTTGAGAGATTATTGGTGATGTTCTACCCTTGTGTTTAGTTTTGATGATGAAAAACAATATCTTGTTTTATCCCTAAGTCATGAGTCAAGTATATGGTTTTCAACAAAAATCAATTTCAAATGCTTTGTTAAAATGAAAACCAAAAAGATTTATGATTTTCTATATTAGTTAGAGATTTGCAAAGTCAAGTATTTAGTTTTAAAAGAATCTCCTAAAATGATTTTCAAATTAGCTTTGAAATCACTGGTCAACATAGAGCTAAAATTATTCTAAGGTAAAAGACCAACTTGAACATAAATGTGTTTGATGAAAATCCAATCTTAAGTATGAAAAATCATTTATGTTAATCTCATTCTTCAGAATAAGCTTTCATATTTTGAAGCATGCATGAAAGGTTTTGGTTTGAAACTTAATCGTATGAAAAATCCTTTAGTTCATGCATCGTGTCTTGAAACTCATTTTGATAACGTTTCAATATTTTTTCTAAGTCTGGAAGACTAGCACCTTATAAGGAGACATATATGAAAATGTTTCATTTTTAGAAAACTAACTCCCGGTAATTCAATAACTAACATTCATTAGTGATAAAATGATTTTTAACGAATTTTTCAAGAAATGAAAAGTGTATATCTTGGAGGTGGTAAAATCGCAAAATCCTAAATTCCTACTAAAATCCAAATTCTACTTTTGTATTCTTATGGATTTTGATTTTTTTGATATTTTTATTGAATCCAAATGGGGGTACTTTCTTATTTACATTTATGTATTAAAGTAAATATGTTGTAATGTTTTCAAAATTCATTCTGTTGAAAATCTTTCTCATCTGTCGACTGTGTGCTTCAATCTGTCGACTATGCATAAGGATAATCGACTATGCTTGTTCAGTCTGTCGACTATATCTTGCATCTGTCGACTATTTTTGCATCTGTCGACTATGTTTGTACATGATATTCAAAATTTTCTTTGTAATTTTTGATCTGTCGACTATGTAAAAGGATCTGTCGACTATGAGAAGTTTTTGTTGAAAAATAGTCGACTATGCTTTCTCATCTGTCGACTATGCCTAGTTTTATTTGAAGAAATAGTCGACTAACTTATTTTCTCTGTCGACTATGTGTTTTGTAGAAAGCTTCCAACGGCTATTTTTACAAATCCCAACGGCTCCAAACGGCTATATTTCTCTTCAACTTTGTGGAACACTTATATATACATGTCATGAATGATCAAGAGAAGGCTAATGGACGGAAACAAGATGATCTAAATATTACAAATCATTTTATTCGTGCTTACATTGTTCTCTGTGCTTTCATTGTTATATTTTTCTATGCAAGGCTTTGTTCTATCATTGTAAATCTATTCTTAAGCCTAGTTTTCATTGTGAGAGAACTTGTAACTAAGAGTGTTAACTCTTAACTTTTCTTTTTCATTTGTATCGTTGTTATTTTCCTAACTTGTGTAGCTAGAGGGCCTATTTGAGTGGGAGGTTGTAATTCCTAGTCTCGGACTAGAGGACCTACTCGAGTTGAGTAGGGGGTTGATAGTGGATGGTTTGAAAAATCCTTAGTGAGGAGCTAAGGTAGTGGATTAGGCTTGGGTTAAGCCGAACCACTATAAATCTTTGTGTTCTCTCTTGCTTATGTTTCTTTTTATTTGTTTATCATTGCTAGCATTTCATTATCCTCACGTGTATTGAGTTTTTCATTTTCAATCAAAAGGATTTCAAAGTTTTATCAATCAAGTTTTTTTAAAATAACTAATTCATTCTCCCTCTTGGTGTGTGCCATAGAACCTACTGTTCTAACAATTGGATGATGGTTCACAGGGGCATGGTTGAGGTATAATGATATTGGGAGCTGCTGTTTTGTGGCTTTAAATCGTAGCTCGGACTCTTACTTTTCTTTCTCCTCATTTTTCTTCTTCTTCTATTATTTAGATCTTGTGGAGGAGTTGTTGTAGTGGTGCAGAATTTGTTCTATATTGTCGATTGTCAGAGAATGTCTTGTCTTTGATCTTAATTTGGGTTTATATGAGTAATGCTAATGAAATTTTTTTTGCTGTGCTATTTTAATATTTTCAAAATGTTAAAAAAATGTTTATGAACTATTTTTTCGATTTCAAAAATTGTTTATGGCCATTTCATAATAATAGAAAAATATTAAAAACTTATTTTCATCTATAAGCAGAGATAAAAAAAATTCATCTAAATTAAATTTCTTAATTTATTTTAGAATTTGTTTGAATATATTATAAATTTACGTTAATTTAACTATTTTTATATTAAAAATTATATTTAAAAAAAAACTTTAATATTTTTTTTTATTTACATATTTTTTTCTCATTTTTCTATTTTACCTTTTTTTTAAAAAATTAACATTTTTCGTATCAATTTCGTATTCTATTCCTTTCTTGTTTTTATTTTCATATAATTTAAATGTTAATTATTTACATTTATAGTATTTTATAAAAAATATTATTTTTTAAAAAATATTTTAATATAATATTATAAATATGTCACACTAAAAGTAAGATGAAAAGTTGAGCCATATATATATGTATAGATATTTGTTATAAGAATATATTTTAAATATATATCAAAAAAAATATTTTAAATTTAGAAAAAAAAAATTGAATATCTGACCGTTTAAGGAGCACGCGTACGTGTTACCTTGGGATGCGAGGAGGAGACCAGAGGGGCAGAGGGTGTACTGCGTTCCACGTGGCGTTTTGTACAGTTTCAAATGCAGGTAAATTACAAAATCGCCCTTATCGCGTCATTAGCCGTTGCGAATTTTCATAACCTTTCCGTCACATTCTACCAAATCGTAATTTCGTGGAAACATCGGGGAGGAATCAGTCATTTAGAGCTTCCACAGGATTCAACTGTTGATTTCCCCTCTCCCTCTCTCTCTCTGTGAAATCAAACCAGTCCTTTCACTCTCACTCTCTCTCTCTCTCCCTCCCTCTCTGTCCCTCTCTCTATCTAGGGTTTTGAGTTGAGTCATGGCGTCCTCTTCGTCTGAACCGGCGCTGAAAGCGGAGACTGGAAGCGGCAGCGGCAGCGGAGAACCCTCCGAAGGCGGTGGCGCGGTTATGAACGATCAGATATTGCTCTATAGGGGAGTGAAGAAGGCTAAGAAAGAGAGAGGGTGTACGGCCAAGGAGCGAATCAGCAAGATGCCCCCTTGTGCCGCCGGCAAGCGCAGCTCCATTTACCGAGGCGTCACAAGGTATCCTCTCCGCCTGTTTGTGGATATGTTCCTGTGATGATGTTTTATACATACGCAAGCGCAGGCGTCGATTGAAGAATTTTCTACTTAAACTTGAGTAAGATTTGATTCATATCCTTAGAGAAATTAAACTAGTACTGAATCTTGCAAGGGGAACGGCTTTTGCTGCTATGCTATGCTATGCTTTGTGTAAATCACCATCTAATTTCGTTCCTTCGAAATGGAAAACTTTTGTTATGGGGATTTTCCCCCTTGCTTAGTGATTCTGTGCCGATGGCTATGATTATAAGGTTAAGTTGTTTACAGGATTATTCAAAATTGATACTAAAGAGTCCTAGCAGGTGGAGTTATGAAATATGATTCAAAATTGTGACAGTATAGGCAGCCAGGCACAATATAATATATGTTATATGTGTGATAGTCGCATCTTATCTCACTCATTTAAAAGTATTATGTCTTACACATATGACATCATGTAACTAAGGTGACTCTGACATGTGTGCTTGTGATCTAGGAGGCTGACTCCTTTGGTGCCCCATCCCCTAGTTGGTCAGCCATGAAGCTTCCAACAAGCCTTTCTAGTGTGTGTAGGCTTTCCACTATAGCACTTTTTAAGTTTTCCTTCCCCCCCTAAAATTGTTCATTAAGACAGTTTTGTCCACTCTTGTTCATTGCTGATTTTGCTAGAAGAGTAGAGTGTAACATACAAGTTCGCCTGCTCTCCTCTTGTTGAACATTAGGAATGAGCCTGCCTCAAGGATGGAAATGGATCCTTGGCAAGAACTTGGACCCTAATTTGATCATACTCAACACTAAATTGAGCCAAGCAAACTCTGTCGAAGAACTTTTGAGATTTGGCAACAGCTTTAGGGCATTCTACTTGAAAATATGGATAGAAGTCAATCCTTGCCCCAAGCTACTTAATTCAAACAAAGTATTGATCAGTAGTAAACTCACATTTTTTCTGAGCTCATATACTTTTGCATCATTGCCTATTTGAAACTAAGTCTCAGAAACAGCATTCCAAATCTTATCTGTCCAAGAGTATGTACACACTAGCTATATGTGTGATGGCGAATTGATAAGCTAAGACATGACCGAGGAATTCTCAACTTTCCACTTGTTGATGGTAGACAATCATTAGTTGGTTTCTTCTTTCTGCTATCAGGCAGTCTCGAGCTTTGTTGAACAATACGCATGAGACAAGGGATGTATAAATTGTTGTTGCCATCTAACTTTATAGGAGTCATCTAAAGTGAGGAGACATCATTCAATAGCCTAAGCCTGCTCCTACTATTTCCTTCCCTGGATTGTGAAGCATCACTAATCTCTGATGTCCATGGAGGAGAGTAAATACCAAAACTGTGAGAATCTTAATTCAAGAAAGTAGGTGCACCAATAGGGACTGGTTCCAACAAAAACACAACCCTCAAGTAACAAGAATAGACGTAATTTAGCAAGGACAGGCCAGAAAACAGCAGCTTACCATCACACTAACAGGCCAAAAGTACTTCATTCATATTAATGGAAAGAAACAACTCTCCAGGTTTTGCTGCTGAATAAAATCTGCCAATTGACTGCCAAAAGTGACTGAAAGTCCTCAAAAGTTGAAGGTTTTGCTCGGTCATGAGAAAGAAGGTGGTCAATGGCCTTGTTGAAGTCATTATGACACAATTGTTGATATCAAGTTGAAAGATAGAGAATTATTGAGAGAAGAAAGAAAATATAGATGAGAGGAGGAAGAAATCGGAGGGAAAATTTGTAGGTTTAAGCATGTATTTGGTTTTCACCTATTGCTCTATTTGTACTAGCTGGAGGAAGAAGAATACAACTGTAATACTACAAATAAAATATTGGGTAAATTCCATCTAACACTCATGAGGTTTGGCAAAAAGGCACAGAGTACCCCCGTGATTTTGGAAATGACAGTTCTCTTGACTTTATCAAGCTCACTTCACTTTCCCTCTAATGTCACATAAATGGCTGGTAAAATTTGAAAAATACCAAAAAATACCCTCTTCACTTTCTCTCTTGCATTCCCTCTCTATAAACCCCTTTTCCTGACAACGATGACACCCCCTTTCTCCCCCTGCCGGCTAGTATGGTGAGGTTTTGTTGGACCCATGACAACCATTGTCGTGATGGGGTTTAGCCAATGAAGAGAGAGTTTTTTTTTTTTTTTTTTTTTGGGGGGGGGGGGGGGGGGGGCCAAGGACGATGACACCTCTTCTCTCAATGAACCCAATCACCACTAGATTTTGGAACCCATTGATTCTATTCTAGCCATGGCTGGTTGCCGGAGGGAGGGAGGAGATTATGTCGACAACTCTAAATCATCCAAAATATTTTGTCCATTTCTTCTCTCAACCCAACTTGCAGTTTGAATGTACTAAATATTCATAGCTTCATCTTCTAGAATGACTTTCACTGCAATAATCATGTCTCCTATTCTCTTCACTTCCATTGCCTCCATTCTTAAAGGTATTATCCATAAGAATTCCTACTCTATTACTTGCAAAATCCTTCCTTGAGTACCAAAGTTTATATAGACCATGTTAACAGTTTGGTCTGTTCTCCAATCCATCTTGTATCTTGGAGCTACAAGATATTAATTTTTCCATACATCACATCCATCATTTTCATAGAATTCCTTGTTGAAGTCCAATATTTCATGCACCAATTCTTATTCTATGATCCTGTACTAACTTCTTTTTTCCATAAAAATGTGAGAACCTTTGCATATTTAACACTACATCTAGGTGTTGATGCAGCAAGACGTAGCTCATTTTTAACTGCACTCAGGCAATGCAGCATGCTGCTAAGAGGGTTACACCCCAACAGTTTTCTCCTTTATCTAGAGTTCATGATATTTTGATCCAACAAGTTTTACTCTACCTCTCTGGTACCTAACACAATCCTCCTCCTCTATTTGGGTTTGATACTAACTATTATTAAGATGGACACCTTCAACACCGGAAGTATTGAGGGAATTACTAAATCTATGGTGGAGTTAGTTTCATGTGTTACCACTGATAATTTTGTCAGCCATTATTTGTTTGCATATATTGGTATCAAGAACTGTATTAGAAAGAAGCTGTAAAAAAAACTTTCATGAGCAATTTAGCAGTTTATCAGTTGAGCAATTTTATTTAAAAAATTTAATTCACTTCTTTTGAAATCGTAACTTGCTCTTTGTTTGATGAGATATTACAGGCATAGATGGACTGGTCGTTATGAAGCTCACCTTTGGGATAAAAGCACCTGGAACCAAAATCAGAACAAGAAGGGAAAGCAAGGTCCATATCTGTGTATATTACATGTGAATATTTAATTTTTTGGCCCTTCTTATTGTGAAATCTGACATCTTGGAATTTTTTGTTCGCATTTGCACAAAATTGGAAATATATCTGTGAACAATCCATTGCCACAGTTTACTTAGGTGAGTAGGTAATTTTCTACTTTTTTTTCAGAGCTGCTTTCATCTTTATTTCAACTGGGCTCTTCTAAGAAAAAAGGGAATTACAGGTGCTTATGATGATGAGGAGGCTGCAGCCAGAGCTTATGATCTTGCAGCCTTGAAATACTGGGGCCCAGGGACCCTCATCAATTTTCCAGTGAGAGACCAGACATCTGATCCTTATATTAGCAACACTTTTAGAGCAATATGTAGCTAGCAGTCCCTAAAGCTTGAGCTATTCTGAATAAATATCAAGCTTTCACATGCATGTAATCACATATTGCACAGAAGAGACAAAAAACCAGCAGAATGAATTGATCAGGGTGCACAAGAGAACAGGAGTATAGAAGAAATAAATAAGATAAGACTTAAACTGCAAGTGTTAAGTTTTCGGATAAGATGGCTGTTAAGAGAAGCAGTAGTGTCATAAATCTTTTAAATTATGTAAGAGAATTTAAAAAATGATGCTGAAATATTGTAAAGTTGAGTCCTAACATTCCTGTTGTTATGTTTATCATTTTCTTTATGTATGTACTTTTAGGTTCTATTTGTTAGTGAGCTCAATTGGTGTCATATCTCTTGAAGTTAACAACAACAACAACATATCCAACCTTTATCCCACTATGTGGGATTGACTACATGAATTCTAGACTTCCATCTATTTCTGTCTTTTGTCATATCTTCATTTACGCCCTCACACTTCATATCAAACTTTAATGTCTCTCTCAAAGTTTTCTTGGGTCTGCCTCTACCTCTTTTTTTGACTAATTGTTCTATTTCATCAACTCTTCTCACATGAGCATCTCTTGGTCTTCTTCTCACATGACCAAACTATCTTAGTCTAGTCTCTCTCATATTTTCCTTGATTGGCACTACTCCTACCTCATTACAAATAACCTCATTTCTAATTTTATCTTTTTTTGTATGGCCACACATCCATCTTAGCATCCTCATTGTCAGATCATGAGTTTGACAATGGAATTCTCGAGGGAATTGAGAACGGAAATCAAGAGAGAATAGGGAGATTTTAGGGAGAAAATGAAAGATTAGATCGGAGAGAGGATTTAGAGGAAATTTAGAGAGAATGAGAGGGAAACTTATTTCCAATTTCATTTAACATGCTCATTTTAGCGCCTGGATAAGCTATTTATACTGATCTAGCAACTTAGGCACCAAAAACGATTGGCCCGAGCCATGTGCGCTTACAACTAGGCTATGGCATGCTGGAACATTCTTCCAGCTATGCGAAATATAGAAACTCAACATCTATTAGCCTAATTACATATTATTCATACCGCTAGCTACTACCCCCCAATGTCTCGATACATGACAACTACCTCCTCCGTCAATCATTTCTTGTCCTCAAGAAATGTGTAGTAGGCTGGCCGAATTTGGAAACTACTCTAGGAGATCAGGTAGGTACTCCCAAGTCTCTGGTTGATGTGAAGACCATTTGACTAGTACTTAAATAATAGGCGCCCCATGTCTGTAAATGACTCTCCTGTCTAGGATGGTAGTAGGGATGTTGGATCCTTCTTCTTCGTTGGTACTTTCGGGAAGTATGTGACTGACTGGCAGCGAGCCCACTCCTTTCTTGAGTAAGGATACGTGGAAGATCGAGTGTAATTGGCACCCTTCCGGTAGTTGCAATCTGTAGGCCACCGAACCCACTTTTGCCAGCACTAGGTAGGGGCCAAAGAATTTAGGACTCAGTTTAGACACCGGCTGCTTGGTAATATTTTTGAGCTGTTGGGGGTTAAGTTTGAGATAGACTTCCTTACCTTCTGAAAAGGTTCTCTCACTCCTTCTCTGGTCAGCCATTTGTTTCATTCTATTCCTAGCCTTTGTTAATTCAGCCTTCAAGAACTTTACTACTCTTGCCTTTGCTGCATGTATGCCCCCCCCTTCTGTCACTGTCGATGGTTTCCTTACTGTCAGTAATAGTACTAGTTTGTACCCATACAAAGCCTCGAATGGACTCATATTTATGGAGCTATGGTGGCACGAGTTGTACCACCACCGGGCTACCGATAATCACTTGTGCCACTCTTTTGGCTGCATGAAACACAGACACCTCAGGTAGGATTCTAGACACTGATTCACACTTTTTGACTACCCATCCGATTGGGGGTGATAGGCAGTAGACATATGTAACTTAATGCCTAGAGATTTAAGTAGTTCTCGCTAGAAAGCATTACTAAAGACCTTGTCCATGTTCGATACTATAGATTGAGGCACCCCATGCATCTTTACTATGTTGTCCAAGAAGACTCGTGCTACCTCCTGAGCAGTGAAAGGGTGGGATAAGCCTATGAAATGGCTGAATTTAGTAAACCTGTCCACGATTACCAAGATGCAATCCTTTCCTTCTGATCTAGGTAGCCCTCAATAAAATCCATGGTTATATTGGTCCAAGCCCCTTCGGGGATTGGTAGTGGTTGTAGTAGACCTGGCTGAGCTACGATCTCGTGTTTGCACCTCTTGCACACATCACAAAATCAATCACAAACTTCTTGAGTTGTGGCCAGTAGAATGTCTGACGTACTCTCTGGTAAGTGTTCTGTATCCTGGAGTGTCCCCCCAACGGAGAGCTGTGTAATGATTGCAGTATCTGACTCCTTAAAGTCATATTCACCCCTACTACCAATCTTCCTTTGTACCTAATCAGTCCATTAGATAAAGCGTAATCGGGTTTGCAGTTCCCATTTACACTCAACTGCTCTAATAGTTCCTTGGCCCATGATCTTTGCTGGTAACTCTTTGAAACCTCCTGGACCCAATCCAGTATTACTGCAGTGATGGCTGCCAGTGTCCCCCCTTCATGGCAGCGAGGTAACGCGTTCGCAACCACATTTTCCTTACCCCCTTTGATATTGAATAATATAATCCAGCCCCATCAATCTTGCAATTCCCTTTTTTTTTTAAGATGAGAGTGAAGTTTCTGTTGTGAGAGGAACTTAAGACTTTCATGGTTAGTCTTAATGATAAACCGTCATCCCTCTAGATAATGTCTCCACTTTTCCACTACCATTAACACCGCTAGAAGTTTGTTATCATATATGTTGAGACATTGGTGTCTGGGGCCTAGAGAGCTTGGCTGAGAAAAGCCAAGGGTCTGCCCTCCTGAGATCATATTGCCCCTACACCCACTCTGCTGGCATCAGTCTCCAAAGTATAAAGGGCTTGCCAAAATCCGGTAGCCCGAGAATTGGAACTTTACTCATAGCGTCCTTGAGTTGATCAAATGCCTCCTCTGTCCTCCAATCCCATTTGGTTTACTGATCGTTCCATAGTCTTTTACAAATTTGCGGTAATATCCGATTAGTCCTAAAAAACCCCTTAGAGCTCGGATGTTTGTGGGCTTAGGCCAATTGACAATAGCCTTAATTTTCTTAGGATCCGTTCCCACCCCTGTTGTCGATATCACATGCCCCATATATTCAACTTGTGCTTGTGCAAAAGCACACTTAGACCTTTTGAGATACAACCGGTTGAATTGCAGGATCTGAAAAGTAGTCCTAAGGTGCTCTAAGTGTTGGTCAAAAGAGGAGTTGTATATCAATATGTCATCAAATAATACTAGGATAAATTTTATGAGGAATGGTTCGAATACTCGGTTCATTAGTGCTTGAAATGTAGTTGGGGCATTAGTAAGGTCGAATGGCATTACCATGAATTCATGGTGCCCATGATGAGTTCAAAAAACAATTTTTGGAATGTCAAGTGGGTTCATTCTTATTTGGTGGTAACTTGAGCGGAGGTCAAGCTTAGAAAAAATGGTGGCATGTTTGAGTTCATCAAGAAAGTCTTCAATAATGGGTATTGGAAATTTGTCTTTAACAGTAATGGTGTTGAGTTGTCGGTAATCAACACAAAAACGCCATGTTCTATTTTTCTTTCGAACCAAGAGAACAAGAGAAGCAAAAAGGCTTCGGCTGGGTTTGATAATTGATTGGGAGAGCATTTCTCTCACCAAATTTTCAATTTTTAGTTTGGGTGGGTATCGATAAGATCTTATGTTGACAGGCTCCACATTTGGTTTTAGGGGAATGGAATGATCTAGGGGTCGCTCAAGAGGAAGAGACTTAGGTTCTACAAATAGGTCTTGATATTCAATCAGTAATAACTCAAGTAAGGTCAGATCAGATACCTGCCATGCCTCTTGTGGTTGTATTTGGTCATTCCTGGGGTGATCTATCTCTGTTTTTGTCCCTTCTTCCTTGGCCTCAATCAAGAACAAGTGAGCTACTTGGGATATTTTTCTCCTCAGAAGCTGATGGAGTTTCTTCCCTTTTATCATGTTGCAGGATCCCACCTCCATACTACCTTGGAGGACCACCCCCCGGCCCTCCTTGTCTATTGATACCTCTATTTTGTTAAAATCGAAACTAATTGGACTCACTCATTTCATCCAATCCACCTCCAACACTACATGACAACCCCCTAACTTCAACAACCTCAAGTCAACTTCGAATGCTTCACCCTGTGTTTGCCAACAGAATCCTAAACAAGCTGATGTGCTCAGTACTTTGTTTCCATTAGCCACCGTAACTGAAAGTGGTTGGGTACTGGCCACCTTACACTTCATCTTTCTAGCAATCCCTTCATCAATAAAACTGTGGGTACTCCCACTGTCGATTAACACCATAAGGTTATCTTCTGGTACCTTGCCTTCCACCTTGATAATTTTGCTACTAGTAGTTCCCTTGATGGCATGTAACGAAATTGCTCCGTTATCCTCTTCGTCTGTTCCTTCTGTCAATGTGAGGCCCTCCTTGTCCCCTTGCTCTTCTCCTTCTAGCAATAGCAATTGCTTCTTACATTGGGGCCCCACGAAGTATTTATCCCCACACTTGAAACACAACCCCGCTTGTCTCCGTTGTTCAATAACTTTGTCCTAGGACTGCAAATTAGGTCTTGGAGGTGGTAATGCCTGAAATCGACCCTCTGTTCCTCCCTTCCCGGGGAGGGTCCCCGTCTTGCGAATTTATCCCCATATTGCATAACACTTGGCACCCCTCCCCTGTTTTGTACTCTCTGTTTCCTCATCAGTGCCTCAAACATTAATTCTTGCAAGGCAGCTCCCTCAGCAGCCTCTTGCACCGTTTGGGGCCTTAGTACCTTCACCGTTGATCTTAATTCATTAGTCAATCCCCCCATGAAACTAGACACAAAGTACTCATCGGTAAGGTATGGTATCTTGCTTAGCATTAAGGATTTAAGTTCTTCGAACTTCATCTGGTATTCCATCACTGTGCCTTCCTGCCTAAGGCGATTATAAGGCGATTAAACTCTTCTACTACATTCATCATACCCCTTTCTCTGAACCTCGCACAAAGGCCTTTGGAGAATTCTTCCCAGCTGTAAGACTCCCTCACTTTAGACCACCCTTGGAACCAAATGTCCCTGGAGTCATTGAGGTATGCAGAGGCTAATGCTACCTTTTGGTTTTCAGTCACTTGATGGATCCCAAACATCTTCTCACACCTCTTGATCCACCATCGAGGTTTCTGTCCTTCAAACACCGGTAGTTCCAATCGCGGTACTGGAAATCTGGTATGGTTTGAGTGAGCATTGCCTCCTGGCCTATTCTTCCCCACATTTTCTTCCTCCACCGATAGGTCTATCTCCTCCTCCGGTGGAGCTACATTTTGCCGACTAGTACCAATTCTTGGTAGAATTGGTTCAGTGTGCACCTTGGGAGGAAAGTTTGGCGAAATCCTCACCTGATGTTGATCGGAAAACATGATCATAAACTGCTGCAATTGATCGCGCAACACATTGTTTTGCTTGCGCATCCCTTGCATCTCCTCCTTGATCTTATCTGTGATCCCTTCCAACTTACGATCCACCACCGTACCAATCTTTTCCTCCATCGTCTCCACCCGAACTTGGACTTCCGCCATCGTAGCGATCACCTGTTGGATCTATAACTCCATCTGCCTCATCCTCATGCCGTTGGCCATCGTCTCTACACTGAATACTTTCCACTGGAAAGTGCTCTGAGACCAATTTGTCAGATCACGAGTCTGACAATGGAATTCTCGAGGGAATTGAGAACGGAAATCAAGAGAGAATAGGGAGATTTTAGGGAGAAAAGGAGAGATTAGATCGGAGAGAGGATTTAGAGAGGAAATTTAGAGAGAATGGGAGGGAAACTTATTTCCAATTTCATTCAACATGCTCATTTTAGCGCCTGGATCAACTATTTATACTGATCCAGCAACTTGGGCGCCAAAAACGGTTGGCCCGAGCCATGTGCACTTACAACTAGGCTATAGCATGCTGGAACATTCTTCTAGCTATGCGAAATATAGAAACTCAACCTCTATTAGCCTAATTACATATTATTCATACCGCTAGTTGCTACCCCCCAACATCTCGGTACATGACACTCATCTCCGCTACACCCGTCTTTTGCTCATGCTGGTATTTGACTGCCTAATATTTTGAGCCATACAACAAAACTGGTCTTATAGCTGTCTTATAGAATTTTCCTTTCAATTTTAATGGGATTTTACCATCACATAACACCCCCGATGCATTTCTCCATTTTAGCCAACCTACCTTAATTCTATGCATGACAACCTCATGAATTTCTCTATCTTTTTGAATCATTGATCCCAAATATCGAAAATGGTATTTTCTTTGTATGATTTGGTCTTCCAATTTTATTATAACATCCTCTACTCTTGCATTCTTACTAAATTTACATTCCATATATTCTATTTTCTTTCTATTTAATTTAAATCCCTTAGATTCTAAATTGTTTCTCCACAACTCAAGCTTAGTGTTCACTCCCTCTTTTGTTTCATCCACCAACACTATGTCATCTGCAAATAACGTACATCATGGTACCTCTGTCTGAATGTGTTTAGTGAGTTCATCCATTACTAAAGCAAATAAGTATGAACTTAGTGCAAAACCTTGATGCAGTTCCATTGTAATTTTAAATGGTTCAGTATCCCCTTCACATATTTTGACCATTGTCTTTGCACCGTGATACATGTCCTTAAGGGCTTGTATATAAGCTATTCGGACTCATTTCTTCTCTAAAACCCTCCATAATACTTCTCTAGGGACCCTATTGTAGGCATTTTTTAGATCTATAAACACCAGATGCAGGTCCTTCTGATCATTCCGATACCATTTCATTAGGTGCCTCAGTAGATATATAGCTTTCATTGTTGACCTACCAGGCATGAAATCAAACTGATTTTTCGAGACGTCTGTTTCTTTTCTGAGCCTCTGCTTTATTACTCTCCCAGAGTTTCATGGTATGGTTCATTAACTTAATTCCTCTGTAATTTTCACAGTTTTGAACATCTCCTTTGTTCTTGTATATAGGAACCAAAATACTCTTCCTCCACTCATCTGGCATCTTTTTTGATTTAAGGATCGCGTTAAATAATTTCGTTAGCCAGGAGATGCCCCCTTCTCCCATGCATTTCCATGCTTCTATTGGTAACGAAATCAATAAATTTTATCTTTTTTAATGTTTGTCTTATTTCTTTTGAACTTATGCGTCAATATGTATAGCTCACGTTCCTTTCGGAGTTACTAAGATGTCCCAACCTAACTCTTGTGTCCCTACCATCATTGAATAATTTTGTGAAATACTCCTTCCATCTCTCTTTAATCGCTCCCTTATTCACTAATACATTTTGGTTTTCATCTTTTATGTATTTCACTTGGTTTAGATCCCTTGTTTTTCTTTCTCTTGCTTTAGCTAATTTATATATATCTATTTCTCCATCTTTTGTATCAAGTCTTTTATATAGATTCTCATATGCTTTTGACCTTGCTTCACTAACAATTCTTTTTGTTGCCTTTTTCGTTTCTTTATAACTTTTAGGTTTTCTTCATTGCTGCACTAATATACAGCCTTATAGTAAGTTTTCATATTTCTAATTTTCAACTATACCTCTTCATTCCACCACTAAGACTCCTTAAGGTTTGGGGCTCTACCATTTGTCTCTCCAAGGACTACCTTTGCCATGCTTCTCAGGGCAGTAGCAATTTCTCTCCACATTTGGTTTGCATGTCCTTCTCCATTCTATTCTCTTTTACCCCTTAATCTTTCTTTGAAGATTAATTGTTTCTCCTCTTTTAAATCCCACCACCTAATTCTTGGATTTTATTTTATGTGATTTTTTCTCTTCTAATTTCTTACTTGGACGTTAAGTATCAAAAGTCTATGTTGCGTAGTCAAACACTCCCCTGGTATCACCTTACAATCCCTACAACATAACCGATCCTCTTGTCTCATGAGGAAGTAATCTATTTGGGTGCTTGATGTTACATTTTTATATGTGATTAAGTGTTCGTCCCATTTTTTGAACTTAGTATTGGTTATAATGAGCTCATATGCCATAACAAAATCTAGAATAAACTTACCTTCATTATTAATTTTCCTGAATTCATACTCTCCATGTACCTCTCTTATAGTCGCTTCCGTCTCTACTCACGTGACCATTTAAGTCACTTTCTATAATCACTTTCTCTGCTCTTGGTATCATTTGTATGAGTTCCTTTAGGTTTTCCTAGAATGTTGCTTTTATCTCCTCACATAACCCCACTTGCGGTACATATGTACTAAAGATATTTATAGTCATTCTTCCTAGACCAACCTTCACCATAATAATCCTATCCCCTATTCTCTTTACATCCACTACCTCATCTACTAAGTTTTTATCTATAATAATCTCTACTCCATTTTTCGCTTGATCGTTTCCTGTGTACCATATTTTATATCCAATTTCGGATAAATTTTTTATTTTTTTTCCTACCCATCTCGTCTCTTGAAGACACACAATATTAATCTTTCTCCTAATCATCATATCTACCACTTCCATAGCTTTGCCTGTTAATGTTCCTATGTTCCATGACCCAATCTTTAATCTTTAATCTATAATTTTGATTTTGGTTTTGACTTTGAATTTGATTTCGTTTTTTATTTTGATTTTGGACTAGCTTTTTTACCCGCATCCGTCCAAGCAAATGCAAGAACCCTTGCTCATTTGTCATTTCATCTGAGCGCCGATGCACTGGCCCTAGCTCACTTGATACTACACGTGGACAGTGTAGCGCTTCACTATAAAAGATTATGCCCTAACGGTTTTTCATAGTTTGTCTAGAGTTCATGTTTCGGATCCGACTAGGTTTTACGTTGGCTGTCGGCTACCTAACACAACTCTCTTTTATCCGGGCTTGGGACCGGCAGTGGATAACATCCCCAGCCAGAGTTTGTCATATCACTTGAAGTTATCTAAAAGAATTTTGGAAATATTACCAGATATAGTAACTGGGAACCTTCTTTTCTGGTTTATCATTTTCTTCATGTATATATCTTTATTGTTGGTTAATGAATTCATCAGTTAAATCCATAGTTTTCCAAATGGAGACTGACTGGTTTCTTTGATAAATCAAAGGTCTCTTTTCTTGATTCCTGGTGACTTTCATATGCTGATGGCACAATATTGGATGCAGGTCACGGATTATACAAGAGATCTGGAAGAGATGCAGAATGTCTCAAGAGAGGAATACCTTGCATCTCTAAGAAGGTCTGTCTAAGCTCTTCAAATTTGCTGTTGTTCTTGACTGTTCCTGTGCTTATAGTATGTGCCCTTTGCAGGAAGAGTAGTGGTTTCTCAAGAGGAATCTCCAAATATCGTGGACTTCCCAGGTACATTTAAATACCGAGGGAAATGGTATAACTTCATTACAGATAATCTCTCTTAGAAAATAGTGATGATTTGGTTTTCATAAATACTGTGCCTCTTTTTTTCTTTCTTTTGGCTCAGGTCCCATAGTGGCTGTATCTAACTGGTTTGTTACGTGTTCAACTGTTAGCATGCTTCCCACACTGATGTTTTGACACACACTAAATTCACTTTATTGGTCTGTTCCGGTCATTGATTGTTATGGCTTTAGCTTATGCATGGTTGAACCTCCTTTACGAATGCATAAATTTTTACTACATCCAGTACATTTGATTTATTGCGATATATTCTGCTTCTCTGCTCCATGCCATGCACCTCCACAATGCAGTAGATGGGACCCATCGCTTCGAATGCCTGGACCTGATTACTTGAACAGCATAAAATATGGTAAGTTTCAAGGAAATTAAATCTTTAGAAAGGTTTGCCTCCAGGAGAGCAACATTATGAATTTATTTTAAACAAAATTTGACATATTTTGCTTCCTTGTATTTTGTATTTATTCTAAGAGTAACATGAAATTGTTTCATGTGCCAAAGGTACAGGGGAAGATGCAGCAACAGAAAGTGACTATGCTGCTGGTTTTTGCATTGATAGAAAGATTGATCTGACGGCTTACATCAAGTGGTGGGGCCCCAGCAAAAGCCGTCAATCGGATTCTCTCACAAAATCTTCAGAGGAAACAAAACATGGTCATTCTGATGATATTGGCAGTGAACTTAAAATATTGGAGTGGGTGGTCCAGCCCACTGAACCCTACCAGATGCCCAAATTGGGCGTTTTCCACGAAGCAAAGAACAAAGGCTCTGCATTGTCAGCCATGAGCATATTGTCACGGTCTGCTGCCTACAAGAGTTTACAAGAGAAAGCATCAAAGAAGCAAGAGAAGCACACCGACAACGATGAGAATGAAAATAAATGCAATATCAACAAAAAAGCCTATGGCAAGGCAATTGATAAATCAAGTCATGATGGAAGAAGTGAGGGAGTTGGGGTTGCACTCGGCACCAGTGGGGGACTGCCTCTTCAGAGAAATATATACCCAATGCCTCCTTTTTTGTCTGCACCACTTCTGACCAACTACAATACCATCGATCCCTTATCAGATCCCATTCTTTGGACAACACTGGTTCCTGTTCTTCCTGCCGGACTTTCTCGTACCAATGAGGTTGGTATACTCTAATGAAATGTGCTGATTTATTAGTTGAATGTCAAAAATAATTCTTGTACTAGCTGCAATCTTGAGAATGTGAGACAGTGTTCTGGTTTTCTCAATATTTAGTGGCAAAAACGTGAAGCTGTTATCTTGAGAAAATTATGAATCCAATTCCAAATTGAGGTCATTTTTAACTTTTATTTCATAGAAAAATTTTCTAAGGTGTCCTTTGAGTTGAATTCTGATATATGCACATCTCTGGAACTATACTGTTCCTCGATGCTATAGTAGCCTAAATTGCTAAATTTTAATTCAACAAGAATGAACCCACTCCTCACTTTTAAATCTTTTTGGTGGGTTACTATTGACTTATTTATTTTTGTCTTTGTTTGATGGGTTTGTTTCGAAATTCACTTCACGAAAATTTTAAACTCTCCTGCAGGTTACAAAGACGGAGTCCAGTTCAAACTATACCTACTTCCAGCAGGAGGAATAACAATCTGTTCTGCTATCATGGCAACAGGTTGGGAGGAATTTCTTGGTTTGAGCTCATCGATGAACAAAGAAAATTATCAACATCTGAGACTGGCACGATGATGAGAAGATACTATCTATGGTTGCATGCTTGTACTGGATTGCTAGGTTTTGAAGATTGAGCTATGCATCAGAATGCACGGCAAGAAATTCTCATCCTCTTATTTCAGAGCACAGAGCATATGTACTATATCACAACCAAGTTGACAAGGTTTGTTTCTTTGAAAATAGTTAAAGTATGTTACATAGGAAACCAAGGATCAACACTTTGTGAATATACACATGTTAAGTTGAAAATTGGAGCCAAGTACTAGGTGCCCTGATAGTTGGTAAAATACCATGCTCTATATGAAGGGTGGACTAGATGATCTGGGCTTTTTGTAATGCTATCTACGAATTCGCTCATCAAAGTTCTTTTAGTGAGAGCCTAGAACATTGAATATTTCATTCCGACTTCTCTATGGCTGTGTTCCTACTAATGAGTACTGCTTTAAGTGGTGGATATGGGAAGTGAAACTTTCCATGACGTGGCATTTAGGAAGTTCATTCACACAGGCATTTCAATGTATTTTTTTACAGCTTTCTATTACAGTTCTTGATAGCCAATATCATAACCAAATAAGGGCTGACAAAATGATCATTGGTAACACAAGAAACCAACTTCACCGTAGATTTAGTAATTCCCTCAATACTTCTAGTCTTAAATAAAAGAGAAGGGTTGCTTTAGGTAACTGAGAGAGTGTAACTTTTTAGTAGTTCATGAGAGGTTGCTCTAGGAAGAATTCTAAATCAAACTTTTTTGGCCCTCTTAGCAGCATGCTGTCATTTCCAAAAACACCCGAGGGTACTCTATGCCTTTTTGTCAAACCTCATGAATGTTGGGTGGAATTTAGCCAATATTTTATTTTTAGTATTACAGTTGTATTATTCTTCCTCCAACTAGTATAAATATAGCCATAGGTGAAAAGAAAATACATGCTTAAACCTACAAATTTTCCGTCCATTGACCACCTTATTTCTCACTAGCGAGCAAAACCGTTAACTTTCAGTCATTTTTTGACAGTCAATTGGCATATTTTATTTGGTAGCAAAACCTGGTGTAATTTCTTCAATTCTGATTTTTTTTTTTTGGTGATGATCTAACTTCAAGCATTGGTTTGAGAACGTTCATTTGGCATTGGAGAGTTGTTTCTTTCCATTAATATGGATGAAGCGTTTTTGGCCTGTTAGTGTGTGACAGTCATGGTAAATTGCTGTTTTCTGGCCTGTCCTTGCTAAATTAGGTCCATTCTTGTTGCTTGAGGGTTGTCTTTTTGTTGGACCCAATCCCTCTTGGTGCACCTACTTTCTTTAATTAAGATTCTCGCAGTTTTGGTATTTACTCTTCTCCATGGACATCAGAAATTAGTGATTCTTCACAATCCAGGGAAGGAAATAGTTGGGGCGGGCTTAGGCTACTGAATGATGTCCCCTCTCTTTAGATTACTCCTGTAAAATTAGATGGCAACAAAAATTATATCCCTTGGTCTCGATAGTACATATTGTTCATCAAAGTTCGAGACTGCCTGACAAGAGAAAGAAGAAACCAACTAATGATTGTCTACCATCAACAAATGGGAAAAAAGTGAGAGAATAAAACAACAGCTGGATTCTATTTCTAGTAACTAATTAATTGATATTAGTCTAACTAATTAACTATAAACAAAACAGTATTAACTATTTTTAAATTCTCCTTCTTGACACTCTCCCTCAAGACGAGGATATATGTTATGAATGCTCATCTTGTCTAGTAGACTGAAATTGAGATGGGCGCAATGCTTTTGTGAACATATCTGTTAGCTGGAGATTACTCCTGCAATGAAAACACATTTTGTCTAACAAAATGGCAATCCAGTTCAATGTGTTTTGTTCTTTCGTGAAATACTCGATTCTTGGAGATATGTAATACTGAAACATTAACACAATATAGATGCATTGATTCCTCATGGTGAACTTTGAAGTAGTTTAACAAATATAATAACCATATAATCTCACATATAGTCACAACCATTGCTCTATATTCTGCTTCTGCAAAGCTTCTTGCCACTATCTATTGTTTATTTGATTTCCAACATACCAAAGCATCTCCAAGAAAAATACAAAATCATATCAAAGACTTTCTTGTTTCATTGTACCCTCCCCAATCACTATCTGAGTGTGCTCTTAGGATCAAATTTGAAGAAAACGGCATAAGTATACCATGTCTTGGTGCTGACTTAAAGTATCTCAAAACTTTGTATGCAACATTCAAATGTATAGTTGCTGGTTTGTCCATGAATTGAGTTAAAATGTGAACAACATAACTAATATCAGGCTTTGTTAATGTTAAGTATAACAATTTTCCTACAAGCTGTTTGTATATTGTTGGTCTTGCAATAAGTCTGTATCAGTATAAACCAACTTGTGATTTAATTCCATGGCTGTGTTGCTTGGCTTTGCTCCCAAATGACCAATCTTCTAGCAATTCTAGAACATACTTTCTTTGAAAACTGAGATTCCATGTTTGGATCTAACTATTTCAAGCCCAAGAAAATATTTGAGGTCACCTAAATGTTTAAGAGTGCGTCTGATAAGGATGGAAAATGGAGGTGAAATCCATTTTTCATCCAAATTCTAGGAAATTCCATCAATTAGTTTTTTTTTTGTTTTCATGGAATTTGAATTCCATCTTAGTTCAAAAAATGAAAATTTTCTTTTAAAATCAAGGAATTGAAATTCTTAGGGGGATAGAGTGAGAATTGAAATTCCATGAAATTGAAATTTTGCCCCACTTTCCACCACCAATCAAACACACCCTAAGCTTAAATTAGGAACTGAAGTATTTCTTTAACAGATCTTCAATAAGAACAATTTTGTTGCTTGCTATCATAATACCATCAACGTAAGCCAACAGTGTTTTGTCCCATGTGTTAGTGAATAAAGAATAATCTATTTTTGATTGAACAAATCCATGCTGTGTCAACCAATTAGTAAATTTGGCATTTTACTGTCTGGAAGCCTGCTTTAATTCATGTAATGACTTTTGTAGTTTGCACACAAGCTAGTCTTTGGAATGTGAGATATCGGATTCAATACCAGTCTCCTCTAGAAGCTTACAAGAGAAGCGAGACTTTAGTAATCGTTTTCTGAAGAGAGAAAATGAGAGCACCACAGCTCTACCATGTTACGAAATGAACTCTTAAATATTATTAATGATTGTAAACAGTATTTATATACAAAAGAATGAAAGAATAAAGCAACAGCTGAATTCTGTTTCTTATAGCTAATTAATTGATATTAGTCTAACTAATTAACTATAAAAAAAATAGCATTAACTACTTTTAAATTCTCCTTCTTGACACCTTGGTCATGTCTTAGCTTTTCAATTTGATGAAACACATATAGCTAGTGGGCACATACTCTTGGACGTTGCAAATAAGATTTGGAATGTTGTTTCTCAAACTCACTCTCAAAATAGGCAATGATGCACAAGTATATGAGCTCAAAAAAAAAAAGGTTGAGCTTGAATTAAGTAGCTTATGGCGAGGAATGACTTTTATCTGGATTTTCAAGCAGAATGACTCAAGATGCCACGAAATCTTAAAAGTTTTCTTTGACAATGTGTTTGGCCGAACTTAGTGTTGTGTATGATCAAATTTGGGTCCAAGTTCTTGCAAAGGATCCATTTTCATCCTTGAGACAAGCTCATTCTTAATGTTCAAAAGGAGAGCAAGAGAACTTCTATGTTACACTACTTTTCTAGAAAAATTAGCAATGAACAAGAGTAGACAAAGCAATCTTAATGAACTTTTTTTTAGGGGACAATGAGCACTTAAAATGTAATTTTTGTGGAAAGCCTAAACACATAAGAAAGGCTTGTTGGATGCTTCACCAAAGGAGTCAGCCTCCTAGATCACAAGCACACATGTAAGAGTGATCTTAGTTACATGATATTTATATGGGGTGTAAGACATAATAATTTTAAATGTGTGAGAGAAGGTGTGAGTATCATATATATTAGATATATTATATTGTGCGCAGTTATTGATATCATCATAAAATATGTACGCGATATAAGTGTCAAATCATATTTCATAACTCCACATTTGAGGACTTTTTTAGCATTAATTTTGAATAATCTCGTAAACAACAACTTAACCTTATAATCATGGCCATCGACACAGAATCACTAAGCAAGGAGGAAATGCGTATAACAAAGTTCTCCATTTCAAATGAAGGAAATTAGGAGGTGATTTACACAAAACATAACGACAAAAGTCATTCCCCTTGCAAGATTGAATACTAGTTTGATTTCTCTAAACATGTATATCAAATCTTATTCAAGTTTTAAGTAAAAAATTGTTCAATCTATACCCGCGCTTAACATGTATAAAATATCACCATAGGGACACATCCACAAACAAGAGAAGATGATACCTTGTAACACCTCGGTTAATGGAGTTGCGCTTGGTTTCTTCACTTTTCTATATAGCAATATTCGCGCCACCGCCTTCGAAGGCTTCTCCACTGCTGCTGCCGCCAGTCTCCACTTTCAACGCCTATCCAAACAAAAAGAACAACCATGCCTCAACTCAAAACCCTATGGAGAGAGAGAAAAGAGAGAATAATAGCTTATAAGTTACATAACTTATTTTTTTACGCTTTTGGCAACATTTAAGAGTTTAAACGCTACCCACCTTTTAAGTTATTTTAATAGCATTTTCTAAAAGCTACTCCCCCTTCCAAAGAGACCCTCCAACAACAACCCTCAAAATCAATCAAAACTAATCAATTTGTACACCCCAAATCTTCTATTGGAACCATCATTTTATGGTTGATTTCCATTATCCAACCCCTTCCCCAAATCCATCAATCAATAGGAGGGAATCTACTAGCAATCATAAAGCACTCGAGTGCCCTCACCTAGCTTGCATTACAGGTTGTGGTATCACCAACGTAGTATGATAGTTCCATTCCCTCAATTTGTCAAATTTCCACTTTAGCCTCCCAAAAGTTTCTGAACTTTACTTTTAGGTCTTGCATATCTTGAGAAAATTGTGTCTGAACCTCTCATTTATTTTTAGTTTATTCACTTGTGCCCCTAACAATTGCAATGTAGCCCTTGTTAGAGTTCTTAATTCCATTGTTGCCTTTTGAAATTGGAGATTCTACCTCTTGAGTTTGTTTTGAATTGCACTTTCAATTCCTTAATTTTAGTAATTCACCATTTTGCCATTTATTCATCATTTTTTCATATATTTATTATAAATATATATTTCTATAAAAATTTGTAAAAAAATTTAGATATTACGTATTAAGTGATGTGCTCATAGATTTATGAAATTAAATTAGGGTAGTAATTTAATTTTAAAAAAGTTTATATATATTTATAAAGTTGATATTACATATTAAGTGATGTGCTTATTATTTATTTTCAAATATAAATAATTATTTATTATTATTATAATTGATCGTTAACTATGTTAGATTACTTAGTCTACGAGGTGGCAAAAACCACATGGTTTTGGCTTATGGATAAAATTTTTGTCATCAAATCATTATTTGTTTAATCTCTCGACCCATTGAATGACAATTTCCCGTCATTTCACTGACCAAGTTATCTAACATAATTTTTTAATCTAGTGACTAATAGTAAAGTTTTGTCTCTCGACGCACCTAACTAACATCTATATTATACTTTTGTTAGAATATGTTAATAGTATAATTAATGTTTTACTTAAATTTATGAACAAAAAAATTAAGACCACTCAAAAACTTGGCTAAGGTGAGTTTAATTTTTATTTTTCAATTTTGTCCACTCTAAGTCATTGGTATAAATTTGAGCTCCTTTTGTATCCTTATATAATTATATTGTTTTTTTGTTGTTTAACATTCTAATTAAATTCAATTTTAACTCAATTGAGTAAATTTACCAAATAGTTTTTTATAGAGTAATTTAAAAAACCACCTATGAGATTTGGAAAATAGAAATCGGTACCTCTCCATTTAGGTAAATGTCACAAAGTGAAATAAAATAACAAAAAATGTCCCTAATTTTAAGATTATTTTAAAAATAAAAAAAACATTGGCAATCACTGACAATCACAAGTGGTTGACAATACCCTAACAATTGTTGGTGGGTTCCATCACTTAGGGTTCTTTAACTAAATCCCAACAATTGTCAAGATTTACATCAAATAAAGAGATTTGTTTTAGTTATCCAAAAATGCTCTTGAATCAATTGATCAAACCCAATTCACCTTTATTGTGATCTGTGATAGTCTCAAACCTCATTAACAATAATAAAACCCCAATAGAGATGGGGTTTCCTTTCACAATTGGGTTTGCTTCTTTTCTCCAATAATCTTGATAGAGATGAGATTGGCAATGGCTAAATTAGAGAGAGGTTTTGAAGGTGAATTTGGTCGACTAACCATTGCCACTAAGAAAGAGATCAATATAACCTATTTGATTTTAGTAATGGCTAAACCTATATGGGTTTTGTCATGGGAGAGAGATAGAGAGCTATTTAGCAAAAGTACAAAGGCAATGGAGTTTTATGGTGGCAAAGCAAAATAAATCAAAACCGATGCTAGGTGACTTCTTTAGGTAACGACGAAGATTAATAATGGTAGTGGAGATGAGGAGATAATCAATGATCTTGACCTAAGAGTTTTGATTTGATTGGGTTCACCATATGTTAGTGACAAAAGAGATAAGGGATCTTGTAGTGTCGATAGATAAAATGTTTTGAGCATTTATTTTCAATGGTTTAACAATAGGATAAAAAAAGCTTAGAACAGCGGCAATAATGCTTCTTTTCATTGAATGAAGGCAAATGATCAAATTGATAATAAAGATGGTAGGTTTTGATAGCTTTGGCCGATCCCTAAATTGAGAAAATGATAGAAATGTCAGTGATTTAGGACATAACGAGAGAAATTACAACATAATTTAAATATTGATAGTAGTTACTACATTATTTTAAATATCAAAAATATCACCTACATTTATCTTAAAGCTTAAAAATATCAAGTAATTTTTTTTTTTATAATCAAACTCGCTTCATAAGTACACAAATTAAATTTACAAATGTGTTAATTGAATATTCATCATGCTAAATTGTAAATTCCAACGTGTTTACGGTAAGAGCGTCACACTCAATCTCACCCCCTTTCTTCCTCCTCCCACAGAGATTTCCTCAGCGCTTTAGCCAGTAACCTCTGCATCTGCAGCCACCATGGAAGACTCACACAAACATGGCGTCGATTTCTCTCCATCAAAACGCCAACCTTCAATCCTAAAACCCCAAAACCTCATGCCATGAGATAAGGCCTGGGCCTACAGTGAGGCCCAAGAGGCGGTTGTTTCAGGGCCGAATTTTTGTGATTTTTCGGGCCCATAAATCTGGGCTAATTTTTTTTGCAGCCCACCCCCAATCAGCGCCCACCCACTCTGCAAACCCTGCTCCGCCCGCCCCTGCCCTTCTGCGAACGCAGCAAACCCTTCTCCCTGACCTGAGTCCCTCTCTCTCTCGCTCGCTCGCTCGCTGCCTCTCTCTCGCGCTCGCTTGCTGACAGTGACACCCTGCCCTGCGTAACCCCCCCCCCCCCCGCCCCCGGCTTCTCTCTCCTTTCTTTCTCGCTTGCCGCCTCTGATATCTGTCTTCCAATGTTTTAGCCCCCCGGAACTTCCTGATCTGCTTGACTGCTTCATCCGAGCCCGCCGCCTGGATCTGTACAACTGGTATGTTTTCTCTTCTGTGATTCTCAATGTCGGCATATAAATGAATGGTGTTGCCTTGTCCGCTTTTATGCGCTAGTTTTTAGATTGTTGGTAACTTGTTGCCTTGTGGGCAAATTATTAAATCATTGTTGGCATGTTTTTTGAATTTGTGAATTGTTCTTGACTTGTTGGATTATTGATAGATTTTTACTTCTTTTTTTTTTTTTACGGTTTTTAGAATTCAGAAATTAAGTTTAGCGTTATTATTGTTTAAGCGTGCTGTGTATTGTCATAATATTTTTTTCCTTTTATTAGGCTTAAGCAGTAGTTGCAAATCATGCCTCTTAAACATATGTCTGGAGCTCAAAAAAGAAAAAGGAAACAAAGGTAAGAATCATTAGTTTAATGTCAAGCCGGTGATCTATTTAAATACTTTAATAGCAACAAAATAATAGAGAGGGAAGAAGTAGTTTTAATTGATCATTTAGAAAATTTTTGATTTTATTATTTGATATAGTATGAATATTTATTTATTTATTTTTTTATGCTTTATTATGAAAAAATAAAATTTGAATGTATATTATGATTCGAGAGGCTCATTTTTACATTTCAACTCAGAGCTCCAAAATCTCAGGTACAACACTACATGAGATGCTATTGTTGCTGCCATGAAGAAGCTCCCACCTCCTCTTCGCCGACGCACTTCCCCACTCATCTCCAACTCAAACCACTCCAAATCCCTCGGCCTCCACACCACTCCCGATCAAGTCCTCAAAATCATCAACACCGCGAGCTGCATGGAGTCTGCTCTCGAGAAGGTGGCTTACACTCTACCTTGCAACATTTTGAGCTCTGTACTGCAGCAACAACCCGACCCGGAAGTGGGTTTTCGTTTCTTCATGTGGGCAGCTAATAGAAATCGATTTCGTTGCTGGAACTCATTTGATTTTATTGTTGGAATGCTCGTTAAGGATGATGGGGTTGACTTGTATTGGAAAATCCTCAACGAGCTCAAGAGTTGTGGTCGTCGTGTTTCGTCTGATGCTTTTGTGGTATTGATTAGTGCATACTGGAAGTTGCGTATGGCCGAAAAGGCAGTGGAAGTTTTTGGCAAAATGAAGGACTTCGAATGTGAGCCGCAATTGCGTGCTTATAACATGATATTACATGTAATGGTTGAAAAAGAGGTTGTTTTGTTGGCATTGGCGGTTTATAATATGATGTTGAAGTTGAATTGCCGTCCAAATTGCGCTAGTTTTAGCATTTTAATTGGTGGGCTATGTAAAAGTGGCAACACTCATGATGCTCTTAAGTTGTTTGATGAAATGACTCAAAGAGGTATAATGCCCAATAGGATAACTTATACTGTGATTCTTTCAGGCTTGTGTCATGCCAACAGAGTCGATGAAGCATATAGACTATTTGATACAATGAGAAGTGGTGGGTGTTCACCTGATATAATTACTTATAATGCTTTGCTTAGCGGGTTATGCAAGTTGGGTAGAATTGATGAAGCATTTTTGCTCTTAAGGTGTCTTAAGAAGGATGGACATGTCCTTGGGATAAATGGGTATAGTTGTTTGATAGATGGTCTATTTAGAGCCCGGAGGTTTACTGAGGCCCATGAATTGTTTTTGAAATTGTCCAAGGATAACATCAAGTTGGACCTTGTATTGTATACTATTATGATTCGGGGATTGTCTGAACAGGGCAAGGTCAAGGATGCATTGAAGTTGTTGAGGGTTATGACTGAGAGCGGTGTGGTACCAGATACTCGTTGTTACAATACTCTGATCAAAGGGTTTTGTGATATGGGTCTCTTGGACCAAGCTCGGTCCCTTCAACTTGAAATCTCAAAGCATGATTGTTTCCCTAACACTTGCACTTACACTATTCTTATATGTGGCATGTGCAGAAATGGTTTAGTCGGGGAGGCACAAGAAATATTCAATGAGATGGAGAAAGTTGGGTGCTTCCCTTCTCTTGTGACCTTCAATGCTCTTATCAATGGCCTTTGCAAGGTTGGTAAACTAGAGGATGCTCACCTTCTATTTTGCAAGATGGAAATTGGAAGAAATCCATCATTGTTCCTTCGGCTTTCTCAAGGTGTGGATAAGGTTCTTGACAGTGCTAGCCTCCAGTCAATGGTGGCAAGATTGTGTGACATGGGATTGATTCTTAAGGCTTATAAACTTTTAATGCAGCTTGCTGATAGTGGGGTTATGCCAAACATTATGACATACAACATTCTGATCAATGGATTCAGCAAAGCAGGAAATATCAATGGAGCTTTTAAGCTCTTCAAGGAACTCCAACTCAAGGGGAATTCCCCTGATTCAGTTACATATGGCACACTCATTGATGGGCTTCAAAGGGTTGACAGAGAAGAGGATGCCTTTGGGATCTTGGATCAAATGACAAAGAATGGGTGTCCACCCAGCTCAGCAATTTACAAGTCACTTATGACTTGGTCTTGTCGAAAGAAGAAAACCTCTGTTGCATTCAATCTTTGGCTGAAGTATTTGAGGAGCCTTCCTGGACGAGAACATCAAGCAATTAAAAGAGTTGAGGAGCATTTTGAGAAAGGAGAACTAGAAAAGGTAGTTCAAGGCCTACTTGAAATGGAATTCAACTTGAGTTATTTTGATTCTGCACCTTATAACATTTGGCTTGTCGGGTTGTGTCAGTCAGGAAAGTTGGATGAAGCTTTGAAGGTGTTCTCTATACTTAAGGAGTGGGGGGTCTCTGTTTCTCCCCCGAGTTGTGTCATATTGATCCATGGCCTCTGTAAAGAACAGAATTTTGACAAAGCAATAAATATTTTCTTTTACACTTTGGAGAAGGGTTTCATATTGATGCCACACATTTGCAATAAGCTGCTGAATTGTCTTTTACTTTGTCAAGGAAGAGCTAAGCATGCCCTTGATCTGTTAGATGGAATGAAATCAGTGGGATATGATTTGGAAGCCTATATCCATAGCAAGACCAAGTCCCTTTTACATGATCATTATAAAAAAACACAAGAAATGGAAAATGCCTCACTAGGATAAATGTTGTCACTGGAGTGGCTTTACAATCTGGAAACAATTCCGCAGCATGGTTTCTGACATCCTGTTTACATTAGGACAATTGGTGTAAAATTCAAAGATGCCAACAGGACTTACCATTAACCCACTTGTCTGTGGAATCCCCATAGATAGTTGTACTTGGTATACCATTGCCTTAAGTTAATTGTGAGACGTTAGGGGCAATGGAAACATGGATGGCGTGGAGTATTACGTCTGCATCTAGAAATTGGGTAACTCATCCCTTACATTCTTTTGTAACTTAGTTCTCTTATTTAGCTTTAATTTTTTTGCAGTTAGTGATTTACTTCTCTCATCAGTCTCAAATACTTTGCATTTTTTAAAATTTTCCTGTTGTCAATGATTGAAACTTTGCTAGAAAATAATATGTTAGAGTGAACTCCATATATATATATATATCTTTTCTTCTTTTGTTTATGGATATCTATTCTCTGGTTTATATATTTGAATATGGCAGCATAGCATGGTCAAATTCGTTGTCCCCTAAACTTAATATGCATATTAATCAACTTGTCTAGGTGACTCTCATGGGCATTTGCAAAGAGTTAATGGGCATTGGATATAGTCAATCCTTAGCTACCTCATGTTGATCTCCCCTAAACTCAACCATGAGTCCTTTCACAACATCATGTCCTATCCAGACAAGCTGCCCTGATGAGGCAACAGGTTGAGAATTGTCACTGAAATTCTGAACTTTCTTTAGTCTCAACCAAGAAGTGCCTTGGACAATGCTGGGAACTCCTAGCCCAGCTGCAGGATTTTGACTCATTACACAAAACATGACAGTGATTCTCACTGTTGGTAAATCCCATTTTCCTTATTTCGTTCAGTGTTGTGTTTACCTTTGCCCAATAAAAAACAGTTGTGGCTGGAGAGACCATATATCATAAGGAAAATGAAGGGTCGAAATGCTTCATATGGTGCTCAGCCACTTCAGTCCTCCACTCCCAACTTGGCCTTTGGGCCATTTTCCCTGCTTTCTTAGTGTCACCATATGAGTTACAGACTAACTCAAGCCTGCAACAAGGCATGATCATATACATTTTAAGCTTCTGTCTGTACTTATGAGCATATGAATTCATCAAATGGACCTGTTATTAGTCATTGATTGTAACCAGTTCATTTCACCCAGCTGTTTCTCAAAATGCTTACAAGCATTCCTAAAGTCTCAAGCTACATTTGTGTGGCTTAAAATAATTACATTGTAGTACAAAAACCCTCATATATTCTTCATTACAGCAACTCAGCGCAACCTGGGGGTTCTTTTTTTCTCAGTTTTTCCCTTCTTCTGCACAAGCACATTAACTGTGCATGTGATAAAGCCATTAAGTAGGTCATTCATGCAGCACAATGCCTGAAATGCAACATACAGTACTGTGGCTTAGCATATATGCAGCATAATATAATGCAGCTCAATAACCCAAAATTCTAGTGTCACAGCCATGGGGGTAATATTGTAATTAGTCCTTCAGTTAGTTGGGTTAGTTACTCAGATGTATGGAATAAAGGATGTAGAGAATCATAGCTTAGGCACATGGCCAATTGGCTATTCTAGAAGATGTACTAACTGCCTCCCTTATAAATAAAGAAAGCTACCGAGGATGGGGATCAAGTAAGAATTCTACATTGATCTTTTCCCTCCTTTTCCTCTCTCAAATTACGTCTCTCTTAATCTCTCTCTTTTCCCTCCCTTATTTCTCCTTCCCGCCTATTCAGCCTTCTCTCAATTACGAGAAGGTGCCTAATCAGATCGAGAATCTAACAATTGGTATCAGAGCCGATGACCTGAGCGCTAAGGATGGCTGACGGCACCAGGGCGAAACAGATGAAATCTAGGTTAGAGGCTATGGAGGGTGGAATGCGACAGTATCGGGAGCAGGTGGAGGACTGTCTGGATCTATTAGAGTTGGGCATCAGAAACATACAAGAGGAGATTAATCGAAGTCGATCGGAATATGTTACTAATTTGGATCGAACAGTGGATCGAGTAGTGACTGGGCTACGGGAGGAGATTGCGGGGCTCAGCCAACAGCTTAATCAGCAATTGAGTGCTGCCTTAAGCCTCTTTGTTCAACAACCGCATGCTAGTTTACCCACGGATTTTCCTCCTAGAGCATCATCGGTGCCAATCTTGATGACGCTAAGGGAGAGACGAAGGTATAACGGTCATGGAGAGACCGAAGAAGGAATGGAGACTGATCAACACAATTTGAACCGTGGAGGAGGTGGAAATCACTTCACGCTACAAGGACCAAGAATGGAGATCCCTCTGTTTGAAAGGGATAGGCTGCGATGGTGGATCTGATGGTGTGAGAGAGTTTTTTACCAATATCGGGTGGCTAAGGGAGAGAAGGTGAACACCGCAGCTGCTTACCTAGATGATGTAGTGGATGCATGGTTCCAGAATTGGAGCTGGGAAAGGGCTGAGTGGAGTTGGCCAGAGTTCATTAATGGGCTCTGTAGTCGATTTGGGGAGAAGACTAGAACGGACGTTATTGAAGAATTCAATAAGCTAAAATAGAGGGGAATGGTGGAAGAATACCAGGTACGATTCGAAGAGCTACAATCGCTATTGTTGCTAGCTAACCTGTCCTTGGATGAAAGTTATTTTGTATCTAGCTTCATCAGCAGGTTGGATGACTTGATCCGACCTATGGTCAAGATGCTTTATCCAACATCAGTGGGGCAAGCCGCGGAATAGGCTAAACTCCACGAATTGTCGCTAGAAACCTTTGCCAAGAGGCATCGATTGTCGGCTAAAGGAGGGAGGGAGGGAGGATACCCCCTACGCGGGGATGAATAGAAGTAACAACCAATCCTGGCCTAGGAATGGTACATCAGGAAGAAATCCACCAATCCAATTACCTGCCAAGGCTCTAACTATAGAGCAGAAGAGGCAATTGGGACTTTGCTTCAGATGCGGAGAAAAGTATGGAGCGGGCCACCAATGTAAAAGGATGTTGTTGACAATGGAAGGGCCGGGGGAAGAAGATCGGGAGGAAGTTGAGGAGGAAGAACAAGGAGAACTCGACAAGAATGAAAAAGGGGGTGAATTGTCTATGCATGCGCTGCGAGGCCAGGCTTCGGGTAAGGTGCTTAAGGTGAAAGGACTAGTAGGGAAGAGGGCGTTGGTAGTCCTCATTAACAGTGGTAGCACTCATACTTTCCTTGATGAGGAGACGGCCACTGCATTACAATGCCCCTTACAGGAGATCGCTCCACTCTCTGTCTTGATAGCTAACGGAAGCTAGATGGTGAGTCAATCAAAATGCGTGGGGTTCAGATGGGTGATGAATGGGCATGAGTTCTCTATTGATCTACGAATCCTAAGATTAGGGGGATGTCATGTGGTCCTAGGGGTGGATTGGATGCGAACGGTGAGTCCATTGGTCTTTGATTTCAATACCTTGGAAGTCACCTTTGATAGGGAAGGCCAGAAGATAACTCTAGTGGGATGCCAAGGAACAGGGGAATGCAAAGCAATGACGGGAAAGAGACTGCAAAGACTGTTGGAGCAGGGGGGAACAACCATAGGGCAGTTACACTCCCTATATGCCCGAGAAATGGATGCTGGTGAAGAGGAGGAAATTGCACCATGCAGGTTGGGCAGTGGGAAGCAACACTGGGCCAAATCTTTACCCTCGACGGACCATCAGGTACACTCTAATGGCCCAATTCACACATTGTTAATGGAGTTTGAGGAATTATTTGCCACACCTGCCACACTCCCCCCTCCCAGATTCCTTAACCATTCCATACACCTTAAACCAAACAGTGCACCTATAAATCTCCGAGCCTATCGCTACTCCCTTATACAGAAAGCCGAAATTGAAAAACTAATCAAGGAAATGCTATCCAAATCCTTGATACAGCCCAGCCAAAGTCCTTTTGCATCTCCCGTCTTATTAGTAAAGAAAAAAGACGGGTCATGGAGGTTCTGTGTGGATTACCGGCAACTTAACTCCATCACCGTCAAAAACAAATTCCCCATTCTCATCATCGAAGATCTCCTTAACGAGCTAGCTGGAGCATCTGTTTTTTCCAAACTGGACCTCACTTCGGGATACCACCAAATTCGAATGAACCCAAAAGACTACCTCAAAATAGCTTTCCGTACCCACCAAGGACATTACGAGTTCTTAGTCATGCCCTTTGGCCTCACAAATGCCCCTGCAACATTTCAAGCCCTCATGAACCATATCTTTGCTCCATACCTTCGAAAATTTGTGTTGGTTTTCTTTGATGACATTTTAGTATATAGTTCCAGCCTTGATCAGCACCTAAACCACCTAAGGAAGGCTTTTGAAATCCTCAAACACCATCAACTCTATGTGAAAAGGTCCAAGTGTACTTTCGTCGAGGCAAGAGTGGAGTATCTTGGCCATATCATTTCAAGGCAAGGGGTCAGTACAAACCCTTAGAAAATCGCAGCTATGTCACAATGGCCCAAACCCAAGACCCTCAAAGAGTTGAGGGGATTCTTAGGGCTCACAGGCTACTACTGAAGGTTCATACAAGGGTATGGCTTGATCAGTAAACCCACTCACCAGTTTGCTAAAGAAGAACAGCTTCCAATGGGGAGTTGATGCTGACAATGCTTTTGCATCTCTTAAAGAGGCCATGACCAAGGCACCCATTTTAACACTACCAGACTTTTCCAAGGAATTTATATTGGAGGCGGATGCTTGCGATTCAGGGGTTGGGGCAGTCTTAATCTAGGAGGGTAGGCTGATATCCTATTTGAGTCAAGCTTTAGCTCCAAGACATGTAGGCCTAAGCATTTACGACAAGGAACTGCTAGCCGTCCTAATGGCAGTGGAGAAGTGGAGATACTACTTAAAAGGTCGGCCTTTCATCATCCGAACCGACCACGAAAGCCTTAAATTCCTATCCCAACAAAGGGCTCACAATCAACTACAAAGAAAAGGGATTTCAATGCTCATGGGATTTGATTATGTGATCCAATACAGGAAGGGACGAGAAAATTTGGTAGTAGATGCTTTGTTTAGAAGAGAAGCGCAGGGTAGTGCCCATGCCATTTCAACCTTGATACCAGATTGGGTGCAAAGCATAATTGCCAGCTACAAAAAGACTAACTGGATCCAAGAATTACTGGTTCGACTATCGGTACAAACCCAGGAGGACTTGAGGTATACACTGAAGGAAGGATTGCTTAGATACAACAGTAGGGTGGTCATTAGGGACGATGAGCAATTAAAGAAAAATATCCTACAGTCTCTACATGACTCTCCTATAGGGGGTCACTCAAGACTAAATGTAACCTATCATCGGGTGAAGCAACTCTTCTACTGGCCGGGACTCAAGAAGGATGTAACTCAGCATGTCTTAAGATGTACCACCTACCAACGATATAAACACGAGCAAGTGCCTTACCCCGGCCTCCTCCAACCTTTGCAGATACCTTCCCAAGTGTGGGAGCAAATAACCATGGATTTTATCGAAGGGTTGCCCAAGTCAGAAGGCTTTGACACTATATTGGTGGTGGTCAATCGAGTCACCAAGTTTGGTCACTTCATTGCATTGGCGCATCCCTTTACGACTACAGAGGTAGCCCGAAAACTAATGGACCATGTATTTAAGCTACACGGAGTGCCATGGGCCATCATCTCAGATAGAGACAAGATTTTCACTAGCCAATTTTGGAAAACCCTACTTCACGGATTGGGCATTGGGTTACAGCTGTCATCAGCTTACTATCCGGAGACCAATGGCCAAACAGAAATGGTTAATCAGTGTCTCGAAACATACCTAAGGTGCTTATGCTTCACTCGACCCTGGAGCTGGAATAGATGGATCGCATTGGCCCAGTGGTGGTACAACACCAATTACCACACGACCCACAAGAGAACTCCCTTTGAAGCTCTCTTCGGATATCCCCCTCCCATAATTCCGGCTATCGTGCACTACAGCCCTGCAGAAACTACCGTGGATCAATACTTATAGGCAAGACAAGAGGCCTTGCAAGTTCTTAAACAAGAGCTTACTTCAGCTCAGCATCGCATGAAACAACTAGCGAATAGGCACCGCACGGATCGTAATTTTGAAGTAGGCGACGAGGTTCTTTTGAAAGTAAAGCGATTTCAACGGCATCTTTTTTGCCAAGGGGCCTATCCCTAAACGCAGTCCTAAATACTATGGACCCTTCAAGATTATTGAGAAGGTCGGACCAGTGGCATACCGGCTACTTCTTCCAGAGGGCGTGGGGTTGCACCCAGTCTTCCACGTCTCTCTCTTAAAGAAGGCTACTGGCATAACAGCAGGAGTCAGCCAGGAGCTGCCAAAACTCTAGGAAGATTCCATTGTTGAAGCAGAGTCTAAAGCCATACTGGAAAAACGGGTGACCTACCAAGATTCTATGTCACTCACACAAGTTCTGGTGCAGTGGACACATTTGCATCCCAACCACACAACTTGGGAGTACCTTCCCGATCTTCTACAGCGGTTTCCTCAGGTTACTAGTCTCCTTCAATTTCTTGGGAACAAGAAATAATTCAAGGAGGGGGGAGTTGTCACAACCATGGGGATAATATTGTAATTAGTCCTTCAGTTAGTTGGGTTAGCTACTCTGATGTATGGAATAAAGGATGTAGAGAATCATAGCTTAGGCACATGGCCACTTGGCGGGCCAATTGGTTGTTCTAGAAGATGTACTAACCGCCTCCCTTATAAATAAAGAAAGCTACCGAGGATGGGGATCAAGTAAGAATTCTACATTGATCTTTTTCCTCCTTTTTCTCTCTCAAATTCTGTCTCTCTTAATCTCTCTCTTTCTCTCTTTTCCCTCCCTTATTTCTCCTTCCCGCCTATTCGGCCTTCTCTCAATTACGAGAAGGTGCCTAATCACATCGAGGATCTGACATTTAGTTTTAGCACCAAGCCCTAGCGTCTGGTGCCTTGGTGCTAAGGATTTACCTCATGTCCAGCACCAAGGACCACTGTCCTTGTTCTTTAACACTCTTGTGCCTTTAACATCACTTCAAATGAAAGACAACAAGAGCTTCTGTTTACCAGAAAATATAGGACTGTGCACTGTATACGAGCATGAAAACCATAATTACTTTCTTCTTTGAACAACTTATTGGGGTAAGTTTCTCTTAAAACCAAGTTGCTTCCTATACTTGAATTTGTTAGGGTTAGAAGTGGCTTGTATGCATGGCAAGGTTATATATCTTCCAGAACTCAGACACAGCAAGTTGTGCTTTTTCAATCCCTCGCCTCCCTCACTTTTGAAACCAATCCTTGTTAGCAAATGTGCAAAAACTGTTGTAGCCCAAGTCATTTGATTGATGCTTGTAGCTTCAAAATATTTCGCGTTAAGCAGAACAAACAGGTTTAACGTGCCTAATTCACTCTTCACCTCCTTGCCTTGTAGATTCTGGACAATACTTTTGCCTCACAAATGCAATGACTGCAAGGGAACCCTCCCCAGGAGAAAGATCTGGAGCCCCCTCGCTTAATCATCGAAACTATCCATTCTCTGCAGAGATACAACAAATGCAATTGATACATCGACATATTTATACTTCTAGAGAGCCTAATCTGTTGCAGTGGTAATTAAGATACATTCTCAGTCTTGTGTTAAGTTGTGCTTTGAATAAAACTTGATGAGAAGATAGCTCTGATTCTATGTTATAAAAGTTTATTATTCATTTGTATGTAACAAGATGGTCATTCATTCATTCTTCAATCTGAATCAAGGCTGTGAAAGGTTCCAACAATTTGTGAATGTAGCTAACTCAACGACCTGCCAAGCAAGAGGCATACTTCTTGCTAAATTAGATTTGTATCTATTTTGTGCTAAATTAGACGGTCCACTACACGCATTTAGGATCTTAGGATATCACGAGGTCGTGAGTTCGATTTTGCCTCCATGTAAGACTGTGTAATTGCTTGTGTCTATTCGAGTGGCTAAGCTCCAAGCTTTAGCTCGCGGTGAATCTGCCCATACACTTGGCATCCAGATGGACTATGGGTTTTAGAAAGGGTGGAATAGTCCCAACTGAAGGCCATCTATGTACTAGGGACCCCTCGAGTTTCCCACATTACAAAAAAAAAAAATGATTTATTATGTGAAAGCTTCTCCGTCTATTTTGATGTGGCATTTGGTGCCTTCCTAACTTTTATTCTCTTGGGAATCATATTTATAGGATAGTAACATTCTTGTGTTTTGTATGCATGAGAAAGTAAGAATTGGAATACTTAGAAACATTGCTATTATTGGTGTTTTTGACACTTTTATTGAAAAATACTCTAAATTTTAAAAAATACCTCTATTACTTAAAATGAAATCTTTTTTTCTTAAGATATATTTATTAAGTATTTGTAATCCAAAATAAGGTCACTTATAATATATATTATATTTTTTATTTTTGTAATATATAATAAACAATATATTATAGATAATAAGTAAAATAAATAATATATGATATATTATAAATAAAATATGATATAACGTATATACATATATTATTGTATATAATAACACATTATTTTATTATATAGTAATAATAATTGTGATATATATGTATAATTATATAATAAATATTATATATTTTTATTTATAGTATGTATAGATAATACATTATATATTGTTCAACTGTTAGCATCCTTCCCACACTGAAGTTTTGACACATTAAATTCACTTTATTGGTCTGTTCCGGTCATTGATAGTTATGGCTTTAGCTTATGCATGGTTGAACCTCCTTTATGAATGCGTAAATCTTTACTACATCCAGTACAATTGATTTATTGCGATATATTCTGCTTCTCTGCTCCATACTATGCACCTCCACAATGCAGTAGATGGGACCCATTGCTTCGAATGGCTGGACCTGATTACTTGAACAGCATAAAATACGGTAATTTTCAAGGAAATTAAATCTTTAGACAGGTTTGCCTCAAGGAGAGCAACATTATGAATTTATTTTAAGCAAAATTTGACATCTTTTTCTTCCTTGTATTTTGTATTTCTTCTAAGAGTAACATGAAACTGTTTCATTTGCGAAAGGTACAGGTGAAGATGCAGCAACAGAAAGTGACTATGCTGCTGGTTTTTGCATCGATAGAAAGATTGATCTGACGGGTTACTGAGTGGTGGGGCCCCAGCAAAAGCCATCAATCGGATTCTCTCACAAAATCTTCAGAGGAAACAAAGCATGGTCATTCCGATGATATTGGCAGTGAACTTAAAATATTGGAGTGGGTGGTCCGCCCCACTGAGCCCTACCAGATGCCCAAATTGGGCGTTTTCCATTAAGCAAAGAACAAAAGCTCTGCATTGTCAGCCATAGCATATTGTCACGGTCTGCTGCCTACAAGAGTTTACAAGAGAGAGCATCAAAGAAGCAAGAGAAGCACACCGACAATGATGAGAATGAGAAAATAAATGCAATATCAACAAAAAAGCCTATGGCAAGGCCATTGATAAATCAAGTCATGATGGCAGAAGTGAGGGAGTTGGGGTTGCACTCGTTTCCAGTGGGGGACTGCCTCTTCAGAGAAATATATACCCAATGGCTCCTTTTTTGTCTGCAACACTTCTAACCAACTACAATACCATCAATCCCTTATCAGATCCCATTCTTTGGACAACACTAGTTCCTGTTCTTCCTGCCGGACATTCTTGTACCACTGAGGTTGGTATACTCTAGTGAAGTGTGCTTATTTATTAGTTGAATGTCAAAAATGATTCTTGTACTATCTGCAATCTTGAGAATGTGAGACGAGTGTTCTGGTGTTCTCAATAGTTAGTGGCAAAAATGTGAAGCTGTTATCTTGAGAGAATTATGAATTCAATTCCAAATTGAGGTCATTTTTTAGTTTTATTTCATAGAGAAATTTTCTAAGGTGTCCTTTGAGTTGAATTCTGATATATACACATCTCTGGGAAGATACTGTTCCTTGATGCTATAGTAGCCTAAATTGCTAAATTTTAATTCAACAAGAATGAACCCACTCCTCACTTCTAAATCTTTTTGATGGGTTACTATTGACTTCTTTCTTTTTGTCTTTGTTTGATGGGTTTGTTTCGAAATTCACCTCACGAAAATTTTAAACTCTCCTGCAGGTTACAGAGATGGAGGCGAGTTCAAACTATACCTACTTCCAGCAGGAGGAATAACAATCTGTTCTGCTATCATGGCAGCAGGTTGGGAGGAATTTCTTGGTTTGAGCTCATCAATGAACAAAGAAATTTATCAACATCTGAGACTTGCACGACAATGAGAAGATACTATCTATGGTTGCATGCTTGTACTGGATTGCTAGGTTTTGAAGATTGAGCTATGCATCAGAATGCACGGCAAGAAATTCTCATCCTCTTATTTCAGAGCACAGAGCATATGTACTATATCACGACCAAGTTGACAAGGTTTGTTTCTTTGAAAATAGTTCAAGTATGTTGCATAGGAAACCGAGGATCAACACTTGGTGAATATACACATGTTAAGTTGAAAATTGGAGCCAAGTACTAGGTGCCCTGATAGTTGGTAAAATACCATGCTCTATATGAAGGGTGAACTAGATGATCTGGGCTTAATATTGTAATTCTATCTACGAATTTACTCATCAAAGTTCTTTTCGAGAGAGCCTAGAACATCAAATATTTCATTCCTACTTCTCTATGGCTGTGTTCCTATTAATGAGTACTGCTTTGAGTGGTGGATATGGGAAGTGAAACTTTCCATGACGTGGCATTTAAGAAGTTCATTCACACAGGCATTTCAATGTATTTTTTCACAGCTTTCTAATACAGTTCTTGATTGCCAATATATGCAACCAAATAAGGGCTGACAAAATGATCATTGGTAACACAAGAAACTAACTCCACCGTAGATTTAGTAATTCCCTCAATACTTCTAGTGTTGAAGGTGTCAATCTTAAATAAAGGAGAAGGGTTGCTTTAGGTAACTGAGCGAGTGTAACTTTTTAGTAGTTCATGAGAGGTTGCCTAGAAAGAATTCTAGATGAAATTTTTTTGGGGTGCAACCCTCTTGGCAGCATGCTGCCATTTCCAAAAACACACGAGGGTACTCTATGCCTTTTTGCCAAACCTCATGAATGTTGGGTGGAATTTAGCCAATATTTTATTTTTAGTATTACAGTTTTGTTATTCTTCCTCCTCCAACTAGTATAAATATAGCAATATGTGACAAGAAAATACATGCTTAAACCTACAAATTTTCCCTCCCTTGACCACCTTATTTCTCACTAGCGAGCAAAACCTTTTGACAGTCAATTGGCATATTTTATTTGGTAGCAAAACCTGGTGTAATTTCTTCAATGCTGATTTTTTTGGTGATAATCTAACTTCAACCATTGGCTTGAGAACGTTCATTTGGCACTGGAGGGTTGTTTCTTTCGATTAATTTGCATGAAGCGTTTTTGGCCTGTTAGTGCGTGATAGTCGTGGTAAATTGCTGTTTTCTGGCCTGTCCTTGCTAAATTAGATCAATCCTTGTTGCTTGAGGGTTGTCTTTTTGTTGGACCCAGTCCCTCTTGGTGCACCTACTTTCTTGAATTAAGATTCTTGCAGTTTTGGTATTTACTCTTCTCCATGGACATCAGAAAAATTAGTGATGCTTCACAATCCAGGGAAGGAAATAGTTGGAGCAGGCTTAGGCTACCAAATGATGTCCCCTCACTTTAGATTACTACTGTAAAATTAGATGGCAACAAAAATTGTATCCCTTGGTCTCAATCGTACATATTGTTCATCAAAGCTCGAGACTGCCCGACAAGAGAAAGAAGAAACCAACTAATGATTGTCTACCATCAACGAATGGGAAGTTTGAGAATTCCTTGTGTTACGAAATGAACTCTCTCAAAAGAATGAAAGAATAAAACAACAGCTGGATTCTATTTCTAGTAACTAATTAATTGATATTTGTCTAAGTAATTAACTATAAACAAAACAGTAATTAACTACTTTTAAATTCTCCTCTTTGACACTCCCCCACGAGATAAGCATATATGTTATGAATGTTCATCTTGTCCAGTAAACTGTGAAATTGAGATAGATGCAATGCTTTTTGTGAATATATTTGCTAGCAATAGCTTTATTACTTTTGCGCGCACCTTTTGTCTAACAAAATGGCAATCTAGTTCAATATGCTTTGTTCTTTCGTGAAATATTGGATTCTTGGAGATATGCAATGCTGAAACATTATTGCAATACAGATGCATTGATTCCTCGTGATGAACTTTGAAGTTGTTTAACAGATATAATAACCACATAATCTCACATATAGTCACAGCTATTGCTCTATATTCAGCTTCTGCGGAGCTTCCTTCCAGTGTTTACTGTTTCTTTGATTTCCAACTAACCAAAGCATCTACAAGTACAAAATCTTGTCAAAGACTTTCTTGTTTCACTGCACCCTCCCCAATCACTATCTAAGTATGCTCTTAGGATCAAATTTGAAGATAATGCCATAAGTATACCTTGTCTTGGTGATGACTTAAGGTATCTCAAGCATTCAAATGTATAGTTGTTGGTTTCTCCACGAATTGAGTTAAAATGTGAACAACATAGCTAATATCAGACCTTATTAATGTTAAGTATAACAACTTTCCCACAAATTGCATGTACATTGCTGGATCTTGCAATAAGTCTGTATCATTATGAACCAGCTTGTGATTTACTTCATGGGTGTGTTGCTTGGCTTTGCTCCTAAATGACCAGTCTCCTAGCAATTCAAGAACCTACTTTCTTTGGGAAATTGAGATTCCATGTTTGGATCTGGCTATTTCAAGCCCACGAAAATATTTTTGTTCACCTAAATCTTTAAGCTTAAATTGGGAGCTATAAGAACAATTTTGCTGCTTGATATGATAATATCATCTACATAGACCAATAAAGCAACAATGTTTTCTCCCATGCGTTTAGTGAACAAAGAGTAATTTGCCTTTGATTGAACAAATCCACACTGAATCAAACAATCAATAAACTTGGCATTCCACTGTTTGGAAGCCTACTTTAATCCATATAATGACTTTTGTAGTTTGCACACAAGCTTAATGTCTTTGGAATGTGAGATATCAGATTCAATACCAATCTCCCCTGGAAGCTTACAAGGGAAGCGAGACTTCAGTAATCGTTTTCTAGAAAGAGGAAGAGAGAGCACCATAGATTTGATAACATGTTACGAAATGAATTCCCTCTCAAATATTATTGATCACTGCAAACAGTATTTATATACAAAAGAATGAAAGAATAAAACAACAGTTGGATTCTGTTTCTAGTAACTAATTAACTGATATTAGTCTAACTAATTAACTGTAAACCAAACAGTATTAACTATTTTTAAATTCTCCTCCTTGGCACCTTTGGTCATGTCTTAGCTTATCAATTTGATGAAACACATATAGCTAGTGGGTACATACTCTTGGATGTTGCAGATAAGATTTGGATTGTTGTTTCTTAGACTTACTCTCAAATAGGCAATGATGCACAAGTATATAAGCTCAAAAAAGAAAAAAGAAAAAAAGTGAGACGACTATCAATCAATGCCTTGCTTGAATTAAGTAGCTTGTGGCAAGGAATGACTTCTATTTAGATTTTCAAGCAGACTGACCTAAGATGCTACAAAATCTCAAAAGTTCTTTGACATAGTGTGTTTGGTCGAATTTAGTGTTGAGCATGATAAAATTTGGGTCCAAGTTCTTGCAAAGGATCCATTTCCTTCTTTGATGCATGCTTATTCTTAATGTTTAAGAGGAGAGTGTCAAGCTCTTAGATTGTGGGCTAGACAATTGAAGGTATTCGAATTAATTTCAAGAAGAAATGAATATGGGAGGAACAAATAGAATGGGAAAAAAGGAAAAATAGAAAATGAGAGGAAGACCAGAGAGAGAATTGAAAGAAAAGACTTGTCATTATTCTTGATGATCTTGTCTTATTGCTAAGACTTGTCATTATTCTTGATGATCTTGTCTTATTGCTAAGACTTGTCATTATTCTTGATGATCTTGTCTTATTGCTATAGATCTTTTATATAGAGCCTCTAGTAACCATAGCAACCTTTTAACAATGTAACAACCCACTAACTAATCATAATAGCTTTTGTTGCATAGTTAACCTTACCACTTAACCCCTTCCCCCAGCTAATTAACCACTAATGATTAATACAAATTGTTTTGCCATTACATTTATCGACTTACCCTTGAGGTTGTAACAATTCCCCTTATCTTCAAACAATTCTTGACCCTAAGAATTCAGAACAATTGAGCCTTATTCCTTACCCAATTCTTGTTGGTTCCTCCTCTTCATTTGTGGCGTCGATGGTCAAGGCTGAATTTGTCACCACATTTATAACATAACCCCAACTTTCATTGCTACTCTATAGCAATGGATTTGGTTGCATTCGGGTTTTGTAAATCTTAGAATTCACATGCATTTGATTTCCTTCCAATAGTTGAAAAAACAAAGGTTGAATTCACATTTCCATTGCATACCTATTGCAAATCGCTTCCAGTGTAAGCTCTTGGAGCTTTGCCTTCTCAGCTGTCTGTTTCACTGTTGACAGCATCATCATCTTGACCATTGATCACAGCTCGTCTTTCAATTCGCTAGTAAAGCTTGACACAAAATAGGGTTCGATCAAGCTTGGTTGAGACATCCTCACTAACACCCTCAATTCTTCAAACTTCTTTAGGTAGTCTTCAATCGACCCCTCTGCCCTCAATTTGGTAAATTCATTCACCATGTCTACCATTCTCTTCTCACCAAATTGGCCACACAATTCTTTTGAAAATTTCAACAAAGTCACTACTCCACCCTTAGCTTGCCTCCAACCTTGGTACCATGTGTCTGCAGTATCATTAAGATACACTCCCGCCAAGGATACCTTCTTCTTCTCACTGATCCGGTATAATTTGAAAAATCTCTTGCAACGGCGAATCCATCATCTTGGTTTAACGCCCTCAAAGATTGGAATTTCCAATCGAGGCATGAGCCTATCTTTTGTCGCCGCACCCCCTCCAGTCTGGGAAAAATACCATCTCGATCGAAGATCGGTTCTGGACTTGTTCTTAGAGGAAAATTCGCCGACAGACGGAATTGTGGTAAAGCAAACAGCATGTTAAACATGCCTTTGATCTTCTACCCATAATAGCCCGCCTTTTCTTGGCCCTTCTCCAACTCATAGATGCTATCCTTCAAGGTAGCCATATCTTCCTGACTTTAAATTTTCATGGCCACCATGTCTTCCAACATGCACATCATACCTGACTCCAAAGCCTCCATGCGAGACTCAAGCTACTTCATTTGTGTGCCATTCGCCATGGCATGGGTCAATCGCCTACCCCAATCACTTCTGTAGAATTCCTCCGTCATCCGTCACAGTCCACTCCTGCCTTCGAATCAAACCCCCCAAATCGAATCGCCAGCCACTTTCGATTCTAATTCAAATCAAACAACAACTGAGAATTGATCAGCCTAAACCTGCAATCAAGATTGCTCATTAAAGCCTTGCTTTATTCACGCATTTTTTTTTCTAGCCTACCCCGGCCGTGGCCCGCCTACAATTGTCGGAATCTTGAATTCGCCTCACCTACCCAGATTGCTCCCTACTTTTGTCTGTCCAAATCAATCAAATCGATGGACCCCTTACTTCAGCTTTAAAATCTGATCCGAGAGTCACCACATTTGATCCACTTCCAAACAACGGTTGGCTTCTGATTCACAAGAGTTTATCGCCTCCATTGCAACTTCTTGAAATCACCTTGCTCAGTTTTCGAGGAAAGCCTGGCTCTAATACCACTTGTCAAGCCCTCAGATTGTGGGCTGGACAATTGAAGGAATTCAGATTGAATTTTGAGAAGAAATGAATGTATAAGGAACAGATAGAATGGGGAAAAATGAGAAATAAAGAATGAGAAAGAATAAGAGGAAAATCAGAGAGAGAATTAAAAGAGAATACTTGTCATTATTCTCGGTGATCCTGTCTTACTGCCATAGGTCTCTTATATAGAGCCTCTAGCAACCATAACAGCCTTCTAACAATGTAACAACCCACTAACTAAACATAATAGTTTTTGTTGCACAGTGAACCTAACCACTTAACCCCCCTCTTAGCTAATTAATCACTAAAGGTTAGTACAAATTGTTCTACCATTACATTTACTGACTTACCCTTGGGTCATGACAGAGAGTAGGAGAACTTTTATGTTACACTACATTTATAGAAAAATCAACAATGAACAAGAGTAGGCAAAGCAATCTTAATGAACTTTTTTAGGGGACAATGAGCACTTAAAATGTGATTACTATGGAAAGCCTCAACACACCAAGAAGACTTGTTGGAAGCTTCACCAAAGGAGTCTACTTCCTAGATCACAAGCACACATGTCAAAGTCAACTTAGTTACATGATGTTTATATGTGTAAGACATTAATTTTAAATGTATCATACATATTACATATATTATATTGTGTCGGTTGCCTATACCATCATAAAATATGTACGCAATATAAGTGTCAAATCATATTTCATAACTCCACCTACTAGGACTCTTTTAGTATCAATTTTGAATAATCTCGTAAACAACAACTTAACCTTATAATCATGACCATTGATAGAGAATCACTAAGCAAGGGGGAAATGCTTATAACAAAGTTATCTATTTCAAATGAAGGAAATTAGGTGGTGATTTACACAAAGCATGGCAACAAAAGTTGTTCCTCTTGCAAGATTCAATACTAGTTTGATTTCTCCAAACATACATATCATATCTTCTTCAAATTTCAAGTAGATTATTGTTCAATCTACACCTACGTTTGCACATGTATAAAACATCACCACTTGTACACATCCACAAACAGAAGAAGAGAATACCTTGTGACACCTCGATAAATTGAGCTCCGCTTGTCGTCTTCACTCTTATATATAGCAATATTTGCGCCACCACCTTCGAAGGCTTCTACACTGTTGCCGTTGTCGCCAGTCTCTGTTTTTAGCACCTGTCCAGACGAAGAGGACAACCATGCCTCAACTCAAAACCTTAGGGAGAAAGAGCGAGAAAATAGATGATCGGTTTGATTGCACAGGAAGGGAAACTACTAACTGTGGAAGTAAAAGTATTCATCCCTAGTATAATAAAAGTTGCAGTACGCAATATGGGCAATTCTGTAATTTCACGTATGCCTAAAATAGTACAAAGCGCCAAATCGCACCAAGAGACATTCATGCTCATTGCTTGCTGAAAGGCTCCATTTCAAATTTTTATACCTACAAACTTATTAGATTTCAAAAATAAAATATATTAATTATTATTTTAAAGTCAATAATTATTATTACATCTTATTAAAAATATTATTCATGGGCCTCAATAAACCTTCGGGTTCTAAATAGACCATCAATCAAACAACTATACCCATTTATCCCAAGGACATATCCATCCTTAAGAGCAAAAATGCTTCATCAATTCTACCCAACATGCGTAACCCACTGAGCAGAGCATTATAAGTAATTATATCAAGTAAACACCCTCAAATAGTCTATATGCTTCATCGACTTTGTTGGCATGAGACAAGCTTGAAAAAATCACAATACAAGTTATCCTATTGGGCATTATACATTTTTGAGTTATTTCATCAAACAACTTAAGAGCATCTCGAGTGTTGCCACTTTTACACTGCCACCAATTAAAACGCTATAAGTATCATAATTTGGACGGCAATTCGACTTCAACATCATATTATAAACTGCCAATGCCAACAAAACAACATCTTTTTCAACCATTACATGTAATATCATGTGATAAGTATGCAATTACTACTCACATTCAAAGTCCTTCATTTTGCCAAAAGCTTCCACAGCCTTTTCGGCCATACGCAACTTCCAATATGCACTAATCAATATTGTGAAAGCATTAGACGAAATATAACAACCGCAACTCTTGAGCTCTTCAAAGGATTTTCCATTACAAGTCAACCCCATCATTCTTAACGAGCATTCCAACAATAAAATCAAACGAATTCTAGCAACGAAACTACTTTATATTCGCTACCCACATGATGAAATGAAAACCCACTTTCGGGTCGAGCTGTTGCTATAATATAGAGCTCAGAATGTTGCAAGGTAGAGTGTAAGACACTTTCTCGAGAGCAAATTTCATGCAGCTCGTGGTGTTGATTGTTGGGAACCTTGATCTAATATGAAAGCTAAAATCAAGAACACAACAAACTGGATTGGATGACTTAGTTTTATTGACAGTAACCTTGGCTTAAATAGCCATTCAATACACGATAACAGAAAATGAGAAAGCAGTCCACTTTGGCAAAAGTAAAGGCCAAGTGGTAACAGAAACTTGGAACAATTCAAATACAAGTAGTTATCTCTAAAGACTATGACTTTCTTGAAAATCATGAAATTATTCTAACAAAAAACTGCAGTAAACTTCTTCATTCCCTCCCTTAAACTAAATGTAGTGAAACAATTAGTTTATTCCAGAAATCTCACATACTCCTAGCAATTTTCAAAGCTTCTGATAAGCTTCAAGCTTCAATGGTTTGCTCATTATGTCCATCACTTGATCCCGACTTCCACAATGAACTAATTCAATTGTACCATCCTTAGTAAGATTCCTTAAGAAATAGAATCTCACATCAATATGCTTGTTGCGACCATGCATAACTGGATTCTTAAACAGCTTGATGGTTGAACTGTTGTCACACATCACAATAGTACAACCTCCATCAGAATGTCCCAACTCTTTTAAAATTCTCTTCATCCAGACTCCTTGACAAGCACAGACTGCAGTTGCCACAAACTCAACTTATGTGGTTGATAAAGTCACAATAGGTTGCTTTTTTAAACACCATGAAACAACACCTGAACTCATTAAAAACACGTACCCAGATGTACTCTTCATGTCCTTCATATCTCTGGCATAGTCTCTATCTGTAAATTCCAACAACTCACCATCTCCTCTTTTCTTATAATGAATTCCATAGTTCACAGTTCCTTTTAAGTATCGAAGTGCTCTCTTAGCTGCCTGTAGATGAATCTTCATTGGTTTTGCCATATATCTGGTTATGAGACAAGTAACAAACTTCATGTCAGGTCTTATGGCAATGAGATACATTAAACTCCCCACTAACTGCTTGTAGTACATCTATCAATAGGGACTCCATCTCTATCTTTGCTCACTTTGAAACCTAGAACTATTGGATTGCCCACCGAATTACTTTCCATCATACCAAACCTTCCCAAAACCTCCAAGGCATATTTCCTTTGGCATATATAAATACCATTAGACTTTTGTAGCACCTCAATCCCAAGAAAAAAACTCATCTTCCCCAAGTCATACATATCAAACTCTCTTAGCATAGAGCTTTTAAATTCAGACATCATAATTTCATCATCACTAGCAAAAATTAAATCATCAACATAAACACTTACAATGATAATTTTTTCTTCTCTGCTTCTCTTTGTGAATAATGTCTGCTTACTATCACACATTTGAAACCTTTCACTAATGAAATGTGCTTTGATTCGACTAAACAAAGCTCGTGGAGCTTGTTTTAATCTATACAAGGCTTTATGTAACTTGTAAACCAAATGCTCACTGCCTTTTTTTCATACCCTCTTGGCTGCTCCACCTAAACATCTTCATTCAACTCACTATGGAGAAAAGCTGACTTAACATCCAGCTGAAAAATCTTCCAATCCTTCTGTGTAGCCAGAGTAATAATCATCCTCACAGTATCCATCCTTGCCACTGATGCAAAAACTTTTGTGTAGTCTACTCCATGATCTTGAGAGTACCATTTAGCAACCAAACGAGCCTTGTGCTTATCAACCTTTCCATGCTCATTGTATTTGGTTTTATAAACCCACTTCACTCCAATTTTTTTGGCTCTAGCTAGCAGCTCAATGAATGTTCATGTTTTGTTCTTCTCGAAGGATTTGATTTCATTGTCCATAGGCAATCTCCAATTTGCACTCTTCACATCTTCCTCAAAATACAATGGATCAGTTGATACCACTAGTGCCATATAAACTTCATCCTCAGATAGACCTTCTCCACTATCATAATCACCCATCCATGTAGGAGGTTGCCTCGATTCCCTCATTCTCTCTTCACCCTCACTAAGACCATCTTCTTTTTCTCTAACTCCCTCGTCACTAGTCTTTCCTACCTCTCCATCAGTATCATCTCCATTCTCATTTTCACTCACACCCCATTGTAAGTCTACTACTATTTGTTTTTCATAACTCACATCCCAATCCCATTGCTTCCCTTCTTCAAAAATTACATCTTTACTCACAACAACCCTCTTAACAATAGGATCAAATAGCATGTAATCTTTTGACTCCTCACTAACTCCCAATAGCACACAAGTAATGCTTTTATTATCAAGTTTAGTCCTCTTGCTTCTGGAACATGGACGTGTGCTATGTAACCAAAAACCCGAAAATGATCTACTGAGGGTTTCACTCCACTCCAAGCCTCCTCTGGTGTAACATCCTTGACAGCTAATGCAGGACACCTATTGAGGACATAGATAGTCCAGTTCATTACCTATAGCCGAAAGGTCTTGGGAATGTTCTTGTCAGATAACATTGAACAAACCATGTTCATCATGGTTCTATTCTTCCTTTTAGCTACATTGTTCTGTTGCAAAGTATAAACGGTGGTCAATTGCCTCTTAATCCCACTTTGTTTGCTGAAATCATTGAACTCATTTGAATTGAATTCTCCTCCTCTATTAGTGTGCAAACACTTAACAAACATCCATGTTTCTTTCTCAACCATAGTCTTAAAGCATTTAAAAGAATTTAAAGCCCCTGACTTCTCCTCTAGAAAATACACCCAAGCTTTTCTGCTATAATCATCAATGAATAACAAAATGTACCTCTTGTTGCTATTAGATGTAGGAGTGATCGGACCACAAATATCCGTATGAATAAGTTCCAAATTCTAAGTTGCTCTCCAAGTACTCCTCTTTGGGATAGGATCACGGTGTTGTTTCCCGTTGATGCCATCAGTGCATATCACACTTGAGGCAGAGAGTTGAAGAAGTCCATGTACCATGTTTTTATCTAGCAAGGTTCTCAAACCCTTGTAGCTTAGATGCCCATACCTTCGATACCAAAGATGAGACAAGTTTTGAGCTCTTGTGTGCAAGCACTTATTAGATTGTGCTTGAGAAGAAACTTGAGACTGAGTCAACAAGATAAACATCCTATTGGCACTTATGTTGGTTTGAATGATCAAACCCTTCGCTGGATGAAATATCTTACACATCCCTCCCTTGATCAAAATAGCCAAGCCTCTTTCTTGCAACTGCCCTATGCTTAAGAGGTTATTTCTCAACTCTGGAATATAGTATACCTCGGCAACAACATGATTGACTCCATTCAGCAACAGCTTCATAGTTCCCTTTCCCATCACATTCATCTTAGTGTTGTTCCCCAGTTTCACCGAATGCCAAAATTTTTCATCTAGTTCACTGAACATAGCTAGATTGTCGCACATGTGATTAGAACACCCTGAATCAGGGAACCATGCATCTTCTCTTCTGGCCTCATACAGCTCCATAAAGACATCAGAAACATTTCATCTTCTTCATCAAGTTCTGCATAGTTTGCTTCTTTGTTCCCAGAAGGACATTCATACTGAAAATGTCCAAGATTATGGCATCGGTAACACTTCACAGTTGCCTTGTTGAAACCTGCTCAACCTGTCCCTCTTCCTCTGTAGCCACCATGACCACGACATCTTCTTTTTTCATGTGTCACCTTCAAGGCCTGCTCCTCATCATTGTGCCTCTGGAATTTATGTTCATGTACTATTGATGAGCTTTGTAACTCATTAATAGTGAGAGCATTAATGTCCTTTAACTCCTCAATAGAACAAACAACATAGTTAAACTTCTCAGTTAAAGAGCGTAGAATTTTCTCCACCATTTTAACATCATGCATATCTTCTCCATAAATTCGCATCTTGTTTGCCACTATCATGACCCTAGAGAAATACTTTGTCACTCGTTCACCGGACCTTATCTCAAGAGTTTCAAATTCTCTACGGAGAGCTTGAAGATGAGACCTCTTGACCTTTGCATTCCCTTCGAACTTTTTTTTCATGGCATTCCATATTAAGCAGGCAGTATCCTTCTTGAGAATGGTGTAAAGAATTGTGCAATCGATGGCCTGGAAGAGATAGTTCTTCACTTTCAAGTCCTTTAGCTTCATCTCGTCATTCTTTTTTTATTGTGCATATGTCTTCAACGATTCACTTGCTGGCTCAACATAACCAGGCTCCACTAGCTCCCAAAATTCCTTAAATATAGGAAATTTTCCATTAGCATGCTCCAATGTCATAGTGACCATCAAAGCGAGGAATGGCTGGCTGTATAAAACTCTCTTTAGTAGTCATCTTCTGTGCTGTTGTAAGAACTTCAAAAACTGTTGCTTTGATTTTGTCAGGCCCAGTGGGAGCTCTGATACCAGATTGTTGGGAACCTTGATCCAATGTGAAAGCTAAAATCAAGAACACAACAAACTGGATTGGATGACTTAGTTTTATTGATAGTAACCTTGGCTTAAATAGCCATTCAATTAATATACAATAATAGAAAATGAGAAAGTAACCCACTTTGGCGAAAATAAAGGCCAAGTGGTAACATAAACTTGGAATAATTCAAATACAAGTAGTTATCCCTAAAGACTAGGACTTTCCTAAAAATCAAAAAATTATTCTAACAAAAAGCTGCAGTAAACTCCTTCATTGATGATTTTGAAGACTTGATCAGGAGTGGCGTGGAGGCCGAGGGATTTGGAATGGTTTGAGTTGGAGATGAATGGGGAAGTGGGTCGAAGAAGATGGGATGGGAGCTTCTTCGTGGCAGGAGCAACAACAACATCTCATGGCATGCGGTTTTAGGGTTTAAAGTTGGTGTTTTAATAGAGAAAAATCAACGCCATGTTTATGTGAGTCTTCCAGGGTGGCTGCAGATGCAAAGGTTACAGGCCAAAGCGCTGAGGAGATCTTTACAAGGAGGAGGACCATAAGCACATGGGAATTTACAATTTAGGGCAATGAATGTTCAATTTAACACATTTGTGAATTTAATTTGTGTACTTATAAAGTGAGTTTGATTATAAAAAAAAAAATTGGTATTTTTAAGTTTTAAGATAAGTGTAAGTGACATTTTTGACATTTAAAATAATACAGTAATTACTCTCAATCTTTAGGTTATGTTATAATTTATTTCATTGCATGTCAAACCAACAGCCCAAATCACTGACCTTTCTCTCTATCTCTCAACTTAAGGATTGGCCAAAGCTGTCAAAACCCACTATCTCTATTGTTAATTTGATCCTTGCCTTTATTCAATGAAAATAAGCATTATTGCCAGTGTTTTAAGCTTTCTATATTGTCTTGTTAAACCATCAAGAGTGAAGACCCAACACATTTCCTCTATCGACACCACAACATCCCCCATCTATTTGTCACTAATGTATGGTGAACCAAGCCAAATCAACTATTTGGTCAAGATCACCAGTCATCTCCTTTATCTCCACTACCATTATTAATCTTCATTGTTACTTGAAGAAGTCACCTACAACCCCCTTGGTTTTGATTTATTTTGCTCTTCCACCATAAAACTCCATTGTCATTGTACTATTATTAAATAGCTTCCTATCTTTATCTCCCATGACAAAACCCATTTAGGTTCAGCCGTTACTAAAATCAAATAGGTTATATTGATCTTTTTTTTAATGGCAATGGTTAGTTGACCAAATGCACTTCAAAACCCTTTCTCTAATCTAGCCATTGGCAACCTTATCTCTATCAAGGTCATTGGAGAGAAAGAGCAAACCCAATTGTGAAAGAGAAACCCATATCTATTTGGGTTTTTTAACAACCCCATTAGAGATAGGGTTTCCTTACTGTTGATGAGGTTTGAGACCATCACAGAACGCGATAGGGATTGATAGGTAGATTTAAGAGCATCATTGGGTCACTAAAGAAAATCTCTCTCGCTGTTTGATGTAAATGCTAACAATTGTTAGGGTTTAGGAATAGAACCCTAGGTGATAGAAGCCACAAACAATCGTTACGGTTTTGTCGACCGCTAGTGATTGTCAACGATCACCAATATTTTTTTATTTTTAAAATAATCTTAAAACTAGGGGCATTTTTTGCTATTCCACCTCACTTATGACATTTACCTAAATGGAGAGGTACCAATTTCTATTTTCAAAATCTCATAGGTGGTTTTTATAAATTACTTTATAAAAAAACTATTTGGTAAATTTACTCAATTGAGTTGAAATTGAGTTCAATTAGAATGTTAAACAACAAAAAAACAATATAATTATATAAGGACACAAAAGGAGCTCAAATTTGTATCAATGATTTAGAGAGGGAAAATTAAAAAATAAAAATTAAACTCACCTTAATCGAGTTTTTGAGTGGTCCTAGAATTTTTGTTCATAGATTTAAGTAAGATGTTAATTACACTCATTACATTTCCTAACAAAAGTATGGTATAGATGTTAGTTAAGTTTGTCAAAAGACAAAACTTTACTATCAATTGTTAAATTAAAAAATTATGTTACATAACTTGGTCGATTAAATAATTGCCAGTTGATATCCTCATATTGATTGGTGGATTTGGGGGGAGGGTAGGGTAATGGAAATCAACCATAAAATGAAGATTCCAATTGAGGCTTTTGGGTGTACAAACTAGTCAGTTTTGATTGATTTTGAGGGTTGTTGTTGGAGGATCTTTATAGAAGAGATAGATAGGAAGAATTTGGTGTAGAAATCAAGTGATTTAGTGAAGTTTTGAGTGATGTTGGGTGTTCGATGGAAAAGTAGGTGTCAATAGAGTATTGTCTGATATTAGGTGCATTTAGGTAAAAATGGGGGAGGAATTGAGGGTCAATAGAGACCTAAAAGAAAAATAGGAGACTAGGACAAAATTGAAGAGTTTTAGTGAATTTCAAACGAGGTTTTCAATATCATCGAAAGTTACCCATGTTGCTAGAAAACTAGTTTGACGACTAGTGATGACAAAAGCAATTGTTTCAACCAAGAAAAAAAAAATGAAAGAGAAATAAAAAAAGGAAAGAGGAAAAAAAGATTAAAAAAAGAGTTGATTGACAAATTACAATAATAGTTGATAACAAGGCGATCATTAGAAAAGATAAGCGAAAGTGGCTAAATTTAGGTACGTGAATCACACGAGTCAGTCCAAAGGTGTGTAGATTATGGGTGTGTCACTTGCACATGCACACAAGGAAAGAAAAAATAAAGAAGCAAAAAAATTTATAAAAATGTAGACAAAAATTTTAAAAATGATTTTTAAGGTTCAAGGCACAAACCACGTTAGCATGCAAGGCATGAAATAACATATAATTTTATATTTTTAAAGATAAGTGATTCGACCTATATATATTATTTTGTCTCTTATTTCTACATGGTGTGTTAATGTCACATAGTTACATTTTAGTATCATTTGACATTTCATCACGACAAGTATTATCTTTTGGACATGTATATTATTTGTGATATATTTGAAAGTTTATTATTATTTATTTGGGTGATTGGTGTTCTTCATCTCTAAAAAATTTAATAAAGGAACAAACTCACTAATCTTGAGCTCTAAACTTCTTGCAATCTTGAAAAAACAAAGCATTGAAACTTGGAGAATATTATTACAAAAATAATGATTTCAAACTTATACTTAAAAACTAGAATAAAAAAGTGGGAATGTCGAATATATCTAGAAAAAAACGATTATTAATAGACTGACTAAAGCCCCAAACCATGAAGTACTTAATATCGATCGGTGCTATAGAAAGATATGTTTTAAATCTCATATTAATTCATGACCACTTTTATTTTAATGTAATACATAATGTTTTATTAATAAAATCTTATAAATATATGGTTAGGGGACACTCGTGGTTGTATACAAAGTCTCTAATTCAATACGTCCCATTCAATCTTTTCTTTAGCTTAAAATGCACAGCATGTCCCTTTTGTTGTTTTACTTTTGTATATTAGTTTTGATGATGAAAAATAATACTTTATTTAATCCCTAAGTCATGAATCAAGGTTGTGGTTTTTAACATAAATCAATTTCAATATCAATTATTACTTTGTGAAAATGAAAACCAAATGAATTTCAAATATCGAGATTTCAAAGTCATATTTTTCTAAGTCTAGAAGTTTAGCACCTTATAAGAAGACATATATGAAAATGTTTTCTTTTTATAAAACTAACTTCTGGTATTTCAACAGCTAACATTCATTAGTGATAAAATTATTTTTAACAAATTTTTCAAGAAATAGAAAGTGTATATCTTGGAGGTGGTAAAATCACAAAATCCTAAGTTTCTACTAAAACCCAAATTTTACTTTCTTATTCTTATGGATTTTAATTTTTTACATATTTTTATTGAATCTAAATGGAGAGTACTTTCTTATTTATATTTATGTATTAAAGTAAATGAAAATATAAATATCTTGTGATGATTTGTATCAATCAAGTGTGTTTCTTCATGTTATCAGTTAAGTTTTCATTTTTTTTTCAAAATTGATAGTCGACTATATGGTTTAGTGCTGTTAACTATGCCTGTCAATAGTCGACTATGTTATTAAAGATAGTCGACTATGCTTGTATAATATGTCGACTATATATGGCTTATGTCGACTATTTTTCATTCTGTTGACTATCATGTAAGAATAGTCGACTATGGTTTTTCTTCTTTCGACTATGTGAATGTATTTGTCGACTATAGTTAATTTGTGTTAGAAGATAGTCGACTATACTTTCTTGTCTATCGACTATGCCTAGTTTTATTTGAAGAAATAGTCGACTAACCTATTTTGTCTGTCGACTGTTCATTTCTCAAAAATCAATAATGGCTAGTTTTTCAATCTTCAATGGCTAGTTTCTCATTCTCCAACGTCTAGTTTTGGGTAAGATTCTTGGGATGCTTATATATACATATCAAGGAGATCAAGAGAAGGCTAATGGACGAGAATGAAATCATTTAAGCTTACTGTTATTCTCATTTGTATTAACATTTGTATTTAAAATCGTTTGTGTTTTATTTTTCTCTCTTCAAGGCTTTGATCTAAATTTATATACATCTATTTAAGCCTTGTTTAATTTTGAGAGATATTGTAACTAAGAGATTCATCTCTTAGATTATCTCCAATTGTATATTTCTTATATTTCCTAGCTTGTGTAGCTAGAGAGCCTATTTGATTGGGAGGTTTGTAAATTTTCTAGTCGATGACTAGAGGACCTACTCGGGTTTAGTAGGGGGTTGATAGTGGATTGTTTTAAAAATCCTTAGTGAAGAGTTAAGGTAATGGATTAGGCTTGGGTTAAGCCGAACCACTATAAATTCTTGTGTTCATCTCTTGTTTGTGCTTTTATTTCATTTATTATTTCAAGCATTTCAATAATCTTCACTTGCATCAAATTTTCCATGAAAATGATTTCAAGTTTTATCAAGTTTTTAAAATATCTAATTCACTCCCCCTCTTGGTGTGTGCCATAGCACCTCCCGGTCTAACACATTTCAAAAATAATTTTATAAAATGATATATATATAATTTTATGTTTCAAAAATTCATTGTATTTATTTTTAAATTTTTTTTTTGATATTTTCTAATTTTTTAAAAGTGAATGCTATGGCTTTTGAAATACAAAATGTCAAGACATCTATAATTATAAAATTAAAAATAAAAATCAAATTATATTTTCTGAAATGAAATTGAATTGAGTCTTGCATTTTTACTAATGGTTATAATTATTCATAAAATCTAGGGGGTGAGCATTCAGTCGGTCCAACTACCGAACCAACTTAATTGCTCAAACTAAATAGATCGAATATTTTCAAAAATCGAATCGAATCGATAGAATAATTGCTTAAATAAAAAAAATCCAAAAATAACAGTGTAAATAGATAGAAGTAATTAGGAGTGAGCAAATTTTGGTTAAATCCAAATATATGAACCGAACTAGCCAATTTTGATAAAAAAAAAATTATTTTTTATCTTTTAATCAGTTTAGTTATTTCGATTTTTCAATAAGAAGATCGAACTCAACTGAAATAATTATAAAACTCAAATTTAGAATCAATTTGATTTACAAATTCAACCAAAAGAACTATAAATTTTGACCCATTTAATTCAGTTATTTCGATTTAATCAAAAATTTAAAATTTATTAATTTTTTGAAAAACTAAGGCCTATAATTTAAAATAGTGAACTTTTTAAGCTAAATTTGGGCTGGGCTAGCCCTTGCAAACTTATTGGGCTTGTGAGTTGCCTTTGGTTTGACATTTGTTTCCATTGTCAATTCTTTTTGAGTCTTTGACATTAGGAGAAGTTAGTTTAATAGTATCACGTTATATCAAGTCTTAATTACACTCTATATAGTCGACCGATTATATGAACTCTCGTACATTAATTATATGTAATATGCGATTATGTTTTTTTATAAAGTGATTACATTTTTCAATAAAAAAGTTATTTCTTACTTAAATGTAAGGAATGAAACTTAAAAAAACTTTAAAACGTATAATATAAACGGAGTCAATTTGATTTCGCATACATAAATAGAAAAACTTCAATGCTATAGTGACTCGAATCCAAGGTTGTTGCTTAGTATAACAACTTGCTTGAGGTGGGCCCCATCTAGATTACATTGAATTTTATATTTATTTATTAAAAATTACATCATATTCAAATTTGGTTTAACTTAATCAACGACGTTGTCTTTCGCCACTATTGATGCTCTTGCCTCTTTGCCTTTTACTTTTTTCAATCAACAACCTATGTTGTACGGAAACGAGAAATATTTTTGATAAAAAATAAAAATGTGGAAGCAGACATTTTTTTAAAAAAATAAGCATAAATAGGGTCCGAAATGACAATAAGAAACGTTTTTGAAACGTTTTCGAAACAGAAAAACAACTTCTATGAGGTGTTTCCGTACAACATAAGCAACAACGAGTTCTATAGCTTTTGTCATAATCATCTGACCTGCATCTACACCTACATCTTCTATCCTCTATTCTTGTTGTTGGCCACCTCCCCTACATCGTCTTTAGCCACTGTAGCCACTGAAAGAATAATTTGGGAGGGAGATGACAGTTGTTAGTTTGGATGGGCGTTTGGGATAATTTATTAATATGATATATTTATATTAATATAATATAAAAATAATATATTAATATATTATTGATAAAAATATGTGTGCTCCACGTGAAAATTAGATGATTAATTTGACCTTGGAAGAATGAGTCAGCCTTACATTGGAATTAAAATTTTAATATATTATATATAATTTATTGATTTCAGGTCCGGGGACTGGGGTCATGGTTCTGGCAGCCCCAAGACTCGCACTTAAATAATTAATTTATTTTTATACTTTAGGGGGGCATGTCACGTGCCCCTATGGCCCTGCCAATGTCAAAACTCTCTTGTACAAAAATATTCAAATCGGACTCAGTCTCGACATAGGTAAAAGACTAACTCAAATAATTGAATTTATTTTTATACATATCAAGATCTTCACTCTTTTAGAGTGGCCCAAGTTAGGATTTCACCGTCCACGTGTTACGATCATGATTTATTCTTATTTTATGATATATTTATATAAAACATAAATTTTGAAAAAAATTATATTATTTATTACTTATAATTATTTTACTCCACCTCTAATATCAATATTGACTTGATCATTAAGGGATCAAGTTTTGGATAAACTTGAGCCCAAAAATAATGATCGAATGCACTCAATTTTAAGAAGATTTTGATATTAATTAACTTTAATCATCATTATAGATCATTAAAATTAAGAATAATATTATAAGTCATTATGTTATGTTTCTTTATTGTAGAAAATTAAAAGAATAATATATTATTATGTCTTTTGCCTAATACTTTTTTTAACAAATATATGATACATAACTGATGACACCGTTATTTAAGAACGAATTTAAGAAGAGACAGACAGGGGTTCTAGTCGTCTTCTAAATTCAACCCTCCTCAATTAGGGGAGAGGAGAGCCGAAATGACCTATGAATTTAGGATAGTGCTTTCCTAGATCTGGTTCTAGATTTGTCTCTATCGTTATTAATTATGATTTTAATATTATTTTAAAATTAAAAATAAAATATATTTATTATTCGTTATTAGTATATACTTTAAACAATACTTCAGTACTTAGCCATCAATTAAATAAGAGGGCGCATGCCGGGTGCCGCATGGTCCACGCTGCATCCATTCGGATAAGATCGAATTTTGATGCCCCCGACTTAAAAGTACTTTTAAAGACATTGGGGCGAGGGCAAAACTGGAAAGTGAAAACCTTTCAGATCCATGAATTGACACCTACTGCTACTTTACTCGCTACCATCCAAAACTATTCATACATATATGAATGAATGACACTCCAAAATAAAAAATGTTATTTATATATTTAAATTATATATTTTTATTAATGTTTTATATAATTATAAAAATATAATTACTAACTCTAAATCAATGTTTGAATCTAAAAAATTAATCTGATTCATGATTAAAAATTATTTATCAAAAAATTATTTATCAAAAAATTAATTAATTTTTCACACGAACAATGATAAAAGCTATGAGACATGAAAATATTTTGAAAATGTTATTTTAATATTTTTTGTATAAAAAATATTAAAAAATATTTTTGAGTTATTTTTATAATTTTAAAAATATTTTTTGATCTTTTCAAAATAATAAAAAATACTAAACATTTATTTTTAATTTAAAAATATATCTATAAAGAGATTAGAGATAAAAAAAATTATCTCTAAATTATTTTTTTATTTTAAATTAATAAATCATGATTTATGAACGATAAAATTTATATTTATATTTGTTTGAATGTATTATGTAATTTATTTTTTTTAAATTAAATAATTATTTTTATATTTTTTATATTAAAATTATATTTATAAAAAATTTTATTTTTTATTTACATATTTTTCTGTATTTCTGTCTCTTATTTTAAAAAAATACTTATTATTTCTGTTTTTCGTATTTATTGATAATTTTATAATATTTTATTGGCATGTTGAATGGGAAACTTCCAATTTCAACAGAATATCCGCATATGGGATCTCGAAGCATAAATAAACTACTCTGGGCACCGCTAAGGTCACCTGCCTGTGATGACTGATGCGTAAGATTTTTGAGTAAATTACATAATTAATATTATATATTAAGAGACTTTACAAATTTATAAGGTGTACCCTCCAATTTTAAAAATTATATTAACTCTTTACTCAAATAGATATATTTGATATAATTTTTGAATAATAAAGTAATTATTATTATTTTTCAAACTACACAAATTTCATATTTATATGTAACAATTAAAAGTATATCACGTATTGTTTTCTCAATAGGGTTACTAGTGTATCTCTACTAATAATATTTATTTAGTAGAGATCGATTCTAAACTAGGACTAAGATTTTAAAATTTTTCACACTAAAGATCATGGTTCAATCCTAAATATATATATGTATATATTTGTCGACGTTTGGAATTGGTCGATCATGATTTATTGGGTCGTACTGATGTAATGAATCTGAGAGAGCGAAAATGAATTATCTGGTTCGATTTGTTGACCCGTCGGCCGGTCCCTGCAAAGTACTCCGATGCTCAAATGAGTAAACGAGTAAATAAATGCAGAATATCAGCAAGTTGGCAAAAAAAACATACCAAGGCTTTTGGAAGAACTGGTTGATATATGGGAGGAAGAGATGTCTTCCTGCATGTGTTGTATGTCTGTAGATGATGGGACAGAATATCCAGCGCTGGCGAAAATGCCCATGCAGCAACAAGGTGCCGATGAGACTCTCATTAATGTGGATGAAATCCGTCATTAATGAAGATAGGATCTAAGGTGGATGCGCTAAAATTCAGACGCGACTGTAATGATGTTGATGCAAGGGGCCAAGATGGGACTTACATGGGCCGATCAAATGGGCTAAGAAGATGAGGTCAGATTGGGCCTGGATGGCCAAGCTAGGACAGCCACTAGCTCACTAATATTCTCTGGCATATGACATTCTTGTTATGCGAGCTAATTGGCTAGGGCGACGAACTGCAGGAGTCACTAGATCTCGCTCGAAGTGTAGTTGGGAGCTCGCTCAAATAGGCTGGAAAGCCAGAGGGATTGTTGGGAGTTCGCTTGGCCTTGCGATTCAAGCTTGGACCTCAGCAATGTGCGAGCTCGCTTCGACGAATTCAGCTCGAGGTCTGTTGGGTCTCGTGCGATTGGGCTGGTCCGTTGAGTTAAGTCCAATCCATAAGGAGTAGAGCGAGAAACACCCGTAACAATATTTAATATAAATGTTTTTAGAAAACATGTATATACTTTATGCATGTTTAAAATTTTATTATGTTATATATTGTATGTTTATGATTAATCTATAATAATATTATACTAATTGCAATTAATTTTCAATCTTGGACCGATCCCGAATTGAATTGTACTAAAAATCAATTGAACTCTAAAGGTGGACGGAGAACTAAAACGAGATCTAGTTGGTTTGAATTGAAATTTAAACACCCCTAATATTTTCATATTTTACTCTTTCGTATATCTTATTACATCAACTTATTTTAAGCGTGATAATTATTTTATATTTTATTTTTTACAGTATAGTATAGTCACACATGGACCTTATAAGCATAGTCTCATCAACTTGTGTGATACAACAAAATTTAAAATTTTTATTTATAAAATATTATTGAATATATTTTAATTTTGAGGCTTTTCATTACGTGCCCTTGGGGTGGAGTAACAAATACACGGACTAGGGCGTCAAGATAGTAATTGTGCTCTTGATTGACTTTTCTTAGTTTTGAAGCATTTTTAGTAATTCTAAGTCTAATTTTGTCCAAAACTTGCTCTAATTATAAAAAATTGGCGAGGGTTATCCTCGATAGATTTTTTAAAGCTTAAGTTAATAACTAAATTTGTGATTGAACGGCCTAATAATAATGCGATCAATACATATTTAGTAAGAGACCACATTATTAATACCCCTTGAATTATATATCATAAATAATAAAAATATCCTTCACATCTTATCACTTTGAGTGTGGGGTATTTTACTCATGCGTCTTATCACCTCATACCGTTTTACTTTATTATCTTAGATGTGGGGATTTTGAATATTTATATTACATTATATAACTTAAAATATAGCTCATGATGTAGTTACTAGGACATATGTTAAGTGATTGAGTTATGATAAATTGAGATTTATACCATTTATCTTGCACAGTGAGGTAAAATCTTCACTTGTGATTTATCTCTTCTATCAAAATCAAAGACGAAAGCGATGGAAGATTGGGTAAAAACAATAATACTAAGTATAATTTATGATGTATTAATAATATTTTTTAATTAGTAAGATATGTATCTCTTAAAAAAAATTATCTTTATAAAGACTCGAGAATCGGTAAAAGATCATAATTATACCACGGAAATGGTCGAGTCTTAAAGTCTCCTGATCAACTCAACTGGCAATATCATACGGTGTTGAGACTATTCACCGATATGCACTTGTTTTTAAATAAAGGTATTTATTATTTTTTTATTTTTGAATTGTGGAAGTTTCAAAGAAGGTGGTGACTTGTTTGTAGTGGTTGGCTTAAGTGAGACCTTTCTAACATCTACGACGGCGAATGTTAGGCTAAATTCCAATTCTGTGGGCCCCTTTAAGCTTACTTTTTATTTTTTTTAGCCAAGAGTTTTCCTGTTTTTATTTTCTTAATTTTGGCATTTTAATTAAAACTCATGTCTAAAATTTATTTTTGTTGGATAAGTAGGGTGGTCAGCAATATTTTCGTTAAACTAAAATAACCAGATTAAACCAGCTAAAATTGCAAGTTCGGTTCAAACTGTAAGTTAGTTCGATTTATTTTTGAAATTTTGTAATTTTGATTATTTGAGTTTAGTTCGATTTTTATATTAAAAAAAATGAAAATTAGAATATTGATCGAAATATCAACAACTTTATCATTTTTGCACTTTGTTATTTTAGTTTTTTTATTTTTTAGGGTTTTTTTTTATTGGTTAGGTATTTTTTTTGTTTGATTTAAAAATATATTAATTCAATTCGGTTCAATTTTTGACATAAATTTAATCTATTCGCTTTGAGCAATTTGGTCATTTCAGTAACTAAACTAACCGAATGCTCATCCATACCAATAAGGTCTTTGGAGCTTACAATAATTTTTAAATTTTTAATTATTTATTAAATGATATGTATATGACTATTATATTATATATACATACGTTTTGTTTTATTTATAAATTATTGTTTTTCTCAAGTGTTTTATGTAGATAAAATTTTATATTATCATGATTTAAGCATATTTTTTGAGGTAATCGTGGTTCAATTTTTTTGTTTAAGTAAATTATTTGAAGATATTTTTAACCCAACAAAAAGGACATTTGAGTCGATGCCTAAAATGCGAGTGCGAATTTGTTCGCCCCTTTAATGGGGTGAACGAAACCCCCATAAAAAAGTTAACGAAGATTTCTTTCATCTTTCTCTAGTTTCCCATTTCCTTTTAGTAACTGCCTCTCGCACATCTTCCTTTTGTCGTCGTTGTCTCGTCATTGAATCCTCATCGCCTTATAGCTGCAATTGCCTCTCGCCATCTTGTTGCTACATCTTTTCCATCTCATCGTTAAGTTTTGAACGGGGGTTTCGTTCACCCTTATTAAAGGGATAAACAAATTCACATTCTTTAAATGTCATATTTTAGAAGTTCGTTTTATTTTCTCATTTTTTCAGTATTTTTGCCACTTACAAGTTGCGCTAAATTAAGAATTCATTGTGATATCACTAGATGATAAAATTATTAGAGGTAAGCGAACTAAACTGCCAAACAAATAGAAAAACTGAATAATTTTAACCCAAACAAATTGAACAAATATGAAAAAATTAAGTCAATCTAAAAAATCAAGAATAAGTGTTACTTGATTAAAAACAACTTATACTCGATTAATATTTATAAACAAATTTTAGTTTAAAAATATTACTCGATTACAAATATTTTTTATTTGAATAAAAACAATATTAATAGAAAGATTTATTATTTCAGTAAAAAAAGATATTTTAATTAATTTTTTTTTTTAATACAAGAACCCAAATCGAAGTCATAATATAAAAATATAAAACGAGAAAAACTGTATTTTATTGTCTCTCTCTCTCTCCAATGCCCAAAAAGTGATTCGTCGGGCGGTGGCGTTGCCACCTCGTCCTCCCGGTCGAGACGGTTGTCGTCTCAAACCCGATTTCCTTTTCCCCAAGCACCGCACTGTTACTCTCTGTCTGTCTCTAGCCTACAATTCAGACGCAATCTTTCTCCCCCCTCTGTCTCTCTCTCTCTCTCTCTCCCTCACCCGCACAGAGAAGGCATAGGGCTTGATCGAGCGAGGAGAAGGGAAGAAGATGGGGAACTCGCGGCGACAGTTGAAAGTGATGCTTCGCAAGAACTGGCTTCTCAAAGCTCGCCATCCTTTCGTCACTTGTGCGGAGGTTTGCAATCCGAACTCTCTTTCTCTCTCAGACGCGCACACACAACATAGCTATCAGATACAGATGCTGATCATGCTATGCAACTGTGAGTTTACCTGTATTAGTTAAATTTTCTCGAATTTTGCTTCTTTGTGTTATGCTTGTGTTACGGCCAAAGTTTGCACTAATTGGCGAATTAGAATTTTTCTGTCGATTTTTTTTCCGTTTTACTTTCGGTTGCGAGCTGACGATGAAGGAACGTGGAATAAGGGGGACGAAAACGAATAAAAAAACCCAGAACCGGAGAGCGAGCCGCTCTGAGGGGAACTAACTAAGAGCTGCTTCCTTCTCTGTTATTTAAGTTCACGATGAAGATGATACTAATGTAGATAGTAATAGTGGGTGATAAATATGTTTATCGGCTGCGAGTTTAGGTTGTATTGTGCTTAGGATTGTGATGAATTTCGGTCTTTCGCTGCAACATTTTAATTAGTGAACGCACAGAAGCATCTAGTGTTTAACATGGTTCTCCTATCAAAATTGGCAAACGAGAAAATTTGAAAATTATTTATCCGTCTCTTAATTCTTACCAATATCAAGAGATTCATTTGTTGGCTTTATTGCAATTTTTATTTTAATCTATAAATAAAAGTTCTTTTTACTCTATCACGAGCCATCACATATTTGTCTGGGAAAGGTCAATTGACTGGACTCTGGACATGTACAAGATGGGTTCTGGCGGAGTATATTGTTTGTTAATAATATTTAGTGAATGAAACAATTAGAATTTAGAGGCTTTAAGATAAGAAAAACTAAACTGGATTATGGAAATGCATATTTCTTGGAAATCAACATAGGAATGAAGAATAGTTGGAATTGAGGGTCTGAACAATTTCAATCCATAGGAGTTATTGTAGATGAGGATGGAGAACTTGGTGTTAACACGCTCACAGAAATAAGACAAGATATGGATTAAGTAGAGGAAACTAGGGCAACTTTACAATATTGCAATAAACATAGTATGCTTTATGCCATGAACTGTTAAAAGATAATGTAGCTTAGACAGGGATTCTAAGATCTATACAAAAGCAAAGAGAGATAAAATTTAGGGATGAATACGTGTGTGAGTGGAAAGAGGTAATATTCACTGAAGTTAAAATGAGAGGAAATTGGTTGAGATGATTTAGGCGTATATAGTATCCATATTGATAATTGGTAACCTGGGTTATGATAATAAGGAAAAAAAGTGATATTGTTCTATTGTATCATGCTTTACTCCAATCTAAAGAGGTGCAATATTTTGAAACCGAGTGTGTGATTATGTGGTCTTTGTCCAAGCTCTACAGTTAAACTATAAATTGCCCTAAAATAAGGATCTCAACTAAAATATGTATCCAGTTTACAAGCAGTAAAGGATTAAAACATTTGCAGTTAATCTTGTCGGACCATATTTTTTATTTTCCATTTTATACCTTGTCATTGCATCACAGTGTGTAGAACTCTAAAAGACATTAGAGGTTATGTCTTTGTACTTCTTGCAACTTGCAACTAGTACTAAGCAGAACTGGGAAAAAATCTCGTGATTACGTTCTTGCTAGTGTCTGAATGATCAAAAACATTTTATGAGCTAATCCTTGCATATTATATATATTAATGCAAGAGGCATGTAGAATAACCATTTACTAGCTTTGGCACCAAGACAAATAAATGATCTTGTGAGAAAGGTAAATACCAACAAATAATTATATTTTTCATGGCTAGGCAGGTCAAATGGATGTTGAGTTTCTGTTGGTGTAGGTTTTGGGTGTTAATTATGAGAAACCAATATGCATCGATACCAATTGAGGAAATAATTTTTGCTCAGATACCATGCAAGAATTTTCAATTTTGAAAGCCCCTCTGGAATACTTGGATTTTCCTTTTTGTGCCATTGGTTTGAGATTTGATTAGGTCTTGGAATCTTTATTCACAAGCCACACATGATTAGCCATATCACATGCAAAATAATTTGTGCCAAATTAAAGAGGTTCACTATATTTTATGAGGAAAACTCTATAACCTAAATCCATTGTAGGTAAAAGCTTCTGGTTTTTGAATCATGCACTATACTTGAATAGTTAACAATGTATAAATTAAGGCACACTATATTTTATGAGGAAAACTCTACTAAAAATTCATAATAATTGAAAACCTTGATTCCTTGAATCATGCACTATACTTGAGTAGTTAACAATATACAACTTACAACCAATACTCAAACTAATTGAACCCTCTACTCATTGTTGTCACGTGCATATTCTCCTTGCATCGATCAACTATTTTAGGTGCAAAATCAAATTGATGCATTTCATGGGGTTTAGTTGAATCATACACCTTAAATCCATATTAAAAGTCTTATCCATCTCAATCTCTACTTTACTCCTCCAGAATCTTATCAAGGTTGATTAAATTTGTATTGATATTGCAAATTTTATTATCATTGGTAAGTTTGAACTCTAATTTGAATTATGGAGGAATACCTTAGAATTGAAAGATTTCAAGTTGAAAACCAAATATGTGGGATGTAAGTTGAGTGAATGCTTAAGGCACTGCTATGAGGACCCCTTCCCTGCTTGCTAGGGTTCTATCATTCAATCCCCCTTCCTTTTCCCCTTCCATCTTTTCCCTTCTGTTCTTCTCCAACCAGCACTGTCAAGGCCTCAATTTGTGGGTTGTTTTTGACCTAGTTCACTCTAGTCTAGGTCATGAGTTGGATCGCTATTTTAGTGATCCGGAATTTCAAGTAGAAGCAAACTTATAATGTTGCAAGAAGAAAACTATGATGCGACTTAAACAAATAACGTTGTGAACAAGAAGAAAATTACAACGATCATCGCGGAAAGCTTACCAAAAAGAAATGAGATCATCATGGGAGACTTACTAGGAAGAAAATTATAGTGATATTTTTTGTTTCCCTGTTGACAATTTGGTATGTTTTATTTGTGATGTTTTTAGCACTTGTTGTACTTGTTGCTATGCTCGTTTTGCACTTGCTATAATATTAGTGTGTTGGATGGTTTTGCACTTCTGTTAGCTATTGAAGGATTGCCAAAGTAACTGAGGGTAAAATTGAAAAGGCAAATAAAAGCTTTAAAGCATTAATAAAAATATCAATTTTTTAAGAAACAACAAAATATATAATTTAGTTAATATAAATTTAATATTGGTCCAAATAAATATTCAAAACGTACTGCGACCCCAATTAGCATACTGACCAACGTACTGCCTATTATGCTCCATTACATACCTCGACCCTGAATCGAACCCAACCCCAACCCTTACCTCGACCCCAACCTCGTACCACAACCCCTAGCGTACACGATCTTGGAAAGTATGCCTCAACCTTCAAGGCCTGCCTCCCCAACCCTAGTCTTTGTTAAAACTCGAGATTAGAGATCTTGCCGTTGGCATTAATCTTGCATCAGATCTTACTTCATTTTCCTCACTAGTCCTTGTTGCTTCATCTTCCTTGCTAGTCGTTGTTAGTGTTGCTTCAGTTCTAGAAGTCACGCCTATGTTAGGTCGTGTCACTGCTGTTGCATTTACGTCAAATATTACTGTTGCCATCGCGCTTGTGTTGAATCTTGCAGTTATTGTCATGCTTGCATTGGGCCATCACTGTTGCACTTGCATTGGATCTCCCAGTCATCGTTGTGCCTAACTCGAATCTCACTGTAGCCATTGTGCTTGCACCGCATCTTGCTATCGCCCGCCTTTGTGCTTGTGCCGGATCTCGCACTCGAATCAGTTTGTTTCCCATGGTGGCAACCACTATTCAAGATCTCTACAAGGCCATGTGGTTTGTCCATGGAATCTTAGGATAGATATACTGGACTTGCATTGCTCAACCCCAAATCTGGTTTCATGCCCAACAACTTTTTTGGAGGGTATAAGTGCTTCTTGTGGGCTTTTTGACCTAGCAGGTTTTATTCTTTTCCTCCACCTCGGTCCCCTCTCTGTGGTGCAATGGTTGTTTAGTTGAGCAGCTACTTTTAGCCATGACTTCTACCAGAGAGTTCAATGACCTTAAATGGTCTGTCTCAACCCTTTTTACAGAAATCTAAGCCATAAATAATAGCTCACTATCATGGATTATGGCCCATGGTTTTCAGGCTATTTTATACCTGGCCGATGGGGTTGTCATTTGGAGTAGAAGGCCTTTCCTTGTTGGGTCATTGTCACCCCTTGTCTGGGTTTTTGTGAGTGTTGTTCAGTTTGCATCGAGTAAGTCTTTAGAAATCAGTGAAGGCAAGTCAAAGTCTCAAGTGACAAGTTAGTTAGTAAGTTAGGGTTTTTCTAACGGTAACTAATTAGTTGGGGGTATAATTGGTATTGTCATACTCGTTAATTTCCATTGTATTGTCCTCCCCTATTGTTTATAAATAGAGGGCTGAGGGTAGTCGCTTAGTTTGATGAATTAGTGCAATTGTATGAAAGGAAAGACTAAGTGACAGCTTTTGTAATCTCAATTGTTTCTTGTACTCGTGAGAGACTTGTGTATTGATTCATTCATATTAGTGAAGGAAGATTGCTCCCGGGGATTAAGGCTAGATGTAGGATCATCTCAATAGATGATCTGAACCAGGATAAATCTAGTGTTCTCGTGTGGTTTGCATTCTTTTTCTTGTTCTTTTCAATTCTATTATTGATTGTTCTGTTATTATACATTGTCATCCGCGCGTGTGTATCCTATTTGGAAATTGAGTGCATTCTAGTGCTCCCAACTAAGCTTATTTATGATGAATTATTAATTTTAATTGGTATGTTGTTGGATTTTGTTGACTTATTGCTTATCTTTTTGCTTTGTATTGGGATTTTCCATTAGTTGTGGATGTTTCTTCCTGTCTTTTGTTGGATCCTTGGGTTTGCAGCCCCATGAATCCTTAGCCTTTAAATCCCATGGTTATCTACTCCTTTTAATATAATTTTACCTAGCAAAAAAATAAAAAAGAATAAAAGAAAATATAAGTGTGGGTGTGATGTTGTAGTGAAAGTTGAAGATCAATTTATTTTTCAGAAATGCTTGATTTAAATACCTCGTATTAATTGTTCAAAAAGATGCAGATAGTATTGAGGATTTTATTTACAGAATTGAGATATGATGATTAGATTGGAGAAATGTATCTAGTATTTTATGTGATTGTAAAATCCTTGTAAAGGTAAAAGGAAAGCTTTATCAAATGACTATAAGACCGTTTTTGTTGTATGACTTGGAATGTTGGGCAGTCAAGATTTATGGGGTGACCCCTAACTGAAGTGCTGAACTGATATATATGCCATTCACTTGTTGCCCCTAATTGTCACTTGTTGCACTTGTCATATGAAAATGTTTTGACCAGGAAGTTCTTTTATGCAACCAGGAAGCTAGTTGATGAAATCTTCTCTTTCATCTTCTTCTTCTTGATTGCTCCAAGTTTCCAACTTGTTCTATCTAGTGAGTTTTGTATCGAACACTTCCAATATAGAATACTAAAGATGCATCCTTTTGTTTTCTTTTCATGGTGGCAGGTTTTGCTTCCGACTATTGTAATGCTGATGCTAATTGCTGTAAGGACTCGAGTTGATACACAAATTCATCCTGCTCAGCCGTATGTCTTTATGATCTTTATTAAGATTTAAGAATGAAAATTACTATAATTTTCGTTTTGTGCATCTTTTTTATACATGTGTGGCATGGCCGTTTAATTTCAATTAAAAAATTTCTCACTTATTGCTGTAATTTACTTCATTCTTTTCATTAAGAAAAAAAGATTTCTGTGAGCATGAAGGAAAGAAACCAAAATTTCCCCAACTTGTGGGTCCTATAGCTTTAAGAAGTATGTAATAGAAGCTTTTGTTGCATATATTTTAGGATTTTCTTAGCAATCAAATTAAGAATAGGATGAAGGATGTGGGGAAAAGAATAGGAACATAATGTTTTTTTGGATGTGGTTTAAACAATCAAATTAAGAATGGGATGAAGAAGGATAAGGGGGAAATTGTTCTAGTAAAACGTTACTTCTTTACAAATAATAGGCCTTTTTTCTTGAGCCACTTTTACTATTCGTTAGCTAAGCATGTGGCTATTTCATCAAGAGTTGCGACCAAGGTTGTTAAAATCGAGATTTTAAGTGAGATCGAAGGAGCATCCACAAGATCAGATCGTAAAATCGTAAGATTTTAAAGATAATTAAAAATACCTTTTAATTTAGGTAAATATATGTTTATAATAATATAATTTTATAAAAAAATGAATTAATACACAACTAAGAAATATATATATATATACACAATATATATTATATATGTATAAAATGAATATATATATATATTAATACTCAAATTGAGAAGAAAGAAATATATGTATATATACAATATATTATATATATATATATATCAATACACAACCAAGAAAATGAGAACGTCTATGATGATGAGAGAACCAATTTGAGAACGTCAATGACGATGAGAGTGCGAGTGCGTGCAACTGTGAGAGAAGTTGAGAATGCCGAGATTCCAAGATGATGTGCGACTGAGCACCAAGCAACCGAGAAGCAAGCAGACGACGACCATGAGCACCGAGCAACCGCGCGACGAGGGAGAACGGTGGCAGAGAATGGCGGAAGCCCTCGATTTTGTGTTGTGTTTGTGCCTACTGTGTGTGTGTGAAGCTCTCAATTTTAACTGATTAGTCAATTTGGTCACTTATTGGAAGCTCTCAATTCTGTCTCTAAGCTTCCAGCAAGTCAAAATTACACTCGCTGAAATTGCGAGTTGAGTGATTTTATCGAGTTAACTCGCGATTCAATGTGATTTTACCCCAATTCCAATTTTGCATGCGAGTTAAATCGTTTTTAGGTCTCCGGCACATAAAATTGTACGCATTGAATTGTGATTTTAACAACAATAGTTGCGACTTTGAACATACAAACTTCACAGTCCATTTTATCTAAAGAAGTGATCACCCTAAAAGTTTGTTAGAGAATGGTTTCCTTTTCATTTCAAGTTGTAGGTTTGCACCTTTTACAGTTAGTCCTGGAAGTGATGAAACTGTTTCCATTATGGGCAGTCACATTCAGAAAAAGATGTTTGTTGAAGTGGGAAAAGGTGAAACATCTCCCTCTTTCGTTCAAATGTTGGAATCACTGTTGGCCAAGGGCGAGTTTTTAGCATTTGCTCCAGATACAACGGAAACAAAAATGATGATCGACACATTGTCAATGAAATTTCCTTTACTAAAGGTACATACTGGACTATTGCGTTTTTATACTACTTATTCACTTCCGTTTTTCTTCAAAGTGTTAGAAAATAGGTACCTATAATTTATTGAACTGACAGTCATGTCTTTGATCACATGCAATATATGATTAGAAGCATATTAGTTGGTGTAAGAACGTTAATTTTCTTTTCTTTTTTGTTTGTTCTCATGTGTTCTTTTGGGGCAACTAATCAATTATATGTTTGTTCTTAGGTTTCAACCTAGTGAAAAATGAGCTTTCCATACTCTTCTTTTTCATTCATAGTACATCTTCTCTGATTGTTCCTCCCCCCCCCGATTTTTTTGTTCTCAGTCTTTCCTCACTGGTCTTCAATCTGAATGGATTAAAACACATCAGTGTAAAATTATTTCTGTTATTATAAATGCATGTTTTTTGTACTAAAAGAAACTAGATTCTTCTGGTCTTGATTGTGACTTGGTTTTCATGTTTGCAGATGGTTAGTAGAATTTACAAAGATGAGTCAGAGCTCGAAACCTACATACGTTCAGATTCTTATGGTGTTTGCTATGAAATTGAGTGAGTTATTTTATTCTTTTTCTGCATTACCTTATTCTTTTTAGCTTAGATGGCTTAACTTATGATGGAATAATAGCAAGGAAATCAAATTTTGTCATCAAGACAGTAGTTTCATTATTTGATTGACTTTATGTTTTGATTTGGACATGTTGAATTTTAGGATTTCCAATTATAAACCAATGTTGGAATGTTGATCAATCAATTACAAGCTATTCATATCTCTGTGTGTACATATATATGCATACATAAATATATATGTTTTGTCCCCTTCCTTTCTTCCCTGAGATTTTTAAATGAATCTAGACCTTTTGCAATTATTCTTCTTACTATTGCAAGTTTCATAAAAACTCCCTTTTACATGATTGGTACATGAATCTATACACTCAAAACATTTACTTTGTGTGATCACAGACCGGATTCTTAATTTACATAAGTTTGGTTGTGCATGGCTATATATCACTTTTCTTGAAGTGTGTTGGGGTTTTAAATTTATATTGCCTTAATACTTTTTGTGTTTTTGCTGTTAATCTGACTGCTATTCGTAAATGGTTGAGCAAAAAGTGGAGGAAAACAAGTAAGTCAATGTGGTTGTATATGAGAAATGGCGTCATGTTTTGTGTTTGTTGTCCAAAAGAAGGAAGGATGAAAAGATTTTATAGTTGGTTTTTACTTTGGCTCTATGTGAAAAAGGTGCTTTCTATAAGATCTAGTTCCTTGGGCAACTAGACTAGATTGGGAATGACATGAGTTGCTTTTTGATATGGACTGATATGTTGATATGGACATGGGTTTGGACACATGGCGGAATAGAACTAAAATAATCATTTTCTTTGTTATGCAAAGGAAGGATATGTTAACTAAGTATTTGGCATTGGACACACCACTTGGCATCTATAATTTGTAATTTTATTTGTCCACAAGTCATCACTGAACATGTTAGATGGCGTGACAATCATCTATTTTGATGTCTCATGTCTTATGGATATGGACATGACCTGTATTTTAGCATAGTGCTCCATAGATTCTGGATAGCTGCCTTGCAGACTGATATTCCTTGAAAACCTTTTTGGAGGGAGAAGGTACATACTCTCATATACTTTCCGCTTTCCTCTTTTATCATGAATTTACCAGACTATAGTGGGGTGTGGTTAACACTCCTAGACGGAAATAAGAGCACCTGGAAAGAGATGATATATAAACTCTCTGCTAGCAGTTCTTGGCTGTGAGATGATGCAGGTAATAAAGCTGCATGAGAATTACAAATATAATGCTGCTACATACCAAGCTGAAGTAGCATAAATTCCAAATGTGTCGTTACTTTGAGCATGCCTGATATTCATGTGCTTCCATTTGCTGACCTATCATAATAGCAAAGCTTGAAATTGTTGATTCCAGATGTGTTTGTCACATATGATTTCTATTATGATAATATAAGGAGGCAATTTGAATCTTCCTAATGTAGAAGAACTAACACACTTATTTCTGGGTCATTGAGCACCGAAGGATGCGAACGTTTCTTGTCTGATTCCCAACTGCATCACCTTAGCTTAGAAGGATGTTGAAAGCTCTCTCCTCTTTATGCAGGGATTGTTCAAAACCCAAAATTAAAGGAGCAATAATATTTCATGGTCAAGGTCCTGTGTTATATGATTATAGCATCCGCCTCAACCACTCATGGGCTTTCTCAGGATTTCCAGATGTTCATACCATCATGGATGTGAATGGTCCTTATCTCAACGACTTGGAATTGGGTGTTAACACTGTGCCAATACTTCAGTACAGCTTCAGTGGATTTTTCACGGTATGATATTATTGTTCACTTTTCACTATTTTACCCAACTATATCTGTTTCCTTTAGGTAATGCATAAAGTGGTTTTTGTACGCTAATGTTTTTTAAGTAATTCAGTTGTAATATTTTCCATTCTAACAGTTGACATTTTATAGCTCCTTTCACATTTTTATTAACACATAGGATGAATAGAGTCGGTTACAGCAGCAAGTTTCTAAATTTTATCTCAGCCATTAAATTTTTGGAAGTTGGTTCCAAAAATATTTTGATCCAATTGTCAATGAAGTACTTATATGTCACGACCCAAGGGGTAATTAGAAGGGCAATAATGTAATTAGTTATCTTAGTTTGTTAGGAGCTATTCTGTTATTTTGTTACAAGACATGGGCTGTTATTCTAGATGTTTCTTTCATTTGAATAGCCTATAAATAGACTATAGTATGTAGAGAAGAGATGCTTGAATGGAATTGAATGAATTCTAATTCTCTCTCTACAATTTCTCTCTTTCCCTCCCCCCCTCTCTCTCGTTCTCCACTATTCCATCCCTTCTCTCCCTAATTCTATTCAATCTCTCTCTTCGAATTTTGCTCTCTCTCTTGTGAACTCTTCTCACTTCCCTTTCTAACCTTAAACAAATCCTAGGGTTGTGACAATTTGGTATCAGAGTCGTCGTTCTACGGCTGTGGTTTGTGCAATTTTGGTAGTCGATTCTGACGATTCTCGGCGGAATTGCTTGAGCAGAGCAGCTGGTCGTTTTCTGGAAGCTAATCGTAGATTGACGAATTTTGGAAGTGTAACAGGCTAGCGATTAATGAAAGCTGGATTTGGAATTGTGAGTTGGTTTCAAAAGTTGCGCATCTTGTCTAGCGAATTCAAGTAGTAGTGTCGGGGCGAGTTAGGTGGCTGGTCCATAGTGATCGGTTGCAGTGATTTCCAGTGAAAGGAGGTTTAGGCAATAATCAGAGTTCGCAGACGAGAAGACGAGGTAGGGGCAACGCAGACGAGGAAGGTGTCGCAACCATTATCAAACGCAACTAGTGAGTAGGCAGAACCAGAGGAGGAAGACGCGGTTCTCTCAATTCTGATTAGAGTGAGGCACAAAGTTAGGCTAGGAAGTTGGTCGAACAACAATTTAGACGGAGCTTAAGGCATCGAAAAGAAGCAGATTGGAGCGATCAAAGCCTACTGCTATCGTAATTCTATTCTGAGGACTTGTCGATCAAGGTGAACTCAGGGAGTTGATGGTCCTCCAGGCCGTGGTTGGTGATTGGGTGAGGAGGAGGAGTCAACGGGGAGGTGATTGTGAATCCACATCGATCGCAAGCAGAGCCAATCTAGACCATCCAGGCAAACTTAAGGAGCGACCTCGGAACCGGTGATCCTCGGCCAGTCGTTAGGATTGCAGTGAGTAAGGAGTCCGTCAAAGGTGGTGACGTGGACAGCCAGAGGGTTGCGACTGTCTAAGGCGAGTGTGAGTCCGTTGGAGGTGAAGCGGACGACCTAGACTAGAAGACTAGTCCGACCAGACCAATAAGCTTCTTATAGACGCGGCTGTGGTGTTGCAGTTTTGATCAAGAATTCCGACCGGAGTTCTGTGGGGCGTTGCTACTTTGATCGAAAGGCACTGTGTGTGCTATGGTTGTGGTTGCCTTCCGACCCGTGCTGATGATTTTGGAATCCGAAGGTGATCCAGTGGCAGATGTGAAGCGGGTGAGCGTATCTTACATTTAATTCCGAAGGAGAAGCTGGAGATTGATTCTTGGCCGTGAATTCCAGTTCCATTAGCAGATCCTTGAGCCTCGGCTGTGGGTCATTTCGATTTAAAGGAAGAGGAGACAAATTGAGTCACAGGAGTCTTGGTTTAGATTGTGGAGGAAAAGTGGAAGTTGAACATAGGTAATAGGCATTTATAGAAACAAATTCACTGTTAAGGCTTTGGTGACTTTGGAAGCTGCGAGTAAGGCGGTCTAAATTGAAAGTAAAAGCAAGACAAGTGATTTCCATTGAACCAGACAGTGGGTGCGGTGACTTCCGGCCTGAATTCGAAAAATTGAAGCAATCGCATTGGAGTCGATTAATATTGGAGGCGAATTTGGAGCAACCAATTATAAATCAGTAAGCAATACCAGAAGGGGGAAGCTGTGGAAAAAAAAAAAGAATCAGAGGTGGATTTTGTTTGAGAAGCAGATTCTTCCAACTTATCTTGCCCGTTGATTGTTGGTGCTTTAGATAATGAGTAAGGGGAAGTAAGAGGTAGATTTCAGCTATGAATTTCGGTCAACTTGGTTCGTAAGGGACAACAAAGAAAAGAGGGTGCCTCAGTTATTGACTTGCATGAGGCGAGTACAGGAATTGTTAAAACATGTGAAATAGAAGAATGTATAGAACTCCTCCTCCTTGATCTTCGAAATGTACTATTTAGGAGATGTCGGCCATGGGAAGCAGTGCACACATGAAGCAAGTGGAGCCTCAATTGCAGTAGAAGAGTGCTGCATTTTCAGTTGGCTAGAAGCAACAAATAAGGGAAAAGAAGTTTGAGAATGAGATCAACCAATGGGACAAGAGAGCAAACAGTGGGGTACATGATACGAGCAAGGAATTTGGCCTTATGATATGCGGGAAGTTGCAAGAGTTTGCGATGATACTTATTAAGAAGTATCATTACAACTTTTCGGTGGAATACTTTGATGATTATCACGGAAGTTTTAACAAGGAAGAATTCCTTGGAGTGGAGCCGCCGAAGGAGAAGACAAGATTACAAACAACTGATTTACTGCTTACTCTAGACTTTGGGCAAAAAAAAGAAGCATTCTGATGGAGGCAGCAGGAACCAGAAGGATAACGACAATATTGGGAGTAATTTTGGTGGTGAAAAGCATATTCTTGAGGAAAATTATATTGATCAGGTTGATAGGGCAGCAGATCAAAAGGAGCTCATGGATCTTTTTGAAGGAGAAGTGCATGTAGAGAAATATCTTGACAAATACGGGGAAAAAGAAGCTATTGGATTACTTGCATGGAATCAAGAGGAACTAACTGAAAATTCAGTCAATATTAAGGAAGTTGTTGTTAGAATCAAAGCCAATTTATCAATGGTAACTCAGGATTCGGAACATGAAAGTAGATTGGATGAGGAGATCTGTATAGATTACACTTTACAAGAGCTAGAAGCTGATAAATCGGGTTTGGGCAAGGATATTGTTTTATTAGATAATTGGGCTACAAATCATGTCCGGAAAGGCGGCCAGGATGAAGGCCTTATGGAAGCCACTGAGGAGCTATTGGCTGGTACTGAAATCACAACGGCCCCTAATTCCAATGCTCACAGACAACATTAGTCTGAGCACCCAAGGCAAGTCTACAATTCTTCATTGCTATATTTTCAGGATGTTGTTAATATTTTTGCAACAGAGCTTGGCCATGGGTTGAATGGGAATACAGTAAAGGCAACTATGGTTGTAGGTCCGTTATCCATCCTTGTATTGGACAGGGAGACCGATTTTGGTCGGCTAGCTATTGCAGAAGGTGGGGGCATTGAACTTGAACTCAATCAGATTTCTTCAATTGAAGTTCTAGGCCAAAGTATGCCTAGGATGGATCTTGAAAACCTAAGAATGAAGAAGAAGAGGGCTAAAAGGCGCAAGCAAGAAAGAAGAATGAAATGGATTGAGAAAGCGGAGGCATCTTGAAAACCTAAGAATGAAGAAGAAGAGGGCTAAAAGGCGCAAGCAAGAAAGAAGAATGAAACGGATTGAGAAAGCGGGTATTGGATGAAATGCAATGAATAGTTGCTGCAAGTTCTTGGGGACAAGAAAGCAAGAAAAATTAGATAGAGAATGCGAGAATTGGATGAATAAGAATGGCTCAACATAATAAGTTTCTTAGGGACAAGAAACCTTTCAGGGAGGGGATTGTCACGACCCAAAGGTAATTAGAAGGGCAATAATGTAATTAGTTACTTTAGTTTGTTAGGAGCTATTTCTGTTATTTTGTTACAGCACATGGGCTGTTATTCTAGATGTTTCTTTTAGTTGTATAGCCTATAAATAGGCTATAGTATGTAGAGAAGGGATGCTTGAATTGAATTGAATGAATTCTAATTCTCTCTCTACAATTTCTCTCTCTTTCCCTCCCCCCCTTCTCTCTCTCTCTCTCTCTCTCTCTCTCTCTCGTTCTCCACTGTTCCATCTCTTCTCTCCCTAATTCTATTCAATCTCTCCCTCTGAATTCTGCTCTCTCTCCCCATGAACTCTTCTCACTTCCCTTTCTAACCTTAATCAAATCCTAGGGTTGTGACATTATACTATAGAAAAGAAGCCTACTGTTGCAATGCTTCCATTATTGTGGAATATGTGGAGGGTTAAATGTATGTGTCGTTATCCTGCAAGCAGAGAATATGGAGCTATTCTTTGGTTTGAATGCTAACTTGTGGTTTCTAGTTGCAATAGAAAAACTTTTTACCATTATTCCATGGACATTCTTGAAGTACTGATATTGCAGTCATGTTAATTAAGACTTGAAAAGTTGATGATATGATTGAATCTTTTATGCCTATGATCTTTGCTAGAGATGGTACCCCTTATATGCCACATTCAGAGTGTGGGAGAAATTGTCTTATCTTTTTCTTTCCTTTATATATGTATCAGGGGTTGTAAAGGAAAGACAACGAAAAGGGGGAAAACTCTATGAAAGGGAGCAAAAGGAAAACCTATAAGACTACATATAATGAGATATCATTCAGGAATGCATGAAGAATCTAAGGAGAAGAAAATATCCTCACCCAGTTGCAAAAATAAATAAAGAAAAAATAGCAAATGGAAACATAAAAGTAATTATCTTAAGACAATGAGCGTCACTCTTTGTTTCAAAGGTTTTACCATTGTCCTCTTGGCAAATGTGCTGCATAACAAGAATAATTATCTTAAGGCAATGAGTGTCACTCTTTATTTTCAAAGGCTTTGCTATTATCCTCTTGGCAAATCTGCTGCATGCCACAAAAGAAGTGGTCATCTAGGTGATGGCTTACAAAGCCTAGGCTCAGGCACAAAAAAGATTCATCATTGCAGTTGAATATAACCCATTGAACAAAAAAAAAAAATAAAAGCAGATTTTGGATATGCTGGGACAGTTGCACCATCTGCCCCTTTTTAGATTAATACACGTAGAGATAGACCCAGGCTCAACCTGTCCAAACAGGAAAGTCCACCTTGGGAGGGCTTCCCGTACACACAATGCCCACAATGCCTTTCAACACAAGCGTGACATCATCAAGGGCATTGTAGATGGGGCTAATGGAGAAGGCTCCAGTTCTTGATAGACAATGAACTCATTAGGAGAAGTTTTGCATCTTATAGTGAAGGCAAAAGCCCAAATATTAATTTCTTGGACTGGCGAAGTTTTGGCGTGTAAATGTCTACCATGGCTATTTCCATACTCTTAGTTAGTGACCTGGATTACAAACCCAGATTTTGTGAAGGGTAAAAAATTGTAGGATCTAACCCCTCGGGGTAGCGTAGATGGTCCAACCACGCACATTCGGGATCTTGGTTACCACCAGGTTGCGTGTTCGAGTCTTTGGATCCTTGTGGCTATGTGCATTATCTGCGTCTATCCGGGGGGCTAGGGCCTGGGTTTTGCCCGGTTTCCGACCCAGTCTTACCCACTCTGCCTGTGTGCTTGTACGGGGCGGGGCCGGGGCATTATAGGGAGGGCGTGACGGTCTTGGCCAAAGGCCATTGTGTGCTGGGGACCCCTCGATTCCCCACGATAATTTTTTTTTTTTTTTTGTAGGATTTGTGATTTTGTTAGGCAAGCTATGGAGCTGAAGAGATGATTAAGTGGTAGAGTGGATTTTTTTTTTTTTTTGTCAAGAAAGATTTCATTTTTTCTGGTTTATAAAATGACTGGATATTTACATATTTGTTTACTTTAAAGTATCTTATTACTAGCAATAAAAATGGCACTGTAGTTCTCATTGTATAGATTTTTTTTTTTTTTTGGGGGGGAGAGGGGGGTTGGCGGGTGGGAAAGAAAAAGTCCTGCTAGGCCTGCAGCATTACTGTGATGACAACCTGAAATGTTTTGTGAACAGTGTGTCAACAGATCAAATCCAAGGCTGATTCAATTTATCAAACATCTTTTTAATCTCCCTCTTCTTAGATACACATAATATATGTGGCCTCTTCATCTCTAGACTTCTTTATGTAAAGGATTTCTTGATAGGCCAACATCCTTCACATTGTGCTTGTTACATGTTTGACCCTTTTGACCTTTGACTTAAATCTTGGGATAATGGACCTCTATATGTTGTTAATGAAAGCTCTTTATCTTTTGTGAAGAGATGAATTAAGGCCATTCGATGGCTGCTTATCATGGGCATCCTGCTTATTCATGAGGTTTGGTAACATCTTATTTTCAAGCTCTTTGGTGAATTATTACCTTTAGACAAACCTCATCCCTGGTAGCAATAGTAAGGTTGCTCCTTGGTAATGGAAGGTTATGGGTTTGAGTTGCGGACACAATTTCTTTGCAAAAAAGCAAGGGGAAGGATGTGTACAAATATAACCTTCCTCTGACCTTGGCGACCCTAGCAAAGCAAGGGCCTCATGCATTGGAAATGCCCTTTTAAACTAACCTTCTCTTGTCCTACTTGTCACGGGAATGATTGAAATAAGGGGGGCTCAATTATAATTAGCGATTGTTAGTTGATTGTAGAATAAAGCGGGAATGTTGGTTAGTTAGTTGGGCAGGTCGATTTCAAACTTTTGTAAATGAGGCAAGTGGCCTTTGGCGCCTAAGGGTGAGCGGGAGCAGTATATATAGCTCTAATGCCACCCTCCCAAATCATCTAGAGAATTATCAACACATTCATTCTCTCTCTCCCTCCGGTTCTTTTTGGTTCTTTCTAAATATCTCTAAATTAAGAGGAGTTATCGCCCATCAAAATCGGAATCTAACATTATGGTATCAGAGCAAATTTCGGGCCGCGATCTCATTGGAATTCACCATGGCCGACAGCACGCGTATGAAGCAAATGGAAGCTCAATTGCAGTAAGTCACTGTTGCAATGTCCGATATGCAGATACATATGGGTGGTCTGGAATCCTCCATGGAGGCAGTGGTGGAAAGAAGGATTGAAGGCACCATGGAAGAGGTAGTGGTGGAAAGAAGGATTGAAGGCACCATGGAACGATGAAAATACCAATGTTTGATGGGACAACCCCGAGGTGGTGGGTGCGTAGGTGTGGAAGGATGTTCAGTTTTTATGGGGTGTTGCAGCAGTGTGTAACTCTTGTAGCTGCTTACCTGAACGATGCAGGGGATGCATGGTTTCAAGGGTGGATTGGGACTAAAGAAGGCTGTTGGTGGGCGGAATTTGTGGAGGACCTCTGCGAGAGGTTCGGGGACTAAAATATGTTGGACATGGTTGAGGAGTTCAACAAGCTTTGACAGGAAGGAACGGTGCAGGCGTACCAATTGAAATTTTAGGAGCTTAAGTCCCTCATGCTCATTCTATACCCCCACCTGATCGAGGGATATTTTGTATCCAGTTTTGTGAGTGGGTTAGGCGAAGAATTGAGGCCTGCTGTCAAAATGCAGTAGCCTAGAACGGTTAAGCAAGCCGCGGAGTGTGCAAGGCTGCAGGAGTTAACGGTGGAGGCATTGATGAGGAAATAGAGAGGGCAAATGAGGGCCCTAAATGTGGGAATGGCTTCGATGGGAAGCAGAGGGGTAGGGAGAGAAGGAAGTAAGATGATCCAAGGGAACACAGGCGGGGACAATCCTCTGCCTTAACCCCTATGCCCTTAAATAGTGGAAGGTTTGCGGAATAAAGGGGGAGAGTAGGATTTTGCTTCCGTTGTAGGGATTGGTATGCCCCCGGACATTAGTGTAGAAGGCAACTCATAGTATTAGAAAAAGATGAAGAGATGGAGGAACAAGAGGAAGGAATGCTTCCCCAAGGTAGTGAAGAGGGGGAAGAAAGCGTAGAGATATCCCTCCATGCCCTCCGAGGACTTGCTAATAGCAAAATCATACGAGTGGAAGGGAAATGCAAGGACCACCTGCTAATGGTCTTAATAGGTAGTGGAAGCACTCATAGCTTCATTGATGAGGGAACGTCCAAGAGGTTAAAGTGTGAATTGACAGGGACTCACCCCCTGTCAGTAACGGTAGCCAACAACAATAAGGTGATGTGCCAATCTGCGTGTGAAGGGTTCTGTTGGGAGATGCATGGGGAGCCATTTGAAGTTGACCTAAGATTGCTAAAGTTAGGGGGTTATGATATAGTTCTAGGAGTGGACTAGATGAAGGGTGTGGGCCCTATTAGCTTTGACTTCAATACAATGGAAGTTACATTTGAAAAGGATGGTAGGAGAATGACCCTTATAGGGAGCCCTAAAACAGGAGTTTGCAAGATGATCGTCAGGAGGAAGTTACAGAAGGTCTTAAAGTCCAAATGGACTTAGGTGGCCCAACTGTTTTCAATTAAGGCAGTGGAACATGGAGAAGGGGATATAGAGCAGGTAGAAGCGGAGAATACTACCCAACCACAACAATGGTAGGTACACGAAGTAGACTCCCTTAATAAACTATTGCTTGAATTTAAGGACCTTTTTGATGAACCCCAATCACTGTCATCTTACAGACATTTTAACTATTCCATTGTTCTAAAACCAAACACCGAACCTATCAATATCCGAGCCTATAGATATCCCCCTAAACAGAAAGCAGAGATCGAGAACTTGATTAAAGATATGTTGGCAAGATTAGTTGTTCGGCCAAGTCAAAGTCCCTATTCCTTACCCATACTATTAGTCAAGAAAAAAGAGGGGAGCTGGTGCTTTTGCATAGATTACCGCTAGCTCAATTCCTAAACTATAAAAAATAAATTCCCTATTCCTATAATCGAAGACCACCTTGATGAGCTCAAACATGCTAAGGTATTCGCTAAATTGGACCTAAGATCAGGGTATCATCAGATTTAGATGAACCCTGATGATATCTCTAAAACAACCTTCTCTACCTTCTCTGCTCATCAAGGACATTACAAATTTTTGATAATGCCCTTCGGCTTAACCAATGCTCCGGCTACATTCTAGGCCTTAATGAATCACATATTTGAACCCTACCTCCATAAATTTGTGTTAGTGTTTTTTGATGATATTCTCATTTACAACCCTTCATTCTCACAACACCTAAACCTTCTAAAAACTTCCCTTGAGGTCCTGAGATTCAATCAACTCTTTATTAAAAAGTCTAAGTGTTCTTTTGCCCAGCCAAGGGTAGAATATTTGGGATATGTCATATCTAGTGCAGGAGTTAGCATTGATTCCAAAAAAATAGCTGCAATGTTATCATGGCCAAGGCTTACATCGATAAAGGCACTGAGAGGGTTCTTGGGCCTCACAGGCTACTACAGGAGGTTTGTAAGGGATTATGGAGCAATCAACATGCCCCTCACCAATTTGCTGAAGAAGGAAGGGTTCCAGTGGGATGAGAAAGCAAAAGAGGCAAAAGAGGCGTTTGGGAGGCTCAAGAAGGCAATGAGTGAAGCCCCTACCCTGGGGCTCCCTGACTTCTCAAAGCCTTTCACTCTGGAGATTGACGCTAGCAACACTGGGATAGGAGCAATGCTATCCCAGGAGGCGAGACCCCCTAGCTTTTATTAGCCAAGCTTTGAGCCCTGCCCTAGGCATCAAGGGCTTAGTGTCTATGACAAGGAGCTGATGGCGGTATTAATTGCAGTTGATAAATGGCGTCACTACTTGGAGGGTGGACAATTCATCATCAAAATAGATCATGAGAGCCTCAAATTTCTCTTACGACAGAGGCTACACATGCATCTGAAAAAAAAAGGGGATGGCAAGATTAACTACATTATCCAATACCGAAAGGGAAAGGAGAACAAGGCAGCGGATGCACTGTCCAGATGTACTGAAGAAGTAGTAGTGACCTCCATCACAGCAGTTGTTCTTGACTGGTATCAGGAGTTTAGTGATAGCTATGCACGGGATGCATGGGCTAAGGGAATAATGGAGCAACTTACCTTAAACCCCACCTCAAGACCTAGGTTCACCCTAAAGAATGGGGTACTGAGATATCAAGGAAAGCTGGTAATGGGAGATCATGAGGAGTTAAAAGGCAAGATTTTGGACTGCATGGCTTTCCACTTGGAGGCCATTTCGGAGTTCAGGGTACTTATGAGAGGGTAAGACAGATGTTCTTCTGGCCTAAGCTAATGGAGTTTGTGTTGAAATGTGATACATGCAGGAGGTGTAAGAACGAAACAATAGCCAAACCTGGCTACTCCAATCACTTCCCATTCCCACCCAAACATGGACTAATATTTCCATGGACTTTGTGGAGGGATTACCAAAGTCCGAAGGCTGGGATTGCATATTAGTGGTAGTTGACAGATTCACTAAATTTTCCCATTTCATTGGCCTAACTCACCCTTTCACAGCTCAGGAGGTGGCCCACCTCTTCCTCATAGAGTGGTGCAACTACATGGCATTCCCCAATCCATAGTCTTAGATAGGGACAAAATCTTTACCAGCCTTTTCTAGAAAGAGCTGTTCAAGAGTTTGGGAGCTAAGTTACATATGACCTCAGCATATCACCCAGAATCAGATGGCCAGACTGAACGGGTGAACCAATGTCTAGAAAAGTACTTGAGATGCCTATGTTTCCTACAGTCTAAGGGATGGCATCACTGGCTATCCTTAGCCCAGTGGTGGTACAATTCTTGCCACCACAGTGCCATCAAGATGACCTCATTCAAGGCCTTATATGGGTATAAACCTCCTCTACTGCCGGCAATAGCAGGGGAAGTAACAGTGGAGACAATGTAATCCTATTTGCAGCAAAGGCAACAAGTGCTGCGGATGTTGCAGAAGGAATTGACCAATGCTCAGAATCGCACAAAGCAATTTGTTAATCGAAAGAGGATTGACCGAGAGTTTGAAGTAGGAGATATGGTCTATCTAAAGTTCAAAAAGGCCCACATGCAGACCTTGGCTCCAGGTCAGCGCTCCAAATTGAGTTCAAAATACTTTGGCCCTTATCCTATTGTAGCAAGGATAGGCAAGGTAGCATACAAACTGCAGCTACCCTCGGAGTCCCAAGTACATCCCGTGTTCCATGTCTCTCTACTGAAAAAGTCTACGGGGGCTTATGTAGCCAGCACGACCCTACCAACCCTCCTAATCAATCCTACAGAGGATCCGAAGCCTGTGGCTATTGTGGGTAGGCAGATCATACATCGACATAGGGCTCCGTTGATGCAAGCCCTGGTCTGGTGGTCCAATCTCCATTCGGAGAATAACACTTGGGAGTACCTTCCCAACTTAATCAGTTTCCAAAGGTGGTTGGCCTACTGTGAACTTCTTGAGGACAAGAAGTTGTTGAAGGAGAGGTTAGTTGTCACATGAATGATTGAAATAAGGGGGGCTCAATTGTAATTAGCGATTGTTAGTTGATTGTAGAATAAAGTGGGAATGTTGGTTAGTTAGTTAGGCAGGTTGATTTCAAACTTTTGTAAATGAGGCAAGTGGCCTTTGGCGCCTAAGAGTGAGCAGTAGTATATATAGCTCTAGTGCCACCCTCCCAAATCATCTAGAGAATTATCAATACATTCATTCTCTCTCTCCCGCCAGTTCTCTCTCTCTCTCCCTCTGATTCTTTTTGGTTCTTTATAAATATCTCTAAATTCCTCTCCGGTTAAGAGGAATTATCGCCTGTCAGAATTGGAATCTGACACTACTGTACCACATTGATAGGATTACAGAACACTGATTAGTGATTACCTGAATGAACGTGTCTCCAAAGGTTAGCAAAAGGATATCTTTATAACTAGCATATGCTTTCTGGGTAACCTACATACTAACTTTTCTAGCCATGCTTTTCTGGTTCCTGTATACCAATGTGAACTCCCTGTGCTGTTGTCACTCAGCAAACCCATACTGCTAACAGATGCTGGATCTTTTGAATGTCAGTACCAATCATTACTGGGCAGCTTCAAAGGGATTTATGTCCTAGGCTTTGGGTCCCAAATCTGGTTTAATGGGGTTTATAGTTATCCTGATTTAATCCCATACTGCTAACAGATGTGGCCATAAGGTTGCTCTGGTACTGGTTGAGAAATTGTACAGAGAAGGAAACTAGGCTCTGGACTGCCTACAAGTGGATTTTGTGGTTGGTTTTGGCAGCAGAAATTTGCTAGGCTTAGTGTTAAAGCAAGCAAACTTCTAGGGTTTCTAGATGGACTTTGACTTCTAGAAGTTGGAAGTTATAGACTTGTTGGAATAGTTTTATTGGAAGTTTTGGATCAACAATTATCTTAGATTTTAGTGTTTCACGTTAATGCCTAATAGGTACAGGAAGAGTTAGGGTTGGCTTGGAAGTGATCAAGTATGCTTTTGGGGCTGAAAAAGAGTATCTTTAAGAATATGAACTCTTACCTGAGAACAGTGATATCTTGGAAGACTAGAAATAGAGAAGACTAGGAATTGTCGCCTAGTGTTGCTTAGGAAAAGAAAGAATGCATAAAGCATCACATGAAACCCCAAAGGTTTTCATAATTTCCTAAAAATCAATTCTATAGTGGTGAGAATAAAAATAATAATATAAATAATAAAGTTAATCCTCCATCTATAATCTTAATCTTTTAGATGAGATGGTAGTTAACAATTTAACATGGTATCTGGTAGACAAATGTCCTAACCTCACTGCTAACCCAATATTTAAATTGTTGTATGTGTTTGGACCAATTATGTAGTGAAGTCTGGCCATATGTTAGTGGGCATGTTGAGAATAAAAATGATAATATAAATGAGAGTTAACCCTCTATCATTGAGCTTAAGCCTTTAGATGAGTTGGTAGTTAATAACTAAACACACAAAACAGAAGAATTGCTATAGGCATGGTTAAGGAGGATGTCTTAAAACTGGTTCTAAGGCCCAAGCATTGATTTGGGATGTTTTGGATGAAGAAGAGCTTCTCCCAGAAGCTTTGTTGGATTTAGTTTTTATGTTTTATGCATTAGGGTATTTTTGTCATTCTGTATGCTGTTCCCTAAAGTCTTTTATTAACTCAAAAAATCAATTCTGTAGGTTTTATTTATGGGTTTTTCGTACTTTTACTATTAGTAATTTCAGTTTTTGTTTAGTTTTCCTACCCCTAGTATGAATGGGATTACTAGAACTCTTAACTAAAAATACCATTGTAGCATCTCCTTTTTCATTGGTGAATGGAACAATTACTGCAGTTTTCTTTAAGATATGTGTTTTTTTTTTGAATGGTGTGATGCAATTCTAACCCTAGGTGTGATGCCTAGAAGATATTTGTCTCTTTCCTAATCTTTCAATTTCAGATTCTTATTTTCGTAACCCTACTTCCTGACCTGTTTCCAACCCCAAAATTTCATCTTTATAGCCATATTTTACCTCTAGATTGCTCACCAACCCATTATGTATCTAAACCCCAGCCTTTTCTAGAAATTTCCCTAGCCTTCCAACTCTAAATAAGCCTCTGATCAGTCTGTATTTTCATAATACGAGATCTGTTCTACATCATGTAGGCTACCAGTTTTAGTTCTACTCCTACTGTGAATACAGATTTATGAAATTAAGAAATTTGACCAGGGCTTGGCTAGGCCTTTCCCGCACAATGTCAACACTGTCAAGGGCATTAAAGTGTATTTAGAGGCAAACCAGAGGGTCTTCTTGGCAGAGTCGGGTTAAAAGGATGGCTTTGGTGGCCACGGTCTACCACATTTGGGTTGCTAGAAATCAGAGCATTTTTGAGAATGTAAAGCCTTGTAGTGAGAGTATTTCATATAGGATTAAAACCTTTTTATATAAAGTTATGTTTTCTTTGTATCCCCATGTTTTGATCCAGTATGAGACTCTTCTTCAGGGGCTTTAGTTTTGTTGCCTCTGTCATCCTAGGTATACCCAGTGTATATTGTACATTTTGATTTTTATACATATTTACATTTGATAAAAAAAAATAAAAGAAATTTGACCATCTAGAATATAGTATCCAAAACATCAATGTTTATCCCATAACCTGATAAATAGGGCCAGGTCCCAAAATTGATAATATTACACACATTATTGACCTGAATATCTTGTAAAAGGCTATAAACACAATTACATAAGACAATTTGTTCCAATTGAATTTCATAGTTTCCTTATTTTCTCATTCCTTACTCTGCATGAACACAATTACATAAGACAATTTGTTCCAATTGAATTTCATAGTTTCCTTATTTTCTCATTCCTTACTCTGCATGGACAAGTTTTATTCTTTTAAATTTGGATCTTCCCCATTGATCACTCCTGGGCTTTCACAACTTGTATTATGAAGACTTACATTCTCTTGCACCTTAGTTTTGTGAATTTGTGGTGTTTGTTTTTCCCCCCACCTCATATTTATTTGTTTGTTTTAATTCTTATTGCAGCTTCAACAAGTTGTGGATTCTTTCATAATATATGCTTCTCAGCAACCTGTCAACAAGTTAGGCACAGAAGATACTGGGTCACCTTTTGGGCTTTCATTTGATGAACCTTCCAAGTTGGAGATGCCATGGACACAGTTCAACCCTTCAAACATAAGGCTTGCACCCTTCCCAACTCGTGAATATACGGATGATGAGTTCCAGTCTATTGTGAAGGAAGTCATGGGAGTGCTGTATGAATCTATTTTCTTTCTTAAGTTCCCGCCCTCCTGGTCCCCCAAAAAATAAAAAATTAATCAAGATGTGATCTATCTAGATGCTGTCTTCGATCCACTAGTTTAGTATTTTCAGTTGACAAGCTGTTATTTAACTTGGGATTTGGATGAACAGTTACCTGCTGGGATTTCTCTATCCAGTGTCTCGCCTAATCAGCTATTCTGTGTTTGAGAAGGTTTGGAAATTATTATTAACATGAATAAATCAAGGATTCTTGATGTCCTAACTGTCTTCAGAGATGATGTACTTTTTGGTTCTTGCAATTTCAGCACAGAGTCGTCCTTGTTTGTAGAAACACATGCTCTGAGAAAATTGTTAATTTCTAATACTTCAGGAACAGAAGATAAAAGAAGGTCTCTACATGATGGGTCTGAAAGATGAGATATTCTATCTTTCTTGGTTTATCACTTATGCTTTCCAGGTACAAAGCCTCCACAATTTGAGTAGATTGACACAATTGAATGCCTTTCTTGTACGAACAAAGATAGCTTGTCCTTTCACATTATGTTTTTTTTGTTTATTTGTCTCTACCAAATCCAAATTGGTTTGTAGAAATGAGATTGTGCTAATTTGCTTTTATTTAGGGTTTAAGTTTCATGGAAATGAGTTGAAAAAATGGTAATGCTGTTCTTTGTTGTTGGTACTCAAATTACTCTTTTTGATTGTATAGAGGAGATTAGTGCTTAAAAGTTTAAGATGATGTCATGCATTCTTCTCTTTAGATCCAATGTCTTTGTGAATTCTCATTTTTATTTTTATGCCTTCATTTTCATGCAGTTTGCAATTTCTTCAGGGATCATCACCCTATTCACAATGACTACCCTTTTCCAGCATAGTGATAAGTCGGTGGTTTTCACATACTTTTTTCTGTTTGGCCTCAGTGCAATAATGCTTTCATTCTTGATATCTACATTCTTCAGAAGAGCAAAAACAGCTGTAGCTGTTGGTACCCTTTCTTTTCTGGGGGCCTTCTTCCCTTACTACACTGTCAATGATGAGTCTGGTCCTTTGTGAGTATTCATACTTTGTGAAGTTCTAATTCCTGCCAAGGGAAATTTCTTCATTTCTTTAACTCTTGTACCATACATCGTATTGTGACTTGCAGGGTACTAAAGGTCATTGCTTCCTTGCTTTCTCCAACGGCTTTTGCTTTAGGTACTGTTAACTTTGCTGACTACGAGCGTGCTCATGTTGGACTTCGTTGGAGCAACATATGGCAGGTAACTTATTTTCAGTGATTTTGCAGTCTGATAGATCTTCTTCTTCTTTTTAAATTTCAGTTATATGATTTCTGCAGGCATCGTCCGGAGTGAATTTTTTGGTCTGTCTCCTGATGATGTTGCTTGACACACTTTTGTACTGTTTGATTGGTCTCTACCTAGACAAGGTATAATTTAAGAACTTCATTTTCATTGATTTGTTTTCTTGATTTATTTGGATATAGGTGAATGTGTTTCCAGAGGTGGTTACATTTTGTATAGGTGAATGTGTTTTCTTGATTTATTTCATGTTTTAAATTTTCTTGTAGTGTTGAAGTTTGATTCCTGGGCTATGGTTACTGTTATACTGACCCCTTAGTTTGCAATTTTTGTAAGATCAGTTCATTTCCTTGGTTAAACAGATATATCTGTAAAACATACTTAGTTGGAAATGACAAGCAGATATTCTGTTTCTACATTTAAATCTATATTTTAGATTTTTGATGGTTTTTACAAATGTCAAGTGACAGCTTATTAGCTTATGCTCCGGGGTATTCTTATTTTATTTCTCTTTATCTTTCTGAAAGTGGTGCAGATTTTGTTTGTTCCCCCTCCCCCCCCCCCCCCCCCCCCACAACAACAAAGTTATTCTCCTTACAGTACCATTATCTGAGTTTTAGCAATTGCTTATTTGTCAGGTCCTTCCAAGGGAAAATGGTATTCGTCAACCTTGGAATTTTCTATTTCCCAAGTGCATTTGGAGAAGGAAAAGTACCACTGAACATTCTGCTTGCAGTTCTGATACAAACCCTGGGAACAATGATTTTCCTGGAAATGATCCTTTTGTACCTGCTGTTGAAGCAATGAGCTTGGAGATGAAGCAACAAGAGCTTGATGGCAGGTAGGATGCTAAACTTTTCTAGCCTCAATAACGTTCTTATTTTCTCACACATATATTATTGCCTTTCCAGATGCATCCAGATAAGGAATCTGCGGAAGGTGTACACTGCTAACAAAAGGAGGTGTTGTGCTGTGAAGTCCTTACAGCTTACCTTACATGAAAATCAGATTCTTGCCCTTCTAGGTGGGGTCTTCCTTCTATTTTTTATCCCTGCCCTATTGTTGCATGAAAGAGAAAAGAAAGAGAGAAGAAACTGGGAAACTATTCTAGTTCTTATTTATTAAGTCTATCCATTCTTGCACTTTAGGTCACAATTTATTTCTTTTCCTCTGTCTTCCATCTCCTTGTATAAATGAGCACAATTTTCCCACTTTTTGCGTAATCAATCCTGCTTTGTTACATACTTGCTAATTCTGTATTTGCTGACAATCTCTAATTATTGCTGGTAAAAAGTCGGAAGTGGTAAAAAGTCAGAAGTTTATTTATTTATTTATTTTTGCTGGGGGAAAAGGTTGAAAGTTTATTATTATCTTAAACCTATGATAAATGGCATTGCGCCTGTTCAACTGATTTAATGGTACTTGAAACTGCTGTGGACTGCTGTTGAACCTGCATGGGGAAAAAGGGCCAGCCAAGCAGCATATATCTCTACCTTATAAGATAGTTAAGGAGACAAATCAGCCTTCTTAGGAAAGTAAACTGAACTTATTATTGAAATAGCAGTATAATGAACGAGTCAGGAAGCTAAATAAAACACCAGAACAACAATCCTAAGACATAATCTCGCCAGGTGGGGTCAGATACATAAATTCTAAGCCTTCATGCATCTCTATCCATGGCTGTATCCTTTGTGCGGTCATTATTGCTTATGGCATATCTAAGGGTTCCCCACTAAGTCTTCACACCTCTGTGGGCTGTGTAACCGGCTGTGAATCTCAGGCCAAGGCTTAAAGATCACGAAGCCTAAAAGCCATTCATCTTATTCTAATTGAAAAGTCTCCAAAGTCAATAAAAGAAAGAAAACTAAATCACTAAACACTAATATCCTCAATGTTGAAATAATAGAAAATAAAATATCCTTAAATTGTGTCCAGTGATTTCCCCCAATCTTAGTCCCGCTCTAATCCTCTTGATCCAAATCACCTAAAAAAATGTTAGGTAGAGTGGTGAACTAATAGCCCAATGAGGGTTATCGTGCATAATAGATCAATATCCAAAATAATATATTTCATATGTATAGAATGAGAAAAAAATTTCGATTCCAAACATTCTCAAATATTCCCATTGCATGGGAACCATTATATAAATACAAATATCCAAGGGAACCATAACAATCCATGATCAAATCATCATCAACAATATATATCTCAATGAGCAGTATAGCCTTGGATCCATCATTGCATAAAGAGACTCAGTATCATACATGGGATCTACCCCTAGGTACGCCAATGGAACGACCAGACCATACAAATATACCAGTCTCTTGTCCTCTTGTTGAGAAATAAAACCTCGGTACCATATAAGTAGCTGAATTCCAGTTGCCAGAGTAACTGCTGGTCTTCTCCACAGTCCCACAACAATTTAAAATCATATGCCAACAACATCAATAAATCTTTTCACCTTTCTCAAATCCAGGTTCTTTATTTGTTTTCATAATCGTCACATTTTATATATCAAATAACAGAATTGAGAATATATGAATCATGTCAAAAAAACTTTTCAATCATGCATGAGAATAATCTTCAAAACATATACTATTGTAGACATAACTACTCACATGATTCCTGTTGAGAAATAATGCACAAAATATAGTCCTCAATGTGCTTAACTAAGCCGTCATATAATAATTTCATGTCATTTAAATTCTTCTCAGAATATAATCTATGGGTATTTTTGTACTTTTGCAAGATTTTAGGGCTTTTTTTTTTTATTTTCCAAACTCTTGGACCCTCTGTAATTTTTCAAAACTGCAAGGTCTTTCTGGCGTTTTCTTAAAATATATGGGTTTTTTGATTAGAGGGCTTAATGTGCAATTAAGAAAGCTCAAATTGTATCAGGTATACCCAAATTGGATCTTGGGTCACAATTGGGCATCCTGATACTGTGAAATCGAAATGGGCTAAAGTCCCTTTCTAATTTTTAGTCAATAGAAAAAGACAAGGGCTCAATTGCTTTGGTGCCCCTTCAGTCTCATTGTTGACCTAGTGATGGTCAAACAATGTTGATTGGCAGTTAATCGCGGTTGACAACTTTCATGGTGGCCAATGAGGGGTTTCATATGTTGCTGCTGTGAATAAAGAATGAAAGAATAGCGAAGGGAAGTATTTGTACCTCAGTTTGTTGCTGGCAAAGGATTTCTTTACACCTTTTGGTCTTCTTTGCTAACTCTTCTTCCTGCTTGGCTCTGTTGATGCTTCATTCTTTTTGCTTGAATCATCGAAAACCCCTAGTAACCTTCTGTGCCATCAGACTCTCACTACTGAATGATTTGATGATTTAATCATTTTCTAAACCTGGTATTTATAAGCCTCTTAGGGTTTATCCAAAGTCTCTGTGGTTTTGGAATCAATGATCCTTTTTGTTTCCAAATCTGATTTATCCTAATCCTTACCAAATTCTCTTCAATTAATCTTTACATCTGTTTTTTTATTTATCCTCAGTTTTACATCTTGATCATAATCCTTCTCAAACCCATACACAATTCGTTAATCTGATCTCCAACAGTTTCGACAGCCCTATCTTTTTTTGGATTTCCTTTTATTTATTTACTTATTTATTTTCCTGGATGTTACAAGTTTCTTTTGTCTTTCCCCTCCCCTCTTGCTAGAAATATCCTCCATTTCATCCACTCATTGAATAGGAGCTTTCTGGTCTTATTCTCATATGTCCAAATCATTCCTAATTGTGACTCTCGCATCTTACCTTCAATAGCTACTGCTGCAACCTTATTATGTGTGATTTCATTTCTTTATTTTGTCATTCTTAATTGGATGTCTCCCTAATACCTTGATATGTGGTTAGGCTCTCAGTTTCTGTTTCGGTTCCTGGTCTCCTCTTCATTATCGGGTTTCACTTCTCTCACACCATTTATCACACATATATCATAATGTTAAACTAAGATAACCTCAAGTATGAGTTTATCACAAAATCCTCATTTCATATACATCTCATGTGTAACTTTAATACATTCATATATCATTAGACATAGTTTAATGATTTATACTTGATTTTATACAATCTTTCAACCTTCTTCTAGCCCATGCAGGTCTTCTTTCCCATCCCTTGTATGGCTTGACATCTTAAAATGCAATGGCCGAGAAAACTTTCTCAGTAAGGCATACATGGCATGCACACACATGGTTAATGCTCAAACACACACAACATGGGGGCAACTTCTTTCAACACATTTTTACTTTTGGGGAACCCTATGTTCATGTTCACGCTCCATACTTGAGAACATTATTTTAATGTCCCAATGTCAGTTCACCTTTGACCTTCAACATGTTTCCCAACCAAGAGGGTTGTACCCCGTACCTGACAATGAGCCCATAGTGCAAGGGGATTCCAACTCACCCACTACAATATAGTCATCATATATAAGCTATATTACCATGAGCCCGCCTCTTCACGAACATCATACTCATTTCGTGCACTCATGCAATGCACTTCAAATCCTGTATTATGCTGCCACAGATTTTTCATGCACAAATCATTTAACATGCCATGCATAATAAACCATATAATGCATCTTACTTAGGTAACATTGATGGAGATTCAAGCCTTTCAATTTTTCCTTCTTTCCAGCAGAATTTCCTTCCATTCTCTTTCTTTTCTTTTCCTTTCTTTCCTTTCCTTTTCTCCTTTCCACATTGAGAGCTTCTTTCTCCACCTCATAGTGCTTTGAAATCAATTGGTTGAAGCCTATTTATAGCGGAGTTCAAGCCATGGAAGATGCTGTGATGTATCTTCTTTGGTTGCTGCCACCAAGCCTTTCTTGGCGGCACCCCCTTGTGTGACACCCATCTGCCTGTTTCGGCTGCAAGCAGGTGCAACATACTCCTTTCTAGAATATTCTTGCACATTCTTCCATCCTCTAGATTGTTGGAGATTGTCTAGGTAATTTGAAACTCCTTCAAATGCTTAATTAATCCATTAATCTCTTTAATTAACCCCTAACCCAACTTCCATAAATCTGATCCAAATTTAATAAATTTTATACCATTAGAATCCTCTTTTTATTCCTAAACAACAACAACATATCCAGCCTTTATCTCACTATATGGGGTCGGGTACATGAATTCTAGACTTTCATATATTTCTGTTTTTTGTCATATCTTTATTTAGATCCATACACTTCATATCAAACTTTAATGTCTCTCCCAAAATCTTCTTTGATCTGCCTCTATCTCTTTTTTTGACTAATTGTTCAATTTTATCAACTCTCATCACAGGAGCGTTTCTTGGTCTCCTTCTCACATGACCAAACCATCTTAGTCTAGTCTCTCTCATCTTAGTCTAAACATATAAAATTGCAGCTTCCTCTACATTGCAAATCCTTCTTCCACATGAAGGAACACCTCACGTTCATCTCCGATCCTTCCCAAATCAGGCTGCGGCTATGGTTTCTGGCCACCTCCAGCTTTGCTGCAGTAACCCTAGGATACATTCATTCTTAGCTTACTGTGAGAGGTGTACATACATGCACTTATATGCATGCATATCAATTGTTTTATTGCCACCTCATGATTTATCGGCCACCTCTTGCTTTCATTTATATTCCGAGCACATCTTTTATGTTACTGCTGTCATCTCAAAATCAATTAATTTCTTAATTGCTATAGGAACCCCTGCATATCACTTAAAATTATTAAGAATGCTACTTTAACTTCTTTCCACTAATCACCATGTCTCATGAACGTTGTGAGGGTATGGGGTGTTACAGAACACACGTTAGCTTTAGGGTGATATAAGTTGGTATTTTTGATAATTACTCATCAACTTTTGTCAAGATGGACAATGATATATATAAATTATTTGTCAAGCATATTCAGTATTATTAATCCCTTTTCAAAATTGTTGAAAAGTCAGTCACATACCCATTTTGGATAAGATATGCTTTTTATGTGATAATCATAGACTTCTATAAATATAAGTGAGAGTAAGCCATTTATCAGAAGCCAGAATGATGAAAAGGGTGTTCTCAATGCATGAGGGTTCCTGGTTTGTAAGGGTTGGGGAAGGGCTGTTTTTGTACACAACCTTACCTTACCATTGCTTTGCAAAGAGGCTGTTTTTTACAACTTTTGAACCCGCCACTTTTCATCACAAAAAGGAGCAACCTTACTGTTGCTACCTAGGAAACATTGCTTGTTTTACTAAATATCTTTGTAATGTACATTCAAGTTCTATCCTTTTTATATTTCTCTTTATTGTAATTATTGCCATGCTTTATTTTTAATTATTTATATGTGAAGGACATAATGGAGCTGGGAAAAGCACGACGATTTCAATGCTTGTTGGACTAATTCCTCCTACTTCTGGGGATGCTTTGGTCTTTGGGAGGAATATTTTAACTGACATGGTAATGTTAATTTTTAGAGGCTTGCTTCCTTTAAGCTTCTATACTTTCTCCTGCATGCAATTTTCTTATGCTCTTCTCTTTCTCTTGGTTGTTACCTGTTACTTTTGTGTTAGTGCTGTCTGCTGGCTAAGTTAGGAGAATTAACAGGGTTGTTGGTTGACTCTCCTAGATAGCATACCTGACACAGTTCAATGTTTGAAATGGGAACTTAGAAAGTCTGTTACATTCTCCGTACTCCCTAAGCTGGAAACAGAGAAAAAGGCTTACTATTGTTTGTTCCTTTTGTAGATAAATTGCCTTGAAGTGTTTGTGGCATTTGTAGGATATTAACTGGAGATTGTTACCACATTTCTGCAAGTGAGGACATACATACTGGAAGCTGCTTTACTTATATTGAGGTGCCTTGGGAGCTCTCTAGGAACGGTTCTAAAAATAATGTATTTTAGGTTTGTTGATTTGTTTGGGTCTTTGGGACAGTGATTAGTAGTTCAAATATTGTATTACTTATGATGATTAGAGGAAAAGAGCATGAAGTAGAATGCAATGGCATGAGAAAGTGCAAAAGCTTAGTATTGTGCGTATGTACTTGTGGGAGTTAGAATTATTAATTGGAATATATGGGATTGGATGCCATTTGTAATAAAGTGGTGGCACAGGCCTTCTTGAAAGATTGGTTAACAAACCTGATATTTTAGGAAGCAAAGATGGAAAAGTTTTGGGTGGAGGTGATAAGCAGTGTCTGGCTATAGGTTGGGTGCACTTGAGAGATGAAAGTACAATAGTATTGTGCAAATGGAGAAAGAAGATTGAAATTCATCTTTGCTGTGTGGAAGATATTTTAGATGGTGAGTGCAAGTCCATATGGTTCTTTGTAAGGAGTGTTTCAGAATTGAGTTGCATGAGGAGTAGTGGCCTTGCCTTTGTATGGGAGGTTCTTGGTGTTTCAAAGGGGACTTACATACCTTTTGTTTCCATAGAGTGGGTTGTTAGGTGTTTTCATCCCGTGCAATTGTCTTGACACTGGTACTTTCAGGATTGACCAACTCTTTCTGTCCTTGAGTATGGAAGAGCTTTTTCCAGATGTGCTTTAGTGCCCTCTTACTAGTATGGGCTCAGATTACTTCTCCTATAAACAACATGTGAAAATATATTCTTGTGAGAAAATAATTATTGTTGAAGGAATTAAGGCTTGTTGACATCTTTGTTTGTATTCTGTCTTTAGTTTGTATTCTGTTTTAGTGTTGGTTTTAGTTGTTTGTTTGATTAGAGCTTAGTTCATGTCTTGTAAGCTGTTATGTTGTAAGTGTTATTAAGAGGTTAAGCCTGTCATGTAAATAGGCTTAACCTCTCTGTTTCGAATACAATTTGGATGAGGCATTATTTCAGAATTCTTTTACTTCTCTCATCGTTTTTCTCAAATCCTTAATCAACTTCATAATTATGAGAGAAAAACCTAAGAGATCAGTCTCTCTTAGCTTGTTATTTATAATAGGCATAATGGGCCTTAAACACCTACGGGCTTAACCTATAGGCTTAGTCTAATTATAAATAATTACAAATAGAACACACACATACAATAATTACAATTATACTAATAATTCTAACACTCCCCCTCAAGTTGGAGCATAAATATCATATGCACCAAGCTTGTTACAAATATATTCCATTTGAGGACCCTTTAAAGACTTGGCGAAGACATATGCAAGTTGATCATTGGAGTTAACAGACTCTGTAACAATAACACCTTCAACCAGCTTTTCTTTAATAAAGTGACAGTTGATTTCAATATGCTTAGTCCACTCATGGAACACTGGATTGGAAATAATGTGTAAGGTAGCCTGATTATCACAAACAAGCTTCATAGGGGACACTTCACAAGATTTGAGTTCTTGCACGAGTTGTTTTAGCTAGATGAACTCACAAGTTGCTTTAACCATAGCCCGATACTCTGCCTCTGCACTAGATCTAACTACTACATTCTGTTTCTTACTTTTTCAAGAAATCGGATTTCCTCCCACAAGAACACAATACCTAGAGGTTAACCGACGATCAAAAGGAGATCCTGCTCAATCTACATCTGCATAACAACAAATATATGTGTGTCCCTTATCCTTATAGAGTAGCCCTTTGCCTGACGCTCTTTTGATATACCTTAGAATCCGAATAACAACATCCCAGTGAGAATCACATAGAGAACTGAGGAATTGACTAACTACACTCACAGCGAAAGCAATGTCAGGACAAGTGACTGTGAGATAGTTCAACTTGCCTACCAGTCTCCTATACCTTTCAGGATTTGAATAAAGCTCCCTCTGTCTTAGCAAAAGTCAGACATTCGGATCCATTGGGGTATCAACTGGTTTGCAATTCACCATACCAGTTTCTTCTAAGATGTCAATGGCATACTTCTAAGAAATTGAGATACCATCTCCTGATTGAGCAACTTCAATACCCAAGAAATACCGAAGTCGGCCTAGGTCTTTGGTCTAAAAGTGTTGATGTAGATGTTCCTTCAGCTTCTGTATTCCAACCTAATTACTTCATGTGATAACAATGTCATCTACATAAACAACAAGGTAGATACATAAGGAAGAAGCATAACGATAGAAAATCAAATGATCAGCTTCACTTCGAGTGAAACCAAAGACTTGAACTACAGTGCTGAATCTGCCAAACCACGCCCGTGGAGATTGTTTCAGACCATAGAGAGACTTTTTGAGTTTGCAGACTACATTGGACTCCCCCTGAGCAACAAAACCAAGTGGTTGCTTCGTATATATCTCTTCCTGCAAAGCACTATGAAGAAAGGCATTTTTAATATCGAGCTGATAGAGTGGCCAATGACGCTTAGCAGTCAGAGAGAGAAAGAGATGAATAGAGGCCGTTTTCGCAACATGAGATAAGGTATCACTGTAATCTAGCCCATAAACCTGTGTAAAGTTTTTGGCAACCAAACGGGCTTTAAGATGTTTCACCTGTCCATTAGGACCCACTTTGGGAGTGAATACCCATTGGCAACCAATGGGGGTCTTTTCTAGTGGTAAAGGCACTAAATCCCAAGTACCATTCGAATGTAAGTCGTCAATCTCATTTAACATAGGCTGGCGCTAACTAGAATGGGACCGAGCTTCACTTGTGGTTTTAGGAATAGAAACAGAGGAAAGACTCAAAACAAAGACACTATAAGAAGGAGACAAACGATCATAGTATAAAAAGTTATAAATATGATGGTGATTACAGAGTATACCATGTACCTTTGCGAAGAGTAACAGGGAGATTGTTGGGCTTAGGATTCGGGGTAGGAGGGACCATAAACGGAGAGAGCGAGTCAAGAGAGTCCTGGGCTAGAGGAATGCTGGCGCCGGTAACAGGATGGGGACGGCAGTGATATGTAAAAAGTGGAGGAGCTGTGGAAGGTGGACCGAAAAATGGTAGGGTAGGCATCACAGGGAAGGAGACAGATGGACCCGATGAGGACAACAAAAGAAAAAAAAAGGAACAGGCAAAACCTGGTGAAGACTGTGAATCAGGCTGAGCAACCAAAAAGAAAGGCTGTTGTTTAAAGAATGTGACATCAGCAAACATAAGATAGTGGTTCAGCTTAGGAGAGTAACACTTGTAGCCTTTTTGCAACCAGGAATAGTCAAGTAAGATACACTTGAGAGATTTTGCAGCAAGCTTATCCTGTCCAAGTGAAAAAGAATGCACAAAATAGATACATCCAAAAACACGAAGAGGAATAGAATAAAGCGGTTGTGTAGGGAACAAAAAGGAATGAGGAATTTGGTCTTGTAATGTTGAAGATGGCATGCGATTGATTAGATAACATGCAGTTAGAATAGGATCTTCCCAAAATTTGGTGGGAAGATTGGCACGTAAAAGGAGCGTCCGTGCAGTCTCAATAAGATGGCGATTTTTACGCTGAGCAACACTATTTTGTTGAGGTGTGTAAGTATAAGAGGATTGGTGCAGGATGCCATTAGTAGTTATAAAGTTAGTAAATTGAGAAGAAAAATACTCAGGGGCATTATCACTATGTATGGCATGTATAGAAACTCTGAACAGAAAAATAAACAATAGTGTATTTGAGGAAGAATGAAATCAATCAAAACTCTGATATTTGCATTGATCGAACACCATATAAATACAACTCATGACCTACGACTTTTACTCCTAGAGATAAATAATACAATATCTAACCAAGCTACTAATTTACAGATAAATAGTATACAATATCTTAAGTTGAACTCATCTTTTTATTTCCTATTTTTTTGCTTCTTGATAACCTGATAATTAGCAAATTATCCTTCTATTCGAATGCTTCTTATCTCGGCTTCTTCTACTTAATCTTGATCTCCAACAAACTCCAAACTGTGTTTTTATTTTAGTAGTAAATGTCTGAAAGATAGAAAACAACTCGGACCGACTTTTTATAAGAAACAACCAGGTGCAACGAGAAAAGTCATCAATGAAAGTAGCAAAATATGAAAAACCAAGAATAAAATTCACACGATTGGGCCCCCAAACATTAGAGTATACAAGGGAAAATGGAGCCTCAACTCTATTATTGACTCGACGAGAAAAAGAATTACGAGCGTGTTTACCACGCTGACACGACTCACAATTAAACATGGACAATGACGACAAACTAGAACTAATTTCTTCAATTTGGAGAGGTTGGGATGACCAAGATGATAGTGGAGAAGATCTGGGGAAGCGACACTGGTGCAAGCTACCGGCGAACTAGACACAACAAGATGATAGTGATCCTGTGACTCACGCCTGGGGCCAATCGTTCGCCCCGTACCCTGGTCCTGAACACAGACAGGGGTAGGAGTAAAGATAACAAAACAGTTAAGGGTTTTGGTGAGTTGGCTAACTAAAATCAAATTAAAAGGACTATCAAGAACATAAAAAACAAAATTTAATGAGAAAGATGAGGTGGGTGTGATTTGGTCGATCCCTTTAACTGCAATTTTGATACCATAAGCCAGGGTAATAGTAGGCAAGGTATCAGAATAGGTGAGTGAGGAGAAAAGAAATTCATTACCACACATATGGTTAGTGGCACCTAGAATCTATAATCAAAGGACCAACATATGAGCCTTGAGCAACAAAAGCAACGGGATTACTAGGATGAGACTGTTGGGTGGCCTGGAACTTCAGGAAGGCATCATACGCAACTGCAGACATACGTACCAATTGCGAACCTGGTGGAGATTGAGCAGGATTAGGATCGCTCTGAAATACATGAGCTGCACTGGTAGATGATGCAGGTGGAACAGCTGACTGATCATGTTTCTTCCATCATTTGTCCTCAAGACGACCCAGTTTCTTACAAAAGGTACATTGTGGATGTGGGCGATTATTATTGCGTCCTCTATTTCCTCCTAAGGTGGAAGCTTGAGACACAAGAGCTGAAGATTCGATTGGAGGAACAACATAAGAAGAAGAGGACATACCATGCGCACCTATCATATTCAACAATCTTTTAAAAGAGTCCTTATGGTAGGACTAGCGGAGCTGGTCAAGATTTGATGCCTAATGACGTCAAACTCTTATTTCAAGCCGGAGAGAGCAATAACCATAAAAAACTTCTCTCTTTGAGCAATCTATTCGGTGCGGGTTGTAGTAAGAGAAAGAAAAACATCAAATTCTTGCATGAGAGCTTGAAGCTGCCCTAGATAGATTTCATGGACGACTCTTGCTTGAAATTCTTGATATTGGAGACCACAGTGTACAAACATTGGATGTCGTTTGTATAACACTCTTCAGTTTCTTTCCACACATCAACACAAGTTTCAATTTGGTGAAACAACTGTATGATGGAAGCAATAAGCATCAATAGACTGCCATAGGAGGCTACATAACTGAGCATCAACTTGTTCCCATCTAGCCCAATTAGCTTCTAGCACACTTTCAACCTTTGTGATAAGATGATCTGCTTGGCCTTGCCCTTTGAATCACTTTTTGACAGAGGCTGCCCATGAGAGATAATTGATAGACTCTATCAACTTGACAGTGGTAATATTGGTTGTCCCAAGATTGGAGATAGTAAAGGATTGAGAGGCAGCAGGGGCAACAGATGCTGGAGCTGGAGTAGCATTGGCAGAAACTGCGTTAGTGAGATCAGACATGACGAGGACTTTGACACCGAAAACAGCTTGAGGGGTTGTCGGAGTTCAGATCTGGAGAAGCCAGAGAGAAGTGGCCGGCGAACGCGTTGTCACACGTCGGCGGCGAGTGGGGTCTTGTGGGTGGTTTGTCAACGGTGGGTCTTCGGTGGTCGGCCGGACTAATGGTGGCGAACCCTAGGCTGGTGGCGGTGTTAGCAAGTGGTGGCTAGACAGTGGTGTTCTGGCATGGGCAGTGACGGTGAAGGCGACGGCTAGGATTTTTCTCATTGGTGGCTCTAATATCATGTGAGAAAATAATTATAAGAGAAAAACTTAAGAGATTAGTCTCTCTTAACTTGTTATTTATAATAGGTATAATGGGCCTTAAATACCTATGGGCTTAATCTAATTATAAATAATTACAAATAGAACACACACATACAATAATTACAATATATACAATTATACTAATAATTCTGACAATTCCTTTATTGTGTTCCTATTGTATATCCTGCATTTTCTGAAAGTCAGTTTGTTCATCTTGCGTTGTGTCACTATATTTGTGTTTTTTCAAGGAATGATTCCAAACAGAGAGTGATCTTGGTGGTGGAAATGCATGTAGTGAACTGCTATAAATGTTTGTTAGATTCATGTGGCTTATTTATTTCTCCCTCAATCCTCACAAAGGGGGAGACTCATGCAATTGTGTGGGGGGATGGGTAACTCAACCTAATGGCGTGGACATGTACAAGGTTGTGTTGGATTATTGTTGTTTTAGGCATTTATTGTATGAATGTTATGGGAAGAATGGGTTTTGAGTGCAAGAAGAGATGGTGGATTTAATTTTGTATATCTTTTGTCAGATGTTATGTGCTTCTTGATGGAGCATGGTCACCAGGTTTGCTTCTGCGCACATGAATTGCTTTCCAGCTTGGACACTTGGGAAAGTGGTGCACTGGTGTCCTAGAATGCCATGGAACGTACTAGCTCACATAGATTGAAGACCCAAATTAAAGAGAATGAAGAGACTTCAAGACTCGAATGGGAAAATTCATCACAGAAACAGAAAAATTGAACCAAAAAGCCCCAAAATTCTTAACAAACCTAAAATGAATGATGAAAAAACTTGGGAACACCCATTTGTGGCTTTGACACCACCTTGTAACAACCTAATGCTTCTTGTCACTGCAATCAAGGTGAAAAGCCATGATATAATGGAAATTAGTCAGGGCAACTAAGTTTTCCCTAGAAGCTGAGTGAGTGGAAGAGCGTGGGGAAAGAGAGAGATCAAAGTATAACAAAATAAAGTTAGCCAAAATGGGCCAACCCTTGTTATGAGGGGTTATGCATTCAAGGGATAGAAGGTACCCACCATGTGCCATTGTGCCCATCCCTTGTATGTGCATGACCCATGTGTATATTGGTCCTTGTGGATTGGCTAATGGCCTTCCGACATTGGGCCTAACATTAAATGAATAGAAAAGATACGTTTTTTTTGTTTGGCATTGAAACATGCTACAAGCCAAAGTGGTGAATTGAGGGCGCCTATCCCCTATTGTGTTTTGAGCGAAATGGCATACTATGTCCTTGTATTATGTTCCACGAACTAGGTAACTGTTTGTATAGACTGCATATTATAAGCGTATTTATGTAAATACGTGTATATTTCCTTTCTTGTATTATTTGATCGTGCGTGCGTGTCATAATCAAGGAGCATATAGTTAGATTAATTATGTCTTTCTACATGGTATCAAAGCCAAACCATATTTCTACTAGAAACCCTAATTACCTAAAAAACCCTAGCCCTAATTACAAACAACAATAGTTGCTGCTGCCACCAGTTCTTGTCATTGTCATTGCCGCCAATCATTATTGTCATCGTTGTTGGTACTGAGCATGTTTCTCTCTCTAATCGCATCCCTTACAATTTCCACAACCTTTGCATACATTCATGTTTGATCTTTGGTCATTTGAGTTTGAATCATTCTGTGTCATGAATCCTTATCCTTTGGTGACACCTTGGTCTGACAAGATTCTAGCCTTCTCTCTCAAATTGGACAAGACCAATCGCCTTCCTTTTTAGGTCTGACGAGTCTTGCAATCTCTTCTCTTAGATCCAACATGATCCATAGCCTTCTCTCTCAGATGGGATGCAACCCAGTCTTCTTGCATGACTCTCCATCATCTCTCTTGTTGCACTTTATCGGGTGTGCTTCTCAATCTTCTTGCTAGTTGTCGTATTGTACTCTCATTTTGGTCCTTCTGGGTTTTCTTTGAGTTGCTTCTTTGTTGTTTGGAGGTTTTTTTTTTTCTGAGGAGGTCAATGGAAACAGCCGAGATAAGACATCATCCATTGAAAGAATAGTCTCACTAGCCAAAATTTGTTAATGAATACGCTCAAGATCTCACCAAAGTTCTAATAGCGCAAGTACCATAAATAATTTCTCCTGATGAGTCTCTTGTTGATTAGGACTTATAGTAATAGCATTAGTTCCTTAAATTCTTCCATGGAGGCCTGTATTTGTCCGAGAAAAGTCTGCATTTTCATATCTTGTTGCTTCAAATTCACAATGTCACTAACCACAGTATAAAAATGAGAGGTATCACTGGTGCAGAGCTTGCGTGCCTGTGCCCTGAAAGTATTAACAAGTTTTTTAGGGCTGAAAAATATTAATGAGTTTATGATCAATAGCAGGGATGTCATCAAACTATTAGTTAAATGCTCTTCCTCGCCCTGTTCCATAAACCATAATTTAAATATGCATACCAAGACACATAATTTTCAGCACCAATCAATTTTGCAGTAGTGATAACTGGAGTTCTTGACAAAGCAGGGGCAGAAATACTAGAGGTACTTGATTTAGGTGCAGTAACACCACTAGAGGTATCTGCAATTGTAGACATGATACCAGGTAACAAGTGGATTGAAGAGAGCTCTGCCTAGGATGACACAGAAATATTGTAAAACCAAAACAACAAAGAAATAACTGAAAGAAACCCCATAAACAGAACTGATGATGTGATTGAAGGCAAGATTGAAATATCCCAACCTGAAATGACAAGATTACCGCAACCAGAATAGGAAGAGAGAGGACTGAGAGTCATGTGCAAGTGTCGCTTAACGATACTCCAATCTGATATGAGAATCCAGTGTTGCACAAGAGTCATGCAACAATACCCCAAAGTGAAATGACAACACAGAGTTGCGCACAAGGGAATGGGTGGATGTGGGTGCCGGAGATTTGAGTGTGCGGGAGATGAAGAATCAGACCTGGTTGCATAACAGTTGTAGGCTAATTGCTCTTTGCTCCTTTATTATATCATAAACCTATTTGAAGGTAAAATCCTCACTAAAAGATAATTACCTTAGTTATAATTAATCTTAACTAAATAAATAAAATATAAAATACTAAATTAAAATGTGATGGTCCGCCTTAGGCCAGAGCAGTTTCTTCCTAGAACAGTCTCCAAGTTGCGGGCTCGAAGTGCAGGTCCTTTTAAAATTTTAGAATGAGTTGGACCAAGTGCATGTCATTGATACACCACTTGACTTTGATGTTAGCTCTACATTAAATGTTGAGGATCTTGTTGCATATGGAGGCCATATTTCTCTAGCTGATGATCCTTTCATTGATTCACCTATTGGATCTGAACACAACTTTAACACTTCATTGCCCTTTCCTCTTCCAAGGATTTGAACTCGAATAGGGTCAAACTCTACGCTTAGACCTGCTAGAAACTCAAATACTCGATCTCATTCAATGAACTCCTTCAAGGTTTGGGCATCCTCACTGTCTTTCATCTTCAAATTCTAATAGTGATCAAATTTTGTAGAATTAATTGAGAGGAGAATGATCTTCGGTTTCATTTGATAGTGCTCAATATATACATGATTAGGAGATAGAAGTCCTACCTAATATACAAGTCTAATCTATCTATAAGTACAAAATCTAATCTATTTAAATTTACAAATTATCTGTCTGCAAAATAGAAATAACCAGCTAACTAATAGGAGAGATATTCGGCCTTATCTCTAGCTTTGAATGCTCCGAATATTTAGGAGCATTATCTCAGATGTAACTTCCTGATAATGCCACTGATTTCTTTTTAATTCTCCGCAAGTTCTAACTACAAGCCATTCAATGTATTGTAATAGTCAGTCGCAGAAAAACTTGGCTTTTTCATAGATGCGATTCTGGTTTTGTTTTCATACATCAAGGCTACATCCTTTGTTTTCGAGTATGTCTTTTGAACAGTCTCCCATACCTCTTGGGCAGTGGATAGAATCATGCAGTTGCGTCTAATTTCAGGCTGCATAGAGTTCTACAGCCATGACATAATTGCCGAATCGTCCTTGTCCCATGTTGCAAATCTTGGGACATCTTTTGTGGCCCCTTTCCATCAAGATGACTCAGTTTCCCTTTTCCCTTAAAGAACGTTCTCACCACTTGAGACCATTGCAGATAGTTTGTCCCATCTAACTGGTAGGATGGGTTGAGATTCTGGAAGTCGTTCGCTGCAGTGCTGTTTACAGATCCTGTCAGCATACTGGTGTTAGGATCAGCTGAGGAGCGGCTAGGGTTGCTAGTTGCAGAGATTGAAGACATCTTGCAAAAATTGGAGATGACGTGTCAGCGAACAGATCAACACCAAACAGATCGATTCACTGATCTAAATCGACTCACGGCAAGGTCACAGCAACTTGCCAGAGCAGGAAGCTGTGACTCTGGGGAGGGAGTCCAAATGACAGAGATGGGAAGCCGGAATCTAAAGGTCACCGGAATAGGGATGGTGCGATGCTGAAGAGGAAGCTGGAACGTCAGAGATGTGAAGCCAGAATTAACAAGTCACCGGAACTAGAGATAACATAACGAGCAACGATAGTCAAGGGCGCTGGAAATAGCAGCAGCAGCTGCAGCACCTTCTCGATTTGGGTCACCTTCTCAATTTGGGTCAGCGAAGAACAGGCAATTAAGGCCGGCAGGGAAAAACAAACCTAGAAGCGATGGTAGCGGCAATGGAGGCCGATGGAAAAGACTGCTAGGGATGATGGTAGCAGTGATGAAGGTGATGGAAATGAAGGCCAGAAACCGGCTATGAAGGCCAGAGAAACAAAGGGTCGCAGAAAAAGATGGCAATGAATGCTGTAGAACTGAAATGCCCTAGGAAACAAACTGCTCTGATACCATGTAAAGAAAGCTGTAATTGGTTTTCCGTATATTCATCGTAGGGCCAATCACCCTATATATCCAAGTAGAGAATTGCAAAGTAGGAAAGATTACAGGAAGGAAACTATGAGGAGAGGAAACCTAATCAAATTTGTACAAAAAAGTCAACCGATAATTATAGAAAGATTCCCACAACCAATCCCACAATCACAGGAGATTGATTGGGCTAAATCTGGTCGGATTGATTCTCCAACACCATCCAACCATTTTCTTTTTGTATTTTGATTTATCTTATTTTATATAGTTTATATTCTTATTTATTTTGTTAGGATAATTATAACTAGGTTAATAATTTTGTAGTTTGGATTTTAGCCGATAATAGGCTTATGATGTAAACTTAGATTACACTTTTGATTATTTCATATTGATGATTTCCTCTGATTCCTCTGATCTCTCTCTCAATCTTCTTCTTCTCCCTTCCCCCCTAATTCTTATTTTCTTCTTCTTCAACTTCTAAGAACTTTTTGACTGCTCTAAATCACTTATGGTGTCATGCAACTTATGTTTGGCGCAAGGAACTTTTAGAGTTTTTGATGATGTAGAGAATAGGAGTTTTTGTGTTCAGGTAATTACTTCCAGGCTTTTTTTATTTCTTAAGATTCTTGTTTCTTCTCTGGATGCTTTTTTCAACTTGACATGCTATTTTGGTAGTTTTAGTTGTTTTCTTTTCTTGTTCCCTTTGTATTGGATTCACCCTCTTTTGTTTATTTATCAATAAAAAACACAATGTTCATTTGGCCTAGGCTCCAGGTTTTCTCCTTTCTGTGGTTTCCTTTTCTTATGTCCAAGCCAAGTTGAATGTATACTTGAATTGAATGTTTTAAATTTGTCCAGTGCTAGTTGGAAAAGATGTTAGGCATATTCTATTGGTTTTTTATACATCTATTTTTCATTGTCTCTATTCTTAAAGCATATTTTTCCCTAATTCATTTTCCATTTTACATTGAAGGTTATGAAAATTGCCTATTATACTCTTTGGCAACTTGAAATTGCAATTATCTATAGTTTGATGGATAGCAGTACTAGTGTTATTATCTTACTGAATTACGGCCTTCTATTTTTTTTAGTTGAGCTCTTCAAATTCAGTAATTGGTTTGTGAATTTTACAGGATCAGATAAGGAAAGAATTGGGTGTTTGTCCCCAGAATGATATTCTTTTTCCTGAATTGACTGTAAGTAGCAGCTTATTTGTGCCTTTTGTTCTGTCTCTGATATCTTCCTAGTGTCAGTTGTAAAAATAAATGATTGGAAGAGTAAAAAAACTTCACTTGTATGAACTTGTTATGGGCTTGCTTAGAATTTGAGTTGTTACTTGCAGGATTATTCAGATTTTCCTGACATATATTACTCTCATACTAATGTTTTCTCCCTTGGGAACTTCTTACTTCCTTATTTACTTTATTAGTCTCCTGGAGAGAAAATCTTAACCAGTCAATCAGATATGTTCAGTAATGAATCTGTTTGGAAGGGTATGTATCACCTTAATTCCTCCACATCTAACCTTTGTAAAGGCAACCGAGTTATGATTCTCTTATAAATAATTAAGTTACTGAAGTTTATTCAAATCATGATATCAGGATGCTGCACTGTTTCAGAGTTTGAGAATGATTTATATTCATGGCATTATCATAAGTGAATATTTGTAACTCAAATATTGGAAACTGGGACTGTGCTGGCTCTGTTGTGACTATCCAATTTGGTTATGCTTCAGCATGGCAGTTAGTCTAACTCTTATTATTACTGTTATCAGGTGAAGGAGCATTTAGAAATATTTGCTAATTTGAAAGGTGTGAAGAAAGAATCTCTGGAGAAGGTTGTGCTTGAAATGGTTGAGGAGGTGAGTTTTTGGCATTACTTGTCAGTGAGCCTGTGGCATTCATCTGATATGCAAATTTTCCATAATTGCAACTTGGACTGTATCCATGCAAGTACAGGTAAAATCTATATTAAAAGGAAAAAGATGGGCATCTTTGGAATTGACATGTCTTGAACAATTGCAAGTTTTAGCATCAGTAGTTCTTTTTTATCCCATATGAACAAGGAACTGCGATCCTCTCCTCCGGTGGGCAAACTTCTTGATTCTCCTTGGATAATAAGGCTTTCATTGTTGTGCTTTTTATCTTGCACAGTCTTCTCTAATAATTTCAAAATGAGCCCCAGGTAGATGTTTGCTTGAGATTCTTTGATGCACAACTAAATTTCCTTGAGTGCAGTTTGGATAAATGTAGTTCATGTGAATAGAATTATGTAACATCTAACTGTTGGATTTCTTATGTCAAAGCTTTAGTTGTTGGAAGGCATCAATGTATATCAAGCTACCTAACACTGCCCTTCTGATATTGTCTTAACCATAGAGATCAAAGAGGGACAAAACTAAACAAAATAAACAGAACTGAATTCTGTGCCAGGACAAAGTGGATAAACTTTTTGGCACCCCATAAATGTTTATGTGCTTGGATGTATAGCCTCCTGCACCAAAGCTCTGATTCCTTTAGGAAATGGGTCCAATTAGAGACAGTGGTCTAAAGGCAACTTTGGCGGGCACTTGTCTTTATTGCTTTCTGGATTATGCAGTTGCCTTTTTCATGTCTACATTCTGTTAGCTTAAGTTTTTTAGTGTCTATTGCTATATCAGACAGCAACTTAGTTTGTCAATTTATACTTGCCAATGATACTTGATGCAAGCATCTAATTTCATTTCCATGTCTTTTACAATTAACATGGAAATGGAAAATGTTGTTAATATTTCAGGAAACAAGAAAAATTTGATGATTCTTACAAATGTTTGGAGCCATAAGTTATTCTATGATAATGTTGGCATGTTTTACCATGTTTTGATGGAAATGCTAGAATTATTGTTCCACTTGTTTTATGCATTGTTCTCTTAGGAAGAAGAAATCTTTTGGCTGTTTCAGCGAAAACAAGTAGAAATTTTATCTTTTTGCCATGTGGTTTACCTTATAAGGTTTGGAGCAGATTCCATGTCAGTGATCTTTGTGCTCACTGATTACATTTCACTTGGAGAAACAGCTTCATATCTACCTAATTGGTTTTTGTTATTGATCTACCGTTAGATCACTTACGTGTTCATTGTTTTTAGGGCAGAAATGAGGAGAGTGAGGAGGAGGGATATTATCATCTAGATTCATTTATGCACCTCTGTTTGGACTAGTTTGATAAAATTCTGCTTTTGTTAATATAAGTTGTTTTTGTTTATTACGCATAGGTGGGATTGGCTGATAAAGTTAATACTGTTGTGAGGGCACTTTCTGGAGGCATGAAAAGGAAGTTGTCCCTTGGAATTGCACTAATTGGAAATAGTAAGGTGAGCATTGCTGTCTTTTCTCTTTGTTTGGGATGTGAAATAATTTGTTCCTACTTTTTTTTCTTGTACAGGTTATTATTCTTGATGAACCTACTAGTGGAATGGATCCATATTCAATGAGGATGACGTGGCAATTAATCAAAAAGATTAAGAAAGGAAGGATTATACTGCTAACAACACACTCTATGGATGAAGCTGATGTGTTAGGAGATCGGATAGCTATCATGGCAAATGGTTCACTGAAATGCTGTGGCAGGTATTTATGATCAATTCAATAGGCTTTTTTAGATGCTAATTTCTTCCTTTATTGGCCTTTGGCTGTACGTATAATATTCTTTTTCAAAATGAGAACATTGAAAGCACATGGGGCTTCTTTTACTATAGTAGTATTTGGCAATATTCTTGAAACGGGCTATGGTTGAGGCAACTTGTTGTCCAATGATTGAGGGATGGTTATTTTGTAGGTAGCCTTACATACATACCCACATGTATGAGGCAACTTGCTTTGCGATGATTGAGGGAGGGTCATTTTTGTATGCAGCCTTACATATATATATATATATTTATACACACACACACACATTGCAAAGAGGCTATTTCCAAGCATGAGCCTTTGTGGCAACCTTTATGGTTGGATGATCATGGGTTTGAACTTTAGAAACAACCATTTTGCATAACAAGTGTAAGGCTACTTACAAAGATTACACTTGTCTAACTCTCATGGGGGGAACCTCATGCACTAGGATGACCTTTTCTAAAGAGGCCATTTCAACCTTCTAGTCACAATTGAGCAACTTCATTGTTGCTATGCTCGCCTTCAATATTTGTTATACCTAACTGCGTCTGCTCAGATGTACTTGAATTTTACTTTCAATCAATGCCAATGGTATATTGATTCATTTGTGTGGTAAGTTCAAAAATAGTTGTATGAGGATACATTATTGTTGATATCAACATTTAAATTGCTTTCAACTTTATGCATGACCTATTCTTGGTCCTTTTCTTTTAATTTGCTAAATATTGTTAAGAGGCAAAGGTCGGGAAGGAATATCAGGAAAATAAATGTGTTTTAAAGTCTTAGGGAAAATGAAAAATTGAAGTTTCATTATTCATATCACTAGAGGGTCACTAATTTAGCATAACACATGGGGACAATCTTGGGGTTTAATATGTCGGAACAAAGTTTTAAGGCTTGTGGACAAGAGATTGGATGTAATTGGTTGCTTTATAAATGGGATAGTTGTGGACTCCTTTGTTGGTTTTTGCATTGAAACCTCCTAGATCATGTAGAAAGGTTGACGATGTGTTAGCCTCATTCACATGGACCACCAACGTAGTTGTAGTGTACATATACGTTGTAGCTTTAGTGTAAATAGTAGATAGTGTACACACATAAGGTGTTATGATCTGTTTTCCCTGACTGACTGAATAGACATACTGTTCTGTTTTCAATCTAGGCTTTCTTTGTTCTGCCTGTCTGCTTCTCTCTCTCTCTCTCTCTCTCTCTCTCTCTCTCTTAGTTTCTTCATGGTATTAGAGCCATACAAAAGAGAATCTGATAATCATTGTAAATTCAGATGGAAATTAGATGTAGTTGGAGTTCTTGGATTTCAATTGCAGTGTCCATTGAAGCTTGTGATGGTATCTACCTGGATTTTGCAACCTAGGTTTTGTGATAGGGTGTCTCGATTGGATTTTGCAAGCTAAAGTTTGCAACCATACTTTGCTGGAATTTGATTATTTGTGATTAGAGTTCGCAATTGGAATATTACTGGATTTTGCGATTGAATGTTGCTCTTATGGTTTGCGATTGAATGCCACACACTTAGGGTTTGCTGTTGGAGTTCACAATTGCTGGATTTGCACTGTATTTGAGTTGTGACTTTCTGAATTGCTGAGTTGCGATTGGATTTGATGGATTTTAGTTGCAATTTTTTATTGGAATTCACACAAAGTTGTAGTTCATTTCATACAAAGTTTTGGAAGATCTTTGATTACTTTTGTGGAATGATATACAAAACTGAGAGAAAAGAAGATAAGGAAAAGGGTGATTGGAGGGAATTATGCTAGGGTTACAAGTATTTTTACTAAAACACTGTAACTTCTATGTACAAGTAACCTAAGCTAGGTACAAGGTACAACTAATATATAACAAACTAATATGAATTCTCAACACTCCCCCTCAAGCAGCAACAACACATCCTACGTGCCTAGCTAGGAAGAAATGTACTCAATCCTTGGACCTCAAAGAGCTTTAGGACACAGGTCATCCAGTTGATCCATAGTCCCTAGAAATGCCTTAAAAATCTCACTAGAGACCAGTTTTTCTTGTACAAAGTGACAGTTTATTTCAAAGAATTTCATCCAAGCCAATTGAATTAGTAACTGATGCTAGAAAGGGAATTGAATGTGTATTTGTTGTTCTAGAATCAGTTGTGGGATGCTTAGACAATACTAGTGTTTGAGTAAGCGGTGCCCTTTTTTTGTAGCTTGCACTGCCGTCATATCAAAAACTCATTTCAATGATCAACTTCCCCCATAATGATATCTATACTACCTAGTATCCTCATGACATCAGCCAATTTCATTCTTTCTCACTAGGTGAGGAAGAATTTGCAAATTGATGAAACCTAGTGGACGTAGTTCAGGAAATAGTGTGTATAGTTGAGACATATGACTTAATAACAGGTACCTTGCTATTTATGAATATTCAACTAAATCTGCACATCCAACATCTAGCTTCCTTGTAGATGATATGAGAATGTCTGAGAGTAGCCAACATCTGTATCAATAGCTGAGTCAATCGAAAGAAGGGCTTCTGAATTAGTTGAGGAAACTGCCTAGCAATTCTTATTCATTCTCTTCGTAAAAAATAAGAGGTAGAGCCAATAAAGATTTTTTTTCCAATTTATACCTAGGGTTGAATACCTCATTCAAGAATTGTTTTTGATCCAATCTATAAGAATCAATAGAAAAGGAAAATCCCTTATGATACACCAGACCCGAATTGGTTATTGATAGAGTGAATAGATTTGGCATTTCTTGAAATCTCTCTTTTGATTCAAAATCGTGGTGTAACGTGTATCTTCCCCTATTTTGGTCATGGAATAGATGCTACCTCAAAAGAGTCAAAAGAAAGATCTCATGTTCGTTGGGTTCCTTGGCTCCGAAAAAAGGCAGATGCTCTTGTAGGTAGGAGCTACTTCACTTTCAATTTTCAACACTCCAAATCATTATTGAACAAAGGAGTTCTATTGGGGCATCCTTTTCAACCAGGCCCTGGGAGACTGGACGGCCATACTTGACCAGGCCCTGGGAGACTGGACGGCCATACTTGTTCAATTTATCTCTTTCAACTTGGATACCATGAGGTGGTCCTTGGAAAGTTTTAGAATACGAAGTAGGGATTCACAATCTTCCAGACATAGAGCGCGCAGAGCTTTGAACCCAAATACATTACCCACAAGGGAAGTAAACATGTTAGTAATAGAACCTTTCATGGAAAAAAGGATTAGAGGTGATATTAAGAGTAACTTGATTGTCAGATTTACCTCTCAATGGCTCTGATACCATGTGAAATGATATATAGAATTAAGAGAAAAAAAGAGAGGTAAAAGAGAGAGTGGAGGGAAAAAACTGTTGGTCCCTTAGGTAATGGCCAATCAAGAGGGGGTGGGATGAATTGAGTGATTAATTTTTTTTATTTTTTTTGTTTATTTAATTCAATCTTATATTGTATCTAAGTTACTGCAAACAATAATACAAATATGAAAGCAATAAAGAACGAGTAATAAACATGGCCATGTATAGTGGTTCGGTGTGTCACAAACACTTATCCACACTCCCAAGATCTCAATCACTCTTGAAGTTTCACTAAATCAATCAACGTCAAGGTTTTCCCTTAGCTTACCTTGGAAACTACACACAAACACCTAGATTTTCACCGGATCTAGGAAACCGAAACAAACCACACAATAGTTTAACGATTACAGAGATCGTCCTCACAGGGACACAAATAAACCATGAAATCAAAATATTACAAGGCAATGGTGAAATAATAATTGATTATACCCTCAGTTGATGGAGATGAAAACAAATCTCTTTTCAACGCTTCGACCTCTGACTGCCTTGGGCTCGATGTTAATTGAGCAATAGGGCACGCAAGCCTTGTTGATCTTGAATAAAGCAATGAGGACTTTGAGAATTCTTTTTGGCAGCTCTTGGAATGTTCAGAACGTGATTAGTGAACCTTCAATCCATGCTTAAGGTGTATATATACTCCTTAGGGCAACCTGCTTTCCTTTTAAAAATTTTTGCCCATTAGACTCGAATAGTCAACTAAGCTGAACCTTTAGTCGACTAATATAAATCAATAGTCGACTTACCTGGATCTTTAGTCGACTTACTTGGATCTAGAGTCGACTTATGGAGAGGTTTAGTCAACTAATGGAAAAACACTTCTCGGCCAAGTCAACTAATGCTGCAAGAGAGAGAACACTTATGCAGAGATGTTCTTAGCTCATTCGACTAATGCCATAGGATTAGTCGACTAATGATACAACTATGCAGAAAATGAATTTTCTTCATAATTTTCTTCATTAAATCATATTTGCAAAATGATTTGAGTAAATAAACATACTTTACTTGAATTAAAGCCATAAAAAAATATTAGAAAATAAAATTGGGGGTTAACGATTTTTACATAAGTCAAGATTGGTCTTTTTGTTAATTATCAAAACTCCAAAATAAATTAAATATAACAAGTTGGCTCAATAAAAATGGATTCACTTCTATTAAGCTAGGGCTACAAGTATTTTTACTAAAACACTAAGTGCTATGTACAAGTTACCTAAGCTAGGTACAAGGTACAACTAATATATACAGCTCCTAATACTATCAAACTAGTGAATTCTCAACAACTTTTGCAGAGAGTTTGCATTGATCTCTGCTGAGATTGGATTTCGCTGCTTAGTTTGCTTGTTGCAATAGGGTTATGTTCTTCATAACAGTCCTCTGTTGCAGAATTATCTTCAATCCAAAGGTGATGTCAAGATCAAGAGAGTGAGCTATTCATACTTTTTCTGGTGAGGAGCTATTCATAACAGTCCTTATGGCTTGATCTCCTAGGCCTCATAGGTGTCCAAGGGCCAACTTGGTGCCAATATTTGAAGCTTAGGTGTCTTGTATAAGGTGAGCTTGCCACCATCTAAGGAGGGCCTCTCTTGATGTAGCGCTGGTCAAGAGTTTCCACTGCCAATCTTCCCATCTATCTTACTTGAGCTCTCTTCAATTCCACACCTCTTGTTGTTTGGTGATCATACTTCACACAGCTTGCTGAATTTTCAAAACATGATGTTGTAGATAGTGGGGCTGGTTGTATCCAAAGGAGAGTTGTGTTATATGAAAAGGAATAGAGTAAATAGAAGTGGTTTGTATGATGAAAATGTTGTTATTTAGGGGTTGTGAACTGCAACATGTAATAATGATTTGACTAAATTAGCCCAAAAAGGGAATCACGATGGACTATTTTCATCTACAAACTACTTTATTTATGGGTTGTGAACTGCAACTTGTAATTATGATTTGACTAAATTAGCCAAGAAAAAGAATAACGGACTATTTTGTGAAATTGGAGGAGAATGGAAGGGTTAGATTCTGGAGCTGTTGATGTAGAATAATTTCAAGAAACCAAGAATATGGCTGTACAGTTCAATCAGTTTTTGGTCTGGGGAAAGGGTAGGTTATACATTTGAAGTTTATTGATAGGATTGCATAGAGTTTATGACTAAGGTGATCTGGTATTGCCATGGACCTTTTAGTGGTTGGCTGCCAGAGTTTCCAAAGTTGGAATTATGTATAACCACCGTACAAAAAGTGCTTTATTTTATCAAATTAAATGGAAATTGGCACAAAAAGGAACAGCGATGGTTGGTTGCTGGAGTTTTTGAAGTTAAAACCATTCACCACCACTATAAAAATTGCTTCATTTTATCAAATTAAATGGAAATTAGCACTGAAAGGAATTGGCATTTGATTATGCATGTAATGTCAAATTTTTTAGTAGATATTGTATATGGTGGCAAAATTTCATTCCATGGTGCTCATAGAATTCTTAGTGTTGGATCTTGTGCACTGGCTGCCTAACTATGCATAATGAAGTGGCTGATCCACCGGCCAATGGGGCTTCAAGGGCAATCTCATTGGTGGCAGGTGAACCTACAGGTGGGTTTGTTGGCCTAGACGAATGATCCTTCTTTTTTGTAAGCACAACCTATGTATATTATGGATGTGACAGTCTGCTTTGAAACACGCAAAAATGCTAATTAAATTAATATTATGGATTAGGAGGGCTATGGAGGACTGAAGTGCTGTAGTACCATGTAAAGTTCATATAAAATGGGAAAGTTATGTAGAGCCAGCTAGGTTGCCACTGTTTGTAATTTTACCAAAACATATGTACAATTCTGAAAGGCCAAAGAGATTGAACAAAGAGATAGATACAAATCTTCCTTTTTTTAATAGGAGTCAACACTCACATTTAATAGGAGTCAACTTCAATTACAAAATTGAAGTTTTCTTGGGCAAGCTTCATGTAAGCCAATGTTTCATTGACAATATTTAGATAATCATTGCCTTGTTTCTTATTCCTAGTCATATTTTACTGTGTTTCTGAAATGGTTCAGTTGTTTAGCCAATGCAAGCTTAGCTAGAAAACGTTTTCTGTTTCTGAAGTATAAATTTATTCTTGAAATCTTTTACAATTTTAAACTTTTTTCTGCAACAACTATATGTTATTTGTAGAATATTTTGTTTATGGGGAATTGAACCATGCTGTCTTACTGACAATTTGATATCAGTATACAGTCCAGCAGACAATTATTTCTGTCGTCATTTTTTCAAACTTGCTCTTTCTGTTTTTAACAGCTCACTTTTCTTGAAGCACCAATATGGGGTTGGTTATACTCTTACTTTGGCTAAGGTATGCTGTTCTCATTAATTTTTCCATTTGTCTTCTCAATTAGTTATTAGTTTTGGATTTCAACGGTCATAATTTCCTTTTGCAATTGTCTCAATTCAGGCGGTTCCCAGTGCCACTGTAGCTGCTGATATTGTTTACCGACATGTTCCTTCAGCAACATGTGTGAGCGAAGTATTCATCTGATCTCTTTTCTCCCCTCCTTAATGTGTAACTGCATAAAACAATATTGTTTAATTAGCAGAATCATGAACAACTAGTTGAACAAGTGGAGGTGTCTGATTGTTAAGTGGTCTAATATTTGGAGCCAACTCAACTAATATAATAGAAGTATGCATTCTATTGTAATTGAAGTGTATTATGTATCAACATATTTTGTAATTTGAAAAAAAAAATATTTTTCTCTAGAAATTAACTACATGTGAGTATTTCCCTTTAAAGGTTGGCACAGAGATTTGCTTCAAGCTTCCTTTAGCGTCTTCATCGTCCTTTGAGAGCATGTTTAGGGAAATTGAAAATTGCATCAGAAGATCAGGTCCGAATTCAGAATCTGAAGCTAAGGAGCACAATCGGTCTTTTGGCATTGAGACTTATGGTATATCTGTGACAACTCTTGAAGAGGTATTCTTGAGAGTTGCAGGATGTGACATTAATAAAGCCGAGTGCATTGAGGATAAGAAAACTCTGCTTGGATCTGATTCTATTGTTTCTCGAGCCTCTGATGACTCTGCTCCAAGGAATATTATGCCCCTAAAAGTAAGTGGAAAATATAGAGTCATTGAAATCATTGTTACAGTAATGAGGAGAGCTCGCAGTTTACTTGTGGATACCGTGCAGAGTTTCTTGAACTTTGTAAGCATGCAATGTTGTTGCTGTTGCTGTTACTTCCTAGTAAGGTCAACATTCTGGGAACATTCTAAAGCATTATTTTTAAAGAGGGCAATATCTGCTCGAAGAGATCGGAGAACAATTGTTTTTCAGCTAGTGATTCCTGCTGTCTTCTTGTTTTTTGGTCTTCTTTTTCTTCAACTTAAACCACATCCTGACCAGCAGTCTGTTACACTTACGACTTCATATTTTAATCCTCTTTTAAGTGGTGGAGGTGGTGATGCCCCAATACCTTTTGATCTACGGTGGCCTATCTCAAATAAGGTTTGTTGTCTTCGTTTGCATTTCCTGCTTTCTTTACATATAAAAAATTAGAAACGTGTTTAAATGAACTGAGGTTATCCTTATTAGAATATTGCAATTCTGGGAACAATCATATGCTGAATATCTCTCATTGATTGGCTATGAATACTGCAGGTTTCCCATTTTGTTAAAGGGGGTTGGATTCAGAAGTTTAGGCCAAGTGCATATAGATTCCCTCAGTCAGAAAAGGCTTTGACGGATGCTATTGAGGCAGCAGGGCCAACATTGGGTCCTGCCCTTCTTTCTATGAGTGAATATCTGATGTCTAGCTTTAATGAATCGTACCAGTCTAGGTGTGTTCTGATGAACTTCTATGTACTTTAATGCGCTTGGGTTTTTCCATTATGTTTTGGGGTTATTACTCATCTCATGGTTTTTCGTACAGTATTTAACTGAAACTACCATATCCTAAGTGAAATGGTTATACATGCATGTTTTATATGGATATTTTTCTCTACCTTATACCAGCGTCAACATGTACCATTTCTGTTCCAAGCTTCTCTTATGTTTTTTCTCTGACAGCCTTAGCTTGTGCTAATTATGCATATTTATGATCCGTACTGTTGACTGGCTTTGCAATGCAGGCAAGTTGATGCTACTTTTCTATAACTTGTATGGCTGTAAAAATGTATGGGTTCCTGTTTAAAATGGCAGTTGCTAGGCATAAAACAAATTCTGTTTGGATATTTATATTAATCTTGTGCTGAAGTCTAGAATATTAGTATGAATTTGGACATGATTTGAACCTTAAATCTAATCTACTTATAAAGAAACACCTGAACCTCGAAAGGATCTTGTGGGACAGTTGGGTCATTGAGTGGCGGGAATCACAATATGTTATGCTGATATGTGTGTGTGTGTGTGTGTGTATTATTATCATTTTCTTCTTTCTTTTCTTTTCGGCTAAAATTTTGGGTTTTTGCAAATAGGCAGCCACTGACAAATCACCTTTTGTAAACTTGGTGTTTATATTTTTCCTTCTGTGAATAGCACCAGCAGTTGCAGAGAAACCATTGACTAATCCTGACTGGAAATAGAAAATTTTACAGTATAGGATGTAAAAAATACACTCATTATTCATTGGATGGGGAGGTTACCAATAGGTTTATACATACCAAAGCTGCCCATCTCAAACCTGGCAGAAGGAGATGCAGAGTCAAATGTTTGCTATCTCACTGCCAATTCTGCAGTTCTCTAGCCTGACTGAACCCTTGAGGCCTCTAGAAAACATGAGTGCTGCAAGCCCCCATCAGTTGCTCTTAATTCCATACCTGTCTCACCTATCATGTTGCACTTCTTGTAGCAGTAAGCAGCTAAATGAATTTATTTATTGAGGATAGTGTGATAAAAACTGCTCGAGAAAATTTAAGATGCGTGAATCTGAATCCTCAGCTGATAGATTTAAAGTTTTTGGCAATCCATCGGAACACTGGATGCATTGAGGTAGAGTGAATAATGGGGACATGGTTGTAATAAGTTCTGTGCTCAAGTTTTGTAGTAAATTTCTAGGAGGTGTACGGGCTGTCCCCTTTTGATTATCAGATGAATATCGCATTGAAGTTGACTCTTCATTTCACTTATTAAATAGGTATATCATTTTCTTATTCCTTGTTGTGGACGATTTTAGAGAGGAGAGGAGTTTAGATTGCTTATATACAGGTTATTAAGGGCCTGTATTATCAAACATAAATGCTTGTGAAAACTCGTAGAGGAGATATTGAAGCCTTTTTAATTATAATTGAATTACATCAAGGATTTGTATTGTGCTGATTAGGTCTTTGCTCTTATGATAGATGAATTCATAAAACACTCCTACGAAAAAATGCCTTGGTGTACGTTATTTGCAAATTATATTATCATGGTGGATGGAACAAAAGAAATGCTAAGCTTCAATTTGTGGAGGAACACCTAGAATTCAAAGGTTTTAAGTTGTGCAAGTTGAAAGCTAAATATATGGAAAGTAAAGTAAATATAGAAGTGTAGATAATGTCACAGCTAGCTTTATAGATCAAGTTACTCATATTATTCTAAAAACAGACCAGTTTTATTATCTTCGATCAATTATTTAAGAAGAAGGGGAGATTAGAATGCTTCTTATAGATTCAAGACAGGATAGTTAAAGTGGAGAATGCTTCTAACATTTTTTGCAATTGTAAAATGCCTTTAAAGCTTAAAGGGAAGTGTTTTTGAAAAGGATAAGATCATGTTTGTTGAATGTCAAAGAATATTGGACAATTAACTACCAACATAAGCAAAATATGAGATGAGGATGTTATGGTGGATGTACGGCCTTATAAGAAAAGACAAAATAAAAACAAGATTACCAGAATGAGGTTGGAGTGGCACCTTTTTATGAGAAGTTGCAGGAGGCATGATTAAAATGGTTTAGACACGTGAGGAAAAGACTAGAAGATGCGCCTGTGACTGTGAGAGAAGTGAATGAAATGGAGAAAGTTTGTGGTAATAGAGGTAGAGGAAGATCAATGAAAACTTTGTAGAAAACCATTAAATACAACATATTTTATAATAGTCTTAGAGGGGATATGACCACGGACAAAGATGTTTAGCACTCTAGAATTCATGTAACCAACCCCACTTAGTGGGGTTAAGACGTGATTGTTGTCGTGTTGTGCTGTGTTGTGTTGTTTTGTTTTTTAATTTATCTTCTATTGTTGCCAATTTAAAATTCAGTTCGTAAAGTGTTTTAAATTAGAAGATGGCTTGCTGTTAGTCCTAGTTTGACTTGTAAACATGTTGTGCTACCTCTTTAGGATTGTTTTTAACCAGTATTGAGTGCTTTCTTTTGCTATTTAGCAAAATCTCTATATTTCCTAGACAAGGTTGAATGCAATTGGTCGTTATGCAAAGATATGTTGTCCTCCTCTTGGTTTTCTCAGTTCTGTGCACTTCCTTATGTAGGTATGGAGCAATTGTAATGGATGACCAGAATGATGATGGAAGTCTAGGATACACTCTGCTGCACAACAGTTCTTGTCAGCACGCTGGTCCAACATATATCAATGTTATGAATTCAGCAATTCTTAGGCTTGCTACTTTAAATGAAAATATGACAATCAGAACCCGCAACCACCCTCTGCCTATGACTAAAAGCCAGCACTTGCAACATCATGTATGCCTTTCTGATCTTGCTACCTCTACTATATCCTTTTTAATGGAGTTATAGCATCATCAAGCCATATTAAAGCACAGTTTGGAACTTTGAATAGTAGGATGTACTTTTTTCTTATGGTGACAAATATGAACATTTTATTATGCCCATATAAATCGTTGTCAGTATGTATGCTATACTTAATAAAATGTTCTATTGATAGGAAATTGTAGAAAGGGAAGCGGTATTCCCACACATTTATTGATATGAATCAGAAATATTTATACAAGAAGTTTCTTAAGAATTCTCCTAAGATTTAGGACTAGATTACAATCCTATTATCTAGGACTAGATGTTATTCTACTAGATTGCAATACTAAAAGATAATACAAAGATAATCTAAGAAATAATACAAGATAATACAAAGCAAAATAACAAAAACAAATAGAAAGATGATAATGGATAATCTTCAAGGCCCGGCCCGATCTTATTTTATTTCTTCAACACTTCCCCTCAAGCTGGGGAGTGGATGTCAATCATCCCCAGCTTGCTCACTAAGGCTTCAAACTGAGTGCTATGGAGACCTTTTGTGAGGACATCTGACACTTGTTGAGTAGATGGAACATAGGAAATCTGCAAGAGATATCCAATTTTTCTTTTAAGAAATGCCTATCAATCTCAATATGTTTTGTTTTTTCTTTCTACATCGGATTGTGGGCTATGCTTATAGCCAATTGATTATCTCCCAAAAGTTCAATTGGCCTTGGCACTGAAATTTTTAAATCTTCTAGAATGATCTTGAGCCATAAGAGTTCACACACACCTAGAGCCATAACTCTAAACTCAGCCTCAGCACTTGATCTAGCCACCACCCCTTGTTTTTTACTCTTCAAGGATATCAAATTCCCTCCTAGGAATGCACAATACCCAGTTGTGGATTTTCGGTCAACTAAAGAACCACCATAATCAGCATCCATATAGCCTTGAAGCCTTAAGTTTGTCCCAGGAGTAAATAGAATCCCTTTTCCAGGTGTAGCTTTGAGATAACATAGAATCTTCCAAACTACTGCCCTATGTTCTTCATTAGGATCATGCATGAACTGAATGACTAGGCTAACAGCAAATGATATGTCAGGCCTAGTGCGTGCTAGATATATTAATCGCCCTACCAAACATTGAAATCTCCCTTGTCTACCTCTTGACCACCCTTATTTGTTTGCAGTTTTGTATTGGGATCTACTGGTATCCGTCCTCCTTTTCCTCCTAATCGATTTCATCAAGCAAATCCAAAACATATTTTCTTTGTGACAGAAAAATGCCTTCCTTTGAGTGAGCTACTTCAATGCCTAGGAAGTACTTTAATTGGCCACGGTCTTTGATTTCAAATTCTCGAGCTAAGTTGTGCTTTAGACAACCCTGTTCAACTGTATCATTCCCTGTCACCACAATATTATCCACATATACAAGTAAAGTTGTTACATTCTCTCATTGATGCTTGATAAATAGAGTATGATCCCCTTAGTTTTCGTGGTATCCCATAGATAACATGGCCTTTGAGAATCTGTCAAACCATGCACGTGGGGACTGCTTGAGCTCATATAGGGCTTTCTTAAGTTTACAAACCTGATTTTTTCCATCTCCTTTATGCTGAAAACCTAGAGATATTTCCATAAAGACATCTTCTTCTAAATCCCCGTGTAAGAAGGCATTCTTGACATCAAATTGTTACAATTTCCAACCAAATTTAGCTGCCAATGCTATAAGAATTCTAACAGTAGTCATTCTGGCCACATGAGCAAATGTTTCTAAATAATCAATACTATAAGATTGAGTGTAGCCTTTGGAAACTAGGTGTGCCTTATACCTGTCAAGTGTTCCATCTGCCTTGTATTTGACATTAAAAATCCACCTGCACACCACTAGTTTTGCATCCCTTGGTCTAGGAACTAGCTCCCAAGTATGGTTTCTTTCTAGGGCATTGATTTCTTCCATCATGGATTTTTTCTAGTTGTGGTCTTTTACAGCCTCTTCAACTGATTTAGGAATAGAAATTGTATCCAATGATGCTAGAAAGCTCCTGTGGTTAGGGGATAAGCGGTGGTAGGATAGGAAGTTGGACAATGGGTGCTTGGTGCAAGTTCCAACACCTTTCCGAATTGCAATTGGTATGTCTAGATCTATATATTCCAGTTGAGTCTGAGATGGGTTAGAAGTGTTGGTAGGGTCCTCACCATGTGAAATTTTCAAGCTAGTGTCAAGGACTGATGATGGGTTTGGCTCCAAGTCTTCAATGGGCTGCCTTCTCTTGTAAACATAGGGAGAGCCTTTGTATCTTATAGGAGAACTAAGCCTCGAGTGAGCCTATTCAGAAGGAAAATCAGATGGCAGAGGTTGAGATGACATAATAGGATTGGGATCTTGTGAAGGGAGACTTTCACTGGATGTTATTGTTTCAAGACTAGGGTTGAGAAATTCCCAAACCATATAGCTTGTCCAATGACATCTAGCCTATCTGGAATTGGAGTAAAGTATGGTTGTGATTCATTGAATGTGACATCTTTAGAGACATAAAATTTTCGAGTGATAGGGTGATAGCATTTATACCCCTTTTGTGTTGGAGAATATCTAAGGAAGACACACTTAAGGGCCCTAGATCCAATTTGTCTCTATGGATCTAAACACTTTTAAGTGTGAACAAAACACACACATCCAAGCACTTTTAAGTGTAAATGAGTATGAAGATTGAGGTTTGGCAAGAAACAGGCTAGACATTGGAAAAGACTTTGACCATTAAGAATCCTAGATAACACCCTATTAATGACATAGGTGGTTGTCAATACTGCTTCCCCCAAAAAAATATTTTGGTACATGATGATGGTGAAGGAGGGTTTGAGTGACATTGAGAAGATATTGCATCTTTCTCTCAGCCACCCCTTTTTGTTGGGGTGTATCAATGCAAGATGACTCATGGATGATTCCTTCTTGTTGAAAATAAGTATGCAAGTCAGTATTGAAATAATCCCTTGCATTGTCCGTTCTAAACCGTTTTATAGGAGTACCAAATTGGGTTTGAATCATTTTGCAAAATGTGATTAACACTGACCCAATGACAGCCTTATCCTTTAGAAGAAATACCCAACACATGCGAGTACAATCATTGATAAATGAGATGAACCATTTTTCCCAAAACAATTGGGTATTTTGGATGGTCCCCAAACATTAGAGTGAATCAAATTGAAAGGTTTTGAAGATAATTTGTCACTAATTGGAAACGAGACTCGATGATGTTTAACAACAATACATTCATCACACCTAAAGCTACTAGGATCTAAAGACTTAAACAAATCTGGAAATAATTGTTTTAACACTCCAAATGGGGGATGGGCTAACTTAAAAGATAGATTAGAGGCTATTCTAAATAGAAGATAGATTAGAGGCTGACTAGGAGGAGAAGGCCACAAGTTGTTGTTGTCTCTTTGTAGAACAATCACTCTCCCCGGCCAAGAGATAGAGCCTATTCTAAACCTTAGCCACACCAATCATCTTCCTCGTTTCCTTGTCTTGCAACTTACACATTGAAGGTGAAAAAACAGCCAAACAGTTAAGATCTTTGGTTAGTTTATGTATAGAGATCAAATTGGTAGCTAAGGTTGGGACATGAAGAACATGTTCAAGGTGAAGCTGTGGATTTAATGACACTCTACCTCTTCCAGAGATAGGGACAGTTGTTCCATTTGCAATGGTGATATGTTTGGTAGGTTCAAGGGTTTCATAGGTTTCAAAACAATGGATATTAAGGTCATATGATCCGTAGCTCTTGAATCAATGACCCAAATGCTATTCTTATCCAATTTAGAGGCTGTACAAGTTGTATAGGAAAGAGTATTACTTTGCTGCACTAAGGAGTATGAGGCTCCTGTTAGAAACCGACCAACCGTGTCACTTCGATTCTGCCTTCTTTGATCCGTAGAGTTGCAAGCGCAAACTCCTCCAAGTCGGTCCACACGATCGACCCGTTCCACGATGCCTTGAGTAGTGCTAGCAAACCCTAGGCGCCTCCAAGAGAGATCCGAATTTTTTCCTTATTTTTCAACTTATTTATAGAGTAAAAACCCTAATTATGCCTTTTGAAAAACCCTAAACGATTTAGGTTTGGCCCATAATCATATTGGGCCGTATCTCTCTTTTAAATTATGGAACGGGCTCGACCTAAGTGTGTAACCCCTTAGGTCCACCATTGGGCTAGATGTAGGCCAACTCTATTGGGCTATATGAAGGCCCAACTCATTAGATTAATTAAACTCTTTAATTAAACTTATGGGCTTCTTAATTAGCACATCTTATGGGCTTCTTAATTAAACTCTTTAATTAATAGTTTTAGAATTAATCAAATTAATTCTAAAACCCTACATATCATAGTTAACGTCTAGCAACATGCCATGAATACCTAGCCAACGATGAAAAACACGGATCTTTTCAATTGCAAATACCGTGCAGTAAAATCCTTTCATCAATCTATGTCCCCTTTGAATTTAGGGTATGGTTTTATGACGAAACCCTAATCATTCAATAACTATGTATCCATTCCAGATTTATGACTTGATAGGTGAAATCAAAACACCTTTTGATTTTTACCTCACCTTAGCCAAGGATTTCCTTAGTCATGAAATCATCGGAATACACAGGACATCTTCTCATCTTATCGATAAGTGATGAATTCTATTTCGACATCCACAAGCCTTCATATGTGATAAGGTTACGCCCAGTTATAATTTGTTAATGACTCCATTGGAATCCAAAAAGAACCAAAGCGTAACCAGTCAAATATAAGACTACCATGATGTCTCAAGTCTAAGGACCAATCTGCACTATTGCAACACAGAAATTCCAATTCGACAATAAACAATTACCATTAGGAATTCTGTAGCGGGTTAGTTCAGTGTACTTATTCTTATAATAAGCACCCACATATATGCACTAGTGTCCACACACCAATGTCTATGAAACAAAACATTCTCCTAATTGAGCATACATCATATATGCTAGTCTATCTGAGTTATTAGTGTCCAATCCTAATAACTCTATGACTAGGAACATTTAAGATCAAGGTTTATAAGGAATATGTTTCATGATCGTCATCTCTATGCACGACCATATTCCATGAGCCTATTTGATCTATGGATTTTGTCAAGAATGGAAATAATAAAGACAACCATCAATGACAAATAAAACATAATGCCTTACAATAATAATTGATTGAAGATAAAGAGTCACAATGAAAAAAAATATGATCAATTACATGTAAATATAATTGGCTTGTGGGGCATAACTCTAACAGCTCCATCTTGAACGTTCGAAGAAAGGCCTTCAGCTTGCCTAAGTCCTTGGTATTTAATTTAGTTAGATCAGCCTCTGATTCTCCTTTATCAGCTTCTTCTTCTGGATCCTTGTTGGATAGATAACTCTGGGGTTTCATATTTTTGAAGCCTCCAATTGTGCTCAAGATCGCTTCCTTCCCATGTAATTTGAAACAAGTTTTCCTAGTGTGTCAAGGCTTTTTGCAATAGCTACACCATTGCCCATCACAATTAGAGCACACCATCTTGATGGCTTGATATTGGTCTAGCTCCAACCATAAGCTCTTCATTTAGTTGTAGTATTCGGTCACTGTCAACTGCCCTTGTTTGGTGGGGTTGATCTTTATTTTCACTTCAAAAATCACAGAGGCATCTTTAACCTTGGAGAAGGTCTATTGGACTATCTCCCAAATCTCTTTGGCTGTTCTTAGTAACACAAAATTCCTACTTATGTCCGGTTGCATTGCACTCCGCCACTAGGACATAATCCTGAGTCCTCCACATCCCTTATAGTGAAGGATGGATCTTCTTCTTTTGGTAGATTGTTTGTCAAGTGACTTCCTTTGCCACGTCCTTTAAGAAGGGTCTTCACCAATTGAGCCCATTGAAGATAATTCCTACAATCTAATCAGTAGGACTGATGAAGGCTCAGCAACTCCCCTGCTATAGGGTTTTGATCAATCGGATTTAGCCCTTTGGTTATGTTGGATGAAGGAGCAGAAGATGGGGCGTTCAATGAGGATGTTTTTGTCATGATACGACTAGAAGGCTCAAACATAAAGGATTTCGACACCAGGGATGGGCTAAAAGGACGTCAGAGGGATGATATGGAGTAGCTGAAGGCGAAAGGACAACAGACGCACCTTCACACATCGGCGTGTGGGGTCAGATGCAGACTGGCGGCGACGCGTGGGGGCGCGTGGGGACTTCGACGGCAGTGGGTCTCCAGTGGTCGGTCGATCTGATGACGGCGAACCCAATGGTGGTGGTAGTAGTGCTGGTAGACGGTGGCCAGACAATAGTGTTCCAACTTTGATAGTGACGATGCAATGAAGGCACTAGGGTTTACTGTATCTGCCTATTAACGAGGCTTTGATACCATGTAGAAAGGAAAAAATGGAAGCGGTATTCCCACACTTTATTGATATGAATCAGAAATAATTATACAATAATTCTCCTAAGATTTAGGACTAGATTATAACCCTATTATCTAGGACTAGATGTTATTCTACTAGATTACAACACTAAAAGATAATACAAAGATATTCTAAGAAATAATACAAGATAATACAAAGCAAAATAAATAAAGCAAAATAACAAAAATAAATAAATAAATGATAATGGATAATCTTCAAGGCCCGACCCGGTCTTAATTTATTTCTTCAACATAAATGTATTTTGATTTTGAGTTTTAGCTTTTATTGTAGAAGATTTGTTTAGATAATATAATTGAATTTTTTTTCTTTTTGGTTAAACTCTAGACTATAAATAGGTATTAGTGGTGTAATAAAAAATCAATTTATTAGATTTGAAAATAATTATTGCAATCTTCTCCTATTGAAATCTCTCTCTCTCGCACACGTGCGCACACTCTTTCTAATTTTCCCCTTCCCAATTTCTTCTTCTCCTGCTTTTGCTTCTTCTTGTTTTTGTTCTTTTGTCTTTTTGATAAGGCATATGCTAAGGTAGAATTAGATGTTTGTGTAATGTTGATTGTTCTTTTAATGACATTGTTTTTGTTCTTTTGTCTTTTGATAAGCATGCTAACATAGAACTAGACATTTGCTTAATGTCGATTGTTCTTTGTCGAATTTTCTACAAGATAATCATGCAATCACATGGTTTTTCCATTTTCGTTTCTGTCACAATTTATAATGTTGAAGAACTCATGGCCATCACATCATTATCTGATGAATTTGCAGGATTTGGATGCATTTGCAGCTGCAGTGGTTCTCAGTATTGCTTTCTCCTTTATCCCTGCATCTTTTGCGGTTGCTATTGTAAAGGTATGTTTACAAAGTCTTGGGAGCCTTTTGCTTCATGGAACTACTATTTTCTTGGCTCGGTAGCTTGCAGTTGAAAAAACTGTGTAGTGGATAATGCTGTTGAAGCCAACAAAATTTGGTGCAGAGTTGTGAGTGTACTTGGCAATACATTTTCCTTACATATACCAAGACAAGAAACTTGCTCCCATGGACCTTGACACATAGCTATATCACTGAAATCATGCTTGTATGGGCACCTAAGAGAAGTGGGAATAGTTTATGAACACAGTTATCATTCAGAAGAATCAAAACCATGAAAAATGAAGCACATCATGGTATTAATAATCAACAAATTCTATTGCCACCTATATGCAAGAATCAAAATCTAGTAAAGCAGATTCTGTTTAGATATTGGTCTGAATCCCTGATAAGCTCATAACAGCCAACAAATTTCATATTAGTAGTGGAAGGATTGAAAGGTTTCATTGGATAAACTATGAAAAGCCAATAAATCCAATACTTCGGCATAGAGCATCTGGAAGATCCAGTTTTCAGTGATTGGAAGGTGCCATTGGATAAAGCATGCAAACTAAGGCATGCAATGCTTCAAACTGAAGCTGAGCTGTGCTGTCTGAAGTTTGAACTGTACAACAGCTGCAGCAACAACGACAACAATATACCAAGCCTTAATCTTGGTGTGATCAGCTACATGGATTTTAGCTCACCCTTCATCTCTATTTATAATCATAACTTATTCCCAAGGGTTCCCCATCAATTTGTTTTTGGTCTTCCTTTGCCTCTTATATTCTAATCTTCTATTTGATTCATTCTCGCCACAGAGTATCTATTGGTTTTCTTCTCATGTGACCAAACTTTTTTAATCATTTATCATGCATTCATTTGTTCCTCAATAAGAGCCAGTCCAACCTTATCAATGCCCAAAATTTTGTTGCATGCAACAAAGCTGGTTCTATAATCGTATAATATTACTTCTCTTCTAATTTTAAAGGGATTTTGCACCTGCATAAGCATAACCACTTCATTTTTACCATTGTGCCTTAATTCTGTGAATAACACACTCAATAATCCTATCATCCTTTTAGACAATTGTTCTGGATATTTGAATCAATCTTCTATTGAAGTGACTTGATCTTCAAGTCTCACTATAACTTCATCAACACCTTCATTTTTACTAAATTTTCATTTCATATATTCTGATTTGATCTACTCAACTTGAAGGCTTTGGATTCAAAGGCACTCCCTCCATATCTCGAGTTTAGTATTTATGCATTCTTTTGCCTCATCCACCAAGGCAATATCTTTTGTAAACAACATACAACTAGGCACTACTACTTGAATGTGCTTAGTGAGTTTATTCTATTGAATTAACCACCATTTGATCTAAAAGCTTAAGCTTTTAGATAGAGGATTAACTTAATTTTTTATACTACTATTTTACTCTCAACACACCCCTGCATGTGTGCCCAAATTTCACTGATAACTGGTCCAATCACGCACGTAAATTTTAAATATTGGGTTGGCAATGAAATTTGAAATCAAGATATTTGTCGCTTTGATACAATAGTTTTTTTATAGATGGTACAGATGTAACTGCTCCATATGAGTTAGTTATGTTTTAGAAACTGCCGAACAAGGTAGCAGGAAAAGAAATCTCCTAAAATAAAATTATATCAAACTGTACACTCAAATAGAAAATTCCAAAAACTGACTAATTATATATTTTATTATTAACAAAGGGAGATTGAGAAATATTTTTTCTCTATTTCACAAATACATGGATTCCTCTCTTGTATTTATAGAGGAAGAGTACAATATGAAAGGAAATAATAGTAAAAAGAAAGAAGAATATCCTTAGCATATTTTCTACAAATAGAATATTTCTACACTCAAGCTTGCTTGAAGATATCTTCCATGGCCAGCCTGCTCACTAATTTTTCAAACTGACTTTTGTGTAACCCCTTTGTAAGAATATCGGCAATTTGATCAATTGTTGGAATGTAAGGCATACAAATTACCCCATTATCAATTTTCTCCTTGATAAAGTGTTTATCTACCTCTACATGCTTAGTCCTGTCATGGAGCACTGCGTTATGGGCGATGGAAATTGCAGCTTTATTATCACAGTAAACTTTAGCTAGAACAGAAGCAGAGACTCTTAAGTCCTCTAGTAGCCTCTTTATTCACATGACCTCACAAATCCCATGGGCAACTGAACGAAATTCAACTTCAGCACTACTTCTGGCCAACACGTTTTGTTTTTTGCTCCTCCAAGTGACTAGATTACCTCCCACAAAGGTGCAGTAGCCCGGTGTAGATCTCCTATCAGTAACATTACCTGCCCAATCTGCATCTGTATAAGCTTCTATGTGAAGATGTCCACGTTTTTTGAAGAACAAACCTTTTCCAGGAGTTCCCTTTAGGTACCTTAGAATTCTGTAGATAGGTTCAAAATGTTGTGAACCAGGTGAGTGCATAAATTGACTTACTACACTTACTGCAAATGCTATATCAGGTCGAGTGTGAGATAGATAGATGAGTCTACCCACAAGCCTTTGATATTTCTCCCTTTCTACCATATCTTTGGCTTCGACAAGTTGTAGCTTCAAATTAGGTTCGATGGGAGTTTCAACTATCTTACACCCGAGCATTCCTGTTTCATTGAGTAAATCCAGGACATACTTACGTTGGTTAACAAAGATTCCTTCCTTAGATCTTGCAAACTCCATTCCAAGGAAATACTTTAGAGGGCCCAAGTCATTGATCTCGAACTTATGAGCTAGTTTCCTCTTAAGCTCGTCAATCTCTCCCCTGTCATCACCAGTCATTATTATATCATCCACATAGACAATTAGAATAGCTCTCTTACCGTCATTAGAGTGTTTGAAAAACATTGTGTGGTCTGCTTGGCTTTGAGTATAACCATAGCTTTTCATTGCCTTTCCAAACCTTTCAAATCATGCTCTTGGGGACTGTTTCAGACCATACAAGGATTTTTTTAGACTGCATACCTTGTTGGTACCGAGGCTCTTCTCAAATCCAGGGGGGAGGTCCATAAACACTTCTTCCTCCAAGTTGCCATTTAGGAAGGCATTCTTTACATTGAATTGGTGAAGAGTCCAATCAAAATTCATTGCAAGTGAGATGAGGATTCGAATAGAATTTATCTTTGCCATTGGAGCAAATGTCTCTTGATAGTCGATACCGTATGTCTGGGTGAACCCCTTGGCAACAAGTCTTGCCTTGTACCTCTCTATGCTCCCGTCTGCTTTACATTTTACAGTGAAGACCCATTTGCAACCTACAGTTGTCTTGCCTTTCGGTAGCTCCACAATTTCTCAAGTGCCATTTTTTTTAAGAGCATTCATCTCCTCATTTACTGCTAACTTTCAATTCGGATCACCTAGGGCATCCTGAATTATTCTTGGTACATGCAAGTTAGAAATATTTGAAAGAAATGCCTTATGCCTATTGGACAATTTTTGGTATGACAGGTATTTGGCAATAGGATGTTTAGTACAAGATCTTACTCCTTTTCTAGTGGCAATAGGGATATCAAGATTAGACAAATCAACTGAGGAAGAATTTGAAGGAGTAAGTTTAGAATTACCTTGAGTGGAAGAAGGACCATCATCCGAAGATGTCAACTGCTCAATTACTGGAAGGATATTCGGATCAATAGCATTTCCCTTAGATTTTCTTCTGATATAAAACTGAAGCTCAAGTTTCGGATTGTTTTGATCCGTTTGTAGTAATTCTCCCCCTGATTCTGATTCCATTACGATGCTTGGCACCTGTGAACTAGACGCATCCTGTTCTTTATTGTTTTGAGTACTAATTTCCTTGGATTGTTTATCAGAATGGAGTGGAGTGTCAATCATATCTAACATATTTGGAAGAGATTCAGGAATTTTCAAAAAATTATCTTCTTCTACATGCGTAGAAATTTGCAAAAAATTATCTTCTTCTAAAATATTCTCCCCCTGAAGATAATTTTTGGTAAAATAGGGTTGATTTTCTGTGAAAGACACATCCATGCTTATGTGAGTTTTTTTTGTCAAATGATTAAAGCATTTGTACCCTTTTTTTTCTGGGAGCATAACCAACAAAAATACATTTTTCAGCCGTTGGATCTAATTTGGATCGAAAAATTTGTGGAATGTGAACAAAACAAATGCATCCAAAAATTTTTAAAGGTAGCTTAGAGTACAACCGGCACATAGGAAAAATCTTTTTCATGGAATTTAAAGGTGTCTCCCCAGAGGTATTTTGGGATATTCATAGAAAACATAATAGCCCTAGTTACCTCAAGTAAATGTCTTTTTTTTTCGTTTAGCTATGCCATTCTGTTGGGGAGTTTCACGACATGTGGATTGATGTAAAATACCTTTCTCTTGCAAAAAAAACCCCTAAACATGCATTGAAGTATCCTGTTCCATTATCAGATCGAAGAATACTAATTTTTGTTTGAAATTGGGTTTCGATCATGTAAAAGAAATCTTTGAAAACACTTGCTATGTCGGATTTCTTATTAAGCAAGTAAACCCAACATAGTCTAGTATGATCATCAATAAAAGTTATAAACTATCTTTTACAAGATAAAGTGGTAACTTTTGAGGGTCCCCAAACATCGCTGTGAATCAAATAACATGGTTTTGAAGGACGGTAAGGTTTGGGAACAAATTTAACACGATGATTTTTAGACAAATGACAGTTTTTCACATTGATACATAAAGCAATCCACTCCTTTAAACAATTTTGGAAATAAGTGTCTTAAATAAGGAAAGCTAGGATGGCCTAGCCTAAGATGCCATTGCATTATTGGATCAGGAACAGAAATTGAACTCTTACCACTCAATCCATGAGCTTTTTTATTATCGAAGAAATCCTCATTGAAGTAGTAAAGTCCGTTTATCTCTCTAGCACTGCCAATTGTCTTCCTCGAGTTCTGGTCCTGAAATAGGCAATAAGAATCAAAGAATATAATGCGGCAGTTAGAATCTTTGGAAAGTTTGCTGACAGACAATAGATTACAAGTAAGTTTAGGAACATGAAGTACTGATTGAAGATCAATACTTTCAGAGATTTTAATTAGGCCTTTGCCAGCAATAGAGGAAAAACTGCCATCTGCTATCCTTACTTTTTCACTACCTGAACAAGGATTATATGAATCGAATAGATTGGACAAGTTGGTCATGTGATCAGATGCCCCTGAATCAATGATCCATGGAGTTGATTTTAAGAAACTTGACAAGGCTAAAGGAATTCTACCTAAATGAGCCAAAGAACAATTAAGAGTACCAGGTAATGAATCGGACTGTAGCAGTTTCATAATTTGATTAAGCTGCTCTTTTCTGAAGGGTCTTGTTTGTGGCTGATCAAATTTAGGTCAAATCTGGACAAGAAAATAGATCTTGAATGGGCTGGCAATCTATGACAAGTCTAGAGCGGCCCAACGGGTTAAACCAGATCTGGATCAGATTTGAGTTCAGATCTGATTTTGGCTTAACAACTAGCAATGGCAGGCTAAAGATCTTCTACCGATAGAAGAGAGGTACCCAATCAGCTAGGATAATACAACTGGCACGGACGTCGTCAGCTGGCTGAACAAAACCCAAGGGCAGCGTCGACCTTAGAGCGAGGCAGCGACAGTGGGCGGAAGGCCAGATCTGAGGAGGCGGTGTAGCAATGGAAGGCAGCGAAAAAGCGGTGATGATGGCTGGCAGATCTGGCGAAAAAGCGGCCGGCAGTGACTGGATATTGACGCAAAACAACCGGATCTGATGGAAAAGGCGGCCGGCGATGGTGCGACTGGAGCGATGGCTGCTGGGTGAACCACGACGACCAGCGACAGCTACTGTCAGCCCTGTTCGCTAAACTTCTGGTGGGCAGAGCGATGATCGGTTCCGACAGAGGAACCCAAAGAGACCCTTCGTTAAATGAGGGCAGGTTAGCCAACGATGAAGGCTGGGAGATAGAACAAGCCCTAAGACCTAGGAACCTGGCTCTGATACCATATTAACAAAGGGAGATTGAGAAATATTTTTTCTCTATTTCACAAATACATGGATTCCTCTCTTGTATTTATAGAGGAAGAGTACAATATGAAAGGAAATAATAGTAAAAAGAAAGAAGAATACCCTTAGCATATTTTCTACAAATAGAATATTTCTACATTTATACACTCCCTCTTAAGTTGTGTTATGAATGTTAAGTAAACCCAGCTTAGATCTCATATGCTCGAACTTGATATTCGGTAGAGCCTTTGTTAGAATGTCACAATCTGAAGAGCAATAGGTATGTAAGAAATATTGATAGTTCTATTTTTAACTTTTTCTTTTATGAAATGCCTATCTATCTCCACATGTTTAGTTTGATCACGATGAACTATATTTTTAGTTATACTTATAGCAGCTTGATTATCACACAATATGTTAATTTGATCACCTAATACAATTTTAAGTTCAAAAAGCAATCAGTTTAACCACATTCTTTTGCATATTCCATGAGTTATTGCTCTAAATTCAGCTTCTACACTACTTCAAGCCTTAATTGTTTGCTTCTTACTGCACCAAGTTACCAAATTACTCCATACGTAAGTGCAATATTCAAAAGTTAACCTACAATTAGTAATAGAACCAACCCAATCTACATCAGTAAATACCTTAGTGTTCCTCTTTTTAGTCTTCTTAAAGTATAGACCTTTCCCAGGAGTTTTCTTTAGGTATCTCAAAATATGATACTGTGAGAACTGGTATTGTACATATATAATAATATGTTGGATAGTGTTTTACATATATATTAAAAAGATATGATCTCCTGTGGTTGTACCCTGTAGATTGGTGTGTGTGTGTGTGTGTGTGTGTATACCTCATTGTGAATAAAATAATGTGAAAACTTTTCTCCACTCAAAACACAATACGGTATCGGGGCCACTAGACAAACCCTAACCCTAGTTCCAATTGTTGCCGCTGTTGTCGCCTACCAATGCCACCATAGTCGGTCACTCTGTCAGCTGCCACTGGCACCGCTATCCAACACTGGTCTCACTTATCTATCCAGCTGACTTGATTCCAAGCGACATCTGGTGCATCTATAGTCGCGACTCTCAAATCTAGTGTGCATCTTTCTCCTCGGCTAGCAACTCTTAAATCTCTCTCTCTTTTCGAGATGACCCTCATCCTATGATTCTCAAGTCCCTCAGATCTCTCTTGGTGAACCTCACATGAAACATCTGCCATCACCGCCGTTTCTCCTTCCATTGCCATCGGCCACCTCCGTCACCGTTAGCCACTTGAACCAGCTCTAGGCTTTATAGTTTCAGATCTAGTTTGCGGCGCTATCTGGTTTCAAATCTGGGTTTTGCAGTTTCAGATCTAGGTTATCGCAACTTCATATATGTTTTGGGTCATTAGGTTTAGATCTAGTTCACAACGCTTTGGTCTGTAAGATTTTGATTCAGATCGGGGTTGTGCTATTGCTGGTTGGGCTTGGTTTTTGCGCTATGGCCTCTTCAAATCTTGGAGTGGTGAGTTCCTCTTCTACTATGACTGTACCTGCGACCGTTATTATACATGTATCGTCTTTTTTCTGGTATTATAGCTATTAACAAAGGTATTTGGAGAAAAATAATATTTCTTTATTTTCTTGTATATAAATTAACACGCATTCCTCTTTGTTTTTATAGAGAAAGGGAACATCATGATAGGAAATTACAGAGAAGGAAATTAGAATATTCTATCAATTAGAATTTCTACACTCCCCCTCAAGCTGACTTGAATATATCTTCCATGGCAAGCTTGCTCATTAATTTTTAAAACTAATTTTTGTGTAATCCCTTTGTAAGAATATCAACGACTTGGTCAACTATTGGAATGTAAGACATACAAATTACCCCTTTATCTATTTTTTCCTTAATAAAGTGCTTATCCACCTCTACATGTTTTGTCTTGTCATGGAATACTGGATTGTGAGCAATGGAAATTGCAGTCTTGTTATCATAGTAAACCTTATTAACCAGTAAGGTAGCGGAAACCCTTAAGTCTTCTAGAAGCCTTTCTATCCACATGATCTCACAAATTCCCTAGGCAACTGAACGAAATTCAGTTTCAGCCCTACTTCTGGCCACCACAATTTGTTTCTTGCTCCTCCAAGTAACAAGATTGCCTCCCACAAAGGTGCAAGACCCTGATATAGATCTTCTATCAGTAATACTGCATGCCCAGTCTGTGTCTATATAAGCCTCTATGTAAAGATGTCCACCTTTTCTGAAAAGTAAACATTTTCCAAGAGTTCCCTTTAGGTACCTTAGATTCTTGGTAAGTTTGACGTGGATAAGAATTGCAAACATGCTTAGATAATTGATAGACTTCACATGTAAAATCAACTGAATTTTTATTAAATAAGGATGGAAAGAGTTGTTTGAGATACAAAAGATTAGGATGACCCAAACGATAGTGTCATAACATAATATCACTATCATTACTTGACCTAAGAGTTGAAAAAGAACATTTCCCATCAACTGTCTTTTGAGTTCGTCTTTTAGAGGACTCAGTCACTTTGAACATGTAGAGTCCTAAATGCAACTCAGCCCTCCAATCATTTGTCCCGAATTCAAATCATGGAAAACACAATGAATAACAACATATCCAGCCTTTTTCCTACTATAGTTTGTGTAGAGTTCATGTTTTGGATCCGACTAAGTTTTACGTTGGCTGTCGGCTATCTAGCACAACCCTCCTCCTTTATCTAGGTTTGGGATCGGCAATGGATAGCATCCCCAGGCGGAGTTCCTGGAAAACACAATGATTTGGAAAAAATTTAGTAACGCAATTCTTTTCCCGAGCAAGATGACTAATAGATAGAAGATTACAATCCAACTTTGGAACCAATAAAACTGATTCAAGCGTAAGGTTCTTCGAAAGGATAACAAAACCTATTCTAGACACTTTTGATATGGAACCATCAGCAATATGTACAGTGTAATTTTTAGAACAAGGTTGGAGATCTTAAATTAGTGATATATCACTAGTCACATGATTAGAAACTCCATAATTAACTATCCAAATACCATTGTTGTCCACCTTTTTACCCTTAAGTGCAGTCATGAAATTACCTTTTTGGGTTACTGTGGCTGTTGTTGAATGGGCAGTGGTTGGAGTAATTGAAGTCTGTTGAGCTTGGGAAATTAACTGTTGAATAATTTCCAGTTGTTCTTTGCTGAATTGACCATTTGGAACTGCAATAGAACTCTCCTCTGTTGCAGTGTGGTGTCCATGACTTTCTTTCATAGTTCTTGGTTTCCAATCAGCAGATTTGCCATGAATAGTCCAGCAAGTATGTTGGGTGTGTCCTGCCTTCTTGCAATGATCGCACCAGGGTCTTCCTTTCTTGGTGCGGTGAGCATCCGTTCCCAAAGAAAACATAGCTGAAACTTCAGTAGTTTGTGGCTGATTTGCAGTGCCATCATCACCTTCTTTCTACTTTCTTCATGTCACACTTCTGAGGCAACTTCACGCAAATTTGGTAGAGATTTGATGGCCAATATCCACCCCCAGACTTCATCTAAATTCTTGTTGAGACCCAGTAGAAACTTACAAATCCGCTTCTTCTCAACAATCCTCTTGTACCTGAAGCAAGAGCTTCATGGTGGATAAAGAAGAAAATGCAAGAGAGAGAGAAAAAGAACCTAGCTGAACTTTATTGAATAGAAAATGAAAATCAATCCAGAAACTGAAATGAAGCTAAGTTTATATACTTAGCTTAACCGCTTAACAACCTTACAGCGCTTATAACAAATACAACACAGTCACAACTAATAATGGTTACATTAATTCAATACAACAGCAACACAACAACAAATACTACTATCGGCAGCCTTATTAGACATCAATTCCTTCCACATTCCCCCTCAAATCAGATTCCATAGCAGATGACAAAGACTTGAGCTGTAGACTGCCTGGAGTAGCAGCATGGCTGCGATACATAGGTGACCACTTGAGACCAAGCTTGTTGCATAGAAACAAAAATCTGTCCTTTGACAATCCTTTAGTGAAAATATCAGCCATTTGATGAAGAGTGGGAACATATCAGATTTCAACATCACCCTTTTCTACTTTCTCTCGAACAAAATGCACATCAATCTCAATGTGCTTGGTACGAGAGTGAAAAACTAGATTCTCAGCTATACTATTGATTGCTAGGTTATCACACCATAGAATTGGAATATGGACACATGGATAACCTAACTCAGAAAATAGATATTTGAGCCACAAAACCTCAGTTACCCCCTGTGCTACAACCCTATATTCAGCTTCCCCGACAGATCTGGTCACCATGGATTGTTTCCTTGAGTCCCAAACCAATAAGTTCTTACCAAGGAAGACACATAACCCACTGGTAGATCATCTAGTGACCTTACAAACCGCATGATCAACATCAATATACACAGTTAATGACAAATCACTAGGAGGAGGAGCAAACAATAGTCCTAGACCAACTGTCCCTTTAAGGTACCGAAGCAACCTTTTGCAAGTTAACCAATGTTGCAACTTAGGAGATGACAAGAATTGACTCAACTTATTCACTGGGTATATGTCAAATACTGAAGAGAACCAATTATAGTTCTATAAATAGATGGCTTAGAAAACAAATCACCCTCATTAATCAAAGAAATCCCCGGATTCATTAGGGTTAGCATAGGGCTTGCAATCTTGCATTGTTGCCTTTTTTAATAAGTCCAAAGTGTATTTGGATTGAGTGAGGTATATACCAATAGAGTCTTTATAGGCTTCAAATCTTAGGAAGTAGTTAACAGATCCTAGAGTTTTAAGAGCAAAATGAGTGTCCAAATCCTGAATGCAAGCTTGAAGAGCTATAGAATCAAACCCTGTGACAAAAATATCATCCACATACACTAAAACAAACAACACAAACTTGGAGGTTCTTTTAATAAACAAAGAAGCATCAGAAACAGCTCTTATGAAGTCCCAATCTTGCAAGATAGACCTTAGTTTTGTGTACTAAGCTCTAGGAGCTTGTTTAAGACCATAAAGAAACTTTTTCAACTGACAAACATGAGAGGGAAATTGAGAACCCACAAAGCCTTTTGGCTGTGACATAAATACCTCTTCATTTAGATCACCATTAAGAAAAGCATTGTTGACATCAACTTACTGAATATCCCAGCCAAAAGTAACAGCCAAGGAAAACAAAACTACTATCAAAACTCTAATAGTAGGAGCCTTGACAACAAGACTAAATGTTTCAGCATAGTCAATCCCAGGAGTTTGGAGTAAACCCTTAGCTACTAACCGAGACTTATGCTTAAGAATAGACCCATCAGAATTGTATTTTAACTCTAAACACCCACTTCCAGTCAATGAGATTCATATATGAAGAAAAGGGAACAAGTTCCCATGTATGATTACATTGCAGTGCAGAAAATTCCTCTTCCATAGCTCTAACCCAATTAGAATCTAAGAGAGCTTCATGAACAAAATTGGGTTCTAGGGAACTCACTAAGGCATGGGGAGAGGTGATGACAAGCTGCTTGGATTTGGATCTGGTGATCATAAGATGAACAGAAGGTGCTTGAGCAGCTTTATGTTTAGGTACCTTGAAAGAAATTGGTTGTTGATCAAAGTTAGCGGGTAATGAAGGAGCAAAAGATGAATCAATAGAAATATAAGGAGATAAGGTGGGGATTAAGGGTTGTGCTACTTGAGGAGATGAAGGACTAGAAGAGAAGGAAGGAAGAGACTGAAGAAACGTAGTGGAATGATGACTATTAGATACTAATTGAGATTGACAAGAAGATGGAGGAGTTGGAAACAAAAGAGGAAAGAGGTACTCCTCTGGATTAAATTGCATGTGTCTTGACACACAGACTTTTCCTAAGTGATGCAAACACTTATATCCAGCTTCAACGTGGCTATAACAAAGAAACACACACTTAGTGGAGTGAAAATTGAATTTGTGCTTGCTATAGGGTCAAAGATAAAGAAAGTAAGCACATCCAAAGGGCTGCAATTGCATATAATTGGGTTGTTTGTGGTAAAAAAGTTCAAAAGGACATTGAAACTTGAGAGGTGAGACTGGTAATAGGTTTATGGTGTAGACAGCAGTTTGAAATGCGTCTACCCAAATTTTAAGGACATGTGAGCGTGGGCTAACAATGTAAGACCTATCTCAGTTATGTGTCGATGTTTTTTTTAGTTACATCATTTTGTTGGTGTGTATAAGGGCAAGTAAACCGAGGTTGAATACCATAGGTATGAAGATAAGGTAAAAAGGCTTTAAATTCTCATTGGAGAGCCTTAAGTTTGGATTGATATCGTAGTTCAGCAAATTTGTGGAAAGTTTTAAAAATGGTCAAGGTATCAAACTTCAGTTTCAAGGGATATAGCCATGTATACCTAGTGTAAGCATCAATAAAAATGATATAATATCGATACCCCTTAGTAGAAATAACAAGAGGAGGACCCCACAAATCTGAATAAACCAACTCTAAAGGTTTCTTTGCTGTGATTTTACAATAAGCAAAAGGAAGCTAATGTAATTTTCTTAATTTGCGAGAATCACAAAAGGAAATATCATAATTGGAATATAGAACATTGATTTTATTCAAAATGGATTAGAGTACATGAAAGGAAGGATGCCCTAATCTGGCGTGCCATTGTTGACATACACTGTTAACATGGGCTACATTTATGCTAGAAGACACATTAGAAGAGGATAGACTTTGTCCTTCACATTTATTCAAAGACGAAGAAACATTAGCAACAAGATTTATGGGATTGACAGAAGACACAGCCTTGGATACAACATGAGCAAATGCTAGAACCAGCTAGTAGAGCCCATCTTTAAGAACTCCTTAAAGTAGCACTAGCCCTAAATCCTTATCCTTAATCAAACAAGAATTAGAATGAAACTCAGCAAACAGATTATGATCCCTAGTAAGCTAAGAAACACTAATAAGATTCCTCTTCATATTAGGAACATGAAGAACATTAGGTAAAGAAATGATTAAAGTGGGAGTAGTTTGAGTATATAATTGACTAAATCCTACATTAGAAATACAAAGTTTCTTTCCATTACCCACGACAACTTTGTCACTGCCACTATATGGAGAATGAAGAGAAAGGTTGTTAACACTGGAAGTAATGTGGTTTGTAGCTCCGGAATCTACAAACCAAGAGGGTTCGCCATGATAAGATCAAAAGGAGGAGGATTGAGACTGTCTCTGAAGGTTGAGGCAAATAGCCACAGTGAGCCCTTGGTGCAAACCCTATTTTAGTCAATAAGGCTTCATTAGACTCATTGGGTGCAGCTATAAAGGCTTGTGGGTTAGACTGCAACATGCTACCACCTCTACCAAAGTTTGGACTTAAAGTACGTTGGAAGTTTCTATCAAACCTATGATAGCATTTGTCCACAAAATGACTAGGCTTCCCACACAATTGACAATAAATTCTCCTACCAGAAGACCTGCCATGGCTTCTCCCTCCTCTATAACCACCTCCACGTGGAACAAAACCTCCTCTATTAGAACCATTCCCATTCCTAGACCACTGAGAGGCAATATTAACATGCATAGATAGCAATGCACCAGAATCAAAACCAAGCACATAATCATAGATGAACTAGATATATTCTTTGCATCAAGTCTCTATTCATGCATTAGTAAAAGATATTGAACCTAATCTATATTTATTTCATCCATCTGATAGGTAATAAAACTAACAATAGTCTTGTAATCATTGTCTAACCCATTGAGAATAGCCATCAATAGATATTTATCATTTAACGGTTCTCTAATAGCAGCTCGAGCATGTCCTATGGTCTTGAGTTTCAAAATATAATCATTGACAGACACATCATTCTTCGTTGTAGATCTTAATTGTTGCTTCAATTGAAATGATTTAGCAACGGTTCGCTAAGAATAAAGGTTTTCAAGAACATTTCATACCTCAACAAATGATTCACAATGAATCACTTGTGATAGAACTTCTTTCTCTATTGTAGAAAATAACTAACCTAGCAACAACTGATTTGACCTAATCCAATTGAGGTGCTTGAGATTAACAACCTGAGCCTCGTGATCGGAGGTGGCTGAATCGAAGATGTACTTCGAAGGTGGCTGAGATTTGTTGATGAAAGGCAGTAGATCAAAAGCCCTAATTGTGGCTAAGATCTGTGCCTTCCAGAATAGGTAATTTCCAGAATCTAACTTGATCAGTATAAAATTGAATGCCCTTGCCACTGCTAAGAAGTTGGACTGTGAGGCCGACAACAATGTGGAAGAAGAATGAGGTAGAGAGGAAGAAATAAATTCGGGATTAGAGGCCATCAACGCAAGGCTAGGGCTTTGATACCATGAAACAAGAGCTTCACGATGGATAAAGAAGAAAACGCAAGAGAGAGAGAGAGAGAGAGAGAGAGAAGAACCTCGCTAAACTTTATTGAATAGAAAATGAAAATCAATCCAGAAACTGAAATGAAGCTAAGTTTATATACTTAGCTTAACCGCCTAACAACCTTACGGTGCTTATAACAAATACAATAGAGTCACAACTAATAATGGTTACATTAATTCAATACAACAGCAGCACAACAACAAATACTACTATTGGCAGCTTATTAGACATCAATTCCTTCCACAGTACTTTCTAGCATCAATTTGACATTCCCATCCTGTTGTCTCTTACATATCAAGTTGTTGCCAATATCTTGTCAATCAACTAAAATAGTGGGTGACGATGAGATCCCCTTGACAGAAATCATGGATAATTCCTTCAATTTCGAAGGCTTCTGCTGCATCTCCTGTGTTAGAATATGTCTCCTTGGCTCCTTTCCAGATTTCTTGTGCCGTCTCGTAGAGAATAAAGTTTTCACCGACTTCATTTGTCATGGAGTTGATAAGCCATGACATGGCTACATTGTTTTTTGTCTTCCACACTTTGTACATTGGATCATCAGTCTTCGGTTTAGGGGCATATATTTAATAACCTAAGTAATTCAGAATGCCTTGCTCTCCAAGAATCTTTCATAAGAATTCTCAAACACCTTTATCTCTCCTCGGCCTTTGTTCAATCATCCTCTCCCTAAGTTCTATAGTGTGGCTCATTGACTTCATACTTTTGTAATTTTCACTATTTTAAGCATCTCCTTTGTTCTTTTAAATAGGCACTGGAGTACTCTTTCTCTTGTTAGGCCTCCTCTTTGATATAAGAATCACATCGAATAGTTTTATTAACCATAAAATGCTTTCTTCTCTGATGCATTTCTGTACTTGTATTGAGATTCTATTTTTCATGTCCTGAGTCACTTCTTCTGGACCATAGGACATTATTTTGATATTTTCAGAATCACTTAGGTGTCCCAAAATAATATTTGTTTTGCCACATTTATTGAATAGTTTTGAGAAATGCTCCTAAATCTTCTTAATTGCATCCTCATTTAGTAGTACATTTTGATCTTCATTTTTATACACTTCTTTTCACTCAAATATCTTGTTATTCTTTTCCTTGCTTCTCTTAACTTGTATATATTTCTCCGTCTTTGTGTCAAGTCCATTAAGACAGTTTTTCATAAACTTTTGTTCTTCCTTCAAACAGCCTTCTTTGCTTCTTTTTTAGCCAAAATATACATCTTTAAAATTTGCTTATTCTGGTGTATATGTACAATCCGGTAACAAGTTCTCTTAGTTTATCTTGAGTTTTTCTTGTATTCCACTGCCATGACCTCCTTTTATTCTAGAGTTTTTCCTTTGGACTCTCCTAGAACTGGTTTTGTTGTGTTCCAAAAATAGTAAAAAGGCCATTTAACCTAATAGAAAACAATTGAGGAAATATTGATCCTTGCTTTTAATCCAATAGAAACAAACTATTAATATTGTTCTTAATCTTAAGATGAAGGAAAGATGGCCATTTAACTTAATAGAAACAAATCAAGACAAAATTTTGATCCTTGCTTTTAGCCCAATAGAAACAACTCATAATATTGATTCTTGTTCTGAAGATAAATATTTTCCCATTCTTTAGACTAGTGTGTGTGATATTTTCTTTACCATGTAGATTGCTTTTTCAATTAGTCACAAAGTCACATCATTGTATTGGCCATTTATTTTTCCATGTAGGAACGCGAAGTGAAGGCAAAACACCAACAGCTGATTAGTGGAGTAAGTTATTTGGAGAAATAATCTGCTTTATGATATTTTATATTGGTACTTTTTTCTGAAACAAATAATGATGGATGCAGGTATCAATATGGTCATATTGGGCGTCAACATATATATGGGATTTTGTTAGCTTCTTGTTGCCTGCATTTTCTGCAATAATTCTCTTTTACATCTTTGGTAAGTTGTTAACTTCTGATTCCATGCTGTATAGGGTAATTCTAATGAATTTTGATTTGTTTATGTCTTCTAAACCTAGATAGCTTCGTTCTTTGATATTAGTTCATGGAACTTGCACATTTTGGATTATCAGAATTTATTCTAGTGGCATTAAGACTTGGGATTGTTGTTGCTGCTGTTATGCAATTAGTTAACAGTCGAAGTGTCCCACTTGTACTTGAGTTGATGTCTGGGAAGATTTGAGTGGTTGATGTGGAGGATGATATGCACACCACAATGCACCTGAGTAATGAGGCTCTCTGGGAAGTAATGATAGGCACCAAGGAGCTCCAAGGTCACTCAGGTCGAAAGGGAGAGAATACAGTAATCATGAGAGAGAGAGAGAGAGAGAGAGAGAGAGGCAGAGGAGAACCCTTAGTCTGGTTTTTGACCATGGAGCAACTAATATCCAGGTAAAGGCCCTTTAATAGGTGGTTTAGTCTTTAAGGATGAGCTGCACTGCACTGAGCTGAAAATAACCAAGGAACAGGTGGCAAGTTCCATTGCTGCCAGATTAAATGCATGTTAACTCGCTCAAACTTGTGTAATATTGCAGACCTGCAAACTATGGAGCTTCCCTCTTCCTAGCCTAGAAAAGTGGTTCCTCTAGGGGTTTCGGGAGGGAGATATGTGCCCTTCTCTACTTGGCACTTGATTTGGGGAGGCAGGGGGCCAAGTAACTTGACAAAACCCTTGATCATAAAATCAATTTCACAATTTATTGAGAGTCCTGACTCCTCCTGGGTCCTATCCTACCTATAACCTGTGGTGGCTAAACCACAGAAGCCAATGGGGTACATCTTGGAAAGGAGGTGGTATGAATGACAAAGCACCTTCACAAGGCTAGTGGTATAGATTGTCATTAAGGCTTCGGCCATTGTTAATGAATTGCCGATGTTCCTTGACTGAGCTGGTCCCTTCTAAGGAGGCTTGAAGAAAGGAGGGTGAGTGCCTTGCTATCCACTTCATGAGGCTGGTTTATAGAATTCCAATTTCAATGGCCCTATTTGTAACGACCCTTAATATTTTCCTTAATTATGGATGCTTAATAAATTTATTCTTTAGGATAATTGAGTTGGTGGAGCTTGATCCTGCACGGAATGATGGAATTTGAATGTATAGAGGATAGGAGAGCAAATTGTTGAACTGAGTCAACTAAACCCTGAGGGAGCGATAGTCGAACAGTAGCCGACTATGTATCAGTTACAGGAAATAGAATACCCTAGAGATAACCTGTCAAGGAGATAGTTAACTAACTGATCAACTGCAGAAGATTGAGTGGACTGGAGTGGGCATAGTCAAACAATAGTTGACTTAAGGTATCAATTACTGGATGACAGATATTTTGCAGTAATCAACCATTGAAGGATAGTCGACTGCTAGTTTGCCTACTGTAACTATCAGGAAGAATTTCAGGGAGTGAACCTGAAGCAACTTAGAGGACCATTTGATAACCTTTGTGGATGAAATTTACCTAATTTTAGTATATTGTTGGCCACATTATGGAGAGTAAATATAGTGATTTGACATTTATTTTGGTGAATTAAGGTGTGATTTAAAATGTGGACCATGAAGGCTGTCAGGAGAACTCAAATGTGACTGAATTAGAATTTGAAGTGTGATGGAATACGGTAGACAAATTGTAGAGGCTATTTTGGAAGCTCACTGAAGAGTGGAGCATCTCTAAATGGTTAATTTGCAAAGGAAGAGACAAAAAACAATATTAGATAAAAATTTGGTGCAACATTTCTAAAGCTGAACGATTTTAAGCTTTACTTGAAAGCTGAAGGAGACCAGCCTTAATTCTAAAGTTAGGAGGATTCAGGTGTGAATGTGCGTGGATAGAGCATGTATCCTCTTGGAGAAGTTGGCATTTGAGAGGGAATTGTCATGCATCAAGGTTTAACCTAGGGTTTGTAAGGGAATTTGGAAGAAATTGGGGAAGAGAGAATAGAAAGGGAGGGAGAAATGAGAAGAATGGAGGGAGAACAGAGAGAGGGTGAGAGGAGCATAAAGATGAGAGAGAGAAATCAGGGAGAAAATTGAAGAGAGAAAAGCATTCAATCAGTTATTACTCCATATTCTCCAAAAGATCCTCTCAAGTAGCTTATATAGCTACTCTTATAGTTAGTGCTTTCAGTTATAATTTGTAACTGAAAGTATTACAGCTTTCTATTCTGAAACAGAAATGTAACTAAAAAAATACAAGTTGTAAAAGAAAAATACAAAGCAGGAATTGTTGCATGCTTTAATGACCATTATACCCTAGGGTCATGACAATCCCCCCTTCTTAAAAGATTTCTTGTCCCCAAGAAATCACAGTAAAGTTCTGGAGTGATAATGGCCATTGATTCTGCATGCCTCTTGCAGAAGAAATTACTTCATCCAATCCCTGCTTTCATGATCTGATTCATCCATCTTAGACTGTTCCTTAGCCATCTCTTTTTCCTTATTTTTTTCTTTTTCCTTCCCTTTTTTCTCCTTCTTTGCCTTTTCTTGTTCCTTTTCTTTTGCCTTTTCTTGTAATTGTAGGATATGGTCCTCAAAGATCTCTTTGGCAAAGCTCTCTTCTCCAAGTGATCTGTATTCTGAGGAAAACTCAAAATGTTGTTTGCTTTTCCCTTAACAAAAATTCCAGTGATTTCTTTGATGGTGCCTAAAAAATCAGTAGTCTCGTTTGCCAGACATGAACGATTTTTAACTTCTTTTTCCTCCTCCTCTCTGGCTCTATCCAGTATATCCTCAATTGATGGCCTTGCATTGACATCAGGTATTGAAGGAGTACCTATTCCTTCAAGAACAGTGGACTTATAACCTTCAAAATCCAAAATTGATGTGCTCGTAACCTTCCCCAACTTCACAGCATCTTTTGCTTCCTGCTTCCTGGTGTAGACCAAAGGTTCATCTTCAACAGGTTTCTCCTCCAATGGTGTTGCAGTGACTTTTCTAGCAACTGCCATTGCTTTCTTGGCATCTCCAACTTGGTTCATAATCTTTTACCAATTCTGATTGTTCCTCAGCTTCCTGGAAGTCAGAAGTCTGAGGAAGGACTCTAGCACCATTATCCGCACAATTGAATGATCCTTCAGTCAGACTTGCCAGATCCAAGCAGGTGTTTCTTCAACTTCTTGCAAACTGAGGGTATTAGGTAGGATTCCAGCTTCTACACGAATTGGCTCTGCAGTGGATCTTGAAAGAAATTCCACTGGTAGATTGACCTGAAACTTCTTTGCAATCATATTCATTAAGTCGTCCAGCTTTTTGTCAAAATTATCAAGACTTTCTCTGTTTTTATCAAGTTCTCCCTGCACACTTTCTCATGTTGTTGTGAGGTCTCTCTGCACACTTTATCTGGTTACAGTACTTTATGCTTGGTAGCATCGCACCTCCGCCTGAGTCAACCTTAACGTAATTCCAGATTGTCCATTCTCATCTCTAACTGGTTCATGTGGATGCCTTCTGTCATCACCTCTTCTAATAAGAATCGCCTTCTAAGAATCAATCAGCTCTGTTGCAGCCTCCAATAATCGCCTGAATCGAAATGCAGCAGCTGAGAATCGATTAGGCTCTTGTAGAAATAGAAGTATTTTTGAATATAGAATATTCTTTGTATATCTTAGAAGCTATGTATATTTTGTGTATATTCTTCTTTCCTTTTTTGTTATTTTCCTTTTATATCATTCTCTTCCTCTATAAAGAGAAAAGGGGAATTAACGTGTAATCTTATGAAATAGAGAAATATATTTTCTCAGCTTTGTTTAGATGGTATCAGAGTAGGAATTAGGGATTAAATCACAACCATTCACTGTGAAACCCTAATTTCTTCTATCCCTCTGCTATACCCAAGATCTGCCGCCTCCATTTCATCGGCCGCTTGTCATCACTGCTTCCTCAGGCTCCCGCCACCCATACATCGGCCGTCGCCTCTGAGATCCGACCATCCCGACCGCTGCTACCTCTACAGTTGTCGTCGTTCTCCAGTGGGTTCCCACCTTTGGAACGGCCGCGACCTTCTAGCCTCTCGCGAAGGTCGGTCTTCTAGCCTCTCTGTTGTTCGTGCCGCTACATCAGTCGTCCCTATTCACTGTCGCGAAGGTCGTCCCTATTCGCTATCACGAAGCTCGCCCCTATCCGCAGTCGCGAAGCTCAGCTCTGCATCGCACACCAGAGCCTCTCCTATCTATCATCCTTGGTCGCATTCGTGCTGCCTCAGTTCACGCATTAGATCCGGGCGTCAAAGTCGACACAGTTCGCGCGTCAGAGCAGCCCCTTGGTCACTGTTCTTCGTTGCTTCTGTCACCCAGATTTGATCTGGTTTCTATTGTTGAGATTGGGGACTTGGGTACCCAGATCCATGGGTTCCTACTAACGGATCCAGATCATGTCACTGTGTGCAGATCTGACTACTGCTCCGCCTTGTTTCTGCTGCCTTAATCCTTTTTTTTTCAGCCACAATGACAGAATCTACATCTTCAGTCACTTCGACCCAGCGATCCCAGCCTTCTCAAGATCAGTTTCGAGTTCCCTGAAACTCCCATGAAGTTGATGCCCATGAAACTGATGTAGGACCATTTAACAAAGAGCAACTTGATCAACTTCTGCAACTGCTAACGCTTAATCTGTCCCCTGGTACACCCGATTGTTCATTGACCTATTCAGGTAGAAATTCCTTTGCCCTCTCTAGCTCTTTTCAATCTATTCCATGGATTATTGATTCAGGAGCATCTGATCATATGACTGGTTCATCGCATCTATTCAACTCGTATATTCCTTGTTTTGGTAGTGAAAAAATAAGAATAGTCAATGGTAGTCTTTCACCTATTGCAGGTAAAGGTCTCATTAAACTCTCTGACAATATTGATCTTCAATCAGTTCTCCATGTTCCTAAACTTGCATGCAATCTTCTATCTGTTAGTAAACTCTCCAAAGACTCTAACTGTCGTGTTATCTTTTTTTATTCCTATTGCATTTTTCAGGCCCAGAACTCGGGGAAGACGATTGGCAGTGCTAGAGAAATAAACGGGCTCTACTATTTGGATGGGGATGTCTTGCGTAATAAAAAAGCTCACGGGTTGAGTGGTATTAGTTCTACTTCTATTTCTAATCAAATAATGCAATGGCATCTTAGGGTAGGCCATCCTAGTTTTCCTTACTTGAAACATTTATTTCCTACGTTGTTTAAAGGAGTGGATCCTTCTATGTTTCAATGCGAGAGTTGTCATTTATCCAAAGATCATCGTGTTAAATTTCTTCCAAAACCCTATTGTCCTTCAAAACCATTCTATTTGATACATAGTGATGTTTGGGGCCCTTCTAAGGTCTCCACTTTGTCTGGCAAAAAGTGGTTTGTTACTTTTATTGATGATCATACTCGAGTTTGTTGGGTTTACTTACTTGCAAAGAAATCAGATGTGCCTAGAATTTTCAAGGATTTTTTCCATCTGATTGAAGCTCAATTTTACACAAAAATGTGTATTCTTCGATCTGATAATGGCACTGAATATTTTAATGAATCTTTGGGGGGTTTTTTTAAAGGAAAAAGGAATTTTACATCAATCCACTTGTCGTGAAACTCCCCAACAAAATGGTATTGCTGAACGGAAAAATCGACACCTACTAGAGGCTGCTAGGGCCATCATGTTTTCTATGAATGTCCCTAAATACCTCTGGGGTGATGCAATTTTAACCGCTTCCTATCTCATCAATCGAATGCCCACTCGTGTTCTACAGTTTCAAACTCCCTTACACTCTTTAAAACAACTCTTCCCTCTATGTCGTATCTATTCTGAGTTACCCTTAAAAGTGTTTGGATGCACTTGCTTTATTTATGTTCCTCACATATTTCGTTCCAAATTGGATCCCACAACTGAAAAATGTGTCTTTCTAGGTTATGCACCAAATAAAAAAAGGGTACAAATGCTTTAATCATGTCACCAAAAAAACTTATATTAGTATGGATGTGTATTTCCTTGAAACTCAAATAGATGTGTCTTTCCTTGAAACTCAACCCTACTTTCTCAAAAATCATCTTCAGGGGGAGCATATTGAGAAAGAAGATAATTTTTTGCATTCTAGTGTTGAGGAGGATAATTCCTTAAAAGTCTATGATCCTCGTCCTACCATGATTGGTGCTCCTCTCCACTCTAATAAACAACTCAAGGATATAAATGTCCCAAACCTTGTGGAACAGGGTGTGTCTAGTTCACAGGTGCCTAGCGTGATAGGATTGGAACCAGGGGGAGAATTACCACAAACGGATAAAAATATTCCCAAACCGGAGCTTCAGTTTTATACGAGAAGGCAAACCCTGAAGAATACTATCAATCCGAATATTCCTCTAACTATTGAACAATTGACGTCTTCGAATGATGGGCCTTCCGATAGTACTTCTTCTTCTCATGGTAATTCTAAACTCACTCCTTCTGATTATTCTTCATTTGACTTGTCCGATCTTGATGTTCCTATTGCTACTAGGAAAGGAGTGAGATCTTGTACCAAACACCCGATTGCTAAGTACCTGTCATATCAAAAATTGTCTAATTATCATAAGGCCGTTCTTTCAAATATTTCTAACCTGCATGTCCCAAGAACAATTCAGGATGCCCTTGGTGACCCAGATTGGAATTTAGCAGTTCAGGAGGAAATGAGTGCTCTTAGAAAGAATGGAACTTGGGAGATTGTGAACAAACCAGAAGGCAAAACAACGGTAGGTTGTAAGTGGGTATTTACTATAAAATGTAAGGCAGATGGGAGCATAGGAAGATACAAAGCAAGACTGGTTGCTAAGGGATTCACCCAAACATATGGCATCAACTATTAAGAAACATTTGCTCCAGTAGCTAAAATAAACTCCATTCGAGTTCTTCTCTCCCTTGTAGTGAATTTTGATTGGTCACTCCACCAATTTGATGTAAAGAATGCCTTCCTAAATGGTGATTTAGAAGAAGAAGTGTTTATGGATCTTCCACCAGGATTTGAGAAGAGCCTCGGTACAAACAAGGTATGTCGTTTAAAAAAATCCTTGTATGGTCTAAAACAGTCTCCGAGAGCATGGTTTGAAAGATTTGGAAAGGCGATGAAAAGCTATGGTTACATTCAGAGCCAAGCAGATCACACTTTGTTCTTCAAGCATGCTAGTGACGGTAAGAAAGCAATCTTAATTGTCTATGTGGATGATATAATAATGACTAGTGATGACAAGGGAGAGATTGCAGAGCTTAAGAGGAGATTAGCTCATGAGTTCGAAATCAAGGACTTGGGTCCCCTAAAGTACTTTCTTGGGATGGAATTTGCAAGATCTAAAGAAGGGGTCTTTGTCAACCAACGTAAGTATATTCTGGATTTACTCAATGAAACAGGAATGCTTGGGTGTAAGGTTGCTGAAACTCCCATTGAACCCAACTTAAAACTTCAACCTGTCGAGGCCAAAGACATGGTAGAAAGGGAGAAATATCAAAGGCTTGTGGGTAGACTTATCTATCTATCCCATACTCGACCTGACATAGCCTTTGTTGTAAGTGTTATAAGTCAATTTATGCACTCACCTGGTTCGCAACATTTTGAAGCTACCTACAGAATTTTGCGGTACCTAAAGGGAACTCTTAGGAAATGTCTAATTTTTAGAAAACATGGACATCTTCATATAGAGGCCTATACAAATGCAAATTGGGTAGGCAGTATAACTAACAAAAGATCTACATCAGGGTACTGCACCTTTGTGGGAGGTAATCTTGTTACTTGGAGGAGTAAGAAACAAAATGTGGTGGCCAGAAGCAATGCTGAAGCCAAATTTCGTGTTGTTGCCCATGGCATTTGTGAGATCATGTGGATAAAGAGGCTTCTATCAGACTTGAGGGTCTCCACTTCCCTACCAGCTAAAGTTTATTGTGATAATAAAACTGCAATCTCTATTGCTCATAATCCAGTTCTCCATGACAGGACAAAACATGTAGAGGTGGATAAACACTTTATTAAAGAAAAAATTGATAATGGAGTAATTTGTATGCCCTACATTTCAACAGTTGACCAAGTGGCTGATATTCTTACAAAAGGATTACACAAAACTCAGTTTGAGAAACTTGTGAGCAAACTTGCCATGGAAGATATATTCAAGCCAGTTTGAGGGGGAGTGTAGAAATAGAAGTATTTTTGAATATAGAATATTCTTTGTATATCTTAGAAGCTATGTATATTCTATGTATATTCTTCTTTCCTTTTTTGTTATTTTCCTTTTGTATCATTATCTTCCTCTATAAAGAGAAAAGGGGAATTAACGTGTAATCTTATGAAATAGAGAAATATATTTTCTCAGCTTTGTTTAGAGCTCTAATACCAAATGTCATGCACCAAGGTTTAACCTAGGGGTTTGTAAGGGAATTTGGAAGAAATCGGGGAAGAGAGAATTGCAGCATGCTTTAATGACCATTATACCCTAGTGACAGGAATCTGATTGGTTATCAAAAAGGTAAAGTATATACACGCAAGTATAGAGGAGAAGATATCCAGGCATGAACAGTTGGCTGGAGAAGGAACGGGTATGAGATGGCATATATATACATATATAGATATGCATGGCTGTGTCTGGTTCTAGATAAGAGGCATAGATGATTTGGTTTATGCATACCTGCATACATATATACGTGTGTTGGCCACTACCTACTGTTTTACAAGTGGGGGAGTTGTGTGGCCAAGCTACTTGACGTATGTAATGTGGAGAGTATGTGACTTATGGAGGCCGTAAACAAGGGAAAGGCATGAATATTATTAGCCTTGAAAATCTGGTAAGACAAATGCTGAGATGGACTGATACAAGGGTTGCAAAAGAGGATATACTGGCTGATTTGTTGCTGGGCTAGAGATTGATTGAGCTTTAAAAGGGGATGAATAAAGATGCAACTGGGGGGGGGGGGGGGGGGTAAAAATGTCTTTTTGCCACCCCTGCAGTGTATTTTCCTATATAAGGCCTTGCTGGGAGAATGGTGCCTTTCTTCTCCCTGTGCAACAAAAGATGTTACATTAAATCTGTGGCCATACACCAAAAGATTGAATTAGAAGTGTAATTATTTGTATTATAATTGAAGCGGCGTCTATTGAAGATAAGATGCGTGCTAAAGAAAATTTCATGGAAAACTTTCAAGCATGACATCAGGTATAATGGCCTTATAACCATATGACCTACACCACCTAGTAGGATCAAGGCCATTGTCGCAGAATTTGTACCGCACCCCCAAAAAAAATTGAACTGTGTTCCCTGTTGCATGTACCTGGTCGCAGTACAATTGCATGCTGGAACAGTAAGGGACACAACCTGGATTGCTCAAAATGGTGATCCCAAGTATAGAACAGGGGAGGCATGCAAGGAGTCACAGGAAAATCTAATATGAAGAGGAAAATGAGAAAGAAAAGAGAGGGGTGTAAGGGTCACCAGGTGCTAGATTTGAGAGGGGTGTGTTGGAGAGCAGTTGCCAGAGGTCAACAACTGCTGTCATGCGCTGGGAACCTTTGGTGCATGATATTGCGTGGTTGGTTCTGGCAACTTCTCTTCACTGGGAAGGTTGCCTGTGGCAGGCGACCCTTTAATGGCTATCCATCCTCTAATCTCCCTTTTGGATAGTGGTCTAGCGCATGTTGTCAGTGATTGGCATTGCAAGCTCCAAGTTCCAAGTGCTTTTTCTATTATTTCTTTTTCTTGTTTATTTATTGTTTGAGCATTTCTATTCTATTATCTCTTTGTTGCTGCTGTGATAACCGCTGAGTAACAAATAAGAAGTAACAATAAACAAAAGAGAGTTGAAAATTTGACTGCTGTGATGACTTCTGTATTCACCCTTTGTATTCAATGATATATTATCTGTTTTAGCGCATTTGTTTGATTGCAGCTGACCAATCTCACTGTGAAAGTATTGTTTTTAGTGTGTTTCTATAATCTCTTGTTTTTAGTGTGTTTGTTTCATTTATTACAGTACTTTTGTTTATAGTGTACTATGTGGTGTAAAAGTACTGTATGCATAAATTTTAGTAAGTGTACTGATACATTATTCAAAGCGAACCACCAACCAAACTAACATACCAACTAATCCTACCTCCCTCAAATGCTTATCTAGCCAAGTGGTGTAGCCCGTACTGGAATGTGTACCACAAATTGGAACATATTGTGCTCTCTGTAACTATGATTAAGGCTTTTTATTCTTATTGTTGATGTTGCTATTATTTTGTGCACTTCTATGGTTACTTTATCATTCTATTTCCTTTTCCAATTTCTGAATACATTTTGTTTTCTTTATAGGCCTGGATCAGTTTACTGGAAGAGGTTCTTTATTACCAACAATCCTCTTGTTTTTGGAATATGGACTTGCTATAGCATCATCAACATATTGCCTCACTTTTTTCTTTTCTGAACATACAATGGCACAGGTATTGCCACTTTTTATTTTGTAATTTTAGCTTATGAATTAAACTGCCCTTCTGTTTCCATGATGATGTTTATAATCTAAATGCAGAACATGGTTCTATTGATTCACTTTTTCACTGGGCTAATTCTAATGGTCATATCCTTCATTATGGGATTCATAGATACAACTGCAAGTGCAAATTCTTTTCTAAAGGTTGGTATGCACTCTTATCTTTCACTATATAGGAAGGATTACTAAATAAATGGCCCTTATGTTAATTTTGCAATATCTGACATCTTTTATGACAAGTATAGTTTGGAAGACCTCAGAGCAAGTCAAATATATTTTATTAAATCACAGAAGTTCATTGCCTGCCTTGTCAGAACATCAAACTTCTTACTAAGATGAACCATCTTACTATGAAGGAAGCAAAGTTCTATGCCTAATCTTTTAGTGGATTTGTAAACTGGCAACTGTTGTTTGTTTTTTAAAAAGTGAAGTGATGCTACTTGAATGTTTATCCCTCATCTACTCCCATTTATCATAAAGAGTCCTTGACACACAACTCTTTGTAAATTGTTCTCAAAACTTAGTCCTTTAAACCCTTCAGGTGGTTGTGCTGTCTAGATTTTGGATTTCTCCTTTCTTACTTCACAGCAACTTTTTATTTTTTAACAGTAATTTTTTCATTGCACTGCAACTTTTGTGCAATGAAATAATTTTTCTTGCGCCAAGCAAAAATAAAAAATAAAAAAATTCTTGTACAGAGCAGGGAAAAAAAAAAATTCTTGTGTTATGCAGAAGTGCACACAATGATACTCTTATTTTTCCTGCCTTTTGTTATGAATCTTTCAGAAATTCTTCAGAATATCACCGGGATTTTGCTTTGCTGATGGATTTGCTTCCCTGGCTCTTCTGCGGCAAGGGATGAAAGATGGACGTGGTGATAGACTTCTTGACTGGAATGTTACTGGTGCCTCTATTTGTTATTTAGCAGCCGAGGTTCTTCTCCAATTTCAGTCTTAATGAAATTCTTTTAGTGCTGTGCATAAGTGTTCACTTTCAATATGTCATAAGTGCTAAGTTACTACCCTGTGATTGTTATGAGAAAGCATGCATGGCTGTACTACATAAAGGCAATTTAGATTTAAATCTCTAATCCCAATATTGTCATTTTGGTGATGAGATTTTTAACTACCTGCCATTAGATGAGTTAATTGTTGTGCAACATCACGAGAATAACTTATCACCTGGATTAAATCTTTTCTGCAACGTGATTTTCCTTTATAAAATTATACTATTGTAAATGGCTTCAGAAGAGAAGCCAATGTAGCTCCAAGAAATGGGGGAAGAGAATTGTAGAAGACAGAGCCAGTATAGAAGAGAAAGAGCACATCGGGAGAATTGTAAGAAGAACAATGAGGGGAAGATTTGGAGTGAATATGGAACTGAAACAAAGCACTAGAAAGAAACAGTGATAACCCTGGAAAACTAATTCAAAATTCTTAAAATTCAAATTATCTATATATACCCATATAGAAAAAATAGGAAATAAAAATAAACTCACATCCTACCAAATCAAAATCAAACCAAAAAAAAAAAAAACAGAGAAAAAGAAAAATGACAATCAGCACAAACAAAAATGTTCATATATCTCCAATTAAACATCAAACCCTAATTCTGAGGCACCCTTTCCATCATTCTGAGAAGATGCCAAATAACTGTTGCTCTGAGTTGATGGGAAGATTGCACAGGGAGTTGATAAGTGGGATTACAGTTAGCTGGTGAACCAATGTTGCTGTGTCTGTGTTAGCTGGTGGAGAAAAAAGTTGCAGATTGGTCAATGAGGTGGATTGGAATTATGTCTGGCACCAAGAGAATAACGAAAAGGGCAGAAGAAAAGGTAGAACAAGTATAGTGAGCAGATATGGGAGGAAAGATCTGCAGAGAAGATGGAACTGAGACAGAAGAGAGAATCCAGGAAAATCAAATACCCAATTCAAAAAGTTCAAGTCTCAGAAAATTGTCACATAGTAGGGTAATTATGCATACCCATGTAACAAACTTGGAAATAAAAAAAAATAAAGTTCACATCCAACAAAGTCAAACCAAAAGAAAAAAATTGATAGAATATAAAATCTTTACTCTCTCTCTTAGTTAAACACTAAATCCTAATTCTTCGGCATCCTGTTTTTAACTCCCTCAAAGGAAGATATGGAAAAAGAACCTTGTTTTGCACTCCACATGTTGCAGACCATATAAATTATGCTCTGAAGTTTTCCAAGTGCTGACTGATTCTGATTTTGATTTCCAAGTTTTCCAAGTGTGATTGTCGCTGTTTGACTGATTTTGGTTTGATGTCATGTCTGTAGATATTTTTGCAGTTCTGAAATTCAAAAGCTTAAACTTGAAGATTAGTGAAACTGATAATGACCAGAAAAAGGCTAGTTGTTAAGGCATGCAGAAATGTTGTCAAGTCATCTGGTACTATAATATGGTGAGCAAATAAGGTCAGGTGATTGCTAGAAAAATTTGTACAAACTGCCACAAGAATGAGCATAGAAGGATGAAACTTTGGTAAAGGAGAAAGAAAAGGTAAATAGCTTGGGGAAATGAAAGTCTTGGAAAAGGTATAGAATCCATTGAAAAGAACAAATCTTACAAGGGTACATATGTCATGGTTTAACTGAAAATTGGAAAGCCTCTCCTTTTTGGAAAGTCTGTCAAAATCTTCTTTATTAACATTTTTATCTATTATTTGTCTCTATTAAGATCTCATGAACATAGCAAACTATTTATTTCAAGGTTGGATCATTTAATATGATTCTTGTAAGGTTTAACTGAACTCAACTCAAGAAACAAGCCCTCAGTCTGTGTTATATATTATTTTGCCACTTTTCACCCCCCACTGTCATACTCCATTAAAATCCTTAATCAATGTGTTCCCAATCTACCGAATATGTCCAATCTGGTCTTCTCACTGTTTCTTATATGTTTTAGTTACTGGTTCAAAGCCTGGGAAAAGCAGGGGCATCAGTATCTGGTTTTTCTGTTGGAAGTCCTATAAGGCCTAACAATAATATGTCAGGCCTTATGGTCTCGTCTTTTATAAGACTCTTATAACTCATAATACCTGTGAGTTTCCCATGAAGTTATTCTTTTGTCTTCCTCTACCACTTTTGCTAAAGATTTCTTCTATCCACTTTCTCTTCATAAGAGCCTCTATTAGTCATTTTCTAGCATGACCAAACCAATGATGTTGCACATATCTCCTCTTCTCATCCAACAAAGTTGGTTTTATGGCTATCCTATAAAATTTATCCTTTTAGCTTTAATGGAATTTTACTATCGTTTGGATCATTACTTCTAGTTGCCCCAGCATGGTGTTCTGTTAGCTGGTCATGTTTCCAGCACGTGTTCTTTTGAAAATTGACTCAAACTTAAATCTATTTTTCCCCTGATATTGGGAGTTTCTGGCAGGTGATAATCTTCATAGTAATCCAAATAAAGCACTTGTTTGATGTTCTAGTTTGATTGGTTATAGAAATGAAAAGATTGAAAAACAATAGGAGAAGTGATGCATTTAAGATAAATTGCACCCGTCAAATAAATATGAGATTAGAATTTTTAGTTTATTTATTCAGGTTTCATTAATATTTTATATTTTAGCAGATTTTGTGATAAACTTTTAGTAGTATTACATTAGTATAGTGAAGGATTGTTTTCGAAAGTGTTTTTAATTGTTTTGGGAGTTTTAATCCGCAAATATGTAATCCAAAAAACATTGGCTTAGTAGGAGTATGCAATCGGTTATAACCAAACCGAACCACCCAAAAATCACTAACCGAACCGACCCGACCGACAACCACAGTATAACCGAACTAACCAAAACTGAAATAACCAAACTCTAAAATGTGCTAACCGAACCAAACTGATAATCGAAATTTTTCCTAAACTACTAACCAAACCGATAACCAACCACCATATAACGGAACTGAACCAGCCGATTCAGTAGGTTTGTTCGGTCTAACTGAACCTTTGAATAGCTAATGTACTCTCTTCTCTTCTAAATTGTCCTATCTAACCAAACATTCAGAAGGGCATTAGTACTCTTCTAACCTCTTAGAGTCTTAGGCAACAACCATACTCCTAAAATTTTCAGTGGGAAACAAAGCATGAATAAGTGTCTAATTGGCATGGTTTCATGATGTAGTATATAGATTATGCCAACCACATTACCCAACATATATAAGAGATGAATTACAAACATGTATACATAACAACTTGTACTTGCTAGCCCAGCAGAGGGAACTTACGAATAGAAGAAAAGATCCAAACTAGTATAAGCATGTCAAATTGTTTCATAGTTGACAGATTCAATCAACAAAACAAACCAAGCAGAACATGGTCCTAAACAGTAATATACCATAATGCTGGTTATAAGAAAAACATTTCTGCAAAATAACGCCCCAAACAGTATTTACAGCCCCTTCATGAGAAACCTAAGATGATATAATTATACCTCTTCATTAGCTCTTGTTATTTGCTAGATCAGATGGTCCTCCATCTTCATTAGCTCCTTTTACATCCCCGGGCTTCCTCTCCACCTTATGCACGCCTCCCACTTTCTCACCAATAGCTGTGCTGACTCCACCATTAGCTCCACCATCCCCTGCACATATATACATATGTGGATATTATCTACATGATATATATTTATATGGAATTATATAGTTGAATGGTGCATGGCTGCTGGGGGGGGGGGGGGGGGGGGGGGGGGGGGGCGATTAATTTCTGCAGTTACCTTGACTTCGTCTGGGCAATTCACATATGTCTCTTAAGTCTAAGTCTGGGCTGCTTCATCTCCTTCACTAAGTCTGAGCTGTTCACATACAAGTGCTACGTGTTCCCAGTTGAATAAGTACACACTGGACCTGGGCATCTCAAAAACTCAACCACAATCTCAATATGTGTCTAACTAATATCATAATAAAAGAAAATGTGTCCTCACTTTCTCTTGCTAGTCCAGAAAAACCTCAAACACACTCAACCAAAGCAAACCAAATAACCAATAGATAACAATACATGTCATATTGAGAAAGAGAGCATTTACCTTATCAGCTACTGCATCTAGAAATGCACCAAATGCAGTTCCTAACCTCATCTGAAAATAGTTAAGGAATGAGAAAATATTAAATGCATATAAAATGTCCATCAAATTCATATCCATAGTTTTTAAAAGCAAAAGCACAAAACACCAAATTGAAAAGAAGAAAGAAGGTTTAGAATAGTAGTTTATATTTTTTGACTTGAAATATTTTCACATATGAAAATGGTTGAAGAGCAATGTAAATACATAATATGAATATGAACAAAACAATACAACAACCATTAACTGAATAACAGAAAAACATATACTTACAAATGCATTAGCTTGCTGTAACATCTCTTCACAAGTAGTTGTACTTGAAGTCTGATGCCAAAGAGACCTAAATGAAGAAGCCAATGGCCAGATACTTATGAGGAGAAGGTTTGGAAAAATGTGAATTGGTAAAAAAAAAATTACGGAAATTATTGGAGAAGTCAACTATCTAACATTCTCACTTCTCAGATGCCTTACCTGTGCTTACACATTGAACTTACTTACCATCATGATTACTGCATCAAAAGATTGCTCTTCTAATTGGTTACTATATATTGGAGCATAAGAGAGTGACAACTCTGATAGTTTCCACTGCAGCTATATTATAATTCCAGCACCTTTGATTGTAGTTTGAGTTCATCCTTGCATTCAACACATAAGAAAGTGGCCAGATACTTATGAGGAGAAGGTTTGGCATATGTGGCTGTGGGGGGGCCCGAACTAAAATGCCATATATGCTTCATTCTGAATCTGTAAAATAATGCAATAAACAGATATTAACTAATGCATTCAATACATAAATAGATATTGAAACACTAAAAGGCTCAAATTCTCTTACTTACAAATGCATGAGTCTTCAAAATCTAAATTTCCATAGATGCGGTGCTATCAACGGTAATCTTTTCCAATTCTAAAAATAATACACAAAATTATTAAATAATTTCAAAGTAACAAGTATTGAACTAAAATTTAAAAAAAGAGTAACAATGAGTTTACCTTCTTCAAGTTGTTCAACATGATCCAAATCTTCTTCAACACTCATTGGGGTGGTAGATGACCGAAGCCACTCTTGTGTACAAATCAAACCTTCAATAACTTTAAGAGATAAAAAACTCCTAAATGGATCAAGTACTCAACCCCTAGTGCTAAAGGCAGACTCGAACGCCACAGAGAAACTAGAATTGCCAACACATCCCGAGCTATAGAAGATAAAATAGGAAACCGATGACAATTAGCTTTCCACCAATTCAAAATGTCAAAGTCATCAGTTTTCTCCTCACACACTTCACTTAAATATTTACCCCATTCTGAAGGAAAATTTGTAGACCCATTACCACTAGTAGACTTATGCTTCTTAAAGCAAGAACTCATCAAGTTCGGTCTGCCAGATTTTTCCTTCTCAACATTCTCTTCAACAGGTGGAGTAGACACTTGAGACGACTCTCCTGCTTCACCTCTAGGTGCCAACTTTTTCTTATATTCTTCATACAAAGCATATATGACATTTTTTAAGGACAAAACTGCAACAGCCCCTTTCACATCCGGATACATCTCTTGAGTGTATACTTTATAAACTCTAACTTGTGCCTAGGATCAAGCACCACTGCAATGTAAAGTAGGTGATTTATTTTTTTTGGATCCCTCAATATTTATCACACTTTTCTTTCATTTTTCTGGTCATCTCACTCAACTCAAAATCGTCACCCTCCTGCCACTCATGTAAGAGACAGTGAATGTTACTAATCTCATGGAAAAAGGTGCTAGAGGTGACATATAATGAACCCGAAACCCGCAAAGTAAGCTCATAAAATTGTTACGACACTCTAACAAATATCCTGACCCTCATCCAATCCTCTGGCTTAGTTCTCCCATCAATAGTAATAACTTGTTTCAACTCATTATTCCAATCATTACTACCAAGATCAAGCATAAAACATGACTCCTCCTCGTCAAATCTCTCAAAATCCCTCTCAAACATCTGAGTAGTTTCTAACATCAAGTATGTGGAGTTCCTTCTAGTTACAACATCCAACAACAACAGGCCTTTAGATTCGATTTTTTCCACTTCAACACATTTTTTGAATTTTTTTAGTCTTGTTGGGATTGTCTAATATATCTTACCACATCCCTAACTCTTGCTATTGACTCATCTAACTCTTTCAACCCATATTGCACAACCAGATTTATTATATAAGCCACACCCCTTTTATGCAAATATTAGCCATTCATAATGCTAGCATCCCATTTAGCCATTTTTTTCTTGAAATTACCCACAGCCACATCATTTGAACTAGCATTATCTGCTGTCAAAGAAAAAACTCTATCAAGTTTCCATCCCATTAGACACTTCTCAATTGCCATAACAATGGCATCACCCTTGTGACTAGATATTGGACAAAAATTTAAGATTTTTTTCTTTAATGCCCAATTATTGTCAATATAGTGCGTCATCAAGCACATATAGTTCATCCTTTAAATGGAGGTCCATGTGTCAATAGTTAAACAAACTCTTTGACAAGAATTTTTTATCTGATTCATTAATTTCAACCTCTTCATTGAATAATTCAAAATAATCGCAGGAAATAGTCTAACGTGAAGGAATACAAAATTTTGGACAAATAACATTAATGAAGTGCCTAAACCCCTCACACTCTACAAATTTAAAAGGCAGCTCATCTACTATCACCATGTAAGCTAAAGCCTTTCTAGCAAGTACTTGATCAAATTTTCAATTCACCAATGAATCCATAGTCTCCCCCCCTCTCTCACCCCCCGTTAAAGTTGGTTGCAAGTTTAATTGCATTTGACGGGTTTTCAAAGCATGAGGATGTTTTTTACACATTCCCATATGATAACTTAAAGCCATTGTCTCTTCTTTTTTTTTTTTATCACAGTGGAACTGTAATACCCCGAGAGTCCAAGGTCAGGTCCAAGAAGGGGCTTTAAAGAAGCTAGTAAATACATCAAAAATGGTAAGAAATGAAACAAAACTTGCTAGATACTTTTTGAGTTGAATGTGGATAAAGAACTCTCGGGTTAAGTGTGCTTGAGCTCAGGTAGCTCAAGGATGGGTGACCCATGGAAAGTTTGCGTAGGCCATCAAAGTAAGTTGATTCGGTCCTTCCTATCGCTCGATGCTGGATGTTACAAGTGGTATCAGAGCCAACCCTTGGTGAAAGTGGTCCAATGAGGGCAGGGAGTGGCGCGGAGGCGCGAGGGCCTGAACAATGAGCAGCTCCTAGTAGGCTTCTAGGATGGTAGCCCCCTCAAAGGAGAAAAGATCTGGGACCAATTCTAAGGTCACATGACGAAGACGTCATGTGCTCAAGTGGTAGAGAATATAATATCCCGAGAGCCCAATGTCAGGTCCAAGACAGGACTCTAGAGAAGCTAGTATATACATCGAGGATAGTAAGGAAGGAAACAACATCAACTGGATACTTTTTAGGCTGAATGTGGATAAAGAACTCCCGGGTTAAGCGTGTTTGAGCTAAGGTAACTTAAGGATGGGTGACCCCTGGGAAGTTTATGTAGGCCCATCAGGGTAAGTTGATCTGGTCTTTCCTATCGCTAGATGCGGGATGTTGGGAACTCTCTAGAACAATAGTTGCATCTCCCTTTAATCTGACCCTCTGAATTTGTAAACTTCGTAAAATGATCCCACACATCTGACCTAGCTCTTATTGTTTTTCTCTTTACCTTTCCAAGTGATGTTGTACCTCTATCATTTTGAGGTTGGCTACCTTGGCTTTGTGCTATTAGTGCAGGTCTTGAACTATCATCCATATTAGGGATGTTTGTGGTGTGAGTGATGTCTTCTTCTCTTACCATCTAAATTTAATACAATTGTAATTAATATGTATTTAAGCAATGAGTTAAAATGTTTTCTTGTGATTAAGTTACATTCTTGTGATTAAAAAAAAAAATTAAGGGGCTGTAACTAAATTCAACTATTCCACTAAGGGGTTGTAACCACTTCCTATATTATGACCATATAACAGCAATGTATAGTTATTATTTTTAATTTAACACACAGCAATATATAAATGCCAAAAATAGAAAGGACTGGTGAATTAATATAAACAAAGCCTTGGTATGTTATTGTTGTTTACACAGAAATAGAAACGTTTACAAATTACAATCAGAAGTTACTTGTCAATTAATTTAAACAAAAATAAAACAGATGAAGTGCATCTAATACCATGGAGAACCAAAAATGTTCACAAACCAAGCAATATTCAGCATAATCACTAATCAGTAATCACCTCTGTTTTGGTCAAATTCAGAAGAGCAAACAGAGGAGTGGACAGACAAAATCATATACCGTACATATCCTAAATCTGTTCCAGTGCAACACTAATTCAGCAGAGCAAAGTGCAAACAGAGGAGTGGACGGACAAAATCATATACTACATGAACATGATTTTTAAAATAAACCATATACTAAATCTGCTCCAGTGCTCCCACATAAAAATATACATCATTTAAAATATGAAATATAAACCATCAAAAAAAATAAAAACAAAACAAAACAAAGTTTAGTATCATATCTGGGTAACCAAAAAAACCTTTAGGAGTGGACAGACGATGGACGGACGGCGTTGATATTTGCATAACCAAAAAAACCAAAATAAATACCAAAGACAGAGATAGAGCGAGAGAGAGAGAGATGTGATGATAGTACAACAAAGACTCCAACGAACTCACCTTTGTCGACATTTGATGGCAAAGGGAAAGGCAATGAAGGATGGACGGAAGGAACCAACGGCAACGGTAGGGTTTCAGTTTCGATTTTGGTTAGGGGGTTAGGGTTTTAGTTTCAGTCTCTCTCTCTCATCGAATCGAAGTCTTTGGAACACAAATGAATGCGTAGCCTTCTCCTGGACGATAGCACGCTGTGTATAGTCAGTTTATATCATAAAATGACGTCGTTTTATGATATACAAAACGATGTCGTTTTATGATATACAAAATGACGTCATTTTGACTATCAATTGTTTTGACCAACAAAAACCAAACCGATTTTTAATAACCGAATTTTGTACAAAAATAACCGACCCCAAAATAACCTAACCGAACCTGCTGGTTCAGTCGGTTCGATTCGGTTATTTCTGTCTAACCAAACCCTTGCACACTCCTAGGCTTAAGTACAAATAGAAGTTAATTCTTTGAGCTGTGAGCTCTCTCTATACTCATTCCTCTTCTTCTTCCTCTCTTCCCTGTATTTTTCTTCATTTACTGGATTTCCCTTCTCTTTGCTTCTTTTTTCTCTTCTCCTCCTTTTTTGTCTTCTGTTTTTCTGCTGCTTCTCTTTTCTTCCTCCTTTCTTTTTTTTTTTTTTTTCCTGCTGCATCTTTTCACTTCTGTCACCTTTCTCCTCCTCCTCTTTACAGTCCCACTTCAAAGCATCTTGACTTGGAGAAAGAAAGCACATTTTATTTAAAATGAAATTCTGATACCAAGATGTGCTATGGATGAACTGTGGAAGAGTTAAATAGTTAGTGCTGGCAACTTGTTTGTTATTTCTGTTATGTTTAAGTTAGCATGATTTTATTCAGCTATTTGTCTAGCTGATATGCCGTGTTATGCGCCTATATAAGGAGAGCATCTATATTCGTTTAGTATGTATTTTTTATCCTTGTGATATGCTTTCAGTAATTCAAGTTCTTTTGCTCTTGGATAGTTTCTTTCTTCTTCGTAATTCTTTTCTGCCCTAGATCTAAACTTCACATGGTATCAGAGCCATTCTGATCTGTTCCAATGGCCTCCGATCGAATTGTTAGTTCCGCCTCCTCGTCTCCTCCTCGTCAATCCTCTCCGAATAATTCTATTTCCTCACAATCAGATTTCTCAGCTGTTGCAAAGGCCTTTAGCTATATTTCTCTAAAGTTAGACACGAGGAATTATATTTTCTGGAAGGCGCAAATCCTTGCCACAATTCATGCCTTTGATCTTGTTCCGTTTTTGAACAAGACGTCTCCTCCTAAGTGTGTGATTGATCCTAATGGTGATTTGATAGTGAATTCAGAATACTTGAGATGGATTCGTTCGGATCAAATGTTTCTTGACTGGTTATTCTCTACGATCAATGAAGAAGTGCTCGCTCAGGTGATTCACTTGGAATCGTCAGCTGAGGTATGGATTCTGTTAGAGAATTTAAATGCAAGGCAAACATTAGCTAAATCGTTTCAACTCAAGCAACAGTTGAGATCTATTAAAAAGGATGGAATGTCTGTCAACGATTACATTCTGAAGATTAAGACTATTGGCCATTCACTTGCTGCTATAGGAGAACCTTTAAGTGACAATGAGTTATTATTGGCAATTCTAAATGGCTTAGATCAGGATTACAATACTGTTGTAAGTCTTGTCACTTATCAGATGGATGAAATCGATTTGGAGAAAGTTCAGTATCTACTTTTAATGCATGAACAACGTCTGTCTACTAAGAATCAGTCACTGACTACTTTAAGCCTTGATCAAGTCACTTCTCCTTTACAAGCGAACGTAGCATCATCTTCTTCTGCTCAGAATAATGGAGACTCAAGTTTTGCTAGAGGAGGATTCGTTCGACGAGGAAATGGTAATGGATTCAGAGGAGGTAGAGGCCATGGTAGAAATTCTAATAGACGAGTTTACTGTCAACTTTGTGGCAAGCCTAGCCACTTTGTAGATCGATGTTATTATCGATTTGATAGAAGCTTTCAAAGGACACCTAATGGCAGATCACAAGGAGGTCACAGTGGATATCTTGGTTCTCAATTGGATACTCGAGCTTATATGGCCTCTCTAAATGAATCTAACGGAGCCTACATGACTGACTACGGCTCATATCAGAGTTCTCGCTACGGTAATTTTTCAAAACCAAATTTGTATTCTTCTGACCAATTTGTTTCATCACCTAATCTTCTAGATCAGTCCCGGTTCGTGGATTCTGGAGCCACGAATCACATTACTTCAAACTTGAATAACCTGTCCTTACATACGCCTTATCATGGTGCAGATAAAGTCACTATCGATAATGGTAAGCAACTACCTATAACTCACATTGGCACTAGTTCTTTACAGACCTTACCTCAATCAAATTTTGTTTTGTATGTACCAAATATCCTTCATGTTCCTAGTATGACCCAAAATTTACTCAATGTGTCTCAACTTACACGAGAACACAATGTTATTGCTGAGTTTCACTCTAATGTTTGTTTTATTAAGGGCAAAACATCCGGACTGGTGCTGCTCCAGGGACGCCTTAAGGATGGGCTTTATAGGCTGGAACCAGCTTCTAAGTCTGTTGGTGACAGCAAATCGGCCTATTCTCTAGAGTGTTTTTCATCTCCTTCAATGTCTCATTTTCATTCTTGTAATAGCAAAAATAAATGTAACAGCCAGTACTCAGTTGATCATGAGATGTCTGAGTCTGTTCATATAGCTCACACCACACCTAACACAGATGTTTGTAAACAGTGGCATGCTCGTTTGGGTCATCCATCTGTAAATGTGTTACGGCTGGTGTTAAATAAAATTGGCTTGTCCTGTTCTCTCAATGACTTGTCCTTTTGTGATGCTTGTAAAGTTGGAAAACTTAGTCAACTCCTATTTTCTAGACATGAAATTACTGCTACAACACCTCTTGAATTGGTTTATGCAGATCTTTGGGGACCAGCTCTTGTTTTGTCCACAGAGGGTTTTCAATACTATGTTATGTGGATGCTTTTACCTGTTATACATGGTTTTATCCTCTCAAATTAAAGTCAGATGCCTTGTCTGTTTTCATGGTATTCCACAAGTTTGCTGAAATTCAATATAGAACCAAACTTTGTGCCTTGCAAACTAATAATGGAGGGGAATTTAAGTCTTTCATTCCTTATCTCCAAACTCATGGTATTCGACCTAGGTTTACTTGTCCACATACTCACCAACAAAATGGTGTAGTGGAAAGAAAACATTGTCACATTGTTGAAATGGGCCTAACTATGTTGTCTCATGCTAATTTGCCCTTAAACTTCTGGGTTGAATCATTTCAAACTTCGGTGTATCTTATCAATTTGCTTCCCTCCTCATCTATATAGTTTCAAGTTCCTTTTGAACTGTTGTATCATCGTCCTCCTCATTACAGTTTGCTACAACCGTTTGGTTGTTCCTGTTTTCCTCTTCTCAGGCCATATAACAGACATAAATTTGACTTTCACTCTTCTAAGTGTATCTTTCTTGGTTATAGTCATCATCAAGCAGGGTATAAATGTCTACATCCCTCGGGCAGAATCTATGTGTCTTGGCATGTGGAATTTAATCCTTCTAAGTTTCCTTTTCTTCAGTTGTTTTCTGGTTCTAAGTCTTCTTCTTCCGGGTCCTCTAATAATTCAAGAGGTCTTCCTATAGTTTTTCTGCATCCTAATGTTTCTTCTTCATCTTCTTTATTTTGTCCCAGAGCAGCCCGTTGTCCATCTTCTGATTTGAGAGTGAATCATTCAGTGCAGTCTTCTGATTCATCTGGTTTACGGTTTACCTACTGTCCAACCCACTGTCCCATCTCCTTTACCTAAGCACAAGCCCATCCGGTCTCAACCAGCACCCTCAGTACATCCTATGATCACCAGACTTCGAGCCAAAACTATTGTCACCTCTAGCCCTCATGCCTTAGTGAGCCTAGTTCAGTTCATGAGGCTCTTTTAGATTCAAAGTGGGCTCAGGCTATGGAGGCTGAGTATAAGGCTTTGATCACCATACATGGGACTTAGTTCCCTTTTCTCATGACATGAATCTCATTGGGAACAAGTGGGTTTTCCGGATAAAGTATAACTCCGATGGATTCATTCTAAAGCATAAGGCTTGGTTAGTGGCCAAGGGTTTTCTTTAAAACCCGAGTGTTGATTATAGTGAGACCTTCAGTCCGGTAATTAAGGCTCCTACAATTCGTGTCTTGTTTTCTTTGGCTGTTCAAAATGGATGGGACATACAACAGGTGGATGTGGATAATGCTTTCCTCAGTGGTGATTTGGATGAAACAGTGTTTATGGTTCAACCAGAGGGTTTTGTCAACTCTCGGTTTCCCAATCATGTTTGTTAGCTTAAGAAGTCACTTTATGGATTGAAGCAGGCTCCAAGAGCTTGGTATACTAAGCTGAAATCAGCTTTATTGTGTTGGGGCTTTGTTAAATCAGCATCAGATGCGTCTCTGTTCATCAAACGGACTGCTAGCTATGTGATTTATATGTTAGTCTATGTTGATGATATATTAATCACTGGTTCAAGTTCAGCAGCTTTGCGTGATTGCATAACAGATCTAGATCGTTCCTTTGCTCTAAAAACTTTAGGAACTGTCAATTATTTTTTGGGTTTTGAAGCCTATCGTGATCACACTGGTCTCTATCTCAATCAGTCCAAATATGTCCGTGATTTGTTGGAAAAGGCCTCAATCCAGGATTGTAAACCTGGTAGTACTCCTATGGCTGCTGGTACTTCTCTTACTAATGATGAAGATTTGTTTTCCCAACCTAAGTTGTATCGCACTCTAATTGGTTCCTTGCAATACCTTACTTACACTCGGCCTGATATTGCCTTCACAGTAAATAAATTGAGTCAGTTCATGGCTGCTCCTAAAATGCAACATTGGTTAGCTTGTAAACAGTTGTTGAGGTATATTAAAGGAACTGCTGGTTTGAGTCTAATTTTCTCTTCCTCAGCTGAAGCTTTGTCCATCATGGTCTACACGGATGCAGACCATGCTGGCTGCAAGGTAACTCGCCTATCTACTACCGGGTTTTGTGTCTATCTTGGTAAGAATCTTGTTGTATGGGGATCAAAGAAGCAGTCGGTTGTAGCTCGTTCAGTGGGTGAAGCTGAATACAGAGCTGTTGCCTTGGGAGTAACTGAAATTGTGTGGCTGAAGAATCTATTGCAAGAGCTGGGATATCCTTGTAAAGCTACTCCTATTGTGTGGTGTGACAATTTAGCTGCCAAAGCATGGCAGAAAATCCTGTGTATCATTCAAGGACAAAACACATAGGTGTTGATGTTCATTTTGTAAGGGAGAAAGTAGAAAATGGTGAAGTGGAGAACAGGTATGTTCCTACTGCTGAACAAATTGCGGATGTTTTCACTAAGGGGCTGCCTAGAGATCAGTTTAATTTGTTGTGCACTAAATTGGGCCTTACAGAGACACCTACAAGAATGTTTCAGCAACAGGAGTTCAAATTGAAGGGGAGTGTGGAAGAGTTAAATAGTTAGTGCTGGCAGCTTGTTTGTTATCTCTGTTATGTTTAAGTTAGCATGATTTTATTCAGCTATTTGTCTAGCTGATATGCGGTGTTATGCGCCTATATAAGGAGAGCATCTATATTCGTTTAGTATTTATTTTTGATCCTTGTGATCTGCTTTCAGTAATTCAAGTTCTTTTGCTCTTGGATAGTTTCTTTCTTCTTCGTAATTCTTTTCTGCCCTAGATCTAAACTTCACATGAACATGATATGAATCCAACAAATTGCTGCTGACTATCTTCTATATTTGAACACTTACCATGGTGTTGAGTGTTTAATTGATTTATCTTCTTTATATTGCATTAGTTTCAATATTCATAACACTGTTTCAGTGTGTTCTGTTCTGCTTCTGCATAAACAACTCCTGCAGTGCACTGGGGAAGTGTAAACTTTGGTTTTGAAATTTGGGTTACTAACTCAGGTGAATTATTAGACATACATATATAGTATACTGCTGGATGCATGTCAGGCAGACCGAATATAGATTCAATGAAATTGCCTCAAATATTTGTCTTATTGTTGTCAGGGACAACTACTTAAACTTAATGTCTGTCTGTTTTAGTAATATTCATTAATGCTCTCTTTTTACATACTGAGTTGCCTGCATTAAGAATGGAAGTTTTCATTTTGAAATTTGGGATAACTCTGATTCTGATAACTTATTGTATTTTTTGACAGGCAATTGTTTATTATCTTCTCACTCTTGGTCTTGAACTTGTTCCTCCTCACAAGATAACTTCAGTCTCCATTGACCAGTGGAAAAACATAAAGAAATTCTTCCAAAGAACCTCCAGTAGTTATATGGAACCTCTTCTGGAGTCATCAACAAAATATGTTGCTCTTGACCTTGATGATGATGTAGATGTTCAGGAAGAAAGAAATAGGGTACTTTCAGGTTCTGCTGACAATGCAATTATCTACTTGTGTAATCTTCGAAAGGTACTTCAGTACTTCTCCTTTCACATCAGTTGCAAGTATAAATAATAATGTGTATGAGAAAGTAGAGAGCTTAAGTCTTTAGGTGAGTTGATGGTCAACAATTAAATTTGGTATTTTAGAGAAGACAAGATTTTTGTGTTCAAAACTCGTTTGCATCCCAAAATTCAACTATTTGCTCTTGTTTGGTCTTGTGAAATGATATGCAGAACTGAGAGAAAATAAGAGGGGGAAAAGAGAGATTGGAGGGAAAAACTGATTCAAATCTATGGATAGAGGTTACAAATATATACAAACCTGCTGTAACTGCTATGTACAAATCAGAGCTAAGCTAGGTACAACTACTATATACAGCACCTAAGCTAGTACAAGAATATGGGTTTTCAACAGATCTCATTATGGAGCCTGGCACCACCCAAGCAGGCATATTAAGAATATGAAAATGATATAAGAGATCAAATTACTTCCTTCTCCAATATAATTAATGGTCAAAAAGGTCTATTGGATCCACAATTGACTTTTATTATATCCCTTTACTATCATCCACAGTACAATGATCCATTCTGTCCTAACTCAATTTTGCCAATTGTAGGTGTATGGTACGAAAGTTGCTGTACATTCATTAACTTTTGCAGTTCAGGAAGGGGAATGTTTTGGATTTCTAGGAACAAATGGAGCAGGGAAAACTACAACTCTTTCAATGCTATCCGGTATCTTTTTATGTGCTTGAAATGCTTCATTCAGAATTCACTTCTTTTGTGTTAGCTGGAAGATACCATATTTTAGCATCTGCAAGATGAACTCGTTTGTAATAAGTTTCCTTTCTGTTGATCCACCTATATATGTGGTAGACCAGTTCTAAGGGTATGCGCATTTCAATTTAAGAGCATGAGCACACACAACATTAGGTGCTTACAGCAACAGTGATGTGTTTCTTATTGTGAAACAATTTAAAGATGATTCTTCGAAGGCACATTTTCTTCATTTGACAAAATGTTAGTATACAGGAGAAGAACACCCTAGTGATGGAACTGCGTTCATATTTGGCAAAGACATAAGTTCAAACCCCAAGTCTGCCCACCGGCATGTATGTGTTAATTGATTGATGTTCTTTCTCTATTGATAAGAAAAATGACAGTTTTTCGACATTCTGTTTTGTTGTATTCTTTACATGTTCTTTGACATTCTGTGTCAGATTGGCTACTGCCCACAGTTTGATGCTCTTCTTGAGTTTTTAACTGTTTGGGAGCATCTTGAGCTCTATGCAAGAATAAAAGGAGTCCCAGAATACAAGCTGAAAGATGTATGTCTATAATTATACTTCTGTCTGATTATTTTAAATATTTATATTGCGAGCAGCTAATTCATTCTGGATAACTTTCCTATTTGAAATGTGCTTAGTAGATTGGCAATCCGTTTCATTTTTTTGTAAGTAAATCTTTTCAATTTTCATTGCAAGGTTTTGGTTGCAAAATGAATGATATCCTCCTGGTTCCCTTCCTGCAGTTGAAGTTTTATACATATTTTTTTTTTCATTTTATAGTTAGTCTTTGAAAAACTGATCCATAGAGTGGAATTTGGTTTAATTTCATGGTTGCCTGTGAGGCAGTTTGCTGCTCAGCCAAAAGTTTTTTCACTGTGGCAAATCATTTATAATAAAGTCATAGTTGCCATCACAGTGTTTTAATGCTTGAACCAACAATTTGCAGGTGGTTAAGGAAAAGATAATGGAATTTGACTTGTTGAAGCATGCCCATAAACCTTCATTTGCTCTTAGTGGGGGAAACAAGCGCAAATTGTCTGTTGCAATAGCAATGATTGGAGATCCTCCCATAGTGATCCTTGACGAGCCATCCACGGGTAATTTCTGTTAACTGCCCTTCATTTATAAACTCTTTTAAGTTCTATTGGATTACATAGAAACTTCTGGCAAGCTGATGTGCAGGTAGTTCAAGAATTTGGATGTTTCATCTTCAAAGTTTAAGATAGTAGTCATTTGCCTCATATGTAGTTTCATGATACAGTAATCTAGGGTCCTTGCTCAGAGCCTTAGTGGAGCACATTATCCTTGAGGAGCACGCATACTTGATTTATAAAACCTTGATTGTTTCTTCATTTGATGAATTCTAGGTATGGATCCTATTGCCAAACGATTCATGTGGGAAGTGATATCCCGTTTATCAACAAGACGAGGAAAAACTGCAGTTATCCTAACCACTCACAGCATGAATGAAGCCCAAGCACTATGCACTCGTATTGGAATAATGGTATGTTATGGTGGTGGTACCTGATACTAGAGGTTCAGAATGCATTTTATCAAACTTTAGTGTGACTTATTTTCTTCCACTTTTCTGTTTAAAGGTTGGAGGACGGCTAAAATGCATTGGGAGTCCTCAACATCTGAAAACACGTTATGGGAATCATCTTGAGCTTGAGGTTTGCAATGATTTTATTTTTATCCACATAAAATACATAGTCAAATATGTCATTTGCTTGTTCCTTATTTTCAGGTTAAACCAACCGAAGTTAGCTTGGTAGATCTAGAAAATTTGTGTCTTTTGATTAAGGAAAGACTCTTTGACTTTCCTTCTCATCCAAGGAGCTTGCTTGGTGAACTTGAAGTTTGCATTGGGGGCGCTGACTCCATAACATCAGAAAATGCATCAGTGGCTGAGATTAGGTTGTCGGGGGAGATGATAATCATCATTGGAAGATGGCTTGGCAACGAAGAAAGGACAAGGACACTCATATCTCCAACAGAACATTCTTCTGGGGTTTTTGGTGAAGAATTGTCAGAGCAGTTGGTTCGTGATGGTATATCAATTTTCTCTGCTTTCTGTTCGTATTCTTTATTCCAAATTTTACTTAGTTCTATTGAACTATTGAACCTGCTATATTTTTACTTCATGCCAACAACTCACCATTCTGTACATACTTTCTTTCGAATACTTAAAAGTTCATCATCAATGCACGAGCTTCCCTACTTTCCAATGTTTGGGTTAGGGTCCTATTTGTACACATCCTTACCATTGTTAACAACAAAATACCAAGATTTTATTCCACTATGTGGGGTTGGCTACATTTCTATCTATGGTCATATCTTTAGTAAGACCCATATAATTATATCAAACCTAAGTGTCTTCCACAAAAAATTTTTTGGTCTTCCTCTCTCTTTTTTGTGAAGAGTTTCAACAACTTTTATGCACAATATACGACAATCTTAGAATTACTTCAAAGGAAAAAAAAAAGCATAAGAATCTGAAACCCAAGATAAGATGAATTAATTATTATATAACAAAGAAACACTTAATATCTGTTATTCTCTAATTTATTGAGTCGCTATAGTTAAGTTTACTAAATCTCAAATGGAAAACATTGTCTCAAACCATAACTAGAGTCTAAATGGTAAAGAAAGTCAACACCAAACACACAAAACTGCATGCAAATTGACCTATTAAAAGAAAATGCTGATATTTGTAAATTCAAAGACAATGCTCAAATATACAAGTACATGTTAGTTCAGTGTTGCAATTCCCCACTTTACCCAATATCAATGGTAAAAATGAGTTAAAATGGCCCATAATAAAATTAAGGGCAAAGACGGTGTTTAAACAGTGTTGAAGGCCATTTATAGTCCTTTAAGACATAAATCTAACCCTAAGCCCCAAATGAGACCCTAATCAAAATCAAATCTCACCAAAACTAATCTACTAGGTTCCAATTGTGAGCAATTTGGAGTGGCAATCTTTGTGGTTGTGATGGTGATTGCAGTAGTGGTGGATAGCAAGTTAGGAGAGTGGGATTTAGGGATTGACATATAGGGAATTAGAATCATCAACAGGATTTTGTCAATTCCCTACCTCTCAATTAGCCTCATCAGAGATGGAGATGATGCTAAAACAAACCTGTCAATCAGCCTCATCAGAGATGGAGATGAGGCTAATTCCTACCCTTGAGTCCCTAAATCGCACTCCTCTAACTTGCCATCCACCATAGTCACAATCACCCATAACAGTCACAAAGATTGCCACTCAAAACTGATCTCAATTTTGTCATGACCCTCGAAGCAATAGAGGGGCAAAATTGTAATAGGGATATAAATAGTTGTTAGAGGGTATTTTGCAATTTGTTAGAATTACAGTTGCTATGCACATGGGGGCATGGGTGGAGGCCAAACGGATTGCACATGGGTGCAGGAGCAGTGAGGCTATAAATAAGCCTCTGCTGTAGGAAGAAATCATGTTTTGGAATTAATGAATGAATTTCTCTCATTTCCCTCTTGAATTCTCTCTCATTTCTCTCTCTCCCTCTCAATTCTCCTAAATCTCCCTCTCTGTTCTGTTCTTCCTTATTTCCCTCCCATTTCTTCAGATCTAACCCCCTCAATTCCTTCCAATTACCTTCTAATCCTGTCATGAGCCCTAGGTACATGACAAATTTTCACTCACCTGATCGCGATTGAAAGAGCCCTAGTAGATTATGTTCGATGCTTATGGTTTGATTTGGGGTTTAGATTTACCTCCATTAATGGACTATAATTGGTGTCAAATGCTTTTTAAACGCTGTCTATATGAAGGGTTAACATGGCCCTTAGTTTAAAAGTACAAGGATTTGGTTTTTCCCTTGAAAGTAGGAGGTCCAATTTGGCATTTCACCCAAAAATTAATAAAAATTGATAAAGACAGTCTGCTGGGGCTATTTGAGGGAAGTTCATAAAAAACTGAAACAAAAGCCAAAGGCTGCTGTGATTGGCACTCATGATCTATTTCCATGCTTTGATTTGCTCCAAACAAGTCTGATTGAATAGGAATTACCAAAATTTCTAAAAGCTAAAGAAAAACAGAAAAACAGTCACTTAAAATCAACTGACAAATTTCAAAAAAAAAATCCTTGAGAATGCTGCTACTGGATTTTTTTTGTTTCTATTTATATATTTTATTTTCCTAACAAGTTGTAACAAACATAGAATCTGTTGAGATTTAAAATAATGACATAAAAGATAAAAGTCACCTCGCTCTCTACAAGCATGAACTTTTAGATGACGTGTGGTTAATAATTCAACAGAATCAAGTTTGGTTATCTAGTTATGTTTCCAGTAAAATAGAAATACAGAATTATGGGAGGAAAAAAGAAAGTAGAGAAAAGTGTAATGTAGATGGCTAGATGGATAATGAGACAACAAAAAGACCTTTGCTTGTCTCTTCATGTTAGCTACTTGTATTAGTGCAATACAAAGTACAGAGAATTATTGATATGCTTGAACTTAAGTAATTAATGATCGACCCTTACTGCTCAACTTCTTCCTTCAGTTAAACAAATTGATTTCCTAATATGTTCTTCTTTTCTCATTAGGTCTGTTTTTATGCACCATTACAAGTATCATTTACAACCCAACCCCCCCCCCCCCCCCCCCCCCAAAAAAAAAAAAAACAAAAACAAAAAAAAACACACACACACACATACACAGACACACACACAAAAAAACGTGTCAAGTTGTCAATTGTCTCTTTTTTTTTTCTAATGATACAAATTCTTTTACTGGCTTTTCTGAAGGTGGCATCCCATTGCCAATTTTTTCTGAGTGGTGGTTAGCCAAGGAGAAGTTCTCTACAATTGATGCATTTATTGTGTCTTCATTTCCTGGTGCAACATTTCAAGGATGCAATGGGTTGAGCGTTAAATATCAGGTGAATGAATGAGGAAGATACAGTACATGTTGCATTCTGATGTTTCCGTTATGATGCCTCATGATAACCCAAGAAATATGCATTTTTTTTATTGATACATGAAAACAGGTTAAACTTATATCAGAAACATATTTTCTATAAAATGTACCATTTGCAGTTCCTCTCTTCTTTCATTTTCTTTATTTTTGCTGCATAATCCAAAATATTTTTTGAAGGAAGCCAATTTATATTTTAGTTATTCCACATTATCGTTGACATTTCATCACTGTTTAAGTATTTTCCAAATTTGCTTAAAATCCCTTCCGTGAAGTGCTAAGAGATGAATGTCCCTTCTCTTTCTACAAGGGGATGAGTAGAGTTACTACATCTACTACAGTTTTTACTCTTATTATTATTCTTCTACATTTTTAGTGGGATAAAGCCTTGGAACGTTGTTGTTGCTATTGTTTAAAATTTTGTTCTTTTGGGAAGTCTGAAGAGCTGCTGAATTAGTCATTTAATCTATGGGATGCAGAAGAATTGTTCATCAGTAAAGAAATAAATAGAAAATCTCTGTATATTGATGTTGGGTTACGAGATCAAGAATCCACTCATGATTGGCTGGCTGTAATTAAGAAAGCAGTGTCTGTAGAAAAAGCAGAAATAGATACAGAACTGGAGAATTTCTTACTCATAACCAGGGACTTGTACTGGGATTTGATAATTAATTGCATGTCAATGTCTGCCTTAATGCTTCTTTAGTCAAATCATAGGAATTAACCCCAAAATCATTGCAGTTGCCTTATGGAGAAGACATCTCGCTTGCCGATGTTTTTGGGTACTTGGAGAGGAACAGGTAAGACATGTTTATGGTCATCAAATTTTGTTTGTTTCCTTTCTGGCAACCTGGCTGACCTACATGCTTGAAATCCTTCCCTTCAGAGATATGTTGGGCATAGCCGAATACAGCGTCAGCCAATCAACACTCGAGACGATTTTCAATCATTTTGCAGCAAGCTCTTGAGGTATTATAGTCCTAGTAAATGTTAATAACATTGATGCAGTATTTTCAAAGAGGGTTAAAAGGGTTTTTGGCTATCCATTGCTAGTGGTATAAGGTTGATGAGTACATGTTAAAGCTGTTGGGTGAACTGTAAATAGCTCAAATTTAATGTTGATATTCTGTAAATGATGTTTACATTTTTCTATATATATAGACAGCTTAAACAATTGACATAATGCCCCCTATTTTCATTGATATAATGTTCTGTGCTCTGTTGCTGTATGACACTATATCTTTACTGTTGATAAAAGAATATGCAACTCCCCGGTTGGAGAAGCCACATTGGTTTTGGTCTCTCTCTCTCATATGACCAAAAACATCCTTCAATACCTTGGGACAATCTAGTAACAAGTATGAGGTAGAATGCTACATCGTTGGGAATGTTATATGGTTGGATTTTATGTTATATCGTATAATATGAGCATCTCGATAGGAATGTTATATGGTTGGATGTTATGTTATATCATACAATATGAGCATCGAGAATGTTATATTGTCTGTGTCAGATAACATAATATTTGCCTGATGCAAACAAAATGAGAGGAGAGGTATGGGCTCCACTTCTCTCCCCCCAAACCCCCTTGCATGCCCTTGTCGGGTAAATCTAACACAGATAAGAGAATAAATTTGATGAGTATAGTTAAAATAAGATATTACGAGAAATATATAGTTATATAAGTAAAATTAAAAAAAAAATAAATGAAATCTTATATAATAGGATTGAAATGTTACATATTAAAGATAAAATATATAATTTATGATTAAACATATGTAAGAAAAAGATTGACAGATGCAACTCTGTGGCGAGTAAATGTAATGAAGTTCATAACAGATGGCGAGGACAGCCAAAGAAAAATTTGTGGGAAATTCTTAAATATAACATAAGAGATGATGGCTTACCCCCTCATACAAAACATAGTTTGGAGGCCTAGAGTTTATGTAAGACTAAATGGGATTAAGATTAAGATTTCTGATTGTTGGCAAGCGTTACCATTTGGTAAGCTATTTTTAAATTTAAATTATTTATCATTAAAGTTATTGAAACTTTTTTTATATTCAGAAAATTCCTAAAATGAATGTTTTATGTATTAATTCAAAGATTTACACAAAAAAAAAAAGAAAAAAGAATTGAAATCTCTCTTTTGAACATACTCTCAAATCTTTAGATTGAAATTAGTTTCTTGTGTTTTTAATTTTCTAGTGAAAGTAATAAAATTCATAGAAAACTGTCATTTTAATTTTTGATTTTTTATAAAAGGAAAATAAATGAAAATATTTTACTTTTATTGAAGTTTTTAACATATTTAAAAGCCATAATAAACAATTAAATGCCATTATTTGTTTTTTTTAAATTGTTGTTGAGAGGAGAAGTACAATAATGAAAGTACTTTGATTAATTGTTTCTTAAACTCAGTGCCGGGAGGTTGTTGGAAATGAGACAATGACTCAAAAAAGTCAAAATACTTAACGTGTAAGCAATAAACACTGACGAGATTGAGAGGAGAAGGTCAATCCCCAATTCAATAGGCTTCCATTTTCTAAAACTAACTACTTGCGAATTCAATATTGGGATATATCGAGTGATTAGATGAATAATATATTGACATTAATTTGATAGTTTGTGAATTTAATTATCATTCTATACCAGAGTTAAAAATTTAACCTATAATTTATCTCTTCTGACATAATCAAAAGCATGAGTATCGAAAGTCATACAAAGACGGTCATTTCAAATTATCTCTTCACTCTCATTGAATTGAATTAATAATAAAATAACACGAGAAAAATACTTATTTAAAAAAATTGAAAATCTCTTAAATTATAAAAAATATTTTGAACGTTCAAATAAAAATTCTCTCTTTTGACTTTTTCGTAATTCGTATTATTTATGTTTTCCAACTAACTCAAGCATCGCAAGATAAATCTAAATATGTGACCCACTTCAACTTTACAAATTTTATTGGTGTGACAACTCCAATTGGGTGGAACAATTCTTTTATTATGCATGAATAATTGGGTACCCAATTAATCATTGTTCATGAACTAATTAAACCATGAAATGTATAATATAATGGACAACTACCCAAGATGTGGGGACAAGGGTCCAAATATGCATAAAATTCTCCCATTCAAACCACTAATTGGATCCCTTAATTCAAATCAAATATCATTTTTTCAATATTCAACTAACTCATATCTTATTCATGAGCCAAGAAAAAGAAGGCAGCAAACACACTCTTTCATACTTCTGCTTGTCTTGTTCAAGTCAATAAAAAGGATACATATTTTGAAACCATAATATATAGTAGTAAAATAATACCAAGTTAATTAAAAATATATCTCATCTTTTTTATTGTAATTGTTTTGATCCGTTATAATTTTTTTAATTATTATAATTATATTAAAGTCATTACGTTCTTCTCCAATATTGTTTGGTCTTTCTCAAACGTACTCTTTTATTTTAAACTTCTCTCGTTCTATCAATTTATCCGATTGATTTTTTTAAAATATTTGGAATTCAACCAAAAATTAGAAAAAATAAAAATAAATTAATCGTGATTTTGTAATATTTTCATAAATAATTAAATTACTTAAAAGATGAATCTTATTGTGATAAATCACTTTGTAACTTTCGTGACCATCCAAAATCTTAAAAGATAAAATTTGCACTCGAAAACTTATCATATTACAAGCGAGGATTACAAGCGATATGAATATCGAGGATTTAGGGTTCGACAAGATGGAATTTTACAATTAAAAGAGTATTATGTGGGTTATTAGAAACAAGTACATATATACATGTATGTATAAATTTACTTGCATTTTGAAGTAGCTTAATTAGCTAATTTCCCTACTTAGGGATCACTTGCAAGACTGAGCTAACAAAAGGCTGGCAGCTTTGCTGATATCTGCCTTCTTTCTTCCTCTCTTCCTCTCCCTTTCTCCCTGCACTTCCAACCTCACACCAAACAACATCGGTCGATCGTCGACGTCGCCGGCGCCATCCTCGTCTTCTTCTCCGTCTTTGTCTGTGTTGGCGAACGTGCCCACAAGATCAAGAAGCTCCTTGCACTTCCTTTTCATGGTCGACAGCTCGGAGCTCAAGACCCCATTCTCTCTCTTGAGCCGCCGGTTCTCGTCGACGAGGGTGCTGTAACCATACGACGATGAGGTTGAGGATGACCTCTGATCTTCATCAGATTCTTTGGGCTCGGACTGGATGGGTGCCGGCCGGGGCTTGTTTGTCCACGCTTTTCTCCGACGAATTTGGCAGAGTAGGCCTCTTTCACCCCTCCGGAACATGTCGTTGCAAAATTCCCACCGAGTTGTTGCCACCTTTCTGAAACCCTAATCATCGTATAAACGGCCATTAACAAAGCATCAAACTATATGATTAGATACCCAAAAAATGATGATGATGATGTTGATGATGATAATCACTCACATCTTAATTAATTCCAAAGTAGGTAATTTGATAAAGATTGATTAGTTGCGTTGTCATTTAAGGAAGGAAAGATGGATTCAAATCAAATGAATTAACCAGAAGCTAAGACATTGATATTTGATCATATCAATTAGGTGGTCTTAATTATTTGATCTTTGTTTAAGGATATTGAAAGCAAGATCAGGATTAATTTCACCCACCAGGAGAGAGGACCAGCTAGCTAGCTAGCTAGCCAACCCAATTTGGTACGACCAAATATATATATAGTATTATCTAATTAAAAGATTAATCACCTGAGATCTTCATCAAAATTGACCCAAAGTAAGTGTAGGGTCTAACTCTATGAATATGCATGCATGTATGTATGTATGTATGTATGTATATGTGGGATGGATGGATTTGGATTCGACATACATAAGTGTTGAGCTGCCTGACGAAGCTGGAGAAGTTGCTGTGCTTGAAGAGCGTCGGGAGGAGATCTCTGGCGAACTCCGGCGGTTGCCAGACGACGAAACCGTTCCCGTCCTCGTTCCAGGAGATGACCTGGTCGGTGGCCGGATCCTCCACCAGCATGTACGTCTTCACCAGGAAAGGCGGCGGCGACGCCTTCCTCGCGTACTCCAACAAACCCTTCCGATCATCCTCCTCGCATCCACAGTACTGATCCATGGTGATGGTCCCCCCCCCCCCCCACCCCCCCTCTCTCTCTCTCTCTCTCTCTAGATATATATATATATTTATGTATGTATATATCTAATAATTAAGAAGTAGAAGAAGAATGGCTGATCATAAGGGCGTGGCGAAGAGAAGAAGGGCAGTTAAGAATTCCCAACCCCAGCAGTAGAACCCCAGCACGACTCCGCAGTTCATGAGAATTGCAAGACCTCTCTCTCTCTCTCTCTCTCTCTCTCCGCGAAGAGACAAATGGTAGAAAAAGAAAGATAGATAGATAGGTTACGTGGTTGCTTTCTCTTATAAATAAATAAATATATATATATATACACACACAAAACAAGCACGAAAGATGATATTTTTATGAATGAATTGTGTGTGTCCTACCATAAGCCCCAGAGTCATCGTCACTGTTCACTCTTTAAATTTCTTATATAATTCCCCCCCTTATCCACTTATTCAATAAACAATGCTACCTGTGCTAAGACCCCGTGCTACCTGTCCTTATTGTTATCTTTGTTATTAGGATCGTGCTATTTTTCGTATGGAAGAGGATTTATAGAACTTTTTACCGGCGTAATTTATCGTGATATTTTGATGTGAGAGGGTTTACAAAACCCTTTACATGCGCGATATATCATGATATTTTGACATCAAAATATCATAATATATCGTGATTTTTTTCACTTTCTCTTTCTCCCCGCCTGCCTCGCCCTCGCCTGCTCTCGCCATCACCTCACCTCCTCTCGTCGTTGCAACCTCATCGCCTTGTCGTTGCTGCCTTGCCACCTCACCTCATCACCATTGCATCCTCCAGCAACCGACTATCACCCAAAACAACCGAGGATGTAGTGGGCAGCGACGAAGAAGAGAGAGAGAGAGTTTTGGGTGAGTTTAAGTCATTTATTATTAGGGGCAAATGAGTCATTTCATCAATCTGTAAAACATTTGGTAACCCTCTTTCTGTACAAATAGTATTATCCTTATTATTATTGGGTTTTAAAAATGAGCTTATCTGTAAAATTTTGTACGTAATATATCGGGTGGGTTTAATAAAAATTTATTTGGCAAACATTTAAAAATAACATAGATAATATTTTATGTAAAATTCTAACCAAAAAAATGTTCATTTTAAGGGGTGTGAAAAGGTTTAAATTTACAACAATGTCCTTATCGTCCTCCGATCCACCCACTCTTAAGAACGGTTGCGATGTATTATCTCGGGACACGATAAAAAAATTCTTATTTTAACATAAATATTTGTGAAAAAGTTACCCTTGGTTTTAGACCATATATAAGTCTAGTTGTGGTAATGTGATTCCAATATTGTCACATTATATTGGAATCACATCGTCCTTATTGCCTCAGCCCGATCCACCCACCCTTAAGAAGGGTTGCGATGTATTATCTCATGACACTATAAAAAATTTCTTATTTTAACATAAATCTTAGCAAAAAGTTACCCTTGATTTTAGACCATATATAACCCTAGTCTAGTTGTAGTAATGTGATTCCAATATTGTCACATTATACGTGTAGGCAACTATGATCTATGTGGGTGCATGTGATTTGAATATATATATGTACATAGGTCTATGATTGTTAATTGCAATGGAGAAATGCAATTAAAGTTTTGTATTTTTTGTCCAAAAAAATTCATTAATTGCCAAAAATAAGATACATAAAAAGCGACTAAATTGTTTGGTCATATCGAAAGGAAATTGATATAAATGTTTTCGTCGGGACAATGGACAAAATTGGGGGTGTTTATAAGTTGAATTGATTTGTATTTAATGTAAATTCCAACTCAAATAATTCATGATCAAATCTAGAATTTTAGATTTAGAGTTGACTATTGATGACAAGATAGAACTAAATCAATCCAATTTAATTAAATTTGAGTATGATATATAAAACTCGGACTCTTAATTTAAATTCTTAAAAACAAAAATTACAAACACAAACATAGAATCGATTGTTAATTAGCCTAACGAAATCAACAAATATCGTCAGAAACTAATTAAGCATGACATAAGATATATATAAAAAAATTACGAAAGAATACGACCACACATAAAAATAGTTGACGAATCGTAATCCATGAACAAAATGGACTTCTTCTTGATTCAATGCGAATGCATGGATTGGATCAAAACTCAAAGGTTTAAGTAAAAGCCAATTAATGGAAATTGATGGTTGAAAGGGAACTTTCTGGCCCTCTCTCTCTCTCTCACTGTGGAATTTTCTTTCCAAAAGATAATGTTAGTATATTCAATTTAAGTAGGTGAGATGATACTTTCTGGCACCCATTTGGTCTCAGTCCAATCTAACGTGCAAATTCCTCCATCCCCAGTTGAGTTTTGAAATTTTTTCCACCACTTTCCATCGTCACTTTCTATCGAATTTTCCCGGAAAGATGTGACCTTCTTGACTTTCTGTGCTTCCCTTTGTCCACACCTTCAACGTGGAAATGAGTACAACACACCAAACAAAAGCGCGTGCTTTGCGCCCCTCCAGATGGTAAGTATATATATATATATATATATGAATTAAAGGGTTAATTTAATTTCTTGACTTTTCGATTTGGTCGGTTTGATTTTTTTAAATTCTTCGAATGCTTTAATTCAATAGTACTGAATCCAAGTTAAAATTTGATATCTTATTGTCTCTAAAAAAAGCTTAGTTTAAACTCAAAATAGATACAAGAAAAAAAAAATTAAAGAGAAAAAGTCAAAAAATCTTTCTGACAAAAGTCGAGAGATCTTTCTTACAAAATAATTTATGGGAGATCTGTTCGGAAGTCTTTTCTAAATACTCCGAAATTTTGTCTCAAATCTAAAAATATATCAACTCACCTCTGATAATTGTGCTTAAAATTTTAAAACAAATAATCTCAAAAGACGTGAATACTCTTACATATCAACTTCAAGTTCTATAAATAAATGAGTGATTCCTGCGATCAAAGTACGACCAAAATTCTATTTAAATTATATTTTTGTTACTTTTATATACTCTTTTATGAATACAAACTTAATCATTTGAGGGTCCGTGTGGGAGACATCCTGCATCCCTAACTATTTTTTCTTTTACAAGTCTTCCAGAAATTTGAGATTCAAGATGAACACTCTCATGTAATTATAAATTTATTATTATATCTCGATAATAACAAATATTAAAAATCAACGTTTTATTAGGAAAAGCAAACTATTTTGAATCTTTCAAGAAAAAATAAATCATTTTGAAAAGTTTAGATGGAAAGAAAACAAATAGTTTATATTTAAAATTTGTTTCGTGTGTTCATCATTCGTGTTGGTTTAAATTTTGAATAAATTTATATTTAAATTAATCGTGATTGTTTATATAAAAATATTTAATAAATTAGTCAAATTGACTTAAATTTAAGTTATAATTATTTAATAAAACACTTAAACTGACTTATTGGACCAAAATACCCAATTTATGAGTTGAATTGAAGTTCATCAAATACGTGTAAACTTAACTCAATATGTTTTCAAAATCAAAACAAAACTTAAGAGCAATCGACCAAATTAATGTCAATTAGGTCGAATGAAAATAGTTTCTTCACTTTCTTTTTTTTTTGCTAAAGAAAATGAAGATGTGGGACGATAAACGTAACAAATGATATCTTCTAAACCTAACTAACGATCTCTTTTAAACCTAATTACGATAGTTTTCTTCCTAAAATAGATCTCATTGGAATCATAAGTATTGTTTATAACTTCATAGACGAAAACGGTTCAGTCACTCTAATCAAAGTGCAATACACAACGACGAGAGTCTTTGTGCTTTGTCTGTCGTGGTACAATAAAGAAGATTGGAGCGTGCATGGCACGTGGCTGGGAAAGGAGAGTAGGTGGATTAGAAGAGACTGGTTAGAAGTAGCTGATTTGGTCGGGCAGCCCAGCTTTCTTGACTTACACTTTCGTCCTCTCCTTTCTTTCTTATATTCATATATTAACTAATGTATTATAAATATATTTATATTAATATAATATATAAATACACATATATAATTGATGTGGCGTTGACAAAAAAACCCATAAAAAGAATAAAAAAAACCCAAAAGTCTAAAATAATTGTTTGAATTAAAAATGTAAATTTTTTTAATAAACCAAAATATTGGGAGACCATTGCGATCTCTCGAAAGCCGTAATCTCAGGAGATTTTCAGTCACCCAGAAATGATAATTCCAAAAGACCCTTATAGTCTCCTAAAAATCATAATCAAACTCCAGTTCAAAGTATTTTTCTTAGAAAAATATTATTGGTATATTTTTATGTATATCTTGAACTACATAAAGATGTATTAATGATAAAAAAAGTCTCTTATAAAGCGCATAGAGGCACGTGAGGCGCATGTAAGGCGAAGGGTATTTTAGTTATAATACCCCTTATGTAGCCCAAGATGTATAAAAGTGATGTACATCTAGCATGGTTCTTTTCTTTAACGGAGAATGGTGAGGGTTTCTAAAAAAAACACAAATTAAATAATTTTAACGTTCAAAAATTCTTCTAAAATGATAGCGATTATCTCTAAGAATCCTAATTTTAGTGAATATTAAAATATCAAGATAAATATTATCCATAAAAATCTCAAAAAACTCCATATTCATCTATAAATAAATGTGCCCTCATTTTAAAAAAGACACATTTTTTATATTGATTTCAATACGATATTCAAATCTTTAGTGTCTAATTTAAATATCAGAGTATTTGCTCATAAACTATCACGCGCCCTCTAATCATTCTCTTTTTTACAGAGTTCAAGCGACTTGATGATGATATTTTCAATTAACAAATTTATTATTTTGTTTGACCAACAACAATAACTAAAAACGTCACAATTGATTATCCAATTAATGTTAATTTTCATCTAACATATCTAAATATATACTCTTGGGATGATCGTCTTTGCAAGGTCCCCGATGCTTGTATCCTCGATTACGTCAGAAGAGATAAATCGCAGTTTAAGTCTTTGGTCCTTACGCAAAATAAAGATCGTCAGAAGAGGTAAATCGTAGATTAAGTTTTTGGCATTTGCGCAGAGTGAAGATCAAACTCGCAGCCTACCAAATTAATATTAATATATTACTCATCTAATCGTTCAATCTATGTACTGAATCTATATATACACCACTATGTATTGGATGAGTTTGTTGGTTATATATATGGAAAATGCTATTTGTACAGAAGCTTTTGTACAGAAAGCTTACAGGGATGATACATCCCGATATTTTGACATCAAAATATCGTAATATTTCACGATATATCATCCATGTTCATCCCCATCCCCATCTCCCTCTCCCCCCTTCCTTCGCCGCTGCAACCTTACCTGCCACCGTTCTTCACCTCCGCCTGTTCTCGCCGCTGCCTGGTCTTGCTGCTGCAACCTCCGCGCCTCATCGCGTCGCCTTGACCGCCTCGTCGCTGGGGCCGACGGTGTGAGAGGGAGAGCGAGAAAGAAAAATAAGGGGAGAGAGAGATGCTGTATTTGGGGCATTTTGGGTATTTGGGTCATTAATTGTAGAGACAAAATGAATATTTTAGTTGCCCCGTAAATCTTTCTATAACATTGTGTACAAATAGCATGACCCTATATATATATATATATATATATATGTGTGTGTGATGGGACAGACAGTAGGAGTAGGTGTGAGAGTCCTTCACCAACCACATAGGTAGCTTTAGCTTTCACATTTGCAAGTGCATGCCCGTATTCCATGTTCCATCCGTGATCTCACAGTGACATGCATGATGCCATACGCCACGCTACAGTATGTGAAAAGAGCTCTCCAACGTCCCCCATGACCGGGGTCCACATTCCTCGTAGGGTCAAAGTGAATAATTAATTCGTAAAGTCGTAATTAAATAAAAAGTAAATAGAAGTTCATGAATATTTATTCTCCTTAATTAGAGGATTTGTTCTCAAAATAAATAAATAAAATACACAAACCTTAAACATCAAAAATAAATCATAAAACGTCTGCTCGAAAATAGGTCAAACCAACTTAAATAAGTTTAATTTATCCATTATTTTCAACCTAACCTAATTAGGATTTTATCTTTTCTTAAATTTAATTGACATCGAGTTAGGTCTAGATCAGTCCATCAAGTCTACGAGCCCAAATCATCAACATGAGCTATATTGGTAATACCGTAATCTTGTTTTTATTTATGTATTTTTATGAGTTAATTGAGTGGGGCATTATTTTAATAATGCCCGGCTAAATTAAAGTTGATTAATTGGTTTTGTTAACACGATTTTGTTTTTAATTTGGTCATGTCACTAATTTCATAACTAAGTTAGAGATGATTTTTTTTATTTTTTGAGACGAAAAAAATTGTCTCTAATTGGTTAGCGACACGCTTTTTAGAGATAAAAATTTTCATCCCTAAACCTTTAGAGATGGAATTTTCCAATTTTAGATACAAATTTTTTACATCTCTAAAATTATTTTTTTTAATGATTGAATTGAAATTTATATCTCAAATTTCAAATCTAATTTTAATTAATTCAGCCTTAATTATATAAGATTGGTGTCAACCCAATCTATAGCACTCTTATCAATACCGGAAATATTATTTGGACATTGAAGTTTGACACTTATAGTGATACTTTATATTAATATTTTATACATTTACATTAATATAACACGTAATATAAGATATCGATACAGATTGTCATTATAAATGTCAAAATTAAATGTCCAAATAATATTTTTCGTTTTATTTCTATGTTCATTGTTACCTTTCAAAAAGAAAAACAACCAAGTTAATAGAAAATGTATTACAAAATAAGAAGATTCAATAATCATCCTTGGGCCGACAATACAAGTAGGAAGCCCACTAGGTGCTAGCCCTAAGCAAATGGGCCCTTTGGGCTTTGGTTGCGGGGCAAGCCAACACAGTTTCATAATGCAGATGGGCTAAGCCCAATTTCAGAACTAAATAACCCAAGTGGCTCGACCCATTAAGGAGGCTCCATGATATTTGCTCATTGACTCCTAATTTTAATTATTTACTCTCTAACACTCAAGTTTTCAGATATCACAAAAAAAGCCGTAGAAGTTTTTAAAAAGTAACCTAGAAGTTTCCTTGATATGCAACTCCAAACTCATCTCTTCATGCTATGTCCGCAAGGCTATCCAAGTTAACAAGTGACGTTGCTTATCTTTTTTTTTTTTTTTTTTCGATTTGGTGTATAGTGATTGGTCTATTTCTTGTTGTTGTCAAATGCCTGTTGATTTTTTTATTTTATTTACTTGACGTGTCTGAGTTTTGCCTGACTAATTTTCAAGAACGAATGACTTTCCTCTCTAATGCATCTCTTTGCTGATTTATTTATCCAATATTTTTCGTTCAACTCTCATTTATAGTAGAAATACTCCTTAAGTTTATAAAAATTACAATAAAACTCTAGAGTTTTAAGAAATTACAAAAATCCCTAAATTTTCAAAAATTACGAAAAAATGCCCTTAAGCTACAAAAACTACAACCCTTAACTATTGGGGTTAGTTTTTATAAAATTATAATTATATTGACGTGGACTTACAATGCTTTAGGTCAAGGAAATATTGTGGAATTAGACTATTGGATTTTCATAGCACAAAAACAAAGTGAATGATTATACTATGATACGTATGTTTTGAAAAATTATTCCTATGTATGATTAAAAATATTTGATTTTATATTATATGTTTTCTATTGTTATTTGATATATATGATATGATGAATTATGCAAATAAATTGAGAACATAGATTTATAAGTTATTACAATGAAAAATTAAAAGAAGTTTATTTTATAGTATAGGACTTTATCATATGATATGAAATGACCATTACGCTTAAGAGAAAAGGTCGAGTGCATAATGACTCCACCAAACACTCGTATGATTATATCTTAACATGATCCCAAACCTATTTTATATATTATGGATTTATGGGTTACACAAAAAATGTCTATCTAAATTATTATATTATTGATAAATGTGATTAGTGATTCATTATGACAAATGTATTTTATTCAATAAAATGATCAACGATACTATTACACATGTTGTCAAAATACAACAATTATAATTCTTAAGAATGGGATGCTTGTGAATGCCGACAATCTCGAGATTTGATTGAAACTCGGTCACTAGATTAAGGTGGGCTTCCAAAGGGCACTTTCGATAGGGTCTTCTGAAGGGGACTTCCCGATATACGATCAAGTCTTATTCATTGAATTAAGGGTTGACTATCGAAGGAAGTCTTCCAAATAATTATTTCAAAGAGTCATCTCAATGTTGCATCTGTATGAGTGGAAAATTTCACATGAATTAGGGTTTTGCAATCTAGAATGCTTCTGTAAGGTTCCTTCCGAAGTGACTAGACAAGTCTTTCGAAAAGGCTGTGAACAGCGAACAAATGTTAGAAGGCTTGTAGGATTTTCCTTTTGCGAAGACTCTCTGATACTTAAATCAATAATGGAAGGAAAATAATCGTGCGAAAAGGAAAATAGAGTAAATTCATGAAAGAAAGTGGAAGTGATATATTGGTTTCTGGATCATTTTTTGAGAACTATAACTAGATTTTTATAGGACTCGAGCATTGAGGATGGTCATAAGTGGACACATGTCCCTCAAGAAAAATCATTTCCGAAGCCTCATTCCGAATGAGGCGGGAAGCCCATTCGAAGCTTCTTTCTAAAGCCTCATTCTCCAGCTTCCTTTCAAAGAACCTTATCATTTATCTCATTTTTTATTATTAGGGTACAATACAACAACACCAATGTGATATTATTGATTTAACTTCTCTAATGTAATATTTATGAGTGAATTCAATTCTATTGTACATATATATATATTAATTAATGCCATATTTTTTTATATGATACATTATAGTGCATATCACTAATTCACTTAACAATTTTTTAATAATCATTAAGAAGCTTATAAAGTATAAACTCGGATTGAGAAGGATTATTAGTGAACTTATCAAGATCATTCTTGTTTATCTTTAATATGCATTGGTGAGCCATCATATTTGAGTTATTTTAATTTTCAGACAACCTTCTTGGTTTTTTTCTTATTTAATAATTGAGGTTATAGTATGGTACTTTCCGAACATGCTAGGATTTAAAAATTTGAGTTTTTTTTAACAATTATATTTTGATCTCAAAGTTTTCCAAAATTCCTTTTTAATCCCTTAACATATCAAATTCAATAAAAATAAAATTAAGATAACTAATCAGAGTATAATATGAAATGTTGTGTACCTCAAATATAAAATAAAGCATACAACTATTCATAAACTATATTTGTATATTTACATGAATTGACTTCAAATAACACTCTAAATTTGTTTAAGATACAAAAATATATATATATACATATAATTTTGAAATATTAAATATAAATATGCACGTAAGTCTGAAATTCTAAGAATAAATTCGTTATCTTTATGATTGTTCATTGGTCAATACTTTTTTCTATGGATCATTCATCGTGCGCACATATATATATTTTGTAAAATAAAATACTTATGTGAGTGAGTTATATGTTAATTTGCGACATGAATAAACATAATAATATCAAAATTACCATAGATAGCATATCTACATTAATTTTTCAAAAGCATTAACTTACACGTGCAAGTTTTTCAAATTTTCAAAAGCATTTTATTACGCACTATTCAACACAATGCTACACAATAACATATTTTCGTGTCAATTATGCAAATAAAATATAGTGCATATCCCATATCTCAATTATTTTGAAAGAAAAACTTGACAAAACATTTGTTTCTGTGTTGGGTCCTAGCCTTTTTATTTACGACCAGGATGCAACCCAATATGTAGTAATTCTCCTATTTCCTTATGAATTAATAATAAGATACTAATATTATTAACTATTTTTTTTTGTTCCATATTAGGTTGCTTCGTGGTCGTAAAAAGTTTCTATATTTTCTTGTTTTTTAATTTTAGTATCTTATTATCAATTCATAAGTAACTCGACTTTTTTTTCCCATTTGAGAGAGTTTTTTTCTTGTTTTTTTTATATTTTCTTAATAATAAATTGTTTTAGTAAAATTTAACTAAAATAATTTATTTTCTAAAATAAAAAAGTTACTAATGGGTGGTGGTTAACTGCTTATTGTTTTTTATTTTTATTTTTTTTAAAATCAGACGAGAAACAAATGAGAAATAGAAGAAATAAAAGAAGCATGAAGGGTACAATGAATTTTTAGTCTTTTTGTTTAACAATATGGGTGGTTATTGCTATTTTTCAAATGTTATATCAAATTATTACAATTTTACCAAACCTTAGGGGTATTCTTTGCAATTTACCTATAAATAAAATGACAAAGTGTCAAATAAACCACTATACTTTACCTATGAAGCCAAATTAACCATTATACATTAAGAAAGGTCAATAAGTTACTATACTCTTAAACTCAAGCCTAATTTAGCTATTATATTTTAAAAAAGTATCAAATAAGTTATTATACTTTCAAATTTTAGGCCCCATTATCGTAGATGTATTTTTAACAATGTCCAATAATGTTTTGATTTTATTAACAATGTTAATTATTTTCTTGATCAAAATAATCTAAATAGTTGAAAATGTTGAACTCGAACCTTGCATTTGGATTTGAATAATCACACATAGTTATAGTTTGTGTCTTTTTAAAATATAATAGTCAAATTAACTCGAAATTATAAAAATGACGACTTTGTTGATATTTCTTAAAATACAATGACCAATTTAACTATAATGTATAAGAATAATACGAATGTATAAGGAATAGTGGTGTATAGTACCCCTTATGTTTAGATTTTTATTACGATACGATACAAAAACTTATGTTTGATTTTTGTATTAGGCTAACGATCAAAGGGAACTCGCAATAATAATATTGATTGTGAAATATATAATGTGTTATTGTATTGATTTTAATAATAATTATGATCATTAAAATTAATAAGAGAGCATATTAAATATTTTACCTTGCAAAATTATCAGTTTTGATATGAAATAATTATGGATATTTGATTATGTTTATATTTTTTTTAACTTTAACAAGGGTATTTTAGCTAATAATAGCAAATAAAAATTTACTTCTAAATATATTTATATTATTGTCGAGATATAATAATAAATGTATTCTACTATAAATGTTGTTGTCAAGCCGCCTAAACTTGGAAGAGTAGAAATAGTCAGAAAACGTAAGGAAATTTCCGCGTAAACACTCCAATGGTTAATTTAGATGTTGAAAATAATGAAGACTTGAAGGCAGTATTTGCACTAGTATCAAAGACATGTATTTTTTGGAATAAGACCCTATTTATTTATAGAGTATGGAGCAATCTTAAGTTCCCTAGAATTAAGAATTTTACAAATAATGTTTATCTCTTACAAATAATGTTTATCATTTCAAATGAATTTTCGGATCTCAAAGTTATCCAATATGTGGTTGTGTGGGACCTTTCAAGTTCACTAGAAAAACATCTGGCTCTTTGCTCTTTTATTGTCATCGGGGGACAAAAATGATCCTCCATCATGAGTTTTTGGAAAGTCAAGAGGATAAGAAACCAGAGTTATCGTGGTTAGAGGGAGTGGGAGACCTTCTATCTCCTGCCTACATCGTCGACTTGCTGGGCCCATTTTATGAGTTGACTCACCTTATTTTGGGTTGACTTGTCTTTATTTTTTATTATTTTTAATTTTTACTTTTAATTATATTATTATTATTTTTCTTTTACCTACTTGACATATCAACTTCAAAAGTAGGTTTGTAAAATTTAATTAGATTTTATATTTTAAACTATATCATTTCAGATATAATAATTTATGTTTTAAGTTCATTTATTCGGACCTTAAAATTAAAATATAATAAATAATTTCACACCCTTTGCATGCATTGGATAAAATAAAATAAAATGAGAGGAGAGGGGGAGCGAAGCGAATGGAAGCCAGGGAGAGTACAGAGTGGCGATAAGAGGAGAGGCTCTGTTGTTTGTTTATGGGAATTGGATATACCATTAGCCATTTGTATTGTATGGTCCGAAACAAATGTCCGATAAGGTGAGCAGCAGCAGCATCGGAATCGGAATCGGAATCGGAATCGGGAGTTTGACTCGCCGGGCGAGCATGGCAACTGCTCCCTCCACTCTCTCCTCCAATGCCCTCCCGCTTCTCTCTCTCAGAAAGAGTCTTATCTTGCTCCGACCCGCCGGCTTCAGTCGCCCCCCACGCTTCCCCGACTTTCTTGCTCGAACTCGCCGCGCATTGCCTCGTTCCTCGCCAATTCGCGCTACAGCCTCCTCCTCCGACGAGCTCTCCACTACCTCTCTAGGTGTGTGTGTGTCTCTCTCTCTCTCTCTATATATATATGTTAATGTGTTTGTGCCGACACTGATGCATAGGGTTTATACAGCCGATAGTATCATCATTTTTTTTTTTTTTGGTTTGAATTAGCGAATTTCATTTTTCTTCTATGCCTTCAATATCTGGTTTCTGGTATCTGGTTTGGGGTTTTGAGAAGAAATGGCCAATTTGTTAGTTGTTGGATCAATTTGTTAGTTGTTGGATTGCCTCGGGTGGTAAATGAAAATTCATAATAAAACTCGAAGTGAATACAGGGACGAGGTATCTGCATTTTGGTGTGCATTTTTTGTTTTATTGCTACAATTATTATGTTTATTCAGACTTGTCCATTTAATTGTAAGTATTACCTATTTCAAGTGTTGCTGAATATCATAGTTAGGATGAGTATGAAGATTATCAAACATAAGCATACTCTTGACATAAGCATACTTTTTAAAATTCATGTTTGTCATTTTATTAGTTCATGTTAATCGATATTAAAGAAAAGAGTCAAAGTTTTTCTCTTTTAAAAAGTGTTGGTCTTTGTCAAAATAATGAAATATGGTGGAGAACTTTGTCACGCACCTAGGTTTAACCTAGGGTTTAGCAAGGACTTTGGAAGAAATCGGGGGAGAGAGAATAGAATGGAGGGAGAAACATAGTAGAAAGAGAGAGAGACTTGAGGAAGAATAGAGGAGACCGAGAAAGGGAATTGTAGAGAGAGATGACAGAAATTCAGATTATCATTCCACAATGACATTCTCTAATTGATCTAGCCTATATACAGGCTATCTGAGCTTTTAGTTATTAGAACAACTGAAAGGTACAAACGGGGGAAGGAACAAAGTACAACAACTAACTAATACGTGTAATATGCTTTGACTAATATACCCTTGGGGTCGTGACACTCCCCCCTCATTGAGAGATTTCTTGTCCTTGAAAAACTACAACAACTGTGCTATTGTTTCTTTATCTAAGTCCCATTTTCACTATCTAGTTCATCCTTTAGCTTTTCTTGTTCTTTTATCTTTTCTTTGGCCTCTTTTCTCCTTCTCCTCCTTGGCTTTATCTTATGGATGAAAGAGGAAACGACTGTCATGAACCTAGGGCTTAACCTAGGATCAGTTTGGGAATCGGAAGAATCCGATTCAGCTAAGGCCAAGAACAAGAGGAAATTAGGGGGAGATTTGAAAGGATGGGGGGGGGGGGGGAGGGAATTAGAAGAAGTGTTAGGGAGATTAGAAGAACATAAAAGAAGGAGATGAAGATCAAGAAAATGAGAGAATTCGAAGGAAGAGAAATCATATTTTCATTCATTAATTATTGGATAAAGAAACAAACCCATTACAACAACCTTATATAGGCATATCTGCCTTCTAACAGCTTAGCACATGCTCTTATGTGTTTTTAACCACTTGCTAAAATATCCCTAACAAGCTATTATACCCTATTACAATAATACCCCTTTATTGCTCATAGGATCATGACAACGACATCTCTTTGTTCAGCTAATATTTCAAGCTCTCTTGAAGTACCTGCTTTACTTACCTCTGTTAAAACCAACACCAAATCCTTTGCATCAACAACTGCCAAGATATCTGCAATATCCTGCAGATGCAGCAATTGAGAAGCTTAGATTCGCTTCAAGTACTCAGACAAAAGCTGTCCAAAAGCAACAATACAAGGATTTGTTGTAACACCAAGTCCAACCATCCATCCATCCATTATTGCAATTGAAAGTAGTTATAATTGACCGATCATACCTCCAACAAAATCATCTCCAATGATTTCCTTGGTGGTGCCTATAAGACCAACAAAGTCTTTTGGCAGATGTTGACACTTTTTAACTTATTTTTCCTCCTTCTCTTTGCCTGTATTATGTAGATCCTCAAATACTAGCTCTGCATTGTCATCAGGTATTGGAGGAGTACCTATTTCTTCAAGGAAAATAGACTTAAAATCTTTAAAATCCAAAGTTGATGTGATCTTATCTTTTCCCAAATTCATGGCATCTTTTACTTGCTTATCTTCAACAGACATCTCCTCAATTGGTGTCACATTGATTTTCCTAGCAACTGCCATTCCTTCCTCGGCATCTGTTATTACCTAGTCCAATTTAGCTGATTCATTAGCTTTTTTTAGACTGAAGGTATTAGGTAGGATTCCAGCTTCTGCTGTAATCGGTTCTGCAGTGGATCTTGAAAGAAGTTCCACTGGTAAGCTGATCTTAAATTTTTTGACGTCAGAATTAGTAAGTCATCCAGCTCGTGGTTGAGGTTAGCAAGTGTTTCGCCTATTTTATTGCATTCTTCCTGGATTCCTTTTCTTGTTGCGGTGCATGCTTCCTTGATTCCTTTTATTGTAGTGGCACTTTCTTCTCGATAGCAGCTCGCCTCCACCTGAATCTGTTCTAAGCCTATTTCCAGATTGTCCAACCTGGTTTCCAATTGTTTCATCCGATTTTCTCCTTCCATCTCCACTGCTTACCTCATTCAGACAATTGCCTAAGATCAGAATCAGCCTCCTGAATCAGTCGTTTCTGTATCAGCTAGCTCGCTAGAAATCGCTTGGCTCTACTTCAATTAACAGCTGAGAAACAACCTATAAGTATTGCCTGGATATGCTTCAGAAGTTGCTTCTAGGAGTAGGCTAGATCTGAATTCCAGCTATGATGCACCTGAATGTTAGACGAGAATGGCTTTGCTCTGCTTCGCCTTCAAATCTGAACCTTGATTAGCTGCTAGGAACTGACAGAATCACAACCAATAATTGTTGCTCTGATACCAAATGTCACGCACCTAGGTTTAATCTAGGGTTTAGAAAGAACTTTGGAAAAAATGGGGGGAGAGAGAACATAATGGAGGGAGAAACAGAACAGAAAGAGAGAATTGGGAAAGAATAGAGGAGATCGAGAGAGAGAATTGTAGAGAGAGATGACAAATTCAGACTATCATTTCATAATGACATTCTCTAACTTATCTAGCCTATTTAAAGGCTGTCTAGGCTTTCAATTATTAGAACAACTAAGCGGTACAAATAGGAAAAGCAACAAAGTACAACATCTAAGTAATACATGTAATATACTTTGACTAATATACCCTTGGGGTCTTGACAAACTTTTCTTATTTCTCATAGAAAAGATTTTTTCTTTTTGGATGAGCAAAGAAAGGAGATTGTTTTAGTTAGTGTTCAAAAATGCGCTAGGCGCTAGTCGGGCGGCAGGCTAGCACCTAGCGCCTAGGGCGCCTAGGCGGCGACTAGATCAACAGTAAGCTTACTGCTGCAGCAAGGAGCAACCAGCAAGCAGCTACAACATGCAGCAAGGAGCAGCAAGTAGTAACGCAACAGACGAGATCGATGAGATCGGAGGAAGATGGATACATACCGGAGGAAGATGAGATCGACGGTGGCGAGAGAGAACGGCCAACAGACGAGATCGACGGCGGCGGTGAACGACCAAGAGACGAGATCGACAGCGAGAGAGAGAGAGAAACGACCCGCGATGAACGACCAGAGACAGAAAGGGAAGGGGGTAATAGATTTGCTCAGGATGCGCACGACCTAGGCGACCTTGGCCGCTGGGCGACCTAGGCAGGTTTGGCATCGCTTGGGCGGCCTAGGTGCCGCCGTGGCCCGATTAATCGGGCCTGGCGACTAGGGGTGCCGAGCAGCCCTTAATCGCCGTGACCAGTGGCCGCCTAACGCCTAGGCGGCCACCTAGGCCGAATTTTCGAACACTGGTTTTAGTAATGAATTTAAAAACATCAAGAGGGAAAAACATTTAAAAACTTCAAATGTTCCATACACACATTTTTGGGATTAAATTTAACTTAATTCCAATTTAATCAACACTGTTGTTAACCAAGGTGGTGTCTTGTCAATAAAGGGGAATTATAGGAAATTTTGGTGAAAAACAAACCATAGGGGGTGTGAAGGCAATTTACCCTTAAAAATAAGGCATCCCGAAGGTACACATTTACACCCATAAGCAATATATTAGCATCATACTAGCAGGCAGGAATAATAAAGACCACCCTCGGCACATGATTGGCCCTCTGCACTAGAGAGTCAAGTTTGATGACATTCTCTTTCACTCAATTCTGCAACGCCCTCATTTCACTGTGGACCCTTACCTACTCCTTTCCTGAGGATCGGCCAGCGCATCAAGTGCTTCTAGCCTATTTCACCTTCTCCTACATGACCAGTGGAAATGCACACCCACAAGCTTGTCAACATTGTGACCCTAAACCACTCAATGCCCACCCTCCCGCTACCACTAAATTAGCTCTAATACCACTTGTTAGGGGCCAACAGATTCTCCTGTGTGGCACCCCCATCCTCGAGCTGTAGAGGGGAAGGGCTAGCCTTACTCTTTGGGTGACAAGCTAAACGTTAAGAATAATTCATCCCAAAGGCATGTACTCGCATCCATAAGTGATATATCGATATAACAACATAAATAATGGAGCCACCCTCGATGCACGATTGGCCCTTCCCACTAGGGAGTCTAGGTTCATGACATTGTGCTTCCATCCAAGCCAAATGATTTAATCTCTACCATTCATTTCTTTCACTGTTTAATAATTTATGCCATCCCTTTTCTTATAACATAGCAATTGTCACATACATCTAATCCTAATTATATGATTCCCCAACACATAACCACTTTGCCTAAATTATATGTTAAGCTTCTTAAGTTTGTCTTAGTTACTCTAGAACCGCTGCATTTGCCCCATGAAATTATTAAAATATCACTTTAATTTGTTTCCACTTATTACCATGTCTTGTGAATCTTGTGAGCTTATGGGTGCTACATCAAGTTATTCCTAGGTATCTTTTTCCCTAGATCTATTTCTTCATCTATATTTCTTATTTTGCTAAAATTATGCTAAATATATTCTGTTTTAGTTCTACTCAATCTAAACCCTTAGATTTTTAAACTCTTTATGCAATTGTAGCTTGAAGATTAATCCTTCTCTTGTTTAATGAACTAAACATACATTATTCATGAACAGCATACATTTGCAAGTATCCTATTAAATGTTCCTATTGAGTTCATTTATATAACTAGTGCTGAATTTAGAGGTTCCGTTGCGTAAATCTGTTATGGAAATATTGTTTCTTCCCGTACAGTTATGTATTAATATAGATGTTATTAATAGCATAATATATCTATCTGATTCTCTTATTTGTTTATTCCTTCAATGAACACCCCCCCCCCCCCAAAAAAAAAAAAAAAAAAAAAAAATGGAGTTATATGTTTATAGATATCTCCATAAATCTTCCTAGTGGCAAAATAGCTTCTGCACCACTAAATTGATTTTTTGAAACAATTTTCTCATATATATTTAGAATCTAGTAGCACTATAATCTAACCATTTATTTAGCCAATGCCACATGATTTGTTCTATTAGTTTTATTGATAAATCCATGTATAATATACCCTATGAAACACGGACAGGGGACACGGCGACACGATATTTTTCAAAAAAGTAGGAAAGACAAGGTCAAGATACGTTAGTTAATAAAATAATTTTTATATTTTTAATGGTGTAATAAAGTATCAAAACTATTTTCCAAACTTATAAAATTCATAAATCGAAATTCCAAATGAATAACTCTAATCTAATTAGCAATCAACTCATAATCCAGTTATCTTCATCCCTCACAATCCAATCAATGGCTATAGAGCTAGAGAATAGAAGTGTGAAGGGTATGAAAATAAAACAAACATGCAATCAAAATGTGAACAAAAGAATCATGCAATTGCCGAGTTGGAAAACTGAAGAGGCAAAAAGAATACTTTTAGGTGGTGTTCTCTTCGTATTTCAGTTTTGAGTTTTGAATTCATTTTCAGTTTTGTATTTTGAGTGTCTGTTTTGAGATTTTTGAAAACGCGTTCTTTTTGTCATTTTGAAAAACTGTTTCTCAAAATAGAAAATTAGAAAACGTGTTTGTTTTGAAATTTTGAAAAACTATTTATTTTTTGTAATTATGATATTTTATTCAATGAATTTAATTATTAAATAATAAAATTAACTCTTTTTAATAGAATTCTACTATTAAAATAAAATAATAAATTTAATTAATAAATTACTAACATACATCTTAACAATAATTTATATTAAATTATACACTTAATAATATAATATATGTTATCTTATATTTTTAGTTATAATATTAGATATACTACATTTTTTAAATTTTAAATAAATATATAATTTTATTTTCAAAATTTAATAATAATTTTTTTAATTCTTTTTTTCTCTTCTTTTATTTTTTTTCCTTTTCTTTTTTTCTCTTTTCTTCTTCTCTGGCGCCTTGCATCTTCTCCGGCCTTGGCTCCATCGCCGTCGACTGGAGATTTACATGATCAGAGCCTACCATTAGAATCTCCAAGCCAAGGGGGTTAACATACACAAAAATGGGCCAGATTTAATGGTTGATTTGCGTAGATCTAATATTTAATTTTCAACCACAAACTCAAAACGGCATTGCCAGTTGCCACTGGCGATCAAAGGCAACCACCTGACACCCAAGGACCCATTGACTAGCATATCCAAAAACCAACAAGATCCAACGGCCAAATCTCCTTCGATCTAATGGCAAGGGGTGGTCGAGAGAAGAAAGGAAAAAGGATAGAACCAGCAAAATCTAATGGCAAGGGGCAGTCGACGGCTGCTTTCGACGGTGGTGGGCGAGGTTGACGGCTGCTCGTGGCGGTGACGGAGATGGCAGGCGCGGTCAATGGTGACTCATGGCGGTGATGAAGATGACAGGGGACAGTCGAGGTAAGAGAGGAGATATGAGAGAAGATCGAATGGCGGGGGGGAGGGGGGCGGCCGACAATGGCTTTCAGCTATGGCGGGCGAGATCGACGACGACTCATGGCAGCGACGGAGATGGTGGGCATGGTATTTGGCCGAGGCTTGAGAGAGAGAGAGAAGAGAAATGCGAGATTGGAGGGTTAGGGGGTGGGGGGAGGCTGCTTGCGTTTTCCATGTTTTGGGGTTTTGAGTGTGTTTTCATTGAAAACACCCAAAACAATAAAATGTTGTTTTGGCTTTCCTTTATAATTTTTTCCTTTGTTTTCAAAAATGTGTTTTTGAAAATAGAAAAGAGAACGCGTTTTTAGTGTTTTGAAAAAATGAAAACTCAAAACGGGTTGAAAACAACAAAGAGAACTAGCCCTTATTTTTTAGTCTTTGAAGTGTTAGTATAGTGGACACGCGTGTCCTACAAGTGCCCCACCCCTTATCCTTTTAAAAAAATTTAAGAAATCTCAGACACAGCACGTGGGCATGTCCAACACGTATTGGGGGCGTGTTAGTGTGTGTGACATGGCGGCGACACCTATACGAATGCCCCTGGAGTCTTTGTGCTTTGATTGAAGAATTAATATTGTTGGATGAGATTAAGGCATTCAAAGTTTAAAAGAGGGATAAATTGGTTGGATAAGATGAGGATTTAAAATGAAGTTTGGTAGATGGGATAAAACTCCGAGATTCAAGGGAGGAATTCAAGTTTGAAGTTTGAACCCAGAAGATAACAGACAGCCTAAATTTGAATGTTAGTTACTGTTTTTAAGTTTGAATTTGCTCCTATTTTCTAGGAGATAAAGTAGCATTTTAACTTGTATAAATAGCTTCTTTCGTATTCAATAAATTTCTAAGTAAGCTTTCAGGGATTAAGCTTTTTTCAAATACCTTTTCCTTGTTCTCCAATTATGCTAATGAAATTTTCACACACAGCTTCTGAATGAATGTTTGTATCTTATCTGTTGCATTTGATGGATGCTTCATTCATATGAATAAGACTGTGTGATAGTATAATAGCTTGTGATAGTTATCTCTGAACAGTTTTCATGTAGAATATCTCACTATCAGTAGAATTACAATTCTTATGTCGCCTTTTATGTTTGACTTGTAAAGATTATGGGAAAAAACGTAGAATCAAAGATGAGTAACAATTTCTATTTTGCAGGTCAAGGAATTGAGAATCTGGTGATTATAGGTTCAGGTCCAGCTGGCTATACAGCAGCAATTTATGCAGCTCGTGCCAACTTGAAACCTGTTGTGTTCGAGGGATATCAAATAGGTGGTGTCCCTGGTGGACAATTAATGACAACCACTGAAGTGGAAAACTTCCCTGGATTTCCTGATGGAATAACTGGTCCTGATTTGATGGATCGGTAATAAAAAATTTGGAAAATTAGTTTCATGGACTTGTTCTTATTCATGTGTTTCTTGTTTCTCTGTGGTCTACAGTTTTGACTATGATTAAGAGACTTGACACTGTTTTGCTGAATAGGATGCGACGGCAAGCTGAGCGCTGGGGAGCAGAATTATTTCAAGAAGATGTAGAATTTATTGATGTGAAGAACAATCCTTTTACTGTTCAAAGCAGTGAACGCAAGGTAATTGTTGAATTGTTAACCACAATCTAATCTAAAAGCTTAAGTTGTTCAATAAAGAATTAATTTTATCTTTTATATTATTGTTTTTACACTCACGTGTGGCCAGGCTTCAGTGAACGCAAGATAGAGGATTAACTTTATTCTTAATTATTGTTTTTACTCTCAATAATAATGTTTGCTCTTGTCGTTTGTGGTTTAGATATATAATGAAATGTTCCCTAAATGCTTTTGTTCTAGAGCTCCATATCATAGAAGGAAAATGCCATTTGTACTACTTGGGCTACACCTTGGATTACACAATGCAGCTAAAATGACAAAAATACCCCTCAACCAAGGCAGTAAGGCGAGGCGGAGGCGGCATGAGGCCCAGTGAGGTGAGGAGGTGAGGCGCAAAGGGTATTTTAGTCATTTATGAGCATGTGTGTAGCCCAAGGTGTAGCCCTTGATGTACAAGTAGCACGGTCCATCATAAAAACACATTTACCTTGACTTGGACTAGTGATTTGATACTTTGAGTTTGACCTTTAATGGCCTTGTTATTTTTGACACTTGATACTTTCTTAGACAAAAATATATTGTGTACATATTAGGTCCACTTGATGGTTAGAGGATTTTGTGTTCCTTGTTATTGCTGATGATTAATTTAAGTCATTTTAAGTGTCTGGAAAGTTTGTTAAAAATTAAAATCCATAAATTTATGATTTTATATTTTATTCTTTTCATTATATTTTTTGTGCTCCCTGAGTCCAATTTTGAGTAGGATTAGGAGTTCTTCTTTGGTGTAATACAGTCCATCAACAACTTAATGTTTCTAGTCTGTTTGTGTTCATGTCCTATTTAGAACTCTAACATAATTAAGTGGGCAATGCTTTTGAAGATTTCCCCGTGTTTCGTTTTTTTTTTTATTCATAGATATGGACTGTTGATTAAATCAGACTAGATTCTAATGACTTTTTTTCTTGGCTAAATAATGAACATAGAATAATTTTGTTCTCCCTCTTATCTGTTGTTATCACTGGCATCCTTATAACCACTAGAAAGCCAAAGACTTGAACTTGATTTCTTCAAAATCCATTGCCATGGCCCTAGTTCTCTTCCCAAAGCCTTGGAATCGTTTCTTGAGATTTGAGCTAAATTTGCATGCTGAATGATATGTAAGGTTGTTACAGTTGCACATGGATGATGTGGTGACGCAACAAAGACAAAATATCCATACAGTTTGCCTTACACTTGTCCTTGTTCATCGTCCTGCAATGGGATACCCATTGATACTGTTATCCCGGGCTGTTTAGCTATACCCCATTGTCATATGTCCAGTTAGGGTCCCATCTTCTTTATCCGTTTATGTGCTTGTGGATGTGGTGCTATTACTTATTGGTTCTTATGTAATAACACTTTTCTTTTTAGGTGAAGTGCCATAGTGTTATTGTGGCTACAGGAGCTACTGCAAAAAGGCTGAGATTACCTCGTGAAGATGAATTTTGGAGTAGAGGAATTAGTGCTTGTGCAATATGTGATGGAGCATCGCCACTATTTAAGGGGCAAATCCTTGCTGTGGTTGGAGGAGGTGATACTGCTACAGAGGAAGCATTGTACTTAACTAAATATGGTCGTCACATTCATCTACTTGTACGCAGGGACCAACTAAGGGCATCTAGAGCAATGCAAGATAGGTGAGTTACAATTGGTATTGGTTATTGAAGTGTTTCTTTATTTGGAAGGTGTTTATTTAATCATTTGTTGGGTATATTCTTCCCTTATAGGTGTCTGCTTGGTTTATTGTTATGACTTTCTTCAGTTGGGATATCAAGGGACTTTTTTTTCTTTTTTCATTCGAACCATATTACTTGTACATCAAGAGTTACACACGCATACAAATGACTAAAATACCCCTCGCGCCTCACCACCTTGGGTGAGGGGTATTTTAGTCATGCGCCTCGGGTGAGGGGTGTTTTTGTCATTTTAACTGCATTGTGTAGCCCAAGGAGTACTGTTAAATTATTGGGAAAAAGAATAATACTTTCTCACATCTACTAGGAATGAATGTACAAGTATAAATAGAGAACAACTCCTAAGAAATCTCCTAAGTTTTAGGACTAGATGATTCCAAGAATTTAATACTAAATAATTCCTATTTTCTAGGACTAGATTACAACAATTAATTTACTGAAAAATACAACATAAATAAAAAAAATTAGTTGCTGCTACTGTATCTTTATCTTCTACTCTACCAACACTCCCCCTTAAGCTGGAGAATGTATATTGCACATTCCAAGCTTGTTTGTCAAATCATTAAATCTCTTTGCTAGCAACCCCTTGGTCAGTATATCTGCTACCTGATCCTCTGAAGGCACATAAGGTAACTGAATCAAACTTGCTTCCAATTTTTCCTTCACAAAATGTCTTATCAATCTCAACATGTTTAGTCCTGTCTTGTTGAACTAGATTATGGGCTATGCTGATAGCTGCTTGGTCATCACACCTTATCCCAATTGGGTCTTGGATTTGAATATTTAGGTCTTCTAAAATGATTTTCAACCATAAGACCTCACACAGGGCCATGGCTCGAAACTCTGCCTCTGCACTTGACCTTGCTACCACAGTCTACTTCTTGCTTCTCCATGATACCAAATTTCCCCCTAGATATACACAATAACCACTTGTAGATCTTCTATCTGTTACTGAACCTGCATAATCTGCATCTGAAAAACCATTGATGTCCAATTCTTTCCTTGCTTTAAAGAGAATTCCCTTTCTTGGAGTGGTCTTCAAGTAGCTTAAGATCCTCCTCACAGCTAACATGTGCTCCTCTGTTGGATTGTGCATGAATTGACTCACTAGGCTGACTGCAAATGCTATGTCTGGCTTTGTGTGGGATAGGTAGATTAGTCTCCCAACAGGTCTTTGATATCTCCTTTTATCCACCATATGACTGTTTGGATTATTCCACAATTTACTGTTAGGTTCAGTTGGAATTTTATATCATTTTCCACCAAGCATACATGTTTCTGCTAACAAATCAAGTACATATTTTCTTTGGGACATAAAAATCCCTTCTTTGGAGTAGGCAACCTCAATGCCTAGGAAATATTTAAGAGTGTCCAAGTCCTTGATTTCAAACTTCTTGGCCAATTTTTCTTTGAGTTTGACTTGCTCTTCTTTATCATCACCAGTAACAATCATATCATCAACGTACACTAAAAGAATTGTTACCTTGCATTCCTTTGAATGCTTTATAAAGAGATTATGGTCCCCTTTACTTTGAAAATACCCTAAAGCTTTCATAGCTTTGGAAAACTTGCCAAACCATGCCCTGGGGGATTGTTTAAGGCCATATAGGGCCTTTTTTAGGCAACATACCTGTCCTTCATTTCCTTCTTGGAATCCTGGTGGTAATTCCATATATACTTCTTCCTCTAAGTCTCCATGGAGGAATGCATTTTTGACATCTAGTTGTTGTAGGTTCCATTCAAAATGGGCTGCCAAGGATAAGAGGATTCTGACCGTGGTCATTTTTGTTACTGGGGCAAATGTTTCAAGATAATCAATTCCATATGACTGGGTATATCCCTTAGCCACCAGCCTTACCTTATATCTTTCAAGGGTGCCATTTGCCTTGTATTTAATATTGAAAATCCATCTACACCCAATAGGATTAACCCCTTTTGGTTTGGATACAAGATCCCATGTGTGGTTCTTTTTCAAAGCTCCCATTTCTTCCATCATGGCATTTCTCCAATTCTGATCCTTTAGTGCCTCTTGGACTGATTTAGGAATGATAATTGCATCTAAGGATGCTAGGAAGCTCTTATGTTTTGGGGAAAGTCAGTGATAGGAGATGTTATTGGTTAAGGGGTGTTTTGTGCAGTTTCTCACCCCTTTTCTAACAACAACAGGGAGGTCTAGATCATCAAAGATAGATTCAGTAGAAGTCATGGGAATGGGTTGTGTGAGATCATTACCTTGACTAGAAACTGAGGACTGGTTCTGCTGGGGTTCTTGGCTAGGCTGCCTCCACTTATAAACATAGGGTGAACCCTTAAACTGTACTGGAGGTGACAACATTTGAGTAGCTATTTCCTCATTCACTTTAGCATGATCTTGCCCTTCTATATGGTTGCCAGTACCTGAAGATAGGTTGCGGTCAATGGTATGGGAAGGCTAGGAATTGAGGCTTGAATGAGAGGGTTGTGGCTGTTTGGAAGCAGGGGCAGAGGCTGGGTTTGGAATTGATAGGTTGCGGTTAGTGGTATTCCAAAGATCACCGAGGTCACCATAAGCAGGCTCCCCCCGGTGACCAGTGATAGAGGAATAAAAAAATGGAATGGTTTCAATGAAGGTAATGTCCTTAGACACATATAGTTTCTGGGTAGGAGGATGGTAGCATTTGTATCCTTTTTGGGTAGGTGAATAGCCTAAGAATACACATTTGATTGCCCTAGGATCAAGTTTATCTCTATGTTGTTTGGAAATATGGACAAAGGCCACGCAACCGAATACTCCAAGAGGTAAAGTGTTGTGCACATTAAAATTTGGAAAATGTGTAGTTAGGCATGCAATGGGGCTTTGATGGTTAAGAATTTTGGTTGGCACCCGATTAATAAAAAATGCAGCAGTTAGGACAGCTTCCCCCCAATATAGTTTAGGCACATGATGATGATGAAGTAGGGTACGGGCCACATTAAGGAGATGTCTTATCTTCCATTCGGCCATTTCATTTTGTTGTGGGGTGTCGACACAAGAAGATTCATGGACAATCCCTTCTTGCTGGAAGAATTGATGCATATGATGATTGAAATAATCACGGGCATTGTCAGTCCTAAATTTTTGGATAGGGGTTCCAAATTGGGTAGCTATCATTTTGCAAAAGTTTGGCAATACTGTCCCTATGGCTGCCTTATCTTTAAGCAAAAAAACCCATGTCATACGAGTGCAATCATCAATGAAGGAGATAAACTATTTTGCCCCAGAATAATTAGGGATTTTGCAAGGCCCCCAAACATCCGAATGGATTAAGGAAAAAGGTTTTGTACTGATTTTATTATTGATTGAATAAGAAACACGATGTTGTTTAGCTAAGATGCAAATATCACAATGAAATATGCTAGGGTCTATAGACTTAAAGAAAGCCTTCAAAAGTGAGAATGGAGGGTGGCCTAGGTGGTAATGTTGCAGCCATATTTCTGAGTGACCTGCTGCATTGTTTGAGGAGTATGCCACCTACAGCTGGTCCCTAGGTGGTTGAGAGTTCTTCCCCATGAAGCAGTACAGCCCATCTTTTACCCTAGCAGCTCCAATCCTCGTCCCGGTCTTCAGTTCTTGAAACTCACAACCATTAGGAGAAAAAATGGCTAAGCAATTTAAGTCCTTTGTGAGTTGATGGATTGAGAGAAGGTTTGCTGATAATTGAGGGACATGTAGGATTGATTTAAGAGACAAATTTGGGCAAAGGTTAACTTGGCCTTGACCAACAATAGGGAGTGATTTCCCATTAGCAATGGTAATTTGTTTGGAGGTGTTGAGTGGCTGGTAGGTAGTAAATATACTTGGATTGGGTGTCATGTGGCTAGTGGCTCCTGAATCCAAGATCCAAACATCATTCCAAATAGTCTTTTAAGGCAATAAAGTATGCAGAATTTGTGTTACCTGAGAGTGCTAAAGAGCAGGTGCCTTCTTGCGTGGTCTTAAGAAAAGATTTCAGCTTATGGATCTCATCGGCATTAAGTTGAGTGAGATCAGGGCTGCCATCTGCATCAGTCTTTTCTCCAGATTTGCCCTCCTCTTGGGTTTTGTGAGATAGGTAGACTTGGTTCTTTGGAGCCAAGTTTTTAAACCCACCAAGCTTGTTGAGAACTGCCTCCTTTCCCTGTAGCCTGAAACAAGTGTCTCAAGTGTGCCTAGGTTTCCGGCAGAAAATGCACCATAGGCCATCCTTGCTGCCAGGTTTTACCTGTTGTTCCATCCTTCCTAACTTCCTTGGTCCATTGCCCTTGTTTGATCAATGCTGAACCATCAGTGGCTGCCTCCTTTAGCATCACAATCCTCCTATTCTCCTCACTTCTTACCATGGAAAATACTTCGTTGATGGATGGTAGCTTCTCTCGGCCAAGTATCTGCACCCTAACTTGATCAAATTCATGATTAAGTCCAACCAAGAATTCAACAATCCAATCCCTATCCATTATTTGATTAAGGGTCACAGCATCCTCCTTACATATCATCTTAACATTTTGATATTGATCCAATTCTAGCCAAAGGCCTTTCATGTAATTATAATACTCCATAACTGACATCCCACCTTGTTTAGCCCCACTAATCTTGGTTTTAATTTCATAGACAACAGATGCATCTTGTACCTTTGAGTAAGTTTGTGTTACAACCTTCCAAATCTCCCTAGCAGTCCCCCAAAACATATAATTCCTACCATGGCATTCCACAACCAAGACATGATCTGGGAATCCTCAATTTCCCATGTGGAAAACAATGGATGATCTGCATTAGGAGGAGAGGCCGTGAGATGGCCAATTTTCCCTTTTCCTTTGAGAAAAGTTTGCACCAATTGGGCCCATTGCAAGTAGTTTTTTCCGTCTAGGCGGTAGGATAGATGGATGTTTGGCAGATCTCCAGCAACAACACCATGATTTATCTCTTGACTAGGATCAATAGGTTGCCCCACCTCAGGTGAAGACTCTCCAGTGACAATATCAAATGTTACAGACATTCTGGACAATCTAGGAGGGCCAACAACAGAAGTAGATGGCTAACGAATGAAGGAGTGCAATGAAGGCACTCGAAGATAGGTTAGAAAGCGTGCAATGAAGGCACATGTCTAGGGTTTCAGAGGCTGTAACCTAGCTCTGATACCATGTTAAATAATTGGGAAAAAGAAGAATACTTTCTCACATCTACTAGGAATGAATGTACAAATATAAATAGAGAACAACTCCTTAGAAATCTCCAAAGTTTTTGGACTAGATGATTCCTAGAATTTAGGACTAGATAATTTCTAGAATATAGGACTAGATAATTCCTACTTTCTAGGACTAGATTACAACAATTAATTTACAGAAAAATACAACATAAATCAGAAAGTTAGTTGCTGCTGCTCTATCTTTATCTTCTACTCTGCCAACAAGTACAAATAGCATTTTCCTTTTCATTCATCTTCTCCTCTGCTTCTTAACCAATAATGGTCAGCCAGCCTTTTTTGTTTGAGTCATTTTTCAACACTGCACTGGAATGCCTTATCTTCCACTGACTAACCTGTTAACTATTGTGTTTCCTGCAATACATGTTTTTAAACCTTGATTTTTTCCTTCTTGAATCTGGGTTGAAGAAAACAGAAGTTGATCTTCTTACCACTTATTATTTTTCCATTTTGCCTTTTTTAAAACATGTATAACTGCTCAGTTTTTAATGCCTCTGTTGCATATAAAATTGGAACATATTGTTGAAAGATTTTGTTGGTGGAGGGCGTTTACTTAATCTATGTTTTCCCCTTCATGTAAACCTTTGGCTTATTTGCAATTTTCTTCAATTTGCTTATTATGGGATTTATCTTATTTGTGTTTGTTTTCTCTCTTTCCTCTGTTTTTTAATAATGGATTAGAGGGTTGCTCAGGCTTGGACCATTTAGTTCTCCATTGTTCTATTGCCAGAGCTGTTTGATGCTTCTTTTTTCTCTTACCTGGTCCCTATGAGTCATTAGGGTTTAATTTTGGAATTTTGGTTTGCTTGAAGCAAGGATGCTCAGCATGGTGAGCAGAGAACGTTTTGTTCTCTTTTTCAATTCTCTGTGATGGCATATGTAGAGGGGGAGGAACAATAGGACCTTTGAAGGAGAGGGTCATTCAATCCATTTCCTTGAAGGGGTTCTCTCATTTTGTGGTCTTCTGGCTTGGTTCCATATTCTATTTCTTCTGTTACTCATTTTATGGATGAGATTATTTAGTTTTTAATTTATGCTCTCCTCTTTGTCTAGCATTTATCCCCCTTACAGCAATGATCTTTTGATGTATTTTATCTATAAACAGAAAAGAGGAGAAAACAACCCCCTTTGGGAGCATCTCTTGGTGCTTTTTTTTTCTTAAAAAGGCTCTTGAAACTGTCCTATAATTTTTCTGTTGAACTGTTTCTGTGGATGTAATTAATTGTGATTTTTTTTTTTTACATTATAATGGATTTATGAGGAAGTAAAGAGAAAGAAATTCATTGGAAATAAAGATTACCGTTGTGGGCATCACCGTGTAGGGTTTCTTCATTTTGCAATTTGGAAGGCTTATCAGAAGTCTGATATGGTAAAATGGGAGTTTGCAATTTGGAGGCTAATATGGTGAACCCAGGTTAACAGTGACTTTCAGACTAAAGATGTGTTATTACCCTATATATTGAAGCTCACTTTTCCTGTTCTAATCCTACCTAATCGGTGTCCTAAATCCAGAGCCTCTGCTTTGAGGGTACATACCCGGATCAAGTGTGCAATATCCCTGGATCTTATTTTTCCTTATAGTGGATAGGCTTCCCAGATAGGATGATGATTTTCTAGATCTGTTTCATCCATTTTATGTTATTGGGTGTTGTCCCAGAACTTGTGCTATTTATTTGACATGGTTGGACTTTCCAATGCACACACACACAAATATTTGATATGATTCCTTGTGATTTATTAAGACATCTGGACGTGAAATTTGGATCCTTTGCTTGTTCGTGTTTATTTTTATTCTTCCTCTGTTCCACCTTTGTCTTTGGCTGCACAGGTTGGACCTGACAATGACTTATTAGCTGAGTTTAATCTAATAGGTTGTCTTTTTTGGCCAATTGAATTACTAATGAAGAATTTAAATGTTGAGTTTCAACTCCCTGAATGTTTTTTTAACAGGTTGCTTCTGGCGAATGTTTCAGAGTTTACAACAATCCAAATATCACTGTGCACTTCAATACAGAGGCTGTGGATGTTGTTAGCAATACAAAAGGGCAAATGTCTGGCATTTTGGTTCAGAGAGTTGATACTGGAGAGGAATCTGTGCTTGAGGCAAAAGGCTTATTTTATGGGATAGGTCATTCACCAAATAGCCAATTGTTGGAAGGCCAAATCAAACTTGACAACTCAGGTTATGTGTTGGTGAAGGAGGGTAGCGCTGAAACTTCAGTTGCAGGTGTATTTGCAGCTGGAGATATTCAGGTAACTGTCAAAACTTATTTGAAAATTCCCCTTTAGTTTTACTTTTTTGATGGAGTATTCCCAGTCCTTTATTTGTTTCAAACTGTGTTCACGTGGCACTTTAAAAGGACTAGTTACCCATTCTGCAGAAGGTAGTACACCTCAAAGCACAGATGCTTGTGCAGTGCATATATCTGCTGGAAGTGATGAATCCACTCCTAGTTTGACCAATGTTGACATTATTGATTATTTTCTTCTCTCTTCTAGATGGATACTGTAGAAAATAAAGTATGCACGGAAGACAATATATGTTAGATACAACTACTCTGATAATTCCCATGATTTAAATGATTGATCAATATTGAGTCATATAGCTCAACCCTGCCCTTGTATCAACATAGGAGAACTGGTTTATCTCAGATTAAGAAGCACTAATGCTCTTAAGAAGGCGCAACATCTATGTTGTTGAACAAAAAGAAATAAGCTGATTGAAGCAACTTACTTGAGTAACTTAGAAATTTTACTCGAGTAATGTGGAAGCTTACTTGAGTAAATAGGAGAGATTACTTGAGTAAGTAGAAAGGTTAGTTGATTAACTTAGAAAGATTACTCGATTAAAGGGATGCTTACTCAATTGAATGGGAAATTTGTTTGATCTTTTATTGAACTCACAAATGGGATATATATACAAGAAATCTTCTACATCTCCTAAAAAAAGGGAGAAATTTTATTAACTTTAGAGGATAAAGTTTATCAACTGAAGCTGGAATTATCTCTTGTAATCAACCGCCTCCTTTTTCCTCAAAACCTTATCACTTTAATCTTTGTGATCTCTTCTTATCTCCAGCCAACCTTATCACTCAGTCTCAGCCATAAGAGAAATAATCAGAATGTTGATTTCCAACTCTTATCAATTTATTCTCAATATTCCAACAGTTGTAATTAACACTTATTATCCAATTCCAGACATGTGCCAGGCATCTTACTCATCCTATTATTTTCTATTTGTGTGGAATTGAACATTTATTCAGACAGTTGAAGGACACAAGTGTTTGTTATGGGAATATGTGTGAGCGTTTGCTTGATGCATGCATAAAATACTCCTTGAAGAAGATAATACAAAAGTTGGTGTAAGATAAGAAAAATGCATTTAGATCGATTCCTTCCTCTTATTTTGAGCTTCATAATTTTAAAAAGCCCAGAAATCATGCTTGCAATTTGTTTGAGTAGAGCTCCTAGTTATTAAGATACTTCCATTCACTTTTCTCTGAATATGTATATTGCAAAATAAAATTTTACTATTCTATGTAACATTAAATTTTTTTTTGTGCAAACTGTGAAGAAATTTTTGTATTCTATATAACATAAAAAATTTATTGTGCAAACTGTGAAGAAATTGTTGTGTTTTAATGTGAATATTCCCTTACTATGTCTTGGATTGTCTGTTGCATTGGAAGATATATGATTGCAATTATATATACCAATTTTTGAATACTGTAGGTATTGAACATGCACACTGACAACAAAATTCTTATCATCTAGGAATTAATTAAATAGATAGTGTGATTTTCATTGGAATTGCAAATTACTTGTGGGACAGGGATAGATTGAACGGCCTAGTGGTGGGCCCCTCTTGCAATATGAGGATGCTGAGCGCCTAGGATCCTTAAGGGGGCAATACAAGAGGGCAGGAGGGAGAGACGACTTGAGGTTGTTGGATTCCATTAATAGAGATTCCTTTCATTTTCCCTTGAGCCATGATCGTTCTCCTTTGGTTCACCAAATAGTGACCGGGGGAATACTAGGTGAAAAGGGTAAACTTGAATGATCCAATCAAGTGGCTGCAAGTGGGTGTGTAATTGTGAGTGGCTTGTCTCAGAGAGCATAAAACAATTTTTTTGCTAACCCAACTTGTCTTTTGGCTCTTACCTCCAGCACCCACTGGTCTGCACCCTGTTGTCCAACTCTAGCCTCCAATCCATGATTTTCTACAAGTTTATGCTGGTGTGTCTTGGTCTTCTGTGATGACTGGTCCCTAGCTGGGGGCTGTCTTGCAACCCCACTGTGCAGAGCCACGAGGCCGTCTTATCTTTGTTATTGGGGGTTTCACTTTTCTTACACCTCTTTTCATATATATATATATATATTATGTGAGATTAAACTGAGATAACACCAAGTATGAATTTATCATAATAAACCTCATTTCATAAATATCACATATGTGACTTTAGTACATCAACATGCTATCTGACATGAATACTTCAAAGATACATATGCGATTTTATACAATCATCCAACCTGTATCTAGCCCATGCTGGTCTGCAAGTCTACCTTGCTCATTAGGGTCCTCCTCAGATGAAATGGTGATATGCACGTGGCATGAGTCTAACCACTCAGTAAGGGCATAAATGGCATGCATACACAGTCAATGCACAAGCAGACACAACATGATATCAATTTCCTTCCAACACATTTTACTTTTGGATACACCCTACATTCATGTCTCTTGTACATTCTCTGGCCAACATTGTTCTGTGCTGGACAGAGGCCGAGGCTTACCCCTGGCAGCATGGCATTATCATTCCTTTTCACATTCTACATTATCATCATTTTCATAACTCCTCCTTTATACACATCATACACATGAAATCATGATATAATGCTTCCAGAAACCTTGCATGCGTAAATCATTTAACATGCATGCCAAAAATAATAAACCATGTAGTGCAACTTACGTAAGCCATTATAGGTGAAGAATCAGCTCTTTGCTTTCTCCCTGCAGCTCCCCTTTCTTTCCCAGCTTTCCCTCTATTTTTCTCTCATTTACTTTTCATTTCTTCCCTTTCTTTCTCTACCTTATGGAGAACTTCTCTCTCTACTATTTTGTGTTAAGACCAAATGGATGGAAGGGCCTATTTATAGGCACTTGAAGCTCCTGAAGCAGCTGGAGTGGTGGCAGCCCCAGTGGCTACCATCTAGCCTTTGTGATGCAGGACCATTTTTTTTTTTTTTTTTTTGTTATTAGTGTTTTTATTTTATTTTTATTTGTTTAATTATGCTTAGTATTTAAGTTATAAGGTTTTAAATACTTTTTTATTTATTAGTTTTAATAAGTAATCATGTGACTAGTATGTGACTTATAAAAAAAGATAGATTCCTTAGATTAGATGGATTCCTTGTGATCAAGGACCAGGATTCCTATGTGATCAAGGATTAGGATTTATTATAGCTGTAAGCTAGTATAAAGAGTCCTTTAAGAGACCTTGTAGGAAGCTGTTTTTTATTCTATTTCAACTTGAGGTTTTCTTAAACCCTAATTTTAATATCTCCGTTCCAGAATTGAGCTTACACTGTTTTTATCCCAATTTTTGTACTTTGCAAGGTGTTTCTTTCATAGGTTGACCCCAGCTACCTGGTTCACCCATTCCTTGACAACTCACCCATCTTCTAGAAGTTTCCATATGATGCCAGTGAATTCTACTAGCTGCTGAAACTTAACGGAGAATATTTCAATCCCAAATTAGTTACTCTTAAGCATTTAGTTGGCCACTAATTCCTTTTTTCATAAACCTTAACCAAAACTAATAATTTTTTATACCATTTAAAGTCTTCTTTTTTATGCCTAATAACCTATTTAAAATGCAGGAGTTTATCTCTTCATTTTATCCCTCAAAATTGATTCTAATTTTAACTTCTTACTTGAGGTTTTGTGGCCCCCTGAGGTGTGTGTTGCTATGTTTGAGCTAGTCTTGGGTAGAGGCATCAATTTAACTAAGAGTGAGCTTACATATGGGAGTTTGGCTGATATTAAGGAGTTAGGTGCTCCTTTGGGTTATAAGGTATGCCACAAAGCAATATTTCTCAAACAAGAGTAGGCTTAGTACTTAGGCTATTAGGGAATGAGCTGACATATATATTGGCACTGAAACCCTCCCTTATTTGGCAGAACCTTAACCCTTATAGTGAGAGATGAAATAAATCAAACAGGGACAGCAAGATGCACACAAGGAGATTTTGGATCCAGGATCTCTAAAGTAAATAACTGGTAGCATGTTTTAGATGACCTATTGTCTCAATATTTGAGATCTTATGGAATAGGCTCAATATTTATGTATACCTCTTAAGGAAATATGGTTTTGTTGTTGAACTTGTAACCATCTGAGATTAAGTTATATATCAATTTCTTGCGTTTGTATAGGATCATGAATGGAGGCAAGCCATAACTGCAGCTGGTTCTGGATGCATTGCTGCTTTATCAGTGGAGAGATATCTTGCAAGCAACAATCTCCTTGTTGAATTTCACCAGGTATCTGAAATCCTTAAAGGTTTCCATTTAAACTGTTCAACTTTTTTTTTTTTGATATATGACCTCATGATATGTTGTATTATATTTTTTAATTGGATTTTTATGAGGTTAAGAGAGAGAGACTATGTGGCTCTTTTTGTGAAACTTGCATAAAGATGAGCAAGAACTGATAGACCGGACAGTTGGACCACTCCAACTGCCCAATTTTGAACAGGTCAATTTTAGTTGTTCTAGGACATTGATAAATCAATTAACACTTGTATTTATTTATTTCACTTTTTTATTATTTTATATGTAAAAGGAGGAGCTTTAAAATGAGACCTCAAATATATTGTTGGATCATTTAGTCTGTTTGTGATCTTAATTGTGTTTATTATTCTAATCTAAAGCTAAAGCCTTATTGAGGTGTTACTTCCTTTTTACCTTATTTCTTTCTCTAATCACTTTGTGAATGATACAGCTTCTAAAATTGGGTGGTCATCTCAAACTCACTGTACTTGCTTAATCTTCTTCTTCATAGTACTTCCTTTGGTCTGGCTTTTTACCTGTGTTGTCTTCAGTGCAAGAAGAAACTGTGTTCCCTATGAAGCCAAGGGCAGTCATTCATGACTGTTGAACTGGCATCCACTAAAATATCCTGACACATCCATTATATCCCTATAAGGATTTAGTATTTACAAGAAAATGTTTTTAGGCTTCAAAATCTTTTGTTCAGCTACTAAGAACTTTCACATACTTTCTATCTGAGAAATGCATTTTCTTTTTCCAAGTTTCCTATCTTCAACATATATTTGTATAATTTTTTTAGTAGAGAAGATATAGATATTAAGTCCTTTTACCTTCTTAACTGAAGTTTTTCTTGAATTGTCCTTCAAGTAGTGTAGTATAGAGGATGTTGTCAACATTGATGAGTGATAAGAGAGAATTTGATAATGTCATTACAGTAATACTTTAACTAATTTCATTGTTACACTCCTGATTTCATTGTTCACTTGCTGTTGGCTTTGACAGTTTGGTTTCTGTTCCTTGACTTGCTTTGAGCTTTCTGGTTGAGAAAATTTCCCAAGATCATAGTTAAAAATGATGCAGTGTGGGAGGAAGAATCAGCAAAAACAAGTGCAAAAGTTGGGCTAAAACAGTGTAAAATTAAATCTGGAATGAAGATCTTAAAATTAGGGTTTAAGAAAACCTCAAACGTTGAATTAGTAAAATGGCTGCCCCCAAAGTGTCTTGAAAGGCTATTTATGCTAGGGTTACAACAATAATTAAATCCTAGCCATTGATCACAATGAAGTTTGTCTAATCTTAGCCATCCATCTATTTTAAACATCACATGTTACTCACATGACTACTTATTAAAAGCTAATATACTAAAAAAGTTTCCAAAACCTAATAACTTAAGGACACTGATTTTTAACCAAGTTTGGGGTGCCAATTTTTGTGCCAACATTGGTGAAATCCAAATTTCATCCCTGCTAAAAGCAAGCAAGGTTAAAATTGGAATTTCACCCATGTCGGCACAAAAATCAGCATACAAGCACAGTTAAAAAATTATTACCCCTAACTTGAATACTAATCATAACTAAACAAATGAAAATAAAGTAAAAACACTAATAAATAATGAATATGCTCCTGCATCAATCTCCTTGGGTCAAAAAGAAACTCGGTTCCAACGAGAGAACTTGGATGTATTGGTCATAAATGATAGGATCATTTTTTTTTTTTTGTTAACTCTTCTTTAGATAATCAAGTGCTTCTTGTTGGAGGTTTGCCCAACCACTTGACAAGAAACTGATAATAGAGATCACCTTGTCAAGAACAAGCCTCTTTCTTATCGAGCACTTCTACAATAACTTCTCATGGTTTATTTGGCATCTGGTCATTAGCCTTCACTCACTCCAAAGTCTGATTTTTTCTTCTGTTGGTGAGCACACTACTCTGCAACTCTCTTTCACTATTGAGGGCAGTGCCTTTCAATTTCAACTTCACAAAAAGCACCGTCCTATCTTCAAGTATAGGCTTCCACTCAAAGTAACTCTATCCATAAAAATCAACTTCTACTTTGATTCCACCACTTGACAAATCAAGTGCACGTACCAACTGCTCTTCCAATTTGCCTCATGTCACATAATCTATGGTTCCAGTGTCATGAAAGGAGTTTTCATCTTCTCCATTGTCAAGCTCTTGGTGAAGATCACCCTTTTTTTCTTTTTGGGTAAGCCAAGACCACTTTTTAGCATGTTAAAATGGTCATGGTCACCTTTCAGAACCCAGATGTGAGTTCCTGCATGTTCTTGTTATTGCAAAGCCTGCCCAACTAGTTACAAATGTTCAATCATATGTCGCATTGCAGCCAACTTTGTTTCTTGGACTTGATTGCCTTTTCCATATCCTTTAGCACTTCCAACCATGACACTAAAGTGAAAACCCTAACACAACTATAGGATTTTTTTGCTCTGATACCACTTTGATGCAGTGTTGAAGGAAGAATCAGAAAAAAGAAGAGCAAAAATTGGGCTAAAATATTGGAAGATCAAATCTGGAACAAAGATCTTAAAATTAAGGTTTAAGAAAACCTCAAAAGTGAATTAGAGAAAATCAACTGCCTACTAAGTTTCTTAAAAGACTATTTATACTAGGGTTTCAACAATAATTAAATCCTAGTCATTGATCACAAAAAAATCCTTCTGATCTTAGCCATTCATTTATTTTAAAAGCCACATGCTACTCACACAATTACTTGTTAAAGCTAATATACCAAAAAAGTTTACAAAACCTAGTAACTTAAATACTAACCATAACTAAACGAATGGAAATAAAATAGAAACACTTATTATAAAGAGCATGCTCCTGCATCATCAATGAAGTAGGAACTATTATTCATGCAATGTTGTTCATGGTCATAGGAGTCCTTCTTCCAAATTTTGAACTATAATGATCTGAAAATAACTGATATATAAGGGTGGAAGCAAAAGTCCTTTTTATTTGTTTTTCCTCTTTTGGTGAATGCTACATGGTTTATTCATTATGCTTCATTCTTACCTGTTTTGTTTGGGCTTCGTTTGTACTTGTTAAATGCAACATAATTTTCCAATGTTTTTCCCCTTAAATGGATCCATTGTCTGTTACATATTATGTAGTTTGACAATGAAAACTGACCATGTTATTCAGCATGTTCTCTAGACCTTCCTTGGTTGTTGATTGCAGATACATAAATTCGTACATACATGCTTTGATAAAAATATCATTAAAAGATGCTATTCAACTTTCTTGGGAGTTCTCACCAAATGACTGATCAAGTAACTTTCATCAATTAGAATGCCTATTGATTTGAGGGCATGATATGAATAAAGGGAAAAACTGGGAATTTCTCATAGACTACACTGTGGATCTTGTTTAGTTATTCCTTGATTAAAATTTTGGTTCTGTTCTCATATTAGTGATGGTTTATTTGCTCATTTTTATTCTCATACTTACACATATTCTTTCCATGTTTGCTTTTGGTATAGTTTCATTTATCCATATTCACTATAATTAGGCCAAAATATATAACTTTTATCTTTGTTGCACTAGATGTGCTGTAGCTGCAGCCAATCAAACTATGTTTTTAGTGTGTTTCATATGTTGATTTGGTGTAAAGTTCTAGTCCTAGAAGCCCATCTTGTATTAACCGCTCACAGCTGCAAGTATCCTGTTCCATGCAAGAACTACAAGTCAACGTAAATCTGCAAGCTTTCTGTAAAATCTCCGCTCCGTAAATAAACTTTAAGGCTGCTTTAGTTAAGTTTCTTTAATGGTGTCTGAAATCATTTCTCAGAACTGCTGCAATTAAAATATTGTTTTGGAGCTCAAGCTGCCCTCATGATAAGAAATATTGCAATTCTTTTTAGGTGCACTCTTTTTATATCTCCCTCTTCCAAAAAATGCACTGGAAATTTACCTCATTGGTATTGTGCGTTTTCCAGTTTGCCTCCTCTATTTATCAGAGTAGAAGTACAAAATGTGTAGCCATTAGAAGAGAAAGAAACTTTTCCGCTATGAATGTGTTCATATTTCAGATTTCAGTTATTTTTTGCTTCAGTGCCAATTATCCTGGGAGTTATAAGTGAATGCAGTTATGGAATGGATCTAATACCGCATTACTGATAGTTCTTGTACTCACTATTTCATGTTTTGTGTGGCCATATGTGTCTTTAACAGCCCAAGACTGAAGAGGCCAAGAAAGAACTCACAGATAGAGATGTACACGAAGGTTTTGACATCACACTTACAAAGCACAAGGGTCAGGTATATGTTTTCATCCAAGATGCCAGTAACCCTGGATGATTATCCTGTGTGCTTGTAATTTTTTCTTAATCTTTAAGCTTTATCTTATTCTTTCCACAGTATGCTCTAAGAAAATTGTACCATGAAAGTCCGAGGCTTATATGTGTACTATATACTGCTCCAACATGTGGTCCATGTAGGACGTTGAAGCCAATTCTTAGCAAGGTACAAGAATTCATTTCAATAGTGTGATTTGTAAATTTGTACGCATGTTTGGGTTTTACACATGGATGGTTATTTCTATAGTGCATGTTTTGTAAATTTGTATGCATGTTTGGGTTTCACAGTCACGGGCCTTCCAAATTGCTAATGTCTATTTGTTCCTGATTTCCTCCTCTTAAAAAATGAAACAATATCTCAAAAAAGAAAAACTATAAAAGCAATCTGCATATGCCATCCCCACACACACTAGAAAAAAAAAAAAAATCTGAAGAGAAAGAAAACGGTTTGGTCATCCATTGTTAATGCTATCTGATGCTTTGGCCTTAGTTTGGGGGAGAGGAGTCCAGAATGTTTGATTTGTGTTGGGTTATTGATTGGCACATAGAAATTTTCTTCCAGGAGTTTGTAGTGAAGTAAGAGCTCCCCCCCTCTTCTCTCCCTCTCTCTCTCGTAAGGCAATTTGGGTTCTAAGGCTAGCTTATGTGCCCTTTTGTTTGTAGCCTGCACTTCATGAGGCTCTATTCTGAAAAGTTGATAATTTGAGGCCAACATCAAGATTATGTCTGAAGTGTAACTACACCACCAAACTGTCCGTGGCATTGAAGATTATGTTAATGTATCAGAGTGGAGTTGATTGAGGGCAAGCTTTAGCAGCAACAATAAGGTTTCTCCTTTTTGTGACTGGAACGTCATGGTTTCAAGTTGTGGCGGCAACAATAGGGTTTCTCCTTTTTGTGACTGGAACGTCATGGTTTCGAGTTGTCGAGGCAGCCTCCTTGCAAAGCAACGGTGAGGTTGTGCACAGAAAATGACCCTCACAAAACAGGGAGCCCCGTGCTCTTTTAGAGCCCTTATGTTTGAAAAGAGAGGTAGAGAGTGCCATTTGAAAATAGAGCAAGGCCCCTTGGAAAGCAGTTGCCTAGGTTACACCTTTGGAATACCCCAGAAGGGAATTTTGCTCTACTTCCCCCAATCTGAATTCAGGCACAGCCCGCCTGTCTGCTACTAGGTCTGGGAATGGCACCAGGCAATAAGAGCTGAGTTGGTTGATGCATTCCATTATATGGACAAGTTTTTCAGTTGACAGGGGATGCGTGAGATCTTATTGGGTGGGTGGGTTCTTGAGGGAGCGGGGATGCTGTGTTACTGTGCTTATTAGACAGAAATAGGACATGAAGGGAAAAGAGCTTTCCTACTATTCCCAGGAAATGATGGTTGCTAACTTCTATGGCTGATGAGTGAGACATTTCCTTGCCCTCAGAGCTCATTTATTGATTTTTTTTTATTTTTTATTTTTTGGGAGTTTATATTCCTTTACATATAGGTGCCTTTTCTTCATTTGGTATGTCAACAAGCTTGGACCCCAGGGGTTTTGGAAGGAAAAGAACAAACAAAGGGACAGGAGGAAAGAAAACAGCATTAGATTGTCAAAATATAATTCAGCAGTCCACCCTGCTTAGGGCAGTATAAATATATGCATTTATAGTGGCTTGTCTCAAACCAACACCATCAAAGTAGCACTGACGATGAATAAAGACGTAAATATCCAGAATCCCCCTGATGCACCACTGCCAGCACAGCAATATGTGCTTATGTATCTCTTGTTTCAACTCATAACAAAGCTTGTTATCTTCTTTTTTCTACCCGCTCACCTCACTCTTTTCATCATTCAGTTTTTTTATTAACTGGTCATTAAATTCAGTTTTTTTATTAACTTAATTTCTCAATGGCAGGTGATAGATGAATTTGATGAGAATGTACATTTTGTTGAAATTGATATTGAAGAAGATCCTGAGATTGCCGAGGCAGCTGGAATTATGGGCACCCCATGCGTACAGTTTTTCAAGAACAAGGAAATGCTCAGGTTGGTCAAACGTTCTCTCTTCTTGCCTTCAGCTTTCTCCATTCACGATTTGCCTGTGTTTCCTGCAACAATCTGTGGTTTAGTGCCATAACTTAAGAGGTATCTTCTGAAATTACCCGGTAAATATTTTGAGTGGATTTATAGGCAATATTTCAAACTGATTTATACCATGCAAGGTATACTACAACCTTGCCTGTTCCACAGCTTCAACGATGAATTTATAATGGGATCATTAATAGTAGGTTCAACTTTAGCTGTATACAAACTGCTAGTTGACCTCATCTTGGTGGATTAAGACTTGTGATTGTTGTTGTACAAACTGTTCATTGTTGGCTACAACCAATTCTTTTGCGCGGTGGATATGCAGGATTGTGTCAGGGGTGAAAATGAAGAATGAGTACAGAGAGTTCATTGGAGCAAACAAGTGAGCCATTCCCTTTTCTTCTGCTTCTTTTATTTGGCCTGTTGATTCAATTTTGTCATGCCAAACTAGCTGGTTGAATAATGTCCTGAAAATTCTACAGTGGCATTGTGTTGATAAAACACCCTAAATTTACACACGTTGAGCTCAGAATGCATCATTACAATTTTTTGAGGCCCAATCTATCTTGCTTTCTTTGCCCTTTTCAGGATAGAAAAAAGGTGGTGATTGCATAAAAAAATTTAGGCTGTGAATTGAATTCTTATCTTCATAATCAATTCAAACAAAAATTAACCAAAACATCGTATTCTAGCTTCTCATTTGTATCAATTTTGTTCTGACAACCAGGCTGAAACACCCTGTTAGACTGGATGAATCATCAGTTAAATCATTTTATCGGTTTAGGGTTTAGGGTCTGAAAAAAATTAACTGCATAGCTAGTGAACCAAACGATATATTGGAGAGTTAGATGAACTCTTTACGGTTAGGAATAAATAGAGAGAAGAGGCAACGAACCCAAATATTGGATCTGGGTTTTTTTTTTTTTTTTTGCCTCTTTTAACATTTAAGGCAAAGTATATATTTTAATCTTTTTAGTTATACGTTTTTTTTTTTTTATTTAGACACCGAATTTTTTGTTGTTTTAAAGACACACCTAAGAACTTGTAATTTCGAGTCAATTGCACATTTTGATAAATTTATTGGGAATAATGAATTTAAGGTTGTAATTGAAACAATAAAAAGTTTAAAGGTATAATTAACTCGAAATTGTATAGTTCATAAGTGTTTTTAAAACGATAAAAAGTTTGAGTGTCTAAACAAAAAAAATGTGCAAGCATAGGGACTAAAATATATATTTTGCCAACATTTAAAGGCATTAATCCTATTATTTGGTTAAGTTACCAATGTTGGGCTCCATATATCACCACAAATCATAGGAATGGCAACTTAAAAAGATTTCTAAGCAAGCTCTTAGTGTATAGAATGGGATATCCATGGGAGAGCCGATCCCTATTCGAGTCCCAAGTGTAGAGAAATTGCACTGGGTGGAAGTGTTATATATGTGATAGTTGAACGATTTAATTGTTACAATTATTAGTCTAAGCAATTATGTGGTATGTGTGAGATAGTTTAGGGACCTAGGTGTGAAAAAAATAAAAAACCTTAGGGAGGTCTAGAGGGCTTGTGAGCAGGGTGAGTATTTGGCCATTTCAAGTATTTTGACACATAAATTGAAATATCTATCCCGTTGGTTTAGGCTACTTAGTAATTGAGAGTTGACATCGTAAATATTAATACTTACGTTAAATGGTGGCTTGAACTATGAGTATAATTATGCAACTTAAATGATTATTTTGATGAGTATCCTAGAGATTAGTAGTACAATTGTTAACCTTGGACGACCAAAGTCAACATGATCCACGGGGAAGTTGTTTTATCTGAATGTGTTTAGAAAGTGATACTGATGAAATTTTATTTTCACGATTGTACATTTCTTTGGCGACTTGTACTTTTGTATATTTTTATTACTTGATTAGATCTTCTAGTGCAATCTTTAACTGAAATTTAGGGGATGTCCTAGTTTGAAACTGTTTACATTTTTGGTTGTTTTTAATGAAATTTTTACTTATAGAATAAAAATTAAAATATCTAAAGGAAAATGTTATACTCATAATAATTTTCATAAATTGATGTGATGATACACACAAAATTTATAATAATTTTATCTAAAATTAATAATATTTCATAATAACTCTATTCAAAATTAACGGTATTGGTTTGGGTGAACTTAAACTTATATTTTAGGTTATTATTTATGTTTTAACTCAATTAGTTATTAGTTTGTAAAGGATCAAAATACATTAAAAATTATTTTGATTTTAATTTTTTAATATGAATTTTTTTATATATTCCAATCTTAATTACACATATTTTAATTAGATGTTACACGTCATTTTTATTTTTATTTTTTTCATTTTAATCACATAATTAGATTGAGTTTAAGAGTGGTTGGTGGTGAATTTAAGACTAATTCAATATGATTTCAGTATCAGTGTGCAAACGATCGGTTCAGTTATCGAAATCTATTAACTAATTAAATCGAATCGAATTAATCGATTAAACCAAAAAATTGAACTAATTAATAACTGAAAAATTGAATTTAAGTAGTATAAATTGAACCAAATCGATTAAATCGAAGAAATGTAAAGAAATTGAAATAATTGATAGAAAACACACAAAATCAAAGAAAATAACATCGTTTTATAAATATCAAAATAATATCGTTTTGAAGTTTAGTCGATTTAATTAATTTGGTTCTTTTAACTAAAAAGTTAAATCAAAAATCAAAATCTGAACTTTTGCGAAACATTAACTTAACTAAGCTGAATCGATGCAAAAAATTAAAAATTAAACCAAACCGACAAATTCGATCAATTCGAATAAAATTAAACTTTTACTTTCTTTTAAATTTAGATGGATGATTCTTGGTAGTGGGGTTAAATTTTAATCGAATGTGATTTGGGCCATTGCGATGCGTAGATTCAAACCATGTGGCAGAGTGTTGATCCATTGTTATCCCTAGCAAAGCTATTGTTAATTGTTATTGGGCCTTCCATGCAAGGACTGCCGCCCACTTTGGAAACAATCCGCATTCTTCGCGTTGTCTGCTCTAACCGACAGCTTATCTTCGGCCATGTATAGAGCTTTAAAAAAAGGCTTAATACACACGCTACTATTTTATTAATTAAAATATATAATATTTTGTCTTTTAAGACGTTAAGATTTATTATATTAATTATTAAAAATTATTATTTTAAATTTTTATTATAACATAACGTTAATACATGTACGGACATGTCTTTTCTGTAAATGACACATCATGATTGATTGACAGTATTTAAATAAATTAATTAATTTATTATACTCTTTTAACAATTAAAAAAATATAACGTTTGATTCTTAATATGTGAAATATCAAAATTTTATACATTAATTATTAAAAATATTATTTTTTAAAAAATATAAATAAGAGAACAATGGAACTGAGCACGTAAAATGCACATTCTACCTACTCTAAGAGTATTTGTTAAGATAGCGTTTGTTAATCAAGATATAAATCATAAAATATGGGATATGAAAAGTATCTCGAATGTTTGGTTTTTTCAATCTGTTTGTTAAACTTATCTGGTGATTATTATAAAATAAGTCGCGTGACTTCTTATCCTCCTTAAGATAAGCATATCTTGATCTTTATAAATAAGAAAAAAATAATAATTGTGTTCTCTAGTGTATTTTAAAAAATTTAGCAAATAACTTGATAAAATATTTGGAATACTTCCCAAGCTTATCTTGACTATTCCATATCTTGGTCCAGAAAGTATTCTGACCTTATCTTAATATTCTCTTATCTTGTTCATTTTAACAAACGCTACCTAATATGTAATTAATAATTCCTAGAGCACAGATCAAGTGATTAAATTACGATAAATTAGGATTCGTATCAATAAATCGTGGATTCAATTCTTTGCTTTACTCAATGAGGCAAAATCTTCACTTACGATTTACCTCATCTATCGAAATTGAGGGCACGAGTGGCTAGAAGACCGCATAAGGACAATAATTCAAGATGTAATTAATATATTTTATTTTTAATATTAAATAATTTTATTAATTAATAAAACTATTTAAATACTAAAAAACAAGTATATTAAATGCTGTTTTAACTCTTATTAACAAAACCCATTAATTTTCAAAATTTATATTTCATAATAAATTAATCATTACATATTAATTTTTATTATAATTTAATCCTTCTTTTAAATTAAATGATTTATAATTAAATTTTTTAAAATAAAAATATATTTGTTAAAATCCCTATAATTTGTTTTTTTTTATTACACAAAAAAATCTCTGAAATTCACTAATAATAAATGAATTTGGAGTCATCCGTACTTGAGTCGGGTCTAGTGGATAAATGACGTGGCAGTGATGAATGCGTATATCTGTACAATTAAAAAATAGTACGGTGGTAACAACTAAGCACTACTGTTGCTGCTGCTCGGCCGCGGGCGCCGGCCGGACATGTGGCTGAGAACCCAACGCCACCCATCTCGACACCACGCCCGCCTCTCTATGCTCTTGCTCTTCCCTCCCCCGCCTCCGCCACCACTGCTGGTGGTGGTGGTGACGCCGATGCTGGCTGTTGCTCGTTCTGCTGCCGGCGGCGGCGGCGGCTGTGGTGGTGGGGTTCAAGAACCTGCTCAACCCCGTGATTTCCGACACGCTTCTCTCATTTATTACGCTTCTGCCACTCGGCCCTTCATTATTATTCGGCGCCAGACGATTCAGATTTTGATTCTTCTGCGGAAACAGCAACTGCTGTTGCTGAGATCCCGAGGACGATAATCGACGGCTTTCGCTCATCAGCATCTCCGACCGTAGATACAGCAGATCCGACGGCTGTACGTCGCTCCACCTCTGCTGCAACCTTCTTCCTCTGGCTCCGGCTCCGGCTTCGGCTCCGGCCCCGTCGGCGATCACGATTCGGTGCTCCAGCCGCCTCCGGTCGGAGCTCCTCCCGCAGTCCTCCGACGTCAGCAGCAGTCCGTCTCTCCGAGGCTGCCGATCGAAGCATCCCACGGAGACGACCTCGGACGATCTCTTCTTCGTTCTCGAGCTCCAGCCGTCTAGAGATCGCCGTGACGCGGAAGGATTGGGGTCGCCGGCGCCTCCATGGCGGTGGCTCTCCGCCGAGGAGTGCCGGCCGGACACTCGCCGCAAAGTTTCCGGTGGCGGTGGAGGAATGGAGTCGTGATGGCCGCCGGCGAGGGTGCCGTCGGCGCCGAGGAGGAGGATGTCCTCGGGATCGACGCGGAAGCGGCAGAGAGGGCAAGTGGAGTGAGCGTCAAGCCAGGTATCGACGCATTCGACGTGAAACGCATGCTTGCATTTCGGCAACAATCGGAGAACCTCCATGGATTCAAACCGGTTCAAGCAGACCGCGCAATCGAGCCCGTCCTTGGCGCCTCTCAGTGATCCGAACCGGAAAACCGGAAGCGACTCGATCACAGTCCTGTCCACGCCGGAGTTCTTCCTGGCCATGGACGGCGGCGCTGGCCCCCGTCCGGCGCTGCCGGAGAATCCATTTCCCCCTTTGCAATGCTTAGCATAGAGAAGCAACAGAAACGTGATCGAGAACACCGTGGTGAGAACGCCAACAATGACGGCGACGCTGGGCTTAAAGGGCGCGGACTTGGATTTCTCCGGAGGATCCGGCGGGGGACGCGGCGGCTCCGGCGTGGCAGTAACATTGTCGAGGGCGCTGGTGATGAGGTAGAGCTTCCCGGGCACATTGCGGGCTTGCAAAGAGGGCGCGACGAATAAGGCAGCCATGAATAAGGTAAGAATCTTGAGAAGGACCATTTTTTTCTCTTCTGCAAAGTAGGTTATGATTAGATTGCACAAATGAATGCCTGAAAGATGGAATGAATGGAATATGAATGAAGAGAGAGAGAGAGAGAGAGAGAGAGAGAGATTCTGGGAAAAGATTACAAGAAAGAGAAGACAAAGAGGGCTTTAACTAACTGGTGGGTAGAGGTGATTATTAAAACATAAAATTTGGAAGGTCTCAAGGATGTGAAAGTGAAATGGAAGCTAGGATGAAAGAGGGATTGGAAGATAGAGAGTGACCCACCCAAACCACCCAGACAAGAACACAACATGAAAAAGGTTGAGAGAGAGGGAGAGAGGGAGAAAAAGATTCATTGCTGCCATGCACAATGCCCATAAAATCACATCAAGATACAGCGCAGAGAGAGAGAGAGAGAGAGAGAGAGAGATTTGGTTAATGTTTGTGTGGGGGACGGAATGGATGAGAGAGAGAGAGAGAGAGAGAGAGAGAAGGGCTGAACCGCCGTAACTCAAGGGCACTGTGAGAGCAGCAAGACACATGACAAATGTTTGGGGTGGCGGAAAGAGACATCCAACCGCACAAGACACACCAATTTTTAGAAACATAAAACAAGAAAAGCTGTAAACAAATGCTCTGCCTCTGTGTGTGTGTGTGTGTGTGTGTGTGTGTGTCCCCTACCATACATTGCACGAGGGAGGGAGGGAGGGAGGTGTTCTCTTGAAGTCTCTATTTGTCTTCAAATTTTTTTTGGTTAATCTAGTTGTAGAAAGTAATTAACATCCATGTTGGGTAGTGAACTGTTAAGGCGTCTAAAATATGGGTGTACTTAGAGATAAAAATGTTATGGTTTCATAAGAGAATAATATAAAATGATAAGTTAAAGATTATATATGTAAGGGGATTGGAATAGTGTCTGTTGAAGGATGGACCTCATAGAAAGAGCCCTCTTAGAATATTCAATTTGAGGCATAATTATTATTGTATAAAAGACAAATTCATCACCTTGGCACCAAACGTGCATGGGGAAGGACCTATGTCCCATGTTACTATTAGGGTCGGCTTCTTATAAACGAGTTTTTTTATTTAAGGTTCAATAAAACAAAGGGAAGTAGATAGCATTGTTGTTAAAATTCGAATTTAGCACGTACAATTTTATACATCGAAAACCTCCAAATGATTCACATTGCATGTAAAATTGGAATTTAAATCGACAGAATTGAAATTTTTAATTTTATTAATATTAAATTATGACTTAAGAGAATTTATGAACTAATACTTGGAGTTTTAATTGTGGATGGATAAATAATAGATTTAATATTTAAAAATTTTATATGATTTAATATTTTTAAATTAATAGATGAAATAATTTTAAAATAGGTATATGTATTTTATTTATCATAAATAATAATCAGGTTATTAAATAATATTAATTTATTTTTTATAAAAATTATATTATTATAAATATATATTTATAAAAATTGAAAGATATTTTTAATTCTTTTTAAAATTTTATAATTTTACGATTCTATTTTATAGATTTTTTTTTTTATTTCACTTAAAATTTCAATTTTAACTATCTTGGTGGGTAGATTTAAAATTTATATACATCCGCGGTAATAAAATTTAAGACTTGATAATATTAATTCTTTAATACATTTATTAGTACTGTTAGCCATTGAGTCTCACAAACAAATTGGTGGATGTTCCGCAAGGCCGGTCAAATTTTAGGGGTATTATTGTAAATTAATTTTTAAAAGGGAAATTTTATTTGCACTCACCTCTATTGCTTTTCAGAGTTACTTTTTACAATTATAATATTTATTTTTTAAAAATATCATTTAGTGTACACAACCATCTCAATTGCCCTCCATCATCATTTATCATCACAAAACTGTCATCAATGATCGCAACGAACACGATCGCTTATCATTCAAAGCTTCCACCAGTGGCTATAACGAATGTGGCCACCCATCATCGCACTCGTGATCGTCGGCAATTGCATTCATTGTGATCGTCGATGGGAGCTTTGCGATGATGAGCAATTGCATTTGTTGTAGCCACAGGTGAAAGCTTTGTGATGATGGGTGACCGTGTTCCTCACAATCGTTGACGATGATGGGGGATGATGGTCGGGTGAAATGGTGGTGTGTGTGTGAAGGACAAGTGGGAGGGCTGTGTACACTAAAGAATATTTTTGAAAAAATAATTGATGCAATTATAGTGAACAAAAGATATGGTGCAAATAGAATTTCCCTCGTTTAAATTTGCCTTCATATTCCATTAGTCAAAATCTCTCGCAAAATATTGTGTCATCAAAACTCGTTCTTATTCTTCTAAATTTTTTCCCACCCTCCCAAACCCTTTCAATGAGACCCACAAATATTTCTTTTTCATCTCTAACACCTCCCAAACAAGGAGGGCTCACTCAAGGGACAAGCTAGTGAGGCATCTGTCTAGGGTCCCAAAATAAGGGTCTCAAAAAGATTTTAAAAGTTAGTTATATCTACTAGTTGTTGTTTAAAATTGTTCTATTTTTAATTAATAATTAAAAAAAAGAGAAATAATTATGAAAGAATAAAAAAATAAAAGAAACGATGAAAGTCGTTGAAATAAAATAATTATTTTAATTTTATTATTATTAAAATAAATTAATGTTTTTTTTATATTTTATTAAGGGATTGGGAGCCCTAAATTAATAACAGCCTAGGAGCCTACAATCCCTTGAGCCGACTCTGCAAGTAAGTTAACTAAGGGTGTTTAAATGCAGATCCGAAGTGTCTGTCTAATTCTCAATCTATCTGAAAACATTAGCCAATCTTTGGTTCGATTTGATTTGAGATCAACCCAAGACCAAATATTAACTAAACTGATTGTATGTTATTAATTTGAATGTTATAATTTGAATTTACTTAATATTATATCAATTGAATGTTATATTTTGTTGTTATTTTATTTTATGTTAAATTAAATATAAATTTGGTAATTGCTTGATTTATTTTATAGAATTACATGCTAATTAATTTAATTTAGAATGTTGAATTATTTGAATTTAGATTTTTTTTTTTAAAGAAATTTTTGTTTGAATGATGTATAATTGTATATAAATACATATGCAAATATATATTTTTTAAATTTTATATTCAAAAACTAAAAATAATATATATATAGATAGATATATTGAACATTGATTTAAATATAAACTAAACTGGTCTCGCTTATTAGTTTGATCTTCAATATAAGATATCTAAGAATTCTAATCTTAATTCAGTCTGTTTCTATTTAGATCGAATGAATACTACAATATGATAACTAGTTGATGTAATTAATTATTCTAATAGTTTAATACAACAACAATATATTCAGCCTTTATTCATTACGTGGGGTCGGCTACATAAATTCTAGACTTTCATATATTTCTGTCTGTTGTTATATTTTCATTTAGACTCATACACTTTATATCAAACTTTAATATCTTTCTCAAAGTCTTATTAGGGTCTGTTTTTATTTCTTTTTTTGACTAATTATTCCATTTAATCAACTCTCCTTACAGAGTGTCTCTTAGTCTCCTTCTCACATGACCAAACTATCTTAGTCTAATCTCTCTCATTTTTCTCTCGATTGACACTATTCATACCTTGTTACGAATAACCTCATTTCTAATTTTATCTTTTTTTATATGGTCACACATCTATATTAGCCTCCTCATCTCTGTTACGTTCATTTTTTGCCCATATTAGTATTTGATTGTGTAATATTTTGAGCCATACAATAAGGAATCATGCTAGGTGTATATACATCTTGGGCTACATAAGAGGATATTATGACCAAAATACTCTTCGTCTCACATGAATCTCATGCGTCTCTATACGCCTCGTGAGGAATTTTTTTATCATTGATATGTCTTTATGTAGCTCAAGGTATACACAAAGGTGTATCAATATTATTTTCCTATAATAAGAATAGTCTTGTCCTAATAGTTTAATATTATATAATTTTTAAAATTAAATAAAAAACTGATAATTATGTCAATTTAAGATATTTTTTGAAGAAGAAATTAGAAATAATCAAAATACTTAAAATAGAGTCACCATCACACGAACATTAATAATAATAATAATAATGACCATTGAGTCTCTTCGTACTACCTCTGACTTTAATTAATTTATCATCACTCTTCTTTCTCTATCTTCGCATTCATTTCTTCTTACCCACCAAAACAGACGTCTCAGATCCCCCAAATTAATTAAGATTTGACACCCAACTAACTTCATGCATCGAACACTTCACTTAAATCTTCAATTGAAGGCACGGGGGGTTGGGTCTGTGATGGTGGCCTTGATTGTATTCAACTGTGCAGGGAATGAGATAAAAGGAGAACTGATCATCATCGATGCTGCTTTTGGAGATCGTCAATCAAAATTGTTAAATTTGAGCCCCCGGGCACGGCAAGGTAATTCACTATGGGGTGATTTTCTTTGGACTCTTAAGTTCAATGTTTAAGTCTTGATCAACTATCGGAGCGATTTTAAAAATTAAAAATTACTTATCGTCCTCATATTTGTGGCTAGACTAGGGATTAAATTGGCCGTTGAATCAATTGATTTACATCTCCTACTGATATTGTGGGGCCGAACAATAGGGGTGCTCGTGATAGTGTGTTAATAACAAAAAAATTTGTTGAAATTAAAATTTTAAGTGAGATGGAATAAGAATCCATAAAATTGAACCATAAACTTAGATTATAAAATTTTAAAGATAATTAAAAATATTTTTTAATATATGTTTAAAATGATATAATTTTATAAAAAATAAATTAATATTACTTAATAATATGATTATTATAATTTATAAGTGTAATTCTTATGAATAAAGTATATGTATATATTTATTTTAAAATAAATTCATCTATTAATTTTAAAAATATTAAATAATATAAAATTTTTAAATATTAAATCTATCTTTTGTAGTCACCATTCATTCATAATCAAAATTTTAAATATTAATTTATATATAATATAAATTCTCATAAATTAATCATAACTTAATATAAATAAAAATCACACCTTATTAAATATTTAACAAAAGTATGCAAGTTTACAAATTGACTTTACCGAGTTTACAGTAAAGTCAAATTTGATTTTATAAAAATTAGAGTTTATAAGCGAGTTAACGAGTTTAAAACTACATGACTTGTAAACTGTACAAATTAACTCACAAGTTTAACAATAATGTGATTAATTACATTTGGATGACAAAAAATGGTGATACTTTCAAACCATGTTGCCCTACATTTTGCCCTAAATTGTGGTTTACAATAGTAACATTGGGATTAAGATTTAGGTGACATTATTTTGGCAAAATTGAATTTCGAACTAAATTGGTTATTTTTGTTATACAAAAAAAATATTTTTTTTTCCAATTTATGGTTTGATTCTCTCTCTCTCTCTCTCTTTCTCAGGTGCTAGAATTTAAATTGGCCATAAATGGGTAATTGGTACATGTTGTTGTCGAAATACAATAATAAATTTATTTGACTAGAAACGTTATCGTCAACTCACTTGAGTCTGTAAAAGAAAAACAATTAGAGAGCAAAGAGAAATTCATACATAGGCACTTTGATGCTTAAATCAAATATCGAAGATGTTGAAGGACCAAGAGCAATATTCATGCCAATATCGAAGACGTAGTCTTTCAGGAATAAGGGTATGCTTTTATAGAGAAGGTTTAGAGAAATTTAAGTTCTCCAAAATTACAATTCTTATACATGATGCTTATCACTTACATATGGGGCTTATTCTCTTGGACGGATTTTCTGATGTCGGAGTTATCCTAGTTAGCGTGTTACATGGGATCTCCCTCCTCGAGTCTTCAAGAAAAACGCTCTAATGGCCAGCCCGCCTCGAAAAAGCAAGAGATCGTGGGTCTCCAGCCTCAACCGTCATCACCGGAAGAGGCAGGGGACCCTCGATCTCCCATTCGTGTTGTTGTTGCTAAAGGGGTCGATTTCCCACCCATGCTACAGCTGTAGAAGGGTAGGAGACTTTTGGTCTCCAACCTACTTCGCCTTTGCCGGGGGGAGGGGGGTAGGACACCTTCGATCTCCTGCTCGTGCTGCTATTGTCGAAGGGGCAAAAGACCTTCAATTTCTCGCCCTCCAACAATCTCTCACTGGCGATGCCACTACCAGAGGGACAGGAGACCAAAGGTCTCTGGCCCACATTGCCTTCAGCGAGAAAGAATGTGGGAAACCCTCAATCTCCCACTTGCGTCGTTGTTGACGAGAGAAAAGGGGTTGAAGTCCGTGGGTCTCTCACCTCGGCCATCGTTGCTAGAAAGGCGAGAGACCCTTGGTCTCCCAACTACATTGTCATTGCCAAGAGAAGCAGGTTTCTTGTCTCGACCACCATAATCGGAACGGGATGAGAGACCCTCAATCTTTCGTTAGCATCGTCGTTGTCATTGCCATTGCCGTTGCCTTTGCCTGAAGGCTAGGTCTTTGCCTGTTTTTCAAGTTAACCCACCTCTTTTTGGGTAGACCTTTACTTTTTATTTTTAATTTTACTGACATGAACCAACATGGAGAGATAGAGAATGACAAAAATACCCCTTAAATTTGAACTATTCACAAAAAAACCACCGACTATAAGAGCCCTTTTTAGCTTGGATTCTGGTAATTCGGTTAAATTATCTAATATAGTTAAATCAGCTTTTCTCCAAATTTCCATTCTATTTGGTCTGGGACCATGATAAACAGTCTGAGGGGAATAATCCCATCAGATTGGTTATCTCCATTGGCTTTTATTATAGATTTAATCAATCAATTCAACTCGGTTTGTGACACAAAAAACTTTAATTCCCAATTTTAGGTTGAAATTTTAACACTAAGTACTTGAGGATTATAACCAAGTAAACCAAAATATGTACTTAATATACGAAAACTTAACACCGCTAAAGTTCAAACTTAATTGTCATCTCATCAACACACTTAATACTCACACACACACACACACACACACACATATTGAGAGCAACCTACCTTATGTCCACTTCTGTTTTTTTTTTTTTTTTTTTTTTTTTTGGGGGGGGGGGGGGGGGGGGGGGGTGTTGTGGGGTTAGGTCACTTCTTTTAAGTCAGATGTCGGCTAGGCTGTGACCAAAATATGTGAAAGGAAGCCAGAAAAGGGAAAAGAACAGACGTGAAATTTGGAGTAGTCGTAATGGATAAAAGAGTACTACTACTACTACTACTACTACTACTACTACTTCATGGCATGCGGATGCAGCTTCTGCAACATTGCCAGAGGCATTTTTTTGAAATTAATTTTATGATGTTGAGAGGATCAGTTCCAAATGCATAAAATAAGGGAATGGTTTTGGAGTTTCTTTCATTACTATGGACAAAGGCCTCCACTCCAACATCAATTCCAAAAAACAGTATATGTAGTGGATGGAAGATGATGCATTGTCCTTTTGCCCACTGCTCATCCTCTTGTCCTCCTTGTGCTTAATTTTAGTCTTCTGCAAGTTTGGGTTTTCTCCATGATGAACAGGGGTTTATATTGCTGAAGAAGAAAGCTATACATCTACATGTTGTATATGAGAGAGAGTTTTGATCTTAAGCAACGTTAATGTGTCAACTCAAATATAATGATGTAGGACTCACCTTATTAAGTTGTGTTGAAAGAATTAAATAAGTAGACCCTACATAATCATTATATTTAAATTACCACATCAATGTTACTTAGTATAAACTAAGCAATATTATTTAAGAGATCAAAATTATATATATATATACACATCAAGAAACAAATTTGTTTTGATGCCCGCGTCGAATTTGCCTGACGCGGGCATGCAGGGATGTTTGGGGGCGGGTCCACACCCCTCTCTCATTTTGCACATGTCGAGCAAACGTTATATTGTTTGAGATGAACAACAAAACATTCTTGTATTAAGAAAACATCTTATTATAAAGATTAGGAAGATGATTCTTGGCCATCTTGTCAGCTAGTATGGGAATGACTATTTTGTCCAGAGACACCTGACCAACATCATACCCTACCATATGTTCTTGGAAATGTCATTAGCTGCCCTTAAGGTCATGGATGTTATAGTTGGGACTATTTAAACATTAGGAGGGTTAAAAATTGAATTTAAAACATCAAACTTGCAAAGAGATCAATTGTATCTAAATCCTTTCTCCTCCTACTTCTACTACTAAACTATCCTTCTCCTCCTCCTCAATGATCATTATTAACTATATCTTATCGTAATTATGGGGCTGACGACATTAAATTCATCATATCAATTATTTTTTTTTAAAATCATATTGACAATACAAATTCATGTAAAAGAATAACATAACAAATTTTACGCTAAATGCCCTTTTAACAAAACAGTCAATCCTTTAGTGAGGGAATGATGAAATAAAATTTTTACACTATCCTCATAAGAAAAAAAATTATGAGATGAAGATCAATAAAAACAATTGATGTGGTCATATTTTATGATACAGCTAACATTATGAAATTAACTTATACAATATGGAAGCACAGCATACCACCCTAGGTGATAAATATGCATATTTTAATTTGTAGATATATTTCTCATTTGACATGAATTATCAAAACATATAGATCAGTGAATGTAAAGTGACTTTGTACCATGCTTCTTGATTATGAGGTTGAAGTGATACAATGGGGACTCATCACAAAAATTAGATCAAATCAATGTCACACTAATTCATTGTATGAAGACTTATGACATGACATGATTAGATTTTGTTAGGCATAGGATTAAACACATGCACAAGCAAACAATTTTATGGGACAATGACTCAACACAGTGCATTCCTTGGATTATACTTGCTACTCTTGGAACTTATGGTAAAAAACAGACATTAAAGACAGAATAAGAGCATCTTTGTCCAAAATTTCATTAGAATTTGATGATCAAAGCTTACTTGATTATCATATTTACTCTACCATCTTTCTCTAATTTGATTGATGTATTCATATTTACTCTATAGTTATCCCTTATGATAGATACCCATCATGGACATTCCACATGAACATCCAAAGTTAACATCCAATCCAGTTTTTATGTTTCTAAAGAAACTACACCCACAAGTGAATCCCCACAGTTAAATATATTTAAATATTTAAACCAAGAATTTTGATATCCTAAACAATATTGTTAAGTTTATACTAAGCAATGTTGACGTGGGGCCCATCCTATGACGTTGTGGGCCCCACAAGTTATTGTGTTAAAAGAATTAAATGGGGTTGAAAAAAGTGTTAAAAGAATTAAATAGAGATGAGCTCTACATAATTATTGTATTTGAATTGTCACATCAACATTATTTAATTGTTGTTTAAGAAATCAAAACTCTTTAAACCAAATCATTTAGTTATTATTCTTAATTGAGGGGAAAAAACAATAGTAACCATTAACTAAAAAGCATTTAAGGGTACTGCACCATTAAATGCCTTCACCAATTTTCTTTTTTTTCCCCCTTTTGTTGTACACTTAATTTGACGGCCAATTTGACTGACTTAGACTCTCTTTGGCTTTGTGTTTGGTCGCGGCAAGTTAGTTTTTTTTTCTATAAATAAGAATTATATTAAATGAAGATCGCAAAACGTCTATAAATTATCAGGACATACCCCAAGCCTCACAAAAAAGTAAAGAAGTCAAACTAGCAAAAAATGAAAGTAACCCTAAACACTAGAGAGAATAAATTTTCAAAACTAATCATGCATAACTGTCATCTAAAAAGATTAGGCGATGATCACAAAACAACAAAGAACTCGAAGCCAAAAGGCAAGCACCAATAAGGCAATCACTAATGCGGGAGCATACCGTCAACCCCCTCACTACTAAGTAACCCAAACCAACAGAATAAGTCTCCAACAATTCGAGAAAACTGACAGAACAAACATACTCATGAGACAAACACCATACTAGTTGGAGGACGATGCAAGAACAAACTAACAACCACTTAAATACTAAGTAGTATGCCTTAGCAGAGTACATTAGTAGATTGGAAGCCGCCAAAAGTGTCTCAGAGCGTAGAAGGCGACCAACCATGTCAAAGACAATAAATATGGTGTTGCTAAATTTTAATATAACTCAACTCAATTTAGGTTAGGTGGGTTAGGAGATTTAAACTCAAGGTATATTTAGTTAAGTTCAAGAATTTTACTAAACAATTATAATTGAATTTCAACTCAACTAAATCAATTTACTAAACACTTTTACTTAACTAAACTCAAATTATTTCAATCCCAAAAATGGCCTAAATTTGGTTAAAATCTCTAATACCAAGAGCATAGCAGAATGAATGAACATACAAATAATAAAGGACAATAGTACAAGCAGACATCTTGCCCTCCCTTTCCTACCTTTTCGTGTCGGCCAGTGTTTGAGAACCAGATGGGATCAGTCAATTAGATTGCTTGAACTGGGAAGTGACAAAAAATACCCCTACACGCTCTCAAGTTTGCAAACAAACTTATGTACGAGGAGCTCATCACTAATGGAATTTGAACTCTGAATGCAATTGATGTTATCACATCTTAAGGGCAACCCCAGTGGTGGTATTTGATATTTTAATAGTTGTCTACGGGCCACATTTATATTTTTGTGCTTGCATTTTCATATATATATTTTTTTATGTAATCACTCAAATTTTTCTTTGTTTTAATTACACTCTTAAACTTGATTTTCGAATCAATTTAACTTTTGTATTTTGACTATTTTTCATATAGTAATTTAAACTTTTTATTATTTTAATTACACCTCTAAACTTATAATTTTTTAGTCAATTTAACCCTTATACTTTTATGTATAAAAAAATAAAATAAAATAATAAATTTATATTACACTCTGTTAACGTCAAAATATATGAATTAAATTGACTTAAAAATGTAGATAATCAAAATAATAAGAAGTTCGATTTGGCACATAAAAAAAATTAAATATAAAAATTAAATTGACTTGAAAATACAAATTTAAAACGTGATCGAAATAATAAAAAATTCGAATAATCACACCAAAAAAAAACATAAAAATATAAAGGCAAAAATATAAATTTGATCATTGTCTAACATTAACCAAAATCTTTTTCTCTACATTCACATCACGCTATTCTTTTAATATTTTGTACAGTTAATTACAATAAGATAAGTTTACCTACATTGTAGAAATCATTCTTCACGCTCTGGAATGGGAAAGATGGGAAAGGAATTGTTAAAAAAATTAGCTGAGATTAAGTAACGGTAGAGATTTTAGAATAATAAAATTTGTAAAATTATGGAAAATTATTTTTATTTTCAAAACCAAACCTCAAGTATATTAAACACAATTTTTCTTGATTTTGTATACAAGTGTAACAAAATGTCACAATCCTATGGTTTGCTAGGGTTTAGAAAGGAATTTGAGAAAATTATGGAGAAGAGAGAGCAGAAGGGAGGGAGAAACAGAAGAGAACATAGAGAAAAGAGAGTAAATCAAGAGAGAGGAGTGTTAGAGAGGGAAGACTGAAATTAAATTATCATTCAATCATATCCCTAATGAATCCTTAATTCTCTAGGTTGCAACCCATTTATAGGTTTTTTGGGTAAAGGTACAACCAACAAAGTAGTAAAGTACGAAAAAGTCTAGAGAGCCCAACGGGCTTACTAACCGGGTTATTGAAAGGGGGCAAAAAGACGAAATTGTCCTCGCCCACTTTGCAAATTTGCAAAGTGAGCAACTACTGCTCTCTCCCTGCTCGCTCGTCTCTCTTCCATGGTCGTCGCATCGTCGCTGCCCTAGCCTATCTGTCATGCCGTTGTCGCCTTGTCTCCATTGCCTCGTTGCCATCGCCACCTCGTCGACCGTTACTGCATGGCAAAGCGAGGCGATGACGATGACGGCACGGTAGCGAGGCGTGACAGCAAGACCAGGGCAGGGGCGAGGCGATGGCCATGGAAGGGAGACGAGCGAGCAGTGGACCACTTTGCAAATTTGCAAAGTGGGCGGGGACAATTTTGTCTTTTTGCCCCCTTTCGATAACCCGATCAGTAAGTTCGTCGGGCCCTGTAAAACGAATCAGTAAAGTACAACCACTAATTATGACATGTAATATCCTATGCCTAATCTATCATTGGAGTCATGACGCAAGGATAAGGATGTTCGAATGAATAAGAGAATAAATAATTAAAAATGAGATTATATGTCTTAAAAGTTGAGAATGGTTTGTATTAAAAGATAAGATGATTAAGACATAAACAAAATAATTTTGTCATGTGAAGAAAAAAACCGATAGAAGGTTCCTTTATGCAAGTAAATAAAATTGAAGATATTTTTTGGAAAAGAAATGGAAGATGACCTGAAAATTTTTCATAGAATATAATGTACACAATACTAATTCTACAAAAGATATGATCACAACAAAAATTATGAACAAAGACTCATAATAATCCAGACTCGATAATGCTAAGATATTGTGGGGGTCAACATCAGGGTGGGTCCTACATTTTAGGGGTGGCAGAAGGGAGGGACCCTTCAAAGCCCATGAGACTGAAGGGCAACGTTGGGGTATGGACAAAAGAAAACAATGATGTCTGAATGAATGAAATGAATGCATCATGGGAATAGAAGATCCCCCATTTGCAATAGACAAACCAGTCTCACAGGAAGAAGGCTATACTTTTAGGAAGAAGTGGAAGCAACAGTGGGGCAAGTGAGAAATGACACGTCATGTCAACAAAATTAATGAGTTGGCGGAGAAGAGCCTTCACTGTCCCTCCTCCATAATGGCCACTTTGTTTATTTGGAGTTGAGAGGTAGAAACAAAAGATATTCTTATTTGTAGATCAATCAAAAAGATTGCCAAAATAATGTACTAGGAATAATTTTATAATTATAAACTATATTAGTGAGTGTTTTTTCATTCCCAATATATAGTTCTAATAAACTATATCATTCTATATGTAATTTCTATTTACATATAATTACCCTACTTGATGTTAGATTGAAAGAGCACCATGAACATGATTTTATTGCAAGTCAGGACAGGCATTAACAAGAAAAAGGGCCCCCAATGGAAGTGAGGTTTTTGCAGCCTGGTTTGGAGGTACTGGCATTATTTACAAAGGCCATAGGGGCCCAGGGGAAGAGGCTGAAGGCTTTGCTGCAACATAATATGTCCATGCAGCCAAAGTACCCCCACCCTGTCAGCCTCTGCAAAGGGCATCCACTCACAGCCCTGACACTAAATTTTCTGTCCCGCGCATCATAATAAGCCAATCTCACTAACAGATTTGTTATGCATCCAACTACGGGGTCCATCCCACCAAAGGGAAAAGCAAAACAAAAATAAGATGGTCCCCATTAAGTTACAGCCTGGGGTAGTATTGGTGAAATAGTCAGGAAACTCAATAGCAAGCCCAAGGGCTTAGGCTAATAAAAGGGACATCTCAATGCATAAGACTTCTCGTTTTGCGGCTTAGGCTGATAAAAGGGAAATCTCAATGCACGAGACCTCTCGCTTTGCGAGGGCCATGACAAGAGGGTATCAAGTTCGAGTTGTGACATGAAGGTTTGGCAGATGGTATTCATTTGTTTATCCATTTGTTTAGCAATTCCTCAAGAAGGCAATCTAATGAAAGGAAATATGCTGTAGATGTTATCATAGTACAACATGGGCAATAATTCATTAAACTGAGAATCTACATGGCAAGGAGATTTCAAGATACAGAATCAGAGTGATTGGGCACTTCGTCAAGGATGAAAGGACCAAGCTTACCTGTCCTAAACAATGTCAAGAACTTCTTTGATACCATTGTGCGAGCCTCCGATGCCTTGTTAGGTATCTTCAGTGCCTTCTGAAGAGCTTGAAACTGCTTCTCTATGAGATGCTCCAAGTCAGTTTCATCTTCCAGACTACCATTGAATTCTGAGAGACTTACAAAAAGTGTGCGTTGCACTTCAGTAACTAGATCCTGCAGATAACACATTCAGAAAGATGAGGTTATAGAGTGAACAAGAAATATAGCAAACCAAGGACAAGTAAGCATAATTGAGTAAGCAGATACTTAGCCAAAACACGAAAGCAGTGCACATGAAGAAAAATATAGAGTTCAACACTATTCTGTCGTGTTTGAGTAAGCATAAAACTTTCCTTCCAGCATTATTGACATTATATCATATACAAAAAATGCAAATTTACAGGGAATTTTCATCTAGAATGATGTGGCTTATTAATGACCATATATTGAGATGAAAACACCCTTCAATGTGGCTCATAATTGCAACACATTATTCTGGTTACGTTTGCTGTATGAAAATTCTGTAAGGATGTTATTTTTCTTATATCATAACAGAAATCTGGGATATTCAGCCTGTCAATAAAGTCAGTTATCAGCCTATAAGCTTCCGGGATGAGTAAGACTATTCTCTGCTTAAGTCTTCTTGAGGTTGAAAGTAAAGTACCTTCCAATACACCCTATTTCCAAACTGAGTCGAAGAGGAACAAAGGGATGTGTCATGGACCCAGGGTTCATGACAGGGTTTAAAAGGTAATTGGGAGAATCTGGAGAGCTGAGATCAAGAACAGAAAGAGTTGGGGGAAGAATTGGACAGAAAGAGGGAAGTAATGGACAGAACAGAGAGAGATCAGAGGGAAAATGAGAGAGAATTGATGGGAGGGAAATGAGGGAATTCAGTTCATTCAAAATAAAATAACTGCCTCTGAAACCAGAACGAACAGTCTTGAAGGTTCCATAGAATGACTCTGACTATTTGGCAATCCTCAAACAACTAGGTATACAAATTATAGGAGCTGAACAAACTAGGTCTCCCCACTCTAGTTAGTCTAGTGGTCTACCTAAGGGTGGGAATCAAATAGTTTGACCCATTAGAGTACTCAAAGGATGAAGAAGAAAGTGAATATTTTGAGGGAAAAGCTCAACATGCCCATATGGTTAAGGTGTATGCTAACCGAGCCCATAGATAGTGATAAGTGAAAGCGCATCAGTATTGTTCAAACATGAATTAAGAGTGGAGAGATGACTTGTAAATTGATCATTGATGAGAGAAGTAACATGAATGTGTTCCTAAATCTGCCGTTACCAAATTGAACCTTAAGATAAAACCACCATCCTAAACTTTTCCAAGTAGCATGGTAAACAAAACAACTTTATTAGTTATTGAGAGATGTCTTGTTCTAATCTAATTCGGTAACTATAGATTTACTGAGCTATGCTACTAATGCATGTTGCCCATATCCTTTTAGGTCACTCATGGCTTATGATTTAAGCGTGGAATATTACAAAAAAGAAAATACCTATTTTTAGTTACAAGGGTAAAAAAAATTACCTTTGACACCTGCTAACTGATATGTAAAGACACTAAGATTTAGTGTCAACTGGCCCCACATTCTCAACCAAAAGCATCTTCACCTCCTAAGCCCATAAGCTTATGAGAAGGATTGTGAAGAACATAACTAATGGGGGTTGCCATGGTAGCTTGGGAGGTAGTTCTTAAGTTCCTTCAAGATCGCTCGAGACTGCTCTCCTTACCCACCTATTAACCTTTTATAATTATGTCCTGTTGTTCAAATACCTAAAGCTTGTTAAAATTTTCACCCAACACAATCATGATTTGCATGTTGAGATTAAGCAAAAAATTGCGATGAGTAATACTGTTGTCTTGATGCTGAGATAATTGTTTCATCTCACAGAAGCTTTCCAAAATTCTTAATATGCTAGAAAGGTCATCCTAATTCGACTACTAATTGGTTTATTAAAGCTGCCTTTCAATTCTTCAACCTGGAGCTCCCTAGGAAGTCCTTGCAGTATAACTTGCCAAAGAAAAGTTCTTTTCAGACTGAAGAGAATGATAGACAACTTAAATTTAAAAAATTGACAATTTTAGGAAGTTTACTTTTAAGTTTGGGTAAATCAAAGCAGGGCACAGAATATGAAATTAGCATTTGATAATTTGATTGTAATTTTTAATCTAAATCTTAAATATTTCCTTTTCCTAAATAAGTTTTGTTAATACCCTACATAAACAATTCTTATTGTATTCTAGAGGCAGCTTTTGGAGATTGATTACTGACTACGAAAATTTGTTTTCAGTTGAGATTGATTTTGAGATTTGTTCCAAGAATGTTGTAGGGTTTGAGATTTGTTGTCAACTTTGTCCCACATGGCACAGCAGAGATTGCAGCATTCAAAGCTCTTTTTTTTTTTTTACTCTCTCCCTCTCTTTGGGTGGGGGGGACACCAGTCGTGTGACTCAAATCAGTCTGACATGTCTCACAAATCCACCCACAAATCTTATGACACAAACATCCTCAATAATTAGAAAAACAATGTGTCACGCACCTAGGTTTAGCCTAGGGTTTGTAAGGGAATTTAGAAGGAATCGAGGGAGAGAAGGCAGAAATGGAGTGAGAAACAGAACACAGAGAGAGAGGGGGAGGGAGAACAGAGGAGACCGAGAGAGAGAAATGTAGAGAGAGAAGACTGAATTCAAAATATCATTCCACAATGCCATTCTCTACCTTCTCTAGCCTATTTATAGGCTGTCTAGGCTTCCGGTTATGAGAACTGAAAGGTACAAACAGGTAAGAAGCAAAGTACAACACCTAACTAATTAACATGTAATATACTATGACTACTATGCCCTTGTGGTCATGACACAATGATACAATTTTGGAAAAAAAAAATTCCATACTTGAAATGGATTGAATGTCCCAGAGAATCAAGAACATCATATTCATGTCAATGACATGCGGACAAAACGTCCAGTGTCACTCATTCACAAAATGTCAGTCTTGTGACTCAAACCAGTCTGACATGTCTCCAAATCCTCCCACAAATCTTGTGACAAAATAATCCTCAATAATTAGAAAATTGATGACACAATTTCAGAAAGTATTTTTTTCCCATAGTTGAATTGGATTCAATGTCCCAAAGAATCAAGAGCATCATATTAACGTCAAGGACATCCAGACAAAAGGCCTAGTGTTGCTCCTTCACAAAATGTTCAGGGACTGACGCAAAATAACTTTCCATCAATTGTTTAATTGGAACAGCCAATGTAGATACAGATCAGGGAACTAAAAATGAGCAGAAACTGTTGTAAGTAGGTAAGAAGAAAGAATTTATCCGTCACAACTCACAAGTTTTTTTAACAAACTAAACATAAACTAATGATAAAAGCAATATAATCCTACAAAAGAATAAGTGACCACAGAAGTTACAGTCATCACCAGCAAGTTCACTCATATCGTCTACTTGAAGATATCAAAAAATAAAATTCAGCACTGACATGTTTTGCCAGGAAGTTCTAATATTTGTCATATCTTATCTAATTACGTAATTAAACAAGAAAAATGAAATGAAAAGGCATGACACCGGCTATACTTGTGTAATATCATTTTGTGTGTGTGTGTGTGTGTTGGTGGTTGGGGGGGGAGGACCTTTAACTACAACAACCATACAGGATGGCGTAAAATAAGAGAAATTATTGGGTTCAGACGTTCAGACATTTTGAGTATTTTGGCATTTCTTTTCAAATTTCCTTGGCCTCGCATCACAAGAATTGCTAAATCCTAGATTACCTCGATGTAGTGCACGTCAGATCTATCTATGGGCTTCCTCTGTTTTGGTAGAAGATCCTTCAGATTGAACTCATGTTTCCCATCAGGTTCACGCAGATGCCCCTCGATTCTTCTATCAGCTAGGTGCTTCCAATGGAGGGGAGTGCCTCGAGTATTTAAAACTGCTAGCAGGTACTGAGCAATCCTTTCCTCACCTACCACTGAATCTTTCACGGATCCTGCAGGTTATTTGCATGCTCTATAAGTACTACCATATGGATAAACACTAACTCATATGGAACATCTAAAGAAATTATGAAAGCGTTCGGCAACAAAATTGACAATTAAAAGACAATCTCGGCCCTGATGTTTGGCCACTATACAAGATCATAAGATAACTATTACACTACTTATGCTCCAGCAAATTTGCAAATAAATAAACAAAACTTCACAGAAATCCATTAACACAAAGCTTTTGAGAAATATTTAACTATGAAAATGCATGCAGGAGTTCTTTCCAGTGATGCTTTAAAAGAATTATTAGGTGATACAGAGAACTGTTCTTTCCTGTTAGCTGAATTCCCACAACTATAGACACATATCCCTGATATAGCATATTTATATATGGTTAACTTAAATATTAAACATTACATGTTCAGAAGGCATATCAGAGGATCAAATTTATTGAAAGAGCAGTATTTTGACAGATTACACACAACAGATAGAGAAGGAGAACTCTTTAACTTTTGAGAATATAAACATCAAAAAAGAGTACACCTGCTAGAGCTAGCTTCAGCCCTGTTTCTACGTCTGGGATACTTGGAACCAACACTCCTGGTGTGTCCAAAACATATATACTAGGCTTATGGGCAATCTGTGGACATCAATAAATCGAAGTTAGCACAAAAATCATTGCTCAGCTCATAATTTAATATAAGCTGGGGCAATATTATAACAAAATATCATGACAACAAATTAAGGCACAGAGTGTCAAATGCTACCATGAAATAACATGACCATCCAATAAAGTGGTCAGCGAAATAGTAGTAACTCTATTCCAAATTTTTAGAAATGGCCTAGACCATCAGTGACATGAGTTATAAAGGCCTTAGAGAAAATAAGGCCATAGATACAAAAAATGGCAAGCTATAATTCAGGTAGCCAATCATACTGGGATTAAAGCCTGATATGTTGTTGTATCCTGACTCATCAACTTTCCGAAGCTATAGATACTGATATTGTTAACAGGGCCAATAACAATTCATTCACTCTAGCAACTAATGAGTAATAGTCCGAAACCAATTCTGAGAGGCAAGGAACCAAACAAAAGAACAATAAAGGTGATCGACATCAATATTTATTGACAAGTTAGACTTTCAATGGTACCATTAGTTTTATTTGTTTAGCATTAAACAACTGATTTAAAGATGAAAGATAGATTGTCAATATGAAGTTTGAAATGCGTTCTACATACTCAGCTGTCAGTACTGGCAACAATTAAAATCTGGTGTAGTAAGAGGCCAACATAGTCATTTACTTTACCACAAACACGAGTTTACTTTCAAATCACTATTGACTAAATTCCTTCCTCCAAAACTGAAACAGTATGTTTTGCAATCAAGAAAAGTTGAACAAAAAATAAGAAAACTAAAACACCCTAAAGAAAAAACCAACCTTATATCCAGCAATATCTTGGGTAACACCAGGCAGCGGACCCACTACAGCACGCTTTACCTTCTCCTGCACTAAGGAAAATATAAAAATTAAAATCACCCAATGTAACTTTCTCCAATACCAGGGACAAAAAGAGTTGGGATATCCCTAATCATGAATTGAGACCAAGAACTATAATACAAACTCTGTAAACATCTTACCAGGAAAGCGTGATGATGCAATTTGATGAATGGAATTGATTAAAGCCGATTTGCCAACATTAGGAACACCAACCACCATAACAAGGAGTGTAGGTTCCCTAACAATAACCTCCTTCAATTTGAACTCCACAAGATCAAGAAGCTGTCAACAAGAACCAGGAATCAGAACATCATGAAACAAGAAGAGAGAGTACAGAGTAAAAGCTAAAGAATTAAAAAAACCAGTACTCATGTAAACAACAATAACATCTCATCATCGTCAATTACACCTTATCCTTACCAAGTTAGTGTTGGTGGCACGACATTTATAATGTCAATTGACTTCTAAAAGTCACATTACCTACAAATACATGCAAAAGAATGTGGTAAATTTTTATGGCTGATGCCCTTCCTAAAGCAACCCTCTAGAAAGGAATGATGAGAGTAAGTTCCAACACCATATAACATGAGCATTAATCTTGCAGAGTTAGTTAACAGTATACAAACCACAAAGTTTGAGCCAAAAATCCATAAAATTTCAAAACAAACAGATACTCACAGTGCTTAAACCACAATACATAAAACGGCAACCATTTCAGAACCATGAAAAAACAACAATGCCATAACTAGAACACTGTTAAGGCTGACCTTCTTAACAGAACTTTTGCTGTGAGCATTGATGGGAAGGCAATCCTGCTTGCACGTATCAAAATAACGAATCCATTTCTGCAAAAGTCAAACCACAAAATTGGAGCTCATGGATACCATTGGAGCTTCAAAACGCAATAATATTGAGAGAGAGAAAGAGAGAGATTATAAACATGGATAATATTGGGATTGGCCAAATCCTTCTTGTTGAGAGCGATGACGCGCCTTTTGCCGGATAGCATTGGTTGGAGGTCTTCGTTTGCAGAGGACAATGGTATCTGTCATTGCGTGCCAAAGAAAAAGTGAATTTCTAAGAAGAGAAAAATATATATATACTAATATACATACATATATATATAGAGAGAGAGAGAGAGAGAGAGAAGAGAGAGTAGGGCTTAGAGGGGGGATATATAGATACGCGAGCATCGCGCACTTCGATGACGAGATCGGACAGCTTGAGGCGGTGGCGGATGGCGCGAGTGGCGGCGGCCATGTGGCCGGGGAACCAGTTGATGGCGCCGCCGCCTTTGTTGAACGCCATCTCTCCCAGCCCCTTCTTCACTATCATCTCTCCCTCTCTCTGTCTCTCTCTCTCTCCGGAGGAAGGAGGCCAGGTCAGAGATGAATGGAAAGAGTAGAAAAACTATTTAACAGTATAAACAAAAACAACGAAGAAATTGTTCGTTAGTTCCATTGATTCTCTCTCTGAACTGAAACTGGAAGACAGTGAACTGACGATGATGATGGAGGAGGAGAAAACTGAAAAAAAGAGGTGTAAAATGGGCCAAGCTTTTTGGGCCAGGCCTGCAACGTACTTCATGTCCGGCCCAGCACGGCTCTATTTAGGATAGCAATGGAGAGAGTTTGGATCAGGGCCCAAGGCACTCCAATAAATAATACCTTTTGGATATTTTATTTTAAAAAATAAAAATTTATCATATGAATAATATTTAAATTTACCACAATTTAAAAGACATAAAATACATATTAAAATATTTATAATTATAAAAATAATTCTATCAACATTATTTTAAATAAATATTTATATAAAAAAACATACATTAAAAGAAAATTAGAGATGGAGCCTCAAAATTCAGGGGGTATATATGGCAAAAAACTCAAAGTTCAAGGGTATACAATCAATTTTCTTAATATTGTTAATAGTAAATAGGTGTTATGAATAATTTTAAAAATTTTAAAGATTAATAGAGTGAATTTTAAAATTCAAGAGATAAAGTTATATGTCCGAGCAAAGTACGGGAATAAATAAAGTTGTATGATCAATTTATCCTATTTTTCCATGTGGTTGTTAAATGCTTCTCAGGTTGCTTGTTGCCTCTATAATTTAATCAATACACCATCTTTACTTTTAGTTGAGAAATACCCATTTATTATGAATAAGGATGATACTATAATGTCAATAATCAATATCTAGGTTGGCCCATTCTCAACCCAGTCTATGAGAAGAGCCTCGAATTGGCCTAGCATTTAGGCATTTTTGTACCTCAACAGCCTGTCATAAGCCCTCGATTGCCCAAGCGAAATAAATCTCGGATCTTATTCGCGAGTTAGTCTTGCTTAGAATTGAACTCTAAAACCTTATTTGTTCATTATAATCCCGGAAAGACCTTGGGATAGTCATTTCTTAAATCTTAGGAAAATAGCCTAAAATGATGGCCCTAATCCTCTTGATCAATCTAGGATAATGATTCTTATATGCTCTTGAACAAAGAGACTTGATCATGAGCCAACTCTCTCTACTGCGAGCATTTAACTATTATCTTCTCCAGCTATTGCCTTATTGCTATCAAGCTCCATTGTTTCCTTTCACTTTTTGTCAGCTTAGACATTGGAGTGATTTTCTCTACAAATCTTGAGGCAGTTTCATCTCCTTTTTTATTGTAGGTTAGTAATGACTCAATACTTCATTTATGATTTGAATAGTACAATACATTCCCTTTTTATTAAATATATTGGTCATCACCATGGGCGGATGTAGGGGAGGCTAGCACGGGCTTCAGTTAAACAACAATAATTTATATTATATATATATATATGTATAAAAATTTAGACAAAGCCCCAACTGAATATTAATATAGTCCAGTCCTAAAACTCTCCCTACATCCGCCCCTCGTCGTCACTTTATAGTATCATCATATCCATTGATATATATCTCATAATTTGGAATGTGAATGAGGAACAAATTATGAGAATTAAGGAGAAAGGAAAACAAATTGTGGGGATAGGAAAGAGTACTATTAATTGCCAATCATATCCAAGGGAAAATGATATTGTTATAGAATCTTTAATCTAAGAGTGTCACTTAATGGTGTACTAATGATATCTTAAAATGAATTAAAAAATTATAATTTTTAAATATTATTTATTTTTTATAATGGTATCTAAAACCGATTACCACGTATCTATATTAATGTGAAAACCTATAAGAAAAAAGACAACTAATTTCATGGGATAACTTCATGTGCTCAAATTAGTTGAATAAATGAGCAATGAATGTGTAACAAGCATTAAAAGTCCGTTGGTTTATTTATAGAGGGTATTGACTTTTATATAAGTAAAATATATCAAGATACTTGAAGTTATCATTAAGATTCCCAAACTCGATTACCTTAAGTCGGAGGGGAGTTCATCAGATCGAATAGAGATAATATTCGACTCAAATTCTCTAAAGATGAAACACACCGGGATACTTGAAGTTATCTCATGCTAATGAATAATTCATTGGACGGAATGGTCTTAATTATCTCGAATTGGCAACGAATCCGTCAAGCTAGAATTGTCCCCAAGTGTTTCGACTCCAATTATCTTACATCGGGTTCTCCATAAATCAAATTCTGGTATTTATCCTTCAAATTTAAACTTTTGTGGTGCCTATCATCAATTTTGTTTAAATTTTATTTTCTAATAAAAGAATATGAAATAGCTATATTAATTTGTATAAAAAATATGTTTATTTGAGCTTCACTTATTATCACGCAAAAAATTTTTTGTTAAATATTTTACATATTTTTCAGTGTTTAGATAGCAAAAAATAAGAAACTATTTTTTAAATAAGATAAAAACATATTTTTATCTTATGTATTAATATTTGTCTTATATTTAATTTTCTTAAAATAAAAAATTCCTTTTAAGTAGTAGTATTACCTAGATCGTACCTGTCAAATCAAGTCTGGCCCATTTCAGAAAGCCCAAAGATCGCCCGACCCATGACTTGATCTCCGCTTAACTTCAGCCCGCAGTAATCATCATTACCACTACATGATGGATACTCTCACGCTCACTCTAGATCTCATCCTCATTAATGACATATTCCATTCATATTTAATAAAGGTCTTATCGACACCATGCAACTGTCAAGGAGTCTTGTCGACGCCAAATATCTAGTCTCATCACCTTGAAACACCCGATACAAGCATGCATGCAGAAGAATCTCTCATCCTTCTACATAAATTAGCTTTATCAAGAGTCAAAATATGTTCTTTTCAAGCCTACTGATACTCTGTCACTTTAATCTCTTACTTGTTTGAGTGTCGAAGTATTTGTAAGTGTCAGTCACCTCAACCGAGCCAGTCGCCAAAGTCCATTCCCTGCTGTTGCAAACTCATGCCCGACCACCCCTTTGGGCCGAAAGGAACATTACTTATGTCTCGTCACTGCTTGTGCATTTCACGTTTTTAAATTATTCTTAATTAATGCTTAATAATTTTATTTTAAAAAATAAAAATATCTAATAAAAACGTTTTAAAAATTTAGAGTGTGCTACGATAAATTATAAAAATATTTATAAAAGCATGTTGCTGGTGCAATCCGGCGTGCCAAGGGGCTTACGCATCGAGTACAAGTGTGCCACTGCGCTACAGCCACTAATTAAATTATTAAGTTAATAGTATTGTCAACTGCTTTCCCAATTACTAATACCAAGCATGCGTGCTTCTTTCTTTTTAATGATTGATTTTCTCGGCTGCCAAACAGGATATAAATATATATATAAGGTACATGAGTTGTACAGTTTCATAATCACAACACACAAGTCCACTAATTAATCCCACTTTTCATGATTCCCAAACAGCGCCTAACCCGACCGGGGTTGTTCATATCCGGAGCAGGAATATACTGAGCTCCGGCCCGCCATTCCCATCCGGGTTCATCATGTAGAACGCTTCCGAGTCACGGCTACCCACGACCCGCTCGAACCTCGCTCTCATGTACAGCAACTCGCCCTCCGACTCGCTCCGTTTCAGGCAGTCGTCCACCACCGGAATCACGCCGGCCCCGACCGACACGCTCTGGACCGTGCTGAGCACGTGCCAGTCGGACTCGCTGCACGCGCGTGAGTGCGAGTAGCCGCATTTCCGGCCGTTGCAGTACATCGTCCACACGGGCTCCCCGAAGAGCTTCCCCGGCCGGCCGCGGGCAGTCGGCGCCGCCTTCTCGCACTCGAGCGCGATCCGGACAAGGCCCGACGACATTTCCTTGACCAAGGTGGAGGTTGACAGGGCGAGCTCGATGAGTAGGACGGGCTCGGAGCGGGGATCGTCTTGGACGGCAAAGCTGACGTGGCCTCTCCGGTGGCCGAAGAGCGTGCCGGTGACTTTCCGGCCTAGGGAGGGCGTGACGGAGAGGTGGGTGCGGATGGAGAGCCAGCGGCAGGTGGGGAGGATAACCGGGAAGGAGATGAAGCTGAGGAGAGAGCGGAGGAGAGTGGAGAGTCCTCCTCCGCCCCGGGTTTTGAAGGTGGCCTGCGGCGAGTCTTTCCGGACCAGTGGCTTGTTGGAGATGTCTTCTGGGTCTGGGATTAGGGCCGGCGAGGATCTGGTATAGTTTGAGGGTATGATTCTTTTGGTGCCCTTGCAGCTAGTGGTTCTCGCAAGGATGGCGAATTGTTCATGTTGCATGATGGTGGATATATAGAGATTATATATACTGATTTCTTCTGCGACTATATATGCTTTAAACCTCCTTCACACAGATATGCTTACTTGCTTATGATGCTACTACTGGTAAGAGCAACAAATACAATAGAGAGAGAAACAGAGAGATGAGGAGAGATTGAAACTAGGATCTGGATTCCAAATCAACCAACATGTATATATATATATATATACAGTACAGAGAGAGAGAGAGAGTTGAAAACTGTGATGAAGAGGCTACTGGAGCTGGTGTTTGATGTGAACAAGGAGACGAGGGATGGAGAAAGCTCGATCTGATCTTTCCTAACCTGAAGAGACAGAGATGTGATGTGTTGAAGAAGAAGAAAGTCCACAGTAGCTAGCTGGTTTAATGGGGGTGCAGAGAGAGAGGGAGAGAGAGAGAGAGAGAGAGGGCGACAAGGTGATGATAGTGTTGGGAAGTGGCCAATAAAAAGGGAGACGATGGAGGCTTGTGCTGATTATGATCGCGCCATGTCCATGTCAATGTCCATCGCCATCGCCATCGCCATCGCCATCTCCATTCCCACGCACCTTATATTTATATACGCTACGTGCGGGTTCACGCTTACCATTACCATACACTTACAGTTACTGAATTGTGCTTAATTAATCAGTTTTTTCTTTAATTAAAATTATATTATTTTAATCTCACAAAATTTAAATTTAAGATTCCCATTTTTGTAAACAAATAAAAATTTATTATGCGACACCTGTACGGTTATAATTTATTTTTTAATTTTTAGATAAAATTTAAATAAAATTAATTTTCATTTATTGATAAAATTATTTAAAAAATTAATTACTAATTAGATGTCTCGAGCCTAAATTTTATTTTTTTGATAAAATTTATACAAAAATAAGCTTTGGTATAAGTAAGTTTGAATATTCAGTTAGTTCGATAAAAATGTTAAAATTGTAAAAAATCAATCGAACTAACAAAACAAACAAAAAAAATCAAACCAGCAAAAATCCAAAAAATTATAATAAATACAAAAAACTGAACTGATTGAAAAAAAATAAGAAACACCCAAAATCAAAAAACATGAAAAAAAAACCTAAAAATTGAACAAACTGGAAAAATAAAAAAAAAACCCAAAAAAAATTGAAAAAACCAAAAATTTCAATTTTTTTAATACAAAAACTAAATTAAATTAAAATAATTAAAATTATCAAATTTAATAACCGAATTGAACAGACCATTAGCTGAAACAAAGTGAACCGACAATTTAGATTAGTGTAAATCTTTTAAAGCAAATATATAAAAATTATTTTTAAAAAATTATTGACAGAAATTCATAACATAAAATTTTAATATTTGCTTATATAAAAAATTATATTTTAATTTTTCCAATTTCTAAAGAATTATTAATTAATTTGCATAATAATGGCGGGTACCATTACGCTGACTCGTGCGCCTGCTTGATAATCATTGATCTGCAACGGTTTTGAGACACGGGCCCTGCATGATGAGTTGTGTGCACCGTAGTTACGTTGGACCACACACTGCCCTATCTTTCTCTACTTTTATGATGATTGTGTTTTGACCGTTGGATTGGAATCACTACGGCTGGTTGTGGTTTGACGGACGATCGAGACGTAACACCGCACTCACGCGCTCACACCTAAACCGGACGTCCACCCGCCGGCCCACTTATGTTGAACCTCTCTACATATATTTATTAATCCAAATCTAAATATATAATATATTAATATAAACTTATTATTATTATAAGTGTCAAATTTAATTATTTAAATAATATTTTTTCCTATTTTGAATGAACGATTTTTTTTGTCTATAAATAAGAGTCTTTTAACCAAAAAAAAATTATAAAGTTACGATTTAACTTAGCATACACCCGAATGACTATAAAAAAAAATAAAAAAATTAGAAGATTAATACCATCAAGCTGAATTCGTAATTACGACATGAGTCTTTGAAACCATATATTATAAAGTAATGTTATGAGTTATGACAATATCATTAGTTATATAGTGTATTTTTAGGATTATTGTCTTTACGCAGTTCTCCTGTACTCATGTCATTAATTTCGTAAGAAGAGAAAAATTGCAAGCTATTTTTCGGGGAGGACAAGGTTTGAATATACAATCTATCAAGACGACACTAATATATTCTGACTTGACCTTTGCCATCCGAACTGTGCCCTAAGGCGACATGTAGTATAGTCTTATTAAAGGATGTGTTAAGCAAAAGAGACAGCAACTCATTTATCTAAAAAAACTCTTTATTGATAGAGTTTCGTAACATCATTATATCTACCTATACAATTAAATTATTTTTTTGTAAAATGGTAGCATACTTCAATTTTATTATATATATATAAGTTTGATTAATTTATTAAAATAATTATTTTAATGGTTACATTTGAATGGTCCCATTGGTGGCCATCTCCAACCCTCAACCAAAAAAGATTAGATACCTTATAAAATATTTCCTTGGTAGGATCTTATTTTTATTTAATTATAATATCATTTCAATATTTTTATGTTTAGTGGACCTCTATTATCATTGATATATATCCTTCTCTAATCATAGTATTAGTTGCTAGCATATGATCCATTACAACTTTTTATGTGTAGATAGCAACACATAAGTAAACATTTTATATTCAAAAGTAAAAAGGCTTTGTGAATGCATTGATAATTTATGGTAATTTTAGATTTATTTTGAGATTTCAAATAGATAAGATTTGAAGGGTTGAGTTTATTCGAAAAGTTAGTCCAGATTTATAACTGAATCACTCAATCCATTTAAAGGATCAAATTAGATTGTCCACGAGACCTCATATTGGCTATACTAACTCTTTAGTCTATTTATATAAAAGTGTGGTATCCTAAAATCTATATATAACATTTATTAAAAATATTTATTACATAATTCTTGAATATAATAATTGATTTGAGCATTAGACAATTCATTGACATTAGGCTCCGTTCTTGTTTATTATAAACAAAAAAAGTTAGTTTAGAGTCTTCAAATAAATTTAGACTCAAGGATTGCTCGATTATCTCAAAATTTAAAAAAACCCAAAAAGAACACACACAAAAATTAAAGGGGTGATTTGTGTTGAGCACACACAAAAAAATAAAAAAAAATTAATAAAAAGGTCCTTAAGCGACGCTTGATAGTTATAATTTAGATTTTAATAATTTTTTTTGTGAAAGTATTTTTTTAATTTTTAATTAGAATTTTATAACTGAAGATGTCTTGACATTTACATTTAAAAAATTATAATATTTTTTAAAAAATTTAGAAAATATCAAAAAAATGATTTTTTTTAGTTCATAATATAAAATTTAAAATTAAATTTTTCATTTTGAGAAATATAATTATTTAATAAAACTATCATCTGTATGCATTCGGTTGGTCGAATTTTTATATTTTTTTAATTTTTAAATTCAAGTGAGAGACAAGAAAATAAGATGAAAAATAATTTACATTGAAACAATCAATTCTTTAAGACTAAACAAAATTGATCCAATAGATTTTCAAATCGAACAAAATGATAAACTAAAAAAAATTAAATTAATTGAAAAACTTGAAGAAAATCAAAAAAATTAAAAAAATCAAAAAGTCGAAATAACAAAATGTAAAAATTATGTTTTTGATATTTTAGTAGGTTTAATTATTTTAATATTTAAATTAAATTAAATTAATAATTTTAATTGATTCGATTGTCTCAACGTGAAGGTATACTAATGTATGAGTGTCTAATAAAATTTTCATGAGCCCTTGATATAACTTTTTTGTATAAACCTTGTTTGGTGGGAGAGACAGAGCCGACTCAAGATCTAGTGGGGTTCTAGGCGATAATAATTTTTTTTTAAAGGAGAGTGGCATGGTGTATTTTTTGGACTCCTAATTTTTTTTCTTTTTTTTTGGGGGGGGGGGGGGGGGGGGGAATTTTTTGAGAGTGCTTTGTTGTTTGTTTATTTTTCTTTGGGGCCCAGATTTCCTCAGCGGCCTATGCCTTGGGCAGGCCCTGGGGAGAGAGCCACCACTTAACGGCTGCGCGTGGGCGATCCTCCGCCATCCAGCAGCGGTGGAAGGTGACAAGGCTCCCCGGGGGGGAAGGGGGAGGGGTGTGACGGGCATGATAGCGAAAGTCAATGCAAAATAATGTGGGTGAGAGCTGAGAGGCCACTTTGTCCCCATCCTTCTGGAGACGATGATCACCCAAACAAGTCCTTATTATTAAAATACTTGAAAATGCTTAATGATATTATGAATTGACAGCCCCTTAATTATTATTATTTTTTTTAATAAAATAATCGACCGATTTGAAGGGCGGCTCCAAACAAAGCATGCTTTGAACGCCCTGGCCAATTGGGTTGGTGGCCGAACGAATTGACGGCTGAGATTGATTCCGCGGGCGCCACGTGGCCGCCGTTGCCGCCGCTAGCGGACGCCGCTGCCCTTTTCCACTCCACTGTTTACCGTCTCCCCTCCGTCACCAAACCAAGCCCCTCTCTCTCTCTTGATTTTTCAGACTTTATTTATAATTACAGAATTTTTTTTCTAATAAGGAACAATTGACCTCTCCTTAAAAGTATTTTATGTTTAATATTACAATATTTTTATTAAGTAAAAAAAATTTAAAGTTTTGATACATTTATTATCATTCAATTCAAGTGTTTAATACTAAAAACATAATATATTAAATATATTTGTTATCGTTCGAAAACACAATAATAAATTTATTAACTAAAAATATCGTCATCAAGAAGTTTAGACTCTTAAAAAAGTGAACGATCAGACGGCGCAAGTCAATCTCCACACAAACATTATAATGTTTAAGTCGAAATGCTGAAAGCTCAAATATCGTATTCAAAGTCAATATAAAGACATAATTTTTTTTAAATAATGGCTTATCTATTTATCCAAGAGTATGGAACTTTCTAAAATCTATTAGAATTAGGATTTTTAAGAATAGTATTTATCCTAACATTCCGAGATCATTAGAATTAAGATTCTTATAAATAATATATATATTTTTTAGCAAAACTCTCAGAAGAATTTTCAGATATTGAAATTATCTAATTTGCGCTTTGTTCAAGACCCTCCTCCCAAATAAAGGGAAAATTACTCTAGGTTAGAGCTTGGTTATAGTCTTTGAGAGACCCTTACGATCTCCAGGGATTATGATATCAGGAAAACAGTAAGAGATTACGATATCCGAGAGATTATTAGGGCCTCTTGATTTCTAATCTCCCAACTACGATCTCTATGAGGCCGTTTGGTCTCCATATGTTTCCAACTATTATTGGAGAATTTTACATTTTTAACTCCAATAATTATCTTGGATTTTTGTGCCTTTTTTTATGGGTTTTTTTTTACTTATGACAAATGCCCGTTAAAATTTAATATCTAAACATAATACCCTTAAATAATAAATATTTAAACATAATAAATATTTGAGTTAATGGAAGAGAGACTCCACAGATTAAATAATCATGCCATCGGATTAGCTGCTTTAATTATTATTATTGTGATTAATATACTACCGGTGGTTTACATATAACGCGTGCACAATTATATTTTAAAATTATTGAGAAGGCCACTCATACTCATGGTGGTACTCACCCGACCCGATTTAAAGTAGTATTATCCAATTAGTTATTTGAATGGTCATTTACCTTTTGATTTAGGAGTTAATAATGTTATTTAGATGATTAATGTGTTTGAACTGGACAAGTTAGATGGTAGCATATTGTGTCACTAACTCAATTTTAGCTTCTTCTTTTTTTAATGAAATAGTACATAAAAGACCCGAAATCACCATAAGTGAATAGTGGATGAACTCATAATTGTTAGAAATTGATGGGGTTAAATGTCATTCCAAAATGAAGCTGAATATAATAATCTTATTATAATTTTTAAAAGTTTAAGCGATAAATTAATGATCATAACAATGATAACATCTACAACAGTATAAATCCTTTTATATTCTTTTTTGTTTAAAAACATATTAGAAAGTTAATTTATTAGTAGATATTTATGAAGAAAATATCAAAAACAATATTAATTAGGTAAAAGAAAAGATAAAATGTCATTAATAATAATATTTTATTTTAATTTTGAACCACGTTAGTTATCTATTAATAAAATTGTTAAATGTTATTGGTCAACGTGAAAGTTAGTGATAGGTTTGGGCTTTAGGGTCGCCAATGGATGGTGTGCTCAATTTGAGACACCTATTTTGTTGGCGAGTTCTTCTCCTCCACTACAATAACCATTGTTTTCCAAATCTTACAAGAATGTCAGGAGCATATACAGATAATAAGCATTGATAGTCGAAATCCCCTATCGATGGGCATCATCGATATATTCTCTTTCTCTTGTATTGCTATGTATACATCTTCTTTTATAGCTATTTCATCATTGTTCTCAATTTTTAGGGTTGAAAATTGTTCATGTCGGAACAACAATCCAATAGTGTAGCAAGTTACACACTCGATTAGCCTCAAATTACTTAATAACAACAATAATAGCAAGTGAAACAACTTCAATCCGGTTGCCGTGAAATCAGCAAATAACCACAACAGCAGTATGTAAATAACTAGCAATAATATATATCACAAACTAATGACAGCAAGCATGGGAGGACAGAGATGCAAACCTAGTTTCCGACGACGACAACCGCAACGAAGACGTAGGAAGACCGAGGCACGTGGAAGGCGCTGACTTGAAGACAATAACGCCCTGCTCTGATCACTCGCAGGCTTCGGCGACTGCCAACGGGATACAACGGTTTACTCCAAGCGGACGGCGACCTCGACCAGTCAGATCTTGCAGAACTCGAGGGACTTGCTCTTTATGCAAAACGGAACTTGGGGAAGAAGGGAACACTCTGAACTCGAATGATTCAAGAACGGGGAGCGACCAACCTTTTATAGGTTGCGTCGGGACACAGAAGAAACTGCGAACTAAAAGCTTGCATTGAACGCTGGCTTCAATGTCCGTCGCTTGGGGAAGACGAAGTATTAACAGAGTTAATAGAAGCCGCTTCGGAAACCCAGAACCGCTTTTAGAAGAAGCAAAAATAAAATATAAAAGAAAACATTTTTTTTTAATTTTCTTTATATAAAAAGATATATACATATATCGACTTGCCCATCCGACCAACCGAACGGACGACAACGGCGCGCAAGGCCCAAGGGGTTCGCCTGCTCACAAAATCTGAGTGCCTCTTAGAGCTCAACCCCAAATGAGATGGAGAAGTATAAATACCCACTCCATCTCTTTACACAACCAATATGGGATAACTACCCACACTCACATAACACAGCAGTTCCTTCTCATTGTATTTGAAACCCTTAGAAATGATACGTACGTTGATTCTTGAATGCCTAGATTAGGTTCAAATGGCATCTTTGTTCTTCAATTTATTCTTCCACTTTTTTCAAATGTAGTTGTTTCTCTTCGTATGTTTTTTAATTTCTTCTTCCACAATGGTTGTCTCCTTATTCGACGATAGGACATAAATAGCTCTTGCAATGGTTTCAAGACCAAAAAACCCATGGAACCCTCTGAACCTTTTTGGGTTTGGAGATGTTTGAACTAGATCTCTTCTTTGGGTTCAATTCGAACCCCAGAGGAAAACTATCAAACTCTTAATAGGTTTGATTTAAACTTAGAAAATGGCATGGGTTTGAAGTCCTTCTTTTGATTTGTTGTCAAATTTCATTAATAAAAAATAATTTAACATACATTAATATAAATCTCAAAATTATTTGATTGTCGAGTTTATATTAGTTATAATATTAGATTATATTGGAGTTTATATTATATATGTCATGCCATTTCTCTTGTTAACAAAATTTGATGAAAAATATAAAAAAATAGAATAAATTTTAACAAAAAATAAACTTTAGTAATTTGTGGTGAAAAAAATTGAAGTATAGCGATCAATTTGTTACCAAGTGCAAAATTTAGGAATTGACAAGGTAACTTAGCTCAAAGATCTTCAAACCCAACAAAGGGTTCAAAGAAACCAAGCGATTTCAACCCTTCAATGTTTGAATTAGTTTGAACCAAATGTCCATTCGCGCGCATGTGTGTGAGAGAAAGAGAAAGGGGATGGGAGAGAAAGCAATGCGAGTAAAGATAAGGAAAAAAAAAGAAGCAAAGATGAACCGAGGGAAGAGAAAGAGAATTCACAAGAAAGATAAATTTGTTTATAAAAAAGGGTAAAATGATCAATTTGGTATTCTGTTAATTATAAAAGAGGACAATATAATTTCTAAAAATATAAGAATAGTCAATGCAATTTAGTCAAATGTCAAAGGCGGTATATATAATTTATCATTTCTATTTATGATTTTATTTTATTGACACTCTTATAACTTACATGAGTTTTCCATTAAATTTTGTGCATTATTTATTATTATTATTGTTTGATTAACCTTTATTGAGATGACTACCTTTGTTTAACCTTTCTTTACTTCATGAAAAATATTATTGGTACATTATGGGCTACATTTTATACTACATAATGTAGATAAAATGTTTAAAATATCACTTAACCAAAGCGATGAAGTGAGGTGGTGAAACACGTGATTAAAATACCCCTCACCCAAGACGGTGAGACGCGATGGGTATTTTTATAATTTGTGATGCATTGTATAGCCCAAGGGCATGGTCTTTACTTCATTTGCTCGCGACTTCTCCCATTTTATTCACACTACTTAGTAATCTTCTTTTGACACAAACAACAATCTTAATTATGTACTCTTACAGTCATGCGTATATTTCTTTGATAAGAGTGAGTTTGATGTTAATATTTTTAATCTCGATTTTGATTTTATTTGTTCATACATACATATATATATGTATATATATGATTGTATATTCACAACAGTTTTAATGTCCATTATGTCCATATTCTGCACATTTTAATGCTGTTTTACCTAATAATTTGTACTATACACCTAAGTATTTTTCTTTTAGTTCTTACAAAATTTTATTATCACACGAAATATTAGACATATTTTTCTTTAATGTGACTAATTTAAGTAGCTTAATTGATATTTTCATTTTGAATAACGCTATCATAACCAAGTGGGTTTCTCAAACTCATTGACGCGTTACATTGAATGTTAAATTTTATATTTTAAAAATTATTATATTAAAATTTACCAAAACCCCTAATAAAATTTAGGAGAAATTAATAAGTTGCCAAGCCTTTTCCTTTCTTAAAAGGCATTGACCTTCAATTTAGTGAGAACTATTATCTATAAATTAGTCAATTCTTTGTCCTAGAAAGGTAAAAAACTCCCATCAATTTGGGAATGATGATCTATCACATCACCAATCCATTCTTATTCCGCTGCCCTTGCAATTCTCCTCTTTCCTTTTCCATCATTACAAACCAAAAATACCAAACTTACCACTAGACTAGCCAAAAATGTCAATTACTTTGCTACTCTTACACTCATTAGATGAATTTATTTTTCAAAAAAATCATTATGATGATGTAAGGATTTGATTATCAATTAAGTTTATACCAATCGAGTTGATGAGTTAGATTAAGATTGCTTGTATAGACAAAAACAAAGAGTATTATCTTAAAATTTGGGTGAAAATACTACACTAATACTTAAGTTAGCGAGAGATTTGACATGAATTTGAGGGCTATAGGAGTTGATTTGATGATCGCAGTGTTGATTCTCCCCTCAAAGTGTTTTTACACCTCTTGATTAAGAATAGCAATAAAAATGGTTTGTCCCGCCCTTATCTTTGAATGATTAGTCAATCCCTCCTTATTACACAAGTTTTTGAGATAAAGTTAAATTGTAATTGTTGATTAGATGATGGTTATATCGGATTAATATTATGTAAGTTAGGATACATGTCATTAATAAAACTTAAATTACCATTGCCTAGTCCTCCATATTAAGTTTGAGTTATTTTTTCCTTGGATATTAAGGATTACCTTAGATTGAGGGCTTACCTCGATAAGTCTTTGAAATATTCTTTTGTTAAGATTGTAATTGAGGTACTAGATGAATAACACTTGCAATTGTCTCATTTTTAGCATGCTTTGGCGATTATCGTATTTTCTGATTTGGTGATTTTCAGCACATTGTGTCACTAAGTCAATTTTAGCTTTTTATTTTTTTTTAAATTAAATAATATATAAAAGACCCAAAAACACGATAACTGAGTAATTGATAAACTCATAATTGTTAGAAATTGATGGGGTCAAATGTCATACCAAAATGAAGTTGAATATAATAACCTTGTCGTAATTTTTAAAAGTTTAAGCGATAAATTGATGATCCTAACAACGATAACATCTATAGTGGTATAAACCCTTTTATATTCTTTTTTGTTTAAAAACATATTAGAAAGTCAATTTATTAATAGATATTTATGAAGAATATATCAAAAATAATATTAATTAGGAAAAAGAAAAGATAAATTGTCAAAAAATACCGAATCTTTATATTCTTTTCAATTTAAACCAAAATTTTAATGTTATTAATAATAATATTTAATTTTAATTTTATTTCAATTTTGAATCACATTAGTTATCTATTAATAAAATTTTTAAATGTTGTTGGCTAGCGAGAAAGTTAGTGATGGGTTTAGCCATTAGGGTTGTCAGTGGTGTGCTCAATCTAAGACATGTGTTTCGTTGGCGAGTTCTTTTTTTTCACTACAATAACTATTGTTTTCCAAATTTTACAAGAATCTTGAGAGTCTACATACAAATAATAAACCCATTTTTATCTCTATACACATATATTAATTGAAGTATCGATGGTCGAAACCCCCCACCGATGGATATCATGGATAAATTCTCTTTCTCTTGTATTGCTATGTATACGTCTTCTTCTATAGGTATTTCACCATTGTTCTCAATTTTTAGGGTTGAAAATTGTACATTCTCATTGTATTTGAAACCCTTAGAAATTGTACAAATAGTGATTCTTGAATGCTTAGTTAGGTTCAAATGGCATCTTTGTTCTTCAATTTCTCCTTCTAATTCTTTCAAATGTAGTCGTTTCTTTAATTTCTCCTTTCGCAATGATTGTCTCCTTCTTCAATGATAGGACGTAAATGGCTCTTGTATGATTTCAAGCCCAAAAAATCCATGGAACCCTTTGAATTTTTTTGGGTTTGGAGATCTTTGAACTTGATCTTTTCTTTGGGTTCAATTCAAACCCAAAGGAAGACTATCAAACTCTTATAGGTTTGATTTGAACTTAGAAAATAGCATGGGTTTGAAGTCCTCCTTTTGATTTGTTGTCAAATTTTATTAATAAGAAATAATTTAACATGCATTAATATAAATCTCAAAATTATTTGATTGTCGGATTTATATTAATTTTAATATTAGATTATATTGGAGTTTATATTATATATGTCATGCCATTTCCCGTTGACAGAATTTGATGAAAAATACAAAAATATACTAAATTTTAACAAAAACCAAAGTTTAATAATTTGTGTGGTGACAAAAATTGAAGTATAATGATCAATTTGTTATTAAGTGCAAAATTTAGGAATTGAGAAGGTAACTTAGCTCAAAGATGTTCAAACCCAACAAAGGGTTCAAAGAAATCAAGCAATTTGAACCCTTATGTATTTGAATTAGTTTGAACCAAGGGAGAGAGGGGGAGAGAGAGAGGACAGAAGAGAAAGCAATGCAAGTAGAGATGAGAAAAAAAAAAATAGCAAAGATAAATCGAGGGGGGAGAAAGTGAGTTCTCAAAAAAGAGAAATTTGTTTATATAGAAGAGTAAAATGGTTAATTTTGGTGTTCTGTTAAATATAAAAGAGGACAATACAATTTCTAAAACACAAGATTAGTCGGTGGACTTTAGGCAAATGTCAAAGGTGGTCTATATAATTTATCCTTTCTATTTATGATTTTATTTTATTGAGACTTATAACTCACATGAGTTTCCCATTAAATTTCGTGCACTATTTATTATTATTATTGTTTGCTTAACCTTTCTTTACTTCATTTGTTAATGACTTGTCCCATTTTATTCATACTACTATAGTGATCTTCTTTTGACATAAACAACAATCTTAATTGTGTACTCTTTCGTATATTTTTTTGATAAGACTGAGTCTGATCTTAATATCATTAATCTCAATTTTAATTTTATTTTTTCATATATATATATAATTGTATATTCACAATAATTTTAACGTTCATTAGGCTCATATTTTATACATTTTAATATTTTTTTTACCCAACAATTTGTACCATACACCTAAGTATTTTTTTTTTAATTCTTACAAAATTTTGTTATCACACGAAATATTAGACATATTTTTTTTTAATGTAACTAATTTAAGTAGCTCAATTGATATTTTCTTTTCGAATAACGCGATCGTAACCAAGTGGGTTTCTCAAACTCATTGATGTGTTGCATTGTGATTAATTTAAATAAATTTTAAAAATTATTATGTTCAAATTTATCAAAATCCCTAATAAAATTTAGGGCAACTTATGAGTTCCCAAGCCTTTTCCTTCCTTAGAAAAGAGGCATTGACCTTCAATTTAGAGGGAATCATTCTATATAAATTAGTCAATTCTTTGTCCTAAAAAGGTAAAAAAATCCCATCAAATTGGGACTGATGATGTATCACATCACCCATCCTTCTTATTCCACTGCCCTTGCAATTCCCCTTTCCTTTTCCATCATTACGAACCAAAAATACCAAACCTACCACTAGACTAAGCCAAAAATGTCAATTACTTTGCTAGTCTTACATTCATTAGAAGAATTTATTTAAAAAAAAAAATATTTTGATGATGTAAGGATTTGATTATCAATTAAGTTTATACCAATCCAGTAGATGAATTGGATTATGATTGCTTGTATAGATAAAAACAAAGAGTATTGTCTTGGAAGTTGGGTGAAAATGCTACACTAATACTTAAGTTAGAGAGAGATTTGACATGAATTTGAGTGCTATAGGAGTTGATTTGATGATCGTAATGTTGATTTTTTTTCTCAAAATGTTTTTACACCTTTAGGTTGAGGATAACAATAAGAATGGTTTGTTCTGCCCTTATCCTGAGCAATTAATTAATCCCTCCTTATTACATAAGTTTTTTAAATAAAGTTAAATTATAATTGTTGATTAGATGATAATTATATCGAGTTAAGACTATGTCGGTTATGATACATGCTATTAATAAAACTTAAATTACTATTACTTAGTCCTCCATATTAAGTTTGAGTTATTTTTTTCCTGAATATTAGGGATTACCTTAGATTGAGGGCTTACCTTGATAAGTCTTTGAGATCTTCTTTTGTTAGGATTGTAATTGAGGTACTAGGCGAATAACACTTGCAATTGTCTTATTTTCAGTATGCTTTGGTGATTATCTTATTTTTTGATTGGGTATACTTTTCTAGCTTTGTCTTGATTTTTATGCAGATATGGCTCAATCGGAGTCTTAGTCCTTTTAATATCTATTTTGGGATTGATCGTGGATAATAAGTATGATCTGAGTCAAAGTCAAACTCTTTTAGATGATTAGAGATTTTTGTCTTTTTGTTGTTAATTTTGTGTGTTATTTTATCGAACATCACCGCATTAGATAAAATTAGTTATATGATGAGTTATTTCTTACTCTCTAACTTTTATCGATAATTAATGTTACTAAGCTTATGAATATTTTTGAAAAACTTAATTATGAAAAGCCTCCAAAATATTCGATGCAATAATATCAAAAGCTGTTTATTAAATTTTTTTCGACTTTATAAAAAACCAAAAACTTCTTTTCAAGTGCTCCTAGAAACCAAACAACGGCTTGAGTTTTATACTCAACAAATTGCTTATAGAATAGTAACTAAACGCACTAGTTTTTCTATCGATTTTTAATAATAAAAGCTTACAAACTAAAAACTCATACCAAATAAATTCTTATTTCTTTTGATATATACTCTGTAAATCTTCAATCTACACAATATTAGTACAAACTCGAGAGTTAAAAATATAGTCGCTTGACTATCAAGCCAAACTCAAGGGTGACTTTACAAGTCATCTTTATTCATTTTAACTAATTAATGTCCGAAATTTTAAAATTTTAAATATTAAATCGTAAACTCTAAAAGTAGTAAATTAAATTGTTAAAAAATTTAAATTTTTAAATCACATTTATTTATTGACACTCTATATTAGAGTATTATACTGTATATTATATTAATATAAATATATAAAATATTAATACAAAATATTGATAAAAGTATGAAATTTAAAGGTACAAATGAAATTCGGAAAGTTTCATATCACCGTTGGAGTTACCAAAAAGCTCGAGCATGCGAGTGAAATCGGACGGCTGGGATAGGCTTTCTCGGAAACATCGGACGGCTGAGATCAAGAGACCCTACCGATTTGAATTCAAAAGAACCAGAAAGTAACGTTGAATTTCCGTAGCCTCAGGTTCGTTCCCGAAGCTAGCCTCCCGAAGCAAACAAAATACCAGTTGAAGAAGAAGAAGAAGAACAAAAAGTTCACAGAGATTGTCTCATTTCAACTGGAAAAGTAAATCCAACTTATATATAGAAAGTAGCCTTTTGAGATTCTCACAATCTCTCTCTCTCTCTCTCTCTCTCTCTCCGTCTATCTGTCGATTGGTTTTGGTTCTTAGGGTTTTCCCAGTGATCATCTTTCAAGAAACAGTCAGAGAAAGAGAGGTATGTTCTTGAATGATTGCAGTCTTATATTTATAGAATTCATGAACGCATTTGTGGAAAATATGTGGATATGAACTTGTTCTTGCCTTAGGTTTTCTAATATTTTCTTGACTGTTTGATAGAGTGAAGATTGGGGAGTCGACTCATTAATGGAGGATCCAATGAGAGGAGGAAGACACGACTTGCATTTGGCTTCAAGAAAAGCCGAAGAAGCAGGTTCGCTCTCCATTTCTTCATAACTCTATTTCACCTTTCACTTTGGTTGTCTGGTTCCTGACAATCCAAATGAGCTTATTCTTCTTGAAGGCGTAACTGCGTCGATTGTTTTTAAGCCATTGAGCATAGAACTTAACAAACTATGGAATTTATTTTATTTAGGTTTTTCCTTGTATTGCCGTAAGGAAATCCCTTTTCCCTTATTTTTGTTCTGAATCTTCAGTTTGGAGGCGATCCCAAGCTACACAATGGCTGGATGTCTTTGTCGGACCACTAGGTATATCGGCTCAGCCAACGGAGAGCGAGTTTATTTCTTGCTTGAGAAATGGCTTAGTTCTATGCAATGCAATTAATAAGATACAACCAGGATCAGTTCCAAAGGTATTGCTTAATTACCCTCGTTTCAGATATGTGTGTATGTATTCTTGGGTATATCTACAGCTCTCGGCTTCCCGGTTTTCCTTAATTCCAATTTTTCTGCTGATTTTTATTTGAAATTATCCCAGGTCGTTGAAATCCACACACCTTCGCCATCTCTGACGTGGGATTCTCAGCCATTGCCTGCGTTTCAGTACTTTGAAAATGTTCGGAATTTCTTGGTGGCGGTTGAAGAATTGAAGCTTCCAGCTTTTGAAGCATCTGATATTGAAAGAGTAAATAGATATCATACATATGACCTCCATCCAATCATTTTCCTTGCTTGTTATGTGCACATTTTTGTTCATTATTGAAGTGAGTCGTTTTGGAATTTAATGTATGTAGGATAACTTGGAAGTGGGCTCATCAGCAAAGGTTGTTGATTGCGTTCTAGCCCTTAAAGCATATTATGATTGGAAGCAGGCCAGTGGAGGCAATGGAGTTTTTAAGCCTCCAAGATCTCCCCTGGTTATACATTCTACAAGTAGAATTCACTCCCGAGCTTCAGGAGGGATCTCCTCAGGCCCCTGCAGACAATTGGACATGTCAACAGCTTGTAACAAACTACATGTAGATAGTGAAACGCAGAAAGCTGAAGGTTCTTCTGTCCCTTGCACTATGTACATGTATAGATTGATGCTAGCATATTGCATCTCGTCATGGGTAGCATATGACTATAACTTCAGATGATCATTAATAAAGATGACGGAATTTATTCTATAATCAATAATCAATTAATGGATAATCAATATTTGTTACGGATTGTCTTACAAAATTGAATTACATTTTATTCATATCCAGTGGATACTCAGTTAGATAACTTCAGCACGTCAATTAAATAGATTCAGTTACATTTAGATATATATATATATATATATGTTACTAAAACTCATATAGTTGAAACAAGGACCCAATTTAATCTGGATCTCTTTTATTAATCTAGCAGATTAGTATATGCATTTGGGTGCAACAAACTCTTTCTCTCTTTGTGGTCCGGTGGAAAATCATTTAGTTCTAGTGCAAAAAGTAGTAGGTGTAAATATTGGCATGTATTTATTTAAATAGGTAGTTTGCATTAGAGAAGAAACTTAATTTACATGACTAATATTGATACAGGTAGATTAGGGTTTGAATTAGTGACACAGCTTCAAAACTAGGAATATCAAATTGGTGTCTCATGACAAAAAATTGAAAAAAAAAAAAATTGTAGCAAAAGAGGGTGAGGAAGACAAGAAATTTGGTGGGAAACCCTTAAGCATGTCATTGTATATAATGGTCCTACAAAGAATATGGTGGTAGCTAGAGGTCTAGAATTCATATAGCTGACCCCACCTATTGGAACTAAGGCATGTGATTGTTATTGTTACTATGAGGATAACCGAAAACATCTACTTTCTCGTTGGTATTTAGCTGATATTAAAAAGGAAACCTGAACATATGGCATACTGATTTATCCATCAAGCTTGTATTGTTTTTTTTCATATTTAACTTAAAGTCTTGCTTTTTCTTGTTCAATAGATATTGTCAATTTGCTTGCCAAGGCTATTGCTGGACGTATGCTTGATGCAAAGGAAAACATAGATGATAATCTTCTTTCTTCCTTTCGTAACGGAAATCGGGTAAATGTTCATTTATTGATGCATAAAACATATTTTGATTTTTTAACATTACATTGTCATTGTTGATGGATGGATTTAAGTAGTTTTTTTACAGGATGTGATTAAGTTATTTGGCACAATGATGTCAAGTTTCTTGGACGAACAACTTCAAAACAAATCTCCTGAGGTGAGTTGGTACTCTGGTCATCAAACCTGCTTTTTCATTGCTACCTGTATCTTCCGATTATCTTGCCTAAAGGCTTACCAGTGTAAGTGAATATCTATTTACACCTGCAAGTTTAAGCCTCATGAACGCACAAAGGTGCAGATACCCCTGTTTTTGGTAGTTGATTACTGTTTCAAAAATTGTTAGTCTTTTTACAAAACTAATTTTGATGAAAGCTGCTATCCATAAATTATTCTCCAAAATAGTTGGAATAACACTAGTGGCACTGAATCTAAAGTAAAAGATATGACAACTCAGCAAGAAAAAAGAACAAAGATATGGCAAGACAAGTTGGGGATTGGCAACCAGAAATCCATAGTATCTATATCTAGAAAAGTGCGAGCAAGACCATAATCGAGTAATGGCCTATTGCTGATCAGCATGATCCCATGAAAACAGTATTTTCTATGTTTAAATGTTCAAGGGATCATCCTTTATAACCTATGAGAATTTGAAAACAAAAAAACTTGTAATATTTCTCTCTTATTTTACAGAGAAAAAAATAGAGGTAATTAGTTTTCTAGTTTTAGTGGGTATTATGCCTGTAGTATACTAATTTTAGCCCCACATGACATGATCAATAATCTCGAGAGTTGTGTAGAGGTGTTAAGGTTCAATTACTTTTAAATTACCAAATGTAGTTTTCTCAACCTGACAGTTTAACTTAAACATCTCGTTACACTTACACATCCAATTAATATGCTTGATGCTATCTCGATGAACAGCCGCCTTATTATTGTATTTTGTGTTTTTTCTTTTAAAAAGTATGCATGATCCTAATAGCATTAGCACCCTCCTCCCAAAATATAGGAAATATCTACCTTTAAGGATCTTCTGGGACGTGGTTGTTCAATTGCTCATCCAACATCAAAGCCCATGGAAAGTTTTTCTATGAGAAATAGAAAGGTATGTTATATTTGTAATTTCATGTGAAGTATTTCTTACCTAAATACATGTACCATTTTAGTTGTTGAAAATGGAAATGGGTAATAAAGAAGATTCAAAATCCTTACTTCGAGCAATCAATTCTGAAGCTGATTGCCATTATTTATTTAACAATATGTATCATTTGTTTCTCTTAGAGCATGTCTGAAACCAAACAAATTGATTTAACATTAAACAAATTTATGCTGTGTATGCTCAAGATTTTACATTATATGACTCCCCAACTTGTGCAGGAAACAGTTTGCCTGATGTGTCTGCATTAATAGTCTTCCACTTTAGATAAATTTCACCAACATCATTAGTTTTGAGCCACAAAGTGATACGGTTTTTAATTTTCTTTTATTCTTGTTGAAGGCTTTAATTTCTTTATAATGAGTCAAAAGCAACTTTGACCTTGTGTCCAATATAACTAAAGTATGTTTAGCACCAAACCTATGAAGTTGAATGGTTGGATGGAACATAAGGATCTTTATTTCCCTTTTTCTCCCTTTTGTATCACACTTAGACACAAATAGAGAAGATTGTTGTAGGTTCAGGTTACATTTTACATGCTATCAGCATTTTCTTTTTTTGTAGCAGTATTGCAGAGCGTGCTTGAGAAAGGATAACTGCAAACACTGGCATCTTTTTCAAGAGCAGGGAAAAGAACTTTCAGTAAGCTTTTCTTCTACATCTATTCTCTTCGATGATGATGATGATGATCAATTCCTTTGATGCCTCAAACTAAATTTCACATACAAAATATAGAGTAGTAGTTTGTGATTGGAAACTCAAAATTCTTGGTTTCCTTCTTGTGGATTCAACATAAAATTGGCATCCTTACCTTGCATAAATCATTTTTTCCTTTGTAACATACAATTTATCCTAAATGCTGAATTTTGTTGTTAAAATTTTGAATAAATTTGATTTTATAGCAACAATGAATTATTTCCTATTTGTCCTTGTCAGTTTATGTTTAAGTTGAAGCATTTTTATCTATGCTGAACCCCATTAAATGATGGTTATAATGTAAAAAAAAGAGGAAGAAAATCCCACCAAGAACTTGTAAAAATCATGAATTTGTTAAATTATTATTTCTCTATCTATATAAATCTAGGAATATCCTCGAGGTCATCGAAACCCTGGAGATTTTCAGTGAATTAGTTCTTATATGTAACTGTCTAGAAAGACACATACTAATTAACTTCTTATTGGTTATCAAAATAAGAAACTACTTATTATTATTTATGAATTTCTCACTGAACAATAAAAAAGAGAATAATAACCTTTTCTAAGTAGTCATCTATTGGTTTTAGCCTTTCCAAATTTGAAAATCTTATCGTAGACCACTTAATCTATTGATTCACACTCCTCTTCCCCTTAATTCCCTTGAGTGGTACCTGTCTCTCGTATACAAAATGGTGGTAATTATTTAAGGTATGGAGGATTCAATTCCTTGATCTACGTAATTTAAAGACATTTGAATATTCCACATCTTAAATAGTTTTACTCTAGTTTGGATAGATTACATGTCTATCTGTCTCTAAGGAAAGGAATGTTGTAAAATTGGGTTGAGCATATTACTAAAGAACATAACATATGAACAAAAAAAAAGAAAAGATGATAACAAAAAAATAGATATAGATCAAGAGAAAAACTTGTGGACAAAGGTCTATGTTAAGTATCCCTAAGGTGTTAAATGTTGTAAAATTGGGTTGAGCATATTACTAAAGAACATAACATATGAACAAAAAAAAAGAAAAGATGATAACAAAAAAATAGATATAGATCAAGAGAAAAACTTGTGGACAGAGGTGTATGTTAAGTATCCCTAAGGTGTTATAGGCTATTTTAAGAGGTCATGTGAGGCATAAGTCCAAGCATAGGCAGCAGGTCTAGTGGTAAAATGCCCCTTGGCAAAGTATTGCTCCCCTTTCCTCAAGTTCGTTTATGTGGCTTTTTTTTTTTTTTTTTTTCTCTTCCCCCACTTTCCTAACAGTTAAGTAGGTCAAAACTAAGTTTGACCTTCTCAAGTCATCCCTAGGGTTAATCTTATATTAGAGCCCATAGTCCATTGTATTTGTATATATAGGTGTATAATCTATGAGTTTAATTAGGTTGTAAATACATATTAAAAGCTAGGGTTTTCTTCCTAAGCTTCACATGATATCAAAGCCAAAATACAAACCCTAGCAACCACCATACAAACCCTAGCCGCCACCGCTGCCCACATCACCGACAACCACCGTCAATCGCGTTGCCACTGACCGCTGCAACCTACCGTGCCACCATTGTCGTCGCTCACGCACACCGACACCACCATGCTCGCACTACTAGTCTGCAGCGGGTCTTTCGAGCCTGGTTTGGTCGTTTCAGTGTTGTCATTTAAGACTTTGGTATGACTCGTAGTGAGTCTGATCATTCGTTTTTTTATAAACACACATCACAGGGGAGGTGTATATACTTGGTTGTCTATGTGGATGATATTGTTATTATAGGTGATGATCAGGATGGTATTGTTCAGTTGAAGAAACATCTTTTCCATCATTTTCAGACTAAGTATTTGCGGTTACTTAAATACTTTCTTGGCATAGAAGTTGCTCAATCCAGTTCTGGTATGGTTATCTCTCAACGAAAGTATGTGTTAGACATTCTGGAAGAAACTGGGATGCTTGATTCTCCTATGGACCCTAATGTAAAGCTCTTACCAGGACAAGGGGAGCCTCTTGTTGATCCTGAAAGATACCGCAGACTAGTCGAAAAACTTAATTATCTCACTATCACTCAGTCAGTGTTGTCAATCAGTTTTTGCAGTCTCCTTGCGATAGCCATTGGGATGCGGTAGTCTGGATTCTCAGGTATATTAAGGGAGCTCCAGGTAGAGGACTATTGTATGAGGACAGAGGTCATACTCAAGTAGTTGGATATTCTGATGCTGATTGGGCAGGTTCTCCCTCTGATAGACGGTTTACTTCAGGATATTGTGTTTTAGTTGGAGGAAACCTTGTATCTTGGAAAAGTAAGAAGCAGGAGGTTGTTGCTAGGTCGAGTGCAGAAGCAGAATATCGTGCTATGGCCTTGGCAATGTGTGAATTTATCTGGTTAAAACAATTGCTTCAGGAGCTCAAGTTTGGGGAGATATCATAGATGAGATTAATTTGTGATAATCAAGCTGCATTAGATATTGCTTCCAATCCAGTCTTTCATGAGAGGACCAAACATATCGAGATAGATTGTCACTTCATCCGAGAGAAGATTTTATCTGGATGTATTACCACAAATTTTATCAATTTCAATGACCAGTTGGCAGATGTTTTCACTAAATCTCTCAGGAGTCCTCTAATTGAGCATATTTGTAACAAACTTAGTACATATGATATTTATGCTTCAGTTTGAGGGGGAGTGTTGAGTTATATGATTATAATCTAGGGTTAATCTTATATTAGGGCTCATGGCCCATAGCCCATTGTATTTGTATATATAGGTGTATAATCTATGAGTTTAATTAGGTTGTAAATACATATTAAAAGCTAGGGTTTTGTTCCTAAGCTTTACATGTTTCACAAGTTGTTAAAAAAGAAGGAAAGATTATGGAAGATATTATTCAGAAAAGCAAGGTAGGATGATCGAAGTGCACAAGAATGTCCCAACATTTTATACAATCATAAAATTCCTTTAAAGCTAAAAATGGAGTTTGATCAAAAGATTTTATGACCATCTTTTTTGTACGGCTCGAAATCCTGGAATTTAAGTATCAAGATGTGCAAAATAGAAGCATAGTGAGACCATACAAAAAAATGACAAAATAAGAATCAACACATATGTAATAAGGTGTTGCAATGGTGCCTATTCAAAATAAGATAAAGGGAGTCACAATTAAGAGAGTTTAAACATGTGAAAAGAAGACTAATATAGATGTCTTGCAAGGCAAATGGATGAAATGATGGAAATTAGTAGTGAAAAAGGAATGTGACAAAATAAAACTTTGTTGCAAAGTCATGGACACAACATATTGGATACAATACCCTTAAAAGAGAATATAGCAATGGATAGAGATTTTTAGAGGTTTGGAATTTATGTAATTGACTTTACCTGGTCCAATTAAGGCTTGCAATTGTTGGATTTGGTTTCCTTCTCTACTCTTTTGGAGAAAAAAATTTAGTCTTTATAATTAAAGTGCACTCAAATGAAATATATAAATAGAAAAATATATACTAATTCAAAGATATTAATATAACTCTTTGTCATGACTCCAAAAATATATCAGGAATTGTATATTAGATATATTAATTAGTTGTGTTTTGCTATTTTTCCTATTTGTACTTCTCAATTGATCTAATAAATAAAAACCTAAAAAAATATAAGTAGGCTAAAATCTAGAGGATTGGACCATTATTGAATGATGATCAGTTTATTCCCTCTCAGATTCTTTATCAAGGAAAAGTTATTGGTAGTTCATGGGTTACACCATGGACTATATAATATAGTTAAAATATCCTTCATCTAAGGTGATAAAATGAGACGGTGAGGCGACATAAAGTGATAAGATGCATAATTAAAATATTCCTCACCCAAGACGGTGAGGCGATAAGCATGGTGAGATATAAGGAATATTTTTGTTATTTATAATGTATTATATAGCCTATAGTGTAATAAGCAGAGTACCACTAGCATGGTCCCTCTATCAATTCGTCTCCCTTTCTCTCGGTTCTCCCTCATCTCTCTCTGTTCTCTGATTTCTCCCTCTTATTCTGTTCTCTCTCCGTCGGTTCCTTCTAAATTACTCTTAAAACCCTAGGTTAAAACCTAGGTGCATGACATTTGGCATCAGAGTCGATCCAGGTTCTTGGCTGTGATTCCGACAACTCTAACAGCTAACCCAGGCGATTTTGGAAGGCAGAATCAGAGTCGGCTGACTCACGGCAGAGATTCTGGTAATTTTAGCAGCTAATTCAGGATTGCTGAAGTTAGATCTAAGCAATTCCTGGAAGCCATTTCAAAAAAGGGGATTAGGTTTACTGAAAATTAGATCCAAGTTCGATTAGAATTTGAAGGTAGATCAGACCGATTGATTCAGGAAGCCGGTTCATTCTTGCTGTAATTGAGAGCGGTAATCGATTTTCTGTTTCGTAGAGGCTGTTAATCGATCCTCTGTTTTCGAGGCTGCTGCATTGTGCTGATATAGGCGATCACGGGAGATTGCTGATCACAATCGGTCCCTTAGATCAGAAACGATTTTTTTGAAGTAAGTAAATTGAGAAATGGCGGAAGGTACAAGGATGAAGCAGTTGGAGGCAAGGCTGGATGTTTTGGAGCTAAGTTTGAAGCAGACTCGAGAGGAGGTGAGTCTTTGCAGAGAGGAGAATGCAGCGACCAAAGAAACTATGCAAAACCTGGAAAGAATTGTACAGGAAATTGACAGAAAATTCAACCAGAGGATGGATGGACTGGTGAGGATGTTTTCTACAGTGCTTCAGAACAGATTACCGGAGGATTTTCCTCCAAGGTCAGAGGCAGCTCCGGTTCTAGCCGAAGCTGGAATTCTTCCTCGTGCTCCTGTCCTACAGGAAGCTGAGGAACGTATTGAAATGGAGCCGAACATTCAAGGTAGAGGTTGTATTCCAAATCACCACCACACTCCTATGCCGAGGTTAGAGATTCCAGTCTTTGAAGGAGATAAACCTCAGTGGTGGATCAGGCGGTGCGAGAGATTTTTTCATTACTATCAAGTGGCTGGAAATCAGAAGGTGAATTTGGCAGCAGCATATCTCAATGATATGGCTGATGCCTGGTTCCAAGGATGGAGTAGGCTGAGGACTGATTTTAATTGGCAAGAATTTGTGGATGATTTTTGCGACAGATTTGATGAGAGGTTGATGACAGATGTGATCAAAGAATTCAAGAAGCTGAAACAAGAAGGCTCTGTCATGGACTATCTGGTCAAATTTGAAGAATTAATGTCGTTGATGATCATTTATCATCCGACTTTGAATGAGGCCTACTTCGTTTCTAGCTTCATCAGTGGCCTCGCTGATGAGCTGTGGCCAACAGTTAAAATGATGCAGCCTGCTACGGTTAAGCAAGCTGTTGAGAAAGCTAGACTGCAAGAATTAGCGCTGGAAGTGATTTTTAGAAAGCAAGAGCAGCTCCCTACTGAAATTCCTCCTACGGTCAGTCCGCAGTTCGCAGTTCTTGCACTAAAACCTCAGGACTGCATCAAGGAAGTATGAATCGTAGGGTTTCCACTAACCCTAACTCAGCCAAATATCTCTTTCGGTTTCAATAGAACAAAAGAGACAGGATTGTGCTACCATTGTGGATAAAAATTTACTCTAGGACATCAGTGCAGGAAGCTGTTATTAAATATGGAAGGACTAGAAGAAGAAGAGCAAGCAGGGATTGGCTGAACTCTACTGTTTGGTTTTTTATCACCATTAGCCTCGTGTCTTCGTGGAAGGAAAATAGTTTCTGTTATTTTACAGTTGTTGTAAATTTCATGCTTGTGTGCTAGGGTTGTAATATTGTTAGGTTGTTTTAATTCTGTTGTGTAGTTAGCTTGTGGTTAGTTAAGTTTGTTTTAATTCAATCTTCTTCTGTTTCTTTCCTATCACCTTGAAGCTCTCGCTTCAGTCTTGTGGTACCATTTGGATTATATATGTGGAACAATGGATATTGAAAACTTGTATTTCAAAATTGAAATTAATCGTGTTGAAGTTTCAGAAATTAAATAAACAGTCATTACCACATATCAGATCAACAATAACAATTGTGTTACAAATTCTTTTTTATGTACGTTTATATTTATTTCATCTATAATTCTTGTTCTGTCATTTTGAACATTAAAATAGATTTAATCCTCCTTTGCAATTGCATTTGTTTTCTAACTAACTTGTAAATGTTATTTTTTTTATCTTATAATTACTTGTTTGACAATGATAATGAGTTTTACAAATTTTGTTATAATATAGTTTTCCATTGACAATTGAGTTGGAAATCTTGGTTGTATATGGTTGAGTGAATTATTGTTGTTTGAAACTAAAAGCTTTGATTAAGGTTAAATTAAAAGATATCTTTCAAGGTAAAAATTAAAAAAACAAAAAGTTCGATATCCTATTTCTATTTCAACTTTTCAAGTACTTCGATATCCCATTTCTACATCAACTTTACAAGTACTATCCAATAGAGCTCAAATTTACCTCCAACTCAATCATATAAAATTCACACGAATATTTCATGCTTTTAGTTTATTGCCCCAATATAAGACAATATCAGGCTCCACCACTATTTAAGATCACTTTGCAAATTTAGTTTACTTAATTCATATGGCATGCTATTATTCTCACATGGTAAAAGACTAATTTTACATATACAATGCATAATGTTTTTGGAATTTGAATAAGTTTGATTGTGTAAACCTTGGATATCCAATAATAATAATAAAATTGAAAAAAGAACTTACCTAGATCTCAAGATGTCATGTTATGTGCAAATATTTCTGTGTTCAATTGAAAACTTGTAAACATTCATAATATGGAAATATCATTATCTTTTGATGCTTGTGCATTCATGGAACTACAACTGAAATGAATAATGCTTCAAGTAAACTTATGGTGTCGCAAGTTCATTCTTTAAAACACTAACCTGACTTGTATGAATTAAAGTTTCATGTTTTCCTTTTAAATACAACACTTCTTTTTTTAATCAAGGCTTCAACACGTCTTTTACAACATTGTGCCTCTTTATCACCATCATCAGTGTGCTTCTTGTTCAAGCCAAGTTAAATTGCCTGTAGTCGCACAAAATTATTAAACTTATATTCATTCTGAGATCATACATCGAATGATGTTCTTGACATCATATTTTTGTGATACAACTGTCACAAACTGTCTTAAGGTTTATTGGTTTAACACCCTTTGTCAATGCAGAATCTCAAGGAACTGCTGTCCAAAACAAAGAGGGAGTTTGAAGGCTTACAATCTCAGTTACGAAGTGATATGAAGCAAATAGGTAATTTAGCTAGAAAAGGAATTTACATAACTTACACATCAAACCCAATGAATTATCTCTTTAGGTGTCCACTTAAGCAAGGATATGAAGAGCATGTTGTAGAATACTGCCTGGATCCTAGATTTCTTCTCCCAACAAAAAAAAAAAGAATGCCACGGAATATCAGTCTTGATCCTTTCTTCGTTGGAGATTCTCTATTTAGTTTAAACATGATGATCTAAAAACATAGGCAAGTGTATTGCAATTTTTAACTGTTACAAATAAAACTTATCAAACATAGGTTAAAAGGGATACTTGTCCCCACATCTCTACACGGGAAAATGTTATGCTGGGTAATTCATTTTGATGAAAATGAGCTAGCAGTCAGCACATTCCTGTCTAGATTGTGAAATACATGGCAAAGTTGCAACCTCAAATTATTCATTTTCGTATGTTGGGATCTAGATAGTTATGTTCATTATAACATTAGTTTGCAATATTAATTGTCCTAAAATATATCAAATTATGCTTAAAATTCAGGAAATCAAGTACATGAGCTGTCTACTGCTGCTCTTGGCTACTATAAGGTTGTGAAAGAGAACATGAGCCTATACAACATGGTTCAGGATTTGAAAGGTTGGTTAATTTCTGAATGTGAGGCTTACTTCATCAACTAGTATAATCATTTTGTTCATTTTCAGTTTGGAAAGGTTAATTGGCCTAAAAGTAGTGCATCTGTTCTATCATGATTGAAAATTTCTTCAGGGAATATTCGGGTTTACTGCAGAATTAGACCTTCATTCAATGATGAAGGAAAAGAGGTGGTAGATTTTATAGGTGATGATGGTTCATTAATTGTTCAAGACCCATTTAAATCCCAAAAAGAAGGGAGGAAGATTTTTCAATTCAATCGCATTTTTGGACCAACTACTACTCAGGGTAACATGCAGTTCTAATATTTTAATTTTTTTTAATTTATCAACTGCCTCATCATGACCTTTTCTATTTTTTTTTTTTTTCTCATTTTTGTAGAGGAGGTATTCAAGGACACTCAACCATTTATTAGGTCTGTAATGGATGGTTATAATGTCTGTATTTTTGCCTACGGTCAAACTGGATCTGGCAAAACATATACTATGGTAAGACTTGATCTGGTTCTTGTTTTTAGTAGGGGTTTAGTTTTCCTTTTCCTAATTTGACTTTCAATATCTTCTTGGTGTCTCTAATTAAAATGCAAACCGTCATTCAACAACATTAGGAAGTTTGAACTTTGAATTCAAGTGTTTCTAATGATGTACCTTTTATTTGTTCATGGCAGTTTGGTCCTTCTGGTGAATCAACCAAGGCCTTGGGAATCAATTATCTAGCTCTTAATGATCTCTTTCAGCTATCTAACAGGAGGAAGGACGTTGTAAAATATGACATTCGTGTTCAGATGGTTGAGATATATAATGAGCAAGTGCGGGATCTTCTTGCACAAGATTCTTCAACCACAAAATATCCTTTTATATTGGCAGTTGCCCTGAATATTCTAGGTTATATCTCCATTTTCCATAATTTGGCATTCTTGACAATCAACAAATTAGAAATTCGTAGCTGTACTAGCGAGAATGGTCTGAGTCTACCTGATGCGACAATGCATTCTGTAAAATCCACCATTGATGTGCTTAACCTGATGAAACTAGGTGAAGTGAATCGTGCTGTCAATTCCACTGCCATCAACAACAAAAGTAGCCGTTCCCACAGGTCAGTTTTTAAGAATCAAGTTTTACAGTCTGTTTATTCTTTGCTTTAATTGTAGTTCGGTTCATTTGGGAACTTTGGCTGTTACAATCAGAAAAAAAGTTGGCAGTTTTTAATCATAACAATTAAGTAAATGGCTAACTTTATATATTCATGGGGACAATCTACATTATTTGCAGTGTCTTAACAGTACATGTGCATGGGAAGGATATATCTGGCAGTACCATTCGCAGTTGCCTCCATTTGGTGGACCTTGCTGGAAGTGAACGTGTTGGCAAATCAGAAGTTGCAGGGGATGGTCTCAAGGAGGCACAGTACATAAATAAATCCCTTTCTTGTTTGGGAGATGTGATCACAGCCTTGGCTCAGAAGAGCTCTCATGTTCCTTACAGAAACAGCAAGCTTACTCTACTGTTGCAGAACTCATTAGGTTGTGAATTGTGATATGTAAATTGATGTATCCTTTTCTCCTTATATTCACCATACCTTAACAGTTTACTAGTCAAATATGTGCTCACAAATTTTAATTCTGTACAGGAGGACATGCAAAAACATTGATGTTTGCTCATGTGAGTCCTGAAGCAGGTTCTTTTGGGGAAACAATCAGTACTCTGAAGTTTGCTCAGAGGGTCTCATCTGTTGATCTTGGTGCAGCTTCTATGAACAAAGAGAGCCACGAGGTCATAGAACTCAAGGAACAGGTAGATATGTCTGCTATATGCTATTGGTGGCATATGCCATGTGTTTCAATGTCTTTAAATTTTTTATTCTCAGAATCATGGAATAATCTCTGGACAGGCCTTAAAAACATATTATATAGATTAAGAAATTTAAAGCTCATCTTTTTCAGATTTGATTCTGAAATTTCACTTGACATCAGGTGAACTTAAAGCAGCTTATCTTGGGTTTAATATAATATAGATTAAGAACTTAAGATCGACATGATCTGGAGAACCACTGTCGTATTATTGAACAATTAGTCGATTACCAGGAAAATTAATGCACCCAAGCGTATGTGGCTGATAATATTACACGTAACAAGTATGTTCCAAACGTTTGCATATATGCCCAATGAAGGAATGCCTAACCATAGAGGGAAGGATGATAAAATGTAAATTGTGGTTTCTTGCTAATGTTTCTATGCGGGGTCTTAGTCTCAACTGATTTTAGCATGATAATTTACTATTTATCACTCAACTATGTGTTGAACTAATTCAACTAATTTTGTGTTTGTACAATTTGTTTAATTACAAGGAAATATCATTGTTGGATTTCAGAATGATAAATGGGAGTTGAACAGCTAATTGTGCATTGGTCTCTTCTGAATCATGATTCAATTTCCCAATATAAAATGTTAGAAGTATTGACTGGATTTTGTTGTTGTACTATGCAGATTGAGAGCCTCAAGAAGGCATTGGCAAGCAAGGAAGGAAGGAGGAATGATCAAGTTGTTAAGCCGAAGGAGTCAAGATCACCACTTGACAATCCACAAGCAATGACTGAGCGTACTCCTCCACGCTCCCAATGGTTGAGTATTGAACATTGCAGTGCAATGAAAATGGAAAAATCAATGAACTCTGTAGACAGAAAGAGAATCAAAACCCCTTCTGTAAAAACTCGCTCACGGAGATTAAGTTTAGAAGGTCCAGGACTAGTTCGCAAGGAGGATTCTGCACGGATTAAGCTCTCTGAGGCTGTGGCCAAGCCTTTGCTGTTCGAAGCGCTGTCCTCAATGAAAAATGGCCAGCTTCAAGATGTTGGAGCAGCCGCAAAGTCACACGGGCACCATAATGGTGTATCCTTGATGGACGCACATTATCAAAGCCGCAGCCCAACTAGCGTTGGTTACAAGAGTAGCCTAGTGGCAAAGACTGATGGTAGAACAAAAATTCCAACTCTTCAACTCCCAAAGACACCTGAGGCTCCAAAAGTTGCTAGAAACAAAGTTCAAATGATGATGAAAGGAGGTGAGTCCAACCGTTCAAACGAGGCTCAAATGCCCGAATTGTCTAGCAGCAGTACAAATGGAAAAGGATCTCAGATAAGGAAATCACTTCGTACAATTGGGAAGCTCATTAACGGCTCTGAGAAAAGGTATCTTTTTTTTTTTCGTTTTGTTTTTTGGATGAAATGAGAGAAAAAGGTAGTTAAACGCCATGAATTTATCAGTTTGGTTTGGCTTTTTATTTAGTGCATATTAGCTTTGTCAATGTCAAGCTGAGACTCCTCAAAGATACGTATTAAGTTCAATTACCCTCCCACCATTGTCTCATTGTCTTTTGGCTTTTTATTTACTGCATATTAGTACGTATTAAGTTCAATTACCCTTCCATGATTGTCTCATTGTCTTTACAGGCAAATATTCAAGCCAGCTGTAATATAGGCAAATTTTGCCATATGAATTATGTTGGAACTTCCTAAAGATCTGCTACTCTAAGAAGATTTCATTGCTAAATTACAGGAACCAACAAAAACTAGTTGAAGCATCTCCAATCAATGGCACGCGCAACATTTGTGATGCAAGGTCACCTGTTTCGGCTAATGCAAGGGCACAGAGACGACAATCACTAACAGGTGGGGTTCAAACATCAGACAGGTCCAGGAGATCTTCACTTGGAGGGAAATCAACCGACTCCTGTAAGTTTTAATTCACAGAAGCCTCCTTTGCCATACCTTTGCTTTGCACACTGTTTCGACATTGTTGCTTGTTCACTTGCAGGCTCAATTGAAACTAGGAGTTCCAAGACACCACCTCCACTCCGCCCATCTGCCAAGACATTGGCGCGATGACAATAGATTTTGATTATTTGTATTGAGCTGACGGGAGAATAATGGTGCTTCCACTCGAAGCCCATATCATGACAATGACATTTGATTTAGGGAAGAGCCATAGTTCCTGTCAATGTAGCTCTATACCCAGGGAGTAGGAAGACTTGAGGAGAACTATTTTGTTGCTTTTAGGCACAAAGGTTAATAATTGTTCATCATCTTGATTCCACAACAGCTCATTTTTCTGTGTACTGGTTGATAAATGAAGTTAATCTCATTGCATTCTTTGATTTTAGAGGATTGGTTAGTGAGAAGAAGCATCAGTAATTAGAGTTAGACAACCAAAAAGGGCCACGGTCCAAGTTTAATGTCTTTCTCTGGGTTGTGCTGCATTTGGCTGCCGATTGAAATACCCACTTGCTGACATTCTTGTCAATTCAGAAAGTTTGAGAATATCTGCAGTATTAGGTTCATGAAGTCATGATCAAGTTTATGAAAAAGGCTTTTTCTTTGGTTTTTTTTATCATTATCAATAAGAATAGTTACTAAATTAAAATTGAACTAGATCCAGTAAATTGATAAAATTAAATAAAATAAGGACAAATCTATACCCCACGGACGCTACTATTAGATGTAAAGCCCCAACTGAACAAACTTGACCAGGGACGGGCCCTCATTGACAAATTTGGCTTTCCATGTTTTTGGATGTATTGCCATTTGCCAGTACCCTCCAAAATGTAACTTTCAGAACCTAAAATGAGTTCCATGATTAGACAAATAACCTCATCCCAACCCAAAATTGTTCAACCCATTGATCATTTCCTAGATATCAAACTCAGAAAACCAGACAATATGCCCATAAAATCTCATCATAGGCTTTAATCCCACCAGACAAAGTCGGGTACATAAATTCTAACTCTCTAATTCGTATTGCCATTTAACATGAACTCTACACATTTCCCGGGGCAAACAAAACAAATGTAAAAAAACAAAAAACAAACATCATGGGTACTGAAGATTTCTCTTTTATTTCATGGAAGCTGCCGAAGAACTTGGAATGGGAATTATCTACAATACATACAGTGGTGGCCAAAGGGTGAAAGAAAAGTAGAAGAATGTGGAATCTACAGTAGATAGATGTATAGAGAGGAAGCTGGGAATCTACAGAACACGAAAAAGGATCATAAATTTGAATGTTGATGATGTTACTGGGATTGAAGAAGCTGCAAGTGCTGGTTCTTCTTCTTGGCAACTGAGTACTCGTGGGCTCGAACTAGCCGCTTTCGAAACCTTGCAAGATTCAGCCTCACGTTTTGGTGATCAAGATAGATCTTCTTGGTGAATTCCCAGCCTTTACGGCACACACTGCTGGGGTCAGTAAGAACAGGGTCACTCTTATCATACTCCTCATACAGTGAGCTCTCTCTAGCAAGGATTTTGTACCCAGTGTACCTCAGACCAAGCTTGGCTGCAGGTTCGCCGTAATAAGCCTCTGCAGCCCATTCTGTTCCAAGGGGTATCACTTGGATAAAGACAGAGCCCGGTTTCAGAAAAAGAAAATGAGTCATGGCTGCACCATGGACACCAACCATAACATCACTGGAGTTAAGTGCCCTGTAGATCTTAGCCAATTCAGACGTTTTATCAGGCATCAGCACTTGCACTTGGTACCCAATTTCTTCAGCCATCTTCACCAGCAAGTCTTGATTTGTTATTGCTCTATTACTGGACCCATTTCGGGACAAGATGGCCAATTTTGGTTTCTCCAATCCCTGCAGCTCTTCTCTTGTTTCAACCTGGTTCTGATCAGATGATGGAGGTAAAGAGAACAACTTTTCTTTCAACTTCAGCTGGGCTTCTCTTTCCTCATCCTGAATCAAGCCCCTAATTCTAGGCCAGTAAGCTCGGTCAAGGAGGTCGCGAAAATCGCGAATGGTCTTACCCCCTTCCATCAATGAAGGATCAACAGTGAGCTCATCATGAATTCTCAGACCAACGATGGCTTCTGGGAAGCAATGAGTTCTATTGTCTCCACTGAAATCTATTGGAGCATAATCCGACAGGAGGGAAAGGATGTCACCATACTTTGTTAACCACCAACTATGATACTCAAGAATAACAAACACAACCTTCTTGTTCAAATGTTGAGAAGTAATGTAGAGAGGCAAAAGCCCATCGTTGAATTCGTGATAAACATTACCAGTATAGCCCCCAGTCGAAAAGAACACTGCAGGGACATCATGCTGGACATCACACCCGCGTAGGGTAGCCGAGCTTTCCCTCTTTGAGATTAGGTCTAATTCACCAATGGTATCCATAACACTTGCCTCCCATTTCCTGGTATAAGGCTTAAGCTTTTCGTGTTGAAGTTCCTCCTCTTCATCGACCTCGCCATCTTCATCTAATCCCGGGACATAATCAATCAAGCCCTTGATGTTTCGGGAAGTATAGAGGTATACAGATGAGGAAGGAGAGTGTGTTCTCACATCCCCTTTCATGATACATAGGTCTGACCGGATGCTGCTCCGGTCACAACATATTGTTCCTGCATGGAAAAGAAAATACTTTTTGAGTTTGAGCTTTAGACTGGGACTCCACTAGAAGATTGTTTCAATTTGATTGTTCATTTCAGTATGTGTCCCACTAGAAGATTGTTTCAATTTGATTGTTCATTTCAGTATGTAAAACACTAAATTGTGTTTGGAAACAGAAGGAAGATGAAATTGTTTATGATTCTAACAACATTTGTTTTCCATTCCTTTGCTTGTTCTTCCAAAAACCTAGCTCTAAAATCCAAACACAGCCTAACATAGGAGGAGAGAAAAATAACTTGAACCCATATATACATCCATTCATCATGTTTGTGAAAAATGGCAATTTTCATACACATGATATGCCACATCCCCACATGCTACAACATAATCAATCCAAAGAACAGAAAAGAAGGTAAAAATCAAAATCATGGATGGAACTGTGAAGCAACTAAAATCTTTTGTTTGGAGATTTAAATCAATGCAAAGAGACCACAAACAATCCTAAGAAATCAGAACTCAAAATCCTAATGGTAAGAAAAGAAAATTAAAAAAATCAAAATCCTAGAGAAAAAAAATGAAAACCAAAGTTTACATCCTACAGAACTAATTATCTAGAAAATCAAAACCAAAGAACTAAAAAGAACAAACTTGGAATTTTCTTTCCATCTCAGTTACTAAAGAGCAAACCCTGTCAAAAAGAAGAGGAGGAGGAAGAAGAAGAAGGAGAAGAACAAACCATTGGGGATTGAAGAACAGAGGGAAGCGTTGACATCCATCTGAGCAACAAGGCTTCCATCTTCATGCCCAAAAGAATCTGCAGAACCCAGAAGAGGAAACTGATCAGGAAAGAGGAAAATAATGAGAAATGGAAATATTATATATATATATATATAGAGAGAGAGAGAGAGAGAGAGAGAGAGAGATGAAAGGAGGTTCTTACACAAGACAGCGAACTCAGGGGGAAAGGAGAGAAAATGAGGAGCGAATAACAAGGTGCAGCAGAGAAGAGAAAAGAAGAGGAAGGGGAGAAGCTTGGGCCTAGTCGCTCTCTTGCTATTAACATTATTGATTCCACAGCTCCCACAGACTATTGAATCAAGAAGACCACTTTGAGATTCCATTTCCTCATATTCTTCTTCCCCAACCAGCACGAGCTCCACACCCTTTCTCAGAGGATGATGATACCTCTGGTAGTGCACCATCTCTTTCTCAGATAAGAACAGAAGAACAGAGAGAGATTTTAGATGAAGCGTGAACAAAGCAGAGGGGCAAGGAGGGCTATATGAACATAGGAGAGGGAATGAAGCAACTGGGTATTTTCCTGAGAGAGAGAGAGAGAGAGAGTTTTAGGGGGAGAAGGAATCAAAGAGGAGCTGTCAATGGAGGAGGCTATAGTATAGACGGCGTGAATTAAGCAAAGGTGATACATTCACCCAATCAAAATCGTTGCGTCCAAGTAATAAAAATATATATATACAAACACCACCACTTTAATAGTATTTATTTATTTATATATTCAGTTTGTATCCTCCATTACATATATTCTGATAAATTAATCATATTTTTTCACGAAAAGTGTTCATAATCCTAGAAGATTACTTTTATACTATTACTATTAATTAATATAAATAGTAACAATTTGACCACCGCGTCGCGGCAGCGGCGGAATTTCAAACCAGTTGGCTGCTGCCTTGTGTTTGGCTGGCCATACGCCTTTCCTGCACATGTTCCCATTTCCCACTCCTAACATGAGCGAGAGAGAGAGATAGTAAACAGATTTCGATGTCTCCCAAACATGTCTTAAGCCATTTATAAGATTCATTTAATTAAAATTTATTATAAATATTTTTTACCGTGAATAATTTTGTGTAGAGTATATTTTAATTAAGGGTAACGCTAAGTCTTAGTTAGGGGTATGCAAATAGTCGAAATTCACTAATTCATAAAATTAAATTGAATAGTAAAATCAAACTAAAAAAATCAAATTAACCAATAATAAAAAAAAATCGAACCTAAATCATATAAATCAAACGAAATCGATTAAACCGAATAAACGCCAAAAAATTAAAATAAGCCAAAGTAACCGATAAAAATCATACAAAATCAAAGAAAATAACGTCTTTATGATATACTTATTATCAACCAATAAGGTATTTTTGTAACTGAAAATAAGATGTAGTTGTTATGTTAATTATGAATAGTGGTGTGTCATTGACAAAATCTCATTAAAATATCAAAAAGTTCAAAATAACAATCCAAGCTAAAAATGTAAATTTTTCCTTAGTCGGGAGATTCCAAATAAAGCAAAAACAAGATATCTATAAATATATAAGCTCTCATTCTAAAAGAGTTAAGTATTTAGTATCTATTTTAACTATTTGAATATTTATGTGAAAATTGTTTTGTATTTTTTGATTATTCTCTTTCTTACATATTCTAAACGACTTAACGATGATGTTTTTAATTAATAAATTTATTATTATGTTCAAGCAAAACAATACTGAATATTGAATGTACTAATAAAATATAAAAAAACAAAGTAAATTTGGGAACATAATGGATTTTTTCAAATTTTAATCTTTTAATTAAATAATATTTTGTAAATAATTGTGACGCCACGTGAGCACCAAATAATCTGGAGAGTGAGAGAGAGAGACACGCGCCGTTGCAAGGACATGTTTGGATTCGGGGTTGGCATGCAGCCTTTTTGTACTTATTTAAGAAGCATCCATTTAAATCCCTTTCATATTGAACCAAACGTTTACTATTGTTCCAGGCGGGCAATTTGAGAGAAGGGCGGTGGGGCCCATACACCACTCCCTTATTAGTTCCCCTCAAGCAACAAATCAGCTCTGTATTATAGATATATATTATTATATATTTACTATAGATATCTTCAAAAGTTATGTAATTATCCTATATTTAATATATATTATTTAAATATCTGATAATATGTTATTAAAATTAAATAAATTATTATCATTTGAACACAATAATTTATTTATTTATCGATATCATCGTCATCAAATTATTTAAACTTTATAAGAAAGAAAACAATCAAAGAACGCAAAACGAGATCTGCACAAAGACTCTAATATTTAACTTATATATTAAATTTTATTAAAAATTTAAATATAATATTAAAATCAGTATCAAAATAATACTTAATTCGAAACGATGGTTAATTTATTATAGAAAGGCACGTGACTTTACAATAAATATTTTCGATATTTTGAAATTCACTATAATTAATATTTTTATAGATAACATTTATCATTTTTACAAAACTCTCGAAATAATTTTTGAATGTTAAAATTATCATGTTTATACTTTATTGGGGACTTAAAAAAAAAATTAAATGACAAGTTTCGAAATATTATAATCTCCCGAAACTTATTATAGTCTCTAAAAGACCGTAATGTCTCCTCATCCTTTCGGTCTCTAGGAGATATTTAGTCATGTCAAAAGAAAATTAATAAAAACTCCAAAAGAAAGCGTGGATTGATTGGAATAAGCTTTTAACAAAAAGACATATTTCATGTTTGAAATTATTGACCAATCAGAGGCAATGATCCCCACGCAAAGATAATAAACTCTTTATCTTTAGAGTAGCTTGAAAGGCTTAAACTTTACCTTTTATTAAATTACAAGACAAAAGACCAAACAAGGATTTACATAATATCAAATTAACCATTTTTAAGCCATAAGACCCTAATAGCTAAATACACTCAGAAATTTGATTAGGGGTAAGGGAGAATAAAAGTTCGGTTTACTCAAATTAATCGAATCAAATCGATTAAATTTGTTTATTTAATTTGATTTTTTTCTTACGTCAGTTTAATTCAATTATTTTTTCTTAGACGTTTGGTTTTCAATTTTCGCTTTAATTTTTTGGTTAGAAAAATCCAACTAACTAAATGGATTGAATTTTAAAATGATTTTATTTTGATATTTATAAAATAACGTCATTTTCTATCAATTTTGTGTGTTTTTTATTGGTTACTTCGATTTTATTTTTATTTTTTTCAATTTTTTTTGTCTTTATTTGATTTTATTGGTTTTATTTTATTTATAAGATTTGAATTCTATTTTTTCGGTTATCAATTAGTTCGATTTTTAGAGTTAATTAATTAGTTCAATTTAGTTTTGCTTCTCAATTTGCACACCCCTAATTCTCGAGCATAAATCCACGATCTCATATTTATCCGCATGAGAAACGGATCAGAAAATAAAAGTTTTAATTATTATAAGTGTGATAAAATTATTATTTTTGTGTGTGAATTCTATAAATAACAAAGTTTGAATTTGTCAAGCAATTAAGACTAAGGGCGCCTTTGATAGTCCAAATTTTCCAAGGAAAATGTATTTTTTTTCACCCATTTTTTAACTTTTGCATTGTTTGATAACATTTTTTTTCTAGAGAACTCATTTTCCTATTAATGGTCACGTGATGCCATTTTCTTTCAAATTAAGGAAATCAAATTTATTGAGGGGAGGAGATGAAATTTTATTGGCAATTGAAAAATGGAGGGCGGCCGCTGGGACGAGCAGGCCAGGCTAAGGGGTTTAGTTTTTTTTTTTTTGGGGGGGGGGGAAATGGTTATTTAATAAATATAAATATATGTATAAAAAGTGAATATGTCAAAAATTTAATAATTAATAAATATAAATATATAAAAAGTGAATATGTCAAAAATTATATATAAATTAATTCATTCAGAAAACAAAAAAAAAATAATTTTGTAGTTTCATTTTTTGAGAAAATAATTTAATTAATTTAAAATACATTATTATTTTAATTTTTTATAATATTTACTATTTCTTAATACATTTTCATCATTGAATTCCATGAAAAATAATACCTTTCAAACACGAAATACCAGGAAAATAATCAAATTCTATGAAAAATATTACCAATCAAACACTAAAAGATAGAAAATAACATCATTTTCCAGGTAAAAAATTATACCAATCAAACAGCTTAAATTTTCAATTTTCAGGAATTCATTTTCCCTAAAATTCAATTCCCTGGAATTCATTTTCTTTCCACTCAAATTCCACCCTTGCAATCACACGCACCCTAATTCTAAAAATGTTGCCAAGCTTAGTAAAACCTAACTTGTATTTGCTTACTTGGTCCATTTTGAATTAAGCAAGTAATTAAAGAAACATAATTAATGCAATTAGTATAATACTTAAAAAGTTTTTTAAGTCAATCATTTTAAATTTTGATTACATTAACATTTTATTTTATTATTAATTAAGATTCTAAATGAACGAAGCTGCTCATGAATCGCTCGATTTAGTATTTGTCCAAACTCGTTTATTTATTTAATTAAATAAATTGAGTTTAAATTTTAAATTCAATAAGTAAATGAACCAAGCTTGAGTTTGACACTCGATTCAAACTCGTGAATAAACTTATTTAAGTACTCGACTAAATATTTGTTTATAAGTTTGTTCGGGTCTTCTTTCAAAGTAATTTTCCTTTTACAATTGATTTTTTTTGTCACGTGATCTAAATTATTTAAATTCAAATTTAAATATATGTTAAATACATTAATTTTATAGGCTTTTTACTAACAAGTATCTTAAAATGCTCATTAAGGTATATTTAATGTATTATTTTGTATTTTTTATTAATTAATAATAAATATTTTAATATTAAAATAAATAAATATTAAATATATTTTAACAAATGTCTTGTCAATGTTGGTGGCAAAAAACTCGAGAATAACGCAAATAATTCATTACACATGTTTGAAAATTTGATTACCATAAAGTCATAGATCGAGATTATCTTTATACGATTATCAATAATTTAAGTTTATTATAGGGGTCGTTTTAACCCATAAATCACGTGTCCATTTACCTGGATTGAACGCGTGTTGGAACGTTGAGTATAGAGTGGTCCTGATAGAATATCGTGTGTTAATTGAGTAACTTTCAAATTTCCATGCTATAGAAAGGGGAAAAAAAAGGGGTGGCAAAACCGTAATTTTATATATTGGGTGTAAAATGGGAATAATGAGGAAAGTTTGCCTCAGCTGGCCTCTGTTTCCAATAATGTGGATGGATCTTAAATCACAACGCGTATGTCTTGCGCGTGTATAATTTTCTCTGTCTAAAACGTTTGTTGCACATATATTCACTTAGAAAACACTACTTTGCCCGAGGAAGTTACCAGTGAGCTTACCAAATGGGGTTAAAAAGACCTAAATACCCTCTTTAGCCTTCGCCTCTCTCTTCTCTCTCTTCTCCCATAGTCACACACAGAACCCTCACGTCCCTCTTTTCTCCCTTTTCCCATGGTCGCACAATCGTCGACCATCACGTCTCGTCCCCTCGCCACCAGTATCATCGCGGCGAAGCGACGAGGCGAGGCGCAGCGATTGCGGTCGCTTGGCCATGGGAGAAATGAGAGATGAGGGATGTGAGGGCTCTGTGCGCAGCCATGGGAGAAAGAAGAGATAAGAGAGGTGAAATTGTGCAGTGGCATCTTTGCAAATTTGCATTGGGGGCGAGGGTATTTTAGTTTTTTTGACCCTATTATGTAAATTTCTTGGTGAGATTTTCTGGTCTTGTAGTAGAACTCTATTCACTTTTATCTTGTCTGACGATTCTAGAGACGTCACAAAACAGGGATGTGTAAACAGTTGAACTGACCAGAATTTATTAATTGATTAAATTGAATTAAGGAGTAAAATTGAATTAAAGAGTAAAAATAAATTAAATTGATCAATTAATTTAAAAATTTGAACTAATCAATAATCAAAAAATTCAAAATCAAACCATATAAGTTGGATCAAACCGATTAAATTGAAAAAAATATAAAAATAAATTGAAGAAAACTAAAATAATTGATAAAAAAAACAAACAAGATCAAAGAAAACGATGTTATTTTATAAATATCAAAACAATATTATTTTAAAATTTAATCGATTCGATTCTTCCAATAAAAAAAAACTCAAAACTAAATTTTTTAAAAAAATTAACTAAATCGAATCGATGCAAGAAAAAAACTGAACAGACAAGTTCAATTAGTTATGGTAAACCAAACCAGAACCGACTTAAGAGGTTAGGGGGCACTAGCTTATCATTAATTTAGAGGCCCCCAACCCTTTAATAAAAAATTAAAAATTTATTAATTTTGTTTTAATCATAAAATTAAAATAATTATTTATTAACCTCAAAAAGTTGAGGTCCTAGGCACATGCCTCACAGTCGGTCTTGAATCAAACTTTTAGTCTCTCCTATCTTAGACAACCTACAATACACCATATTTGGAGACCGATTCAAATGAATTCATCTAAATTGTCGATAAAAAAGATCGAGACTAAACCAATTACAACTCCAATTTAACAAATCTTAGTGGTGCCATTCTCAACTTGTAAATTGTTAATAAATATAAGACTTGGACTTGAGACGTGCCTTCCCCAAGTATTAATAACAAAGAAAGAAGTAGCCTCCCCCAGACGTTATGAAGTCTGATTTGATTTATAATTAAATACAAAAGTATTAAATATTTAATAATTAAAATATAAAACCTTAATTTTTTTGATACGTTCAAGATCAAACGTTATGTTATAAAAATTAATATGAAGGTTGGAAGCATGGGACGATACGAAGTGTCATGTCATACGATGAAGTCGAGATTTACTATTCCTTTAGTTGTTCATCTAATAAAAATCAATCATTCTTCTAACATAAGTTAAGTCGTTGGGTTATGATAAGCTGAGATTCGCACCAATAGATTGTAAATTCGATTTCTTGTATTACGCAATGAGACAAAATCTTCACCTGTAATTTATCTTTTTTGTTGAAATTCAAAAAAATTGTGCAAAAATGATAATTTTAATAAAAATTAGTCATATCACTCAAATAATATATATTATTAATAGTAATTATTTTAGAAATTTATAAAATTAAACAACAAAATTAAAAAATAATATATATGGTTAAAAAATAATTGTTTTTTAATAGTATATATTATTTAAATAATATAATTAATTTTTGTTGGACGAACAAGTAGGCAGGACATTAGATCTAGGCTCGATCTGATGATGAATGGAACATTAGATGAACAGAATCGGAGCACGTGGCGTGGAACATGACACGCACGTGCTGCTTGTACAGCCTTAAAGTTGCATGCATGAGCATGACTAGACCTTGCCATCCACATGACGCGCCCCCACTAAAGATACCATCTTTATAATAATGGTGTATATAAAGCACACTTGACACTACGTGTATTTACTCGCTCGTATAAAAATTAAAAAAAATATTATTCTTATATCATTATGTATATTTTAGGTTATACAATGGTATAAGAATATCTAAAATATTCCTGAGCCTTAAATGAGGCACAATGAGGTGCAGAGTATTTTAGACATTCTTACACTATTATGTAGCCTAAAATATACACAATGGTGTAAGAGTAACATGACTCAAAAATTAATGTGACAAAATATTACTCATTCGATGTATAGGTGGGCCCTCATGCACGAGTACTCCTAAAAATGCTTAACTTTCATCTTTATAATCATAGTTAGTTTAAGAGTTGATATGGCCTTAGGGGATAGCCAATAGCGACGCAATCGACCGTAACTTTCTTTCTTTATGTCTCCCGTTGTCTTATGCAAGAACCTAGTAATATCATCTCTGTCTGATCAGTAACAGTGCATTTGTCGTCTCTTGCTCCTGGTCTCATTCTTTTCGTCGGCCTCTACAGTCTTTTTCCTCCAGCATTTCTTTGACTCTTTGGCATATTTTTTTTATGTCTATCGTCCTTCTCCAAGTGTGCTATTTTTTTGGACCCCTCTCTTTTTGAAGGAAAAATACTATTGGTATACTTTTGTGTACACTTTGAGCTACACAAAAGTGTACCAATGACAAAAAAATCCCTCATGAGACGCATGAAGATGAGGAGTATTTTGATTATAATACCCGTTTATGTACTTCAAGATGTACAAAAGTGATGTACAAATAGTATGATTCTTTTTGAAGACCTTAGATATAGGCCTTCAATTGACACTACTTATAATTTTAGATAGAGATAACATGAGCCCTAAATTCTTGAGGTGAACCAAATAAAGACAACGTTGGTCTCAAATTATTTAGAGATGATGAAAGGAGTTAAGATACTTAGAGTTGCCTTTAATACTTATATGCTCAATTATTGAAGGTTAATAAAGAGTTTATCTCACTAGATATTGATAAATGCTAGGCTTAGATAATTGGAACAAAAATTCATGAATTAGATGTCCATACTTAATCTCCAAAATTGAATGGGATGAAAAGACATGTGTCGTCTCTTTATTGTTTATCAATATAAACACGGGAGACTAATTAATCTTCAAAAATAACTTAATAATTATTTTTAAACATTTTTTCTTCAAAATAATATGTCATACAAGATGCAACTATATTGATATACATGAATATATATATATATATGAATTAATATATACGGTGTCACTTCATTAATTAAAAAATATAACATTTAGTTTCTGATATATAAAATATTAAAATTTGATATCTCAATTATTAAAAATTAAAAATTATTATTTTAAATCATTACGTAAAATAATATTAGCGCATGTATAAAAATATTAATTGTTATAAGCGACACAGCACGTAAATAATTAATTGATAGTATTTGAATAATTTAATTTTTAATATACAAATATATTAAAAAATATGTGCACATGTGTGCAAAGTCTGACTTTCCTCTGGAGTTTCTGACTGGTGAAGTCCCAATCCGCTCTCAGAATTGGACCGTTAGAAGATGTACGTTAAGATATATACGTATATATATACATACACAGACAGAAAAGTGCGGCTTGACCCATACAATACTATAAAAAGGGTAAGATGGGAAATCCAAACAGCCACTTGTAAGACCAGTCTTCTTATCTTGCGGATCGCGTTATTTATATAAAAGGATTCATATAATTTTTTACAGACGTGATATATCGTGATATTTTGATATCAAAATATCGTGATATATCATAATTTGTTCATTTTTTTTTCTCTCTCGCCTCTCTTCCTGCCCGCTCTCACCATTGCCTCGCCTCTTATCGTCGTTGTACCCTCACCATCTCGCTGTCTCTCGTTACCTTTCCTTTATGTCTTGCCACTTTGTCTCTGCTGCAACCTCTAATAACCGGCGACCACCCAAACCAACTGAGGTGTAACGGGCGGCAGCTGTCGACAAGCGACGAGGGCGAGAGAGATACAAATGAGAAAGAGTCTTCTGGATCATTTATCAGATGAGTAATTTGGTTATTTCATTATTTTGTAAGTTTTCTGTACACCCTCTTCTGTACAAATAGTTTTATCCTATATTGGGAAAGGTTTTAATTACTGCGTGTATGAACGCGACAATTTTCATAAGTGATACGCTTCTAGTTGGCAGTATTTGAATAACTTGATTGGTTTATTGTGTTCTTTTAACAATTAAAAAATATGATATTCGACCTCTAATATATAAAACATCAAAATTTTATATTTTAATTATTAAAAATTATTTTTTAAAATATTTACCTGAGATACAAAAAATGATATAAATAAGAGAATCATTGATGTTACAATATATAAATGAATGTTACAACTATTTTTTTTGAAAATAATAAATTTTTACTACTTTATTTTTTTAAAGTATTTTTCATGCAATAAAAAAATATTAACCTACACCGAAGAATTCAAGAAATTCATGAACACAACAAGTATCGAATTTGAAAAATGTTAAATGCACTTCCAAACCGTCTTCTATTGTAAAATCATATGTAAAATGATTTGGTTAAGGCGGTTTCAAAAATGCCTTTTTAACTAAATTATCAATGCCGATTTAGTTATCTTTTAAATTGTAACTAAAACATTACATATTTTAAATCATTCAAACTATAACTTGAACGGTTTGAAAAATATAAGAAACATAGTCAGTGAAGTTCAATAATTAATACAATCCAATAAAATTAAAACAATCTCATAAATATTAAAAATAAAAAAACTCATAAAGTTAAAAATTAAAAGAATATATTCATGCATCAAACACACTTTAGGTTAAAAATCCAAATTAAAACATTGTTTAGGTTTTATAGTTTTTTGGTAAATTCGACAATAATGGAACACTTGGAATATTCAATTCATTTACTGAGCAAGTAAGTTCTTACGAAATCTTCCCTATTTGCCTTCAATTACATCTAAAAATAACTCGTAAACTCTATTATGACAATCTCTCATTGGTTGTTCACGAATTCTATTATCAAGAAGCGTATCCACCGATTCTTGTATCAATTTCTCTTAGGACAAATGAATTTTTATTTAATTAAACCAATTGGCCAGTGGGTGACAATACAATTTGGTCTAACCTATTAGCTCCCAATTTTACCACAATGGGCCTGGGCTCAACCATTTAGCAAATTCAAGTTGGACTTTTAGGCCCCAGGCCTTTACTTAAAAGCTTGGGTTGTTAATAATGAAATCATGAAATGAGCCCTTGGGCCTTTGGGCTTCAGTTTAATAAAAAATAAATGTGCTAATAAACCAAAGTTGGGTCTGGCCCATTACCCAACTTTGGGCCCAAGAGTTTTATTTCAAATATAGGACCAAAATCATATTTAATTAAATAATTTTCATAATTATATCCCAAAATTAAAAATAATAATAACAACAATAATAATAAATTAATAGTAAAACAACCCCTACCCTAAACCAATTAGGGTTCGTGCCCAACCTTTTCTTGCACCACCAATCGGGCAACAACTCGAAAAATTTGCGTGAGAGGCCAACTAATCATTTATTTCTCAGTAATCAAACACTCTTATAATATAATCATACGTAATCTGATATAATTTAAACCACATTTCTAATGTTTATCTCATAAATTAATTTGTAATAACAAATTGACTCTGTAGATAATAGTGAGAAATTTGGAGGCCATAGTTTGAAAAGTTTACGATAAGTGTTGAAAATTTCAAAAGTTCGAGATGCTTTGTAAATTCTATGAGTTTGGAATGTTTGAAAATGATTTCAAATTGTGTTAAAATACTATGAAGTTATAACAACTATGATGAGATAGAGAATAGTAAATAAAGTGCAACACAAAATCAATAATACTAGAAAAAAGGTTGCAACAAATATTGAAGGCAAGAGATCCCATAGCAAAAATAAAGGCGAAGAATGATGAAAAATAGCAAATTTTGTTAATAATCAATCTTATGTTTCATAAGCATGAGAACTCTAATACAATGTTATAAGAAATATGTGACGGCCCGCCTCCCGAAACCTCCTTAACATAAAGAATATGTGAGAGGATCATCAATAGAATGATATAAAACAATAATACAAGTCAAAACACACACTAAACTCAATAGGATAGAAACCATGGCCTAATTTCTCACAGCTAGCAGATGAGTTCTTATACTACCGTGTGCCATACTCTATAATCTCTGACTACAAAACATGAGGTTGACAACAAAATACATAAATTCCATAAAATTGTGAAAGTAGAACGACATCCATGACTGTTTCTTCAAGACAGCTCTATACACATGTCTAGAACTCAAGAACAGGATCCAACACCACTGAGCAAACTCGTCAACTTAAGTATTCCCCTTACATAGAATGATGAAAAGCAATGATGAGTCACAATATTCAACAAGTATATATAAGAAACAAATGTTAGTAAGGATTTTGGAGAATGGCCCAATACAACCCGCACACCACGTGCCCAAAACATATAAATCCACGTCATAAATCATACGACAAAGAATAACCACATAAATAAACATATATGTAATGGTCATTGGGGTCTACATAGAAGACACTAACACTCAAATCCTTAAAAAACTTGTCGTTATCATGAATTGGCAAGCATAAATATTTTGCGTTTTAGCGTTGAATCCTCTATTATGAACACCAACCTCAATCGAGACCATCTCTATCGCATTCTAAAGCTTTCCTTGGTTAGTTCTCCCCCCTATCAATTATGTAAGCAAAACCTCATATTAAATCAACTTTTCCCTCTATCCTAAACTAATCTAGAATCAAGTCTTCTCCCTCACTGGTCTAAAATCAAGTCTACAACCTTATCCTAATTCACTTGGCTAAGATTCCATAAAAGTGAGACTTTAAGAAAAATTGGAGCTGGACGCGTGGGTGCTCATGGAAGACTCCTTCCACTTCCCTTATACTTTTATATTGCACGATTTATTTGCTAATTTAATACCATATGTGATATAATATTATTTGAGATTAGCTTACCCAACATATTGAATTAAAAAATATTTAAATACATAATAAATTATTATTAAATTACGATATTATTATCACAATAGCACTCGATAATTTTCCCTGTCTCGAGGCCCTTGCAACCAAACGCGCCCCAATTCTCCACCTAAGCGACAGCCACGAAACCCACGTGACTTTTCTAACGCTTCTCTGAACCTTCCCCCGTCTCGCATATAAATTGGCTGTCTGCCCTCTAAAGCGATCGCATTTGCATCGCGTTTCCTCTCGTTGCGGAGGAGGAGATAGAGAGAAAAAGGGAGCGATCGGCGAAGAAAGAATCGAAGCCTAACGAAACGAAAGCGATAAACGGAAACAAACAGCCAGAAAGAGGAGAATCTGAACCCTAGCAGTTACAGTTTCTCGTGCGATCTCGTAGTCAATCGCTCGCAATCCAATGGGCGACGCGTACTGCTCGGACTGCAAGAGAGCGACGGAGGTGGTGTTCGACCACTCGGCCGGGGATACGGTGTGCTCGGAGTGCGGTCTGGTGCTGGAATCGCACTCCATCGACGAGACGTCCGAGTGGAGGACCTTCGCCAACGAGTCCGCCGACAACGACCCCGTCCGTGTCGGCGGCCCGACGAACCCGCTCCTCACCGATGGCGGCCTCTCCACCGTCATATCCAAGCCCAACGGCGTCACCTCCGACTTCCTGTCCTCTTCCCTCGGTCGCTGGCAGAACCGCGGCTCCAACCCCGATCGCTCCCTCATCTTGGCCTTCAAGACCATCGCCACCATGTGTGATAGGTTTGTATCGCTCGCTCTATTCGTCCGGACTTATCTGTTCGTTGCATAAAAAATTAAAGAGAAGGCGATACGTGAAGGTTGTGCGTGTTGGATTATTTGTTGTTTCGTGACGTGTGAAGGGCGAAACGCTTTTGTTTCACCGGACTAATACGAGCCCTGAGTTGGGTGTTTATTTGTTGCCCAAATTAAGCGATGTGATTAGTAAATCTGAATTGTGGATGATTTACTTGTTCTATATTCTGCTGATCGCTAATTGTATGAGATAGTTAGGGTTATAAGATCTGCATTTTAATTATTGTCCACTGGAACGGCATGGATGCAGATTTATTTGTGCATACTGCTTAGGTAATCTCAGTCAGAATTATGGTAAATTTATTGGTGATCTGTTTTAAAAATTATTGATAATTCACACTATAAATCATTCTTGAAGTGTAGGTGGCAACTAGTTCATTTCTTATTATATTTTATGGATAATCTTTTTTTGCACTGGCAAAAAAAGTAATTTCCTTGGAGTTTATGATCTATGAAGCGAACTTGGCATTTCTGATTTTGGATTAGGAATTAGGATCTCAAACTAGATAGCAATTCCTTCTCAATCTCTTCCCCAGTCACAACTTGGAGTGGTAGTCCGATTGAAATGTTGGCTTTATCCGTGGATGTTTTGTTTTTAATTCTTATGCCTTTTCAGTTATAATGGGTGGGTTGCCAGTTGAATTTTTGCATCCCAGTTATGGAGCTTAATAAATTGACATAAGAGGGTCTTGGCTTGTCTGTATGGGAAGTTCATTCTTGTGTTCTGTCCCATGTAGATGAGATATGGCTCACTGGTGTGAATAGCTACAGAGGGTGAAGCATAATGACAACAATATCACAAGTCTTACCGTTAGAGTTGGATATTTATTTTAGAAACCGGGGGTGCAACTACTTATCCATTTCATCTGCCCACCTCAGTGGTATATCTATTAATTGCCCTTCTTCTCACGTGTCTGAATAACCTTAATTGCACTTGTGCATGTTGTCTTTAATCCCTTGTTATGGATAATTTAGTTTGTAGTTTTGACTTGTATGTTGTCACGACCCTAGCATTTGGCTAGGGTTTAGAAAGGAATTTGGAAGAATTCGGGACAAAATAGAGAAGAATTGGAGGGAGGGACATAACTTAACAAAGATAATTGAGGGAGAAGAGAAGAAGGAACGAGAGAGTTAGGAGAATTAGGAGAGAGAACAAAATTATAATTCATTCATCAAGATAACGTCCATCCTCCTACAAGTAGCCTTTTGTAGGCATTAACTAACAACTAATCTGAAGCATATTCTAGAATAACAGCTCTCATGTGCTGCTAACCGAATTACAAAATATCTCCTAACAACAATTGTAACTCAATTACAGTTTTGCCCCTCTAATACCCCTAGCGTCGTGATAATTCCCCCTCCTTGAAAGGTTTCTTGTCCCCAAGAAACTTATTACAATCGAGCCGTTATTTCTTCATCCAATGCCCATCTTCACCCATTGGTTTCTTCTTTGCCTTTTCTTGTTCTTATATTGTATTGCCCTTTTCTTTTCTTTTTCCTCAACAGTAACAATACTCTGACTTGTTGCAACACCAAGTTCAGCCATCCACCTTTGTCATTAAAAATGGTTCCAAATGAGCTGTCAGTCCTGCAACCCTATCATTTCCTATCATATAAAGAAATTCAAACTTCTCTACAGGCGAAAATCTGATGTGACGCTGCATCTCTCCTCGCTTCACAACCTCTTTTCCTTCTTCATCTTCAGTAGAGACCAGGGCTGACCCAAGGCATAGGCCACTGAGGCCTATGCCTAGGGCCCCCAATTTTTTGGGACCCCCAAAAAATATAGGAGCTGCTGGTTGGGGCCCCAAAAAATACAAATAGATACAATAAATTCTTTCAAGTGTGAGAAAAATGCTTCCAAACCAAACAATGAAAAGTGTGCCATGCAATAAATGTGATTTTCAATAATTTTTATTATTTTTTGGAGAGCACAAAATTTATTATATCCTAGGGCCCCATTAGGCCCTGGTAGAGACCTCCTCAAGTGGAGAGACTTTTACTTTCTGATTGCTGGAGTACACCAAAGGCACACTTTTAGTAGATTTTTCTTCTAGTAGAATCTCAATCTCTCTTTCAGCAATTGCCTTTTCTTTCTTGTCATTCTGAATTGCCTTATTCAATTCAGGTTGTTCCTCATATTTTGCAACTACCATCCATTCTTAGGACCTCATCAGCCTCATACTTCTCATCTGTTGCGTGAGCACTATCTTCCTCTTCCTCCAGATCACCCCAATGTTTGGTCTTATCAATTGGTTCTTCCTCATAGTTGGGCTGATCTTGTTGCAGAACCCCAAAAGCATCACCATGGAGCAGACAACCATACTCATCAACAAGGGAAATAGGAGCATTTAGTCTAGGAATTTTCAAATGCGGATAAGAAGGGGTGGACCATATCATCTTTGCATATTGATGAGCCATGGGGGAGGAGCACCTTTAGGCATTCCAATAGCTTCTTTTAGTTCATGTGATAGCATCCCTAGCTTCATCTCCCTTAGCTTTACCTCAAACTCTTTTCCTTCAAAATACTGTTCATCGTGTGTTGTCAACTTAGGTTTAGTTTGATATTTGAAAAATGCATCATGAAGAACGTAATAATCAATATCCATCTTTCCCATCTTTGGCTGCATCCTCTCTCGTTGTTTCTGTTTGAGTTTCTTACTATCCCCTTTTTCAATATAAGCTTGTCTGATTTTCTCAATCCCTGTAGTTGCAATGAAATCGAGAAGTCTAAACGGTTGTTTCTCAATGCCTCGTTCCCCTGATATTCCTCCACCGTTCCCTTCTATTTCAACTTATTGAAGTGCTCAATGACATCCGTTCTTGTCTTCTCCTTGAACCAGTTGCAGATTCCGTCCAACTCCATTCCACCCTTCATCACTCCAATTCTAAAACCAAGCGTTTGCAGCATCATCCAAATAAGCTACATCCATGTTCACTTTCTCCCTTTCAGCTACTCGGTATTGGTAGAACACTCATTCACACCGCCGGATCCGCCACCGAGGTCTATCTCTTTCAAACGGGGGAATGTCCATTTGTGGCCTTGGAGGATTGGAGTGGTTGCCTCCAATTCCTCGAGTCAGATTGTCTTCTTTTGCCTCCACCCTATCCCATGCTTCCATCTAATTGTTACGCCTTTGCCTCGCGGGCATTGTTAGGATTGGCGCCGATGAAGTCCGGGAAAGAAAGTCTGTACATGCTCAAGGTTGCTCTCACCTGCTGGCTGATTTGTTGGCTTAATCGAGCAAATTCCTCTCCCCACTAACAGCTCTATCCAAATTGGCCGCATACTCTCATCAGCTCCGATTGATCTCTTTTTGAGCTTGTTGGATCCCATCTCTAAGGTCTCCAAGCGGTCATCCACCTGCTCTTGGTTCTGGCGTATCCCAATTTCGATAGCATCCAATTGAAACTCTGTCCTCATTCCCTCTGCCATGGCCACAAATCAACAAGCCCTCAATCCAATTATGAAATCGATGATTATCGAAATGAGCTCCACTGAATCACCTTACTTGCCTACAGCGACCTGGATCTGAATTTCATCGTCTCAAATCTAAGTCCTTTTCTTGGATTGCACTATCAGTTGTTTAACGATTGCTCAATATTCACTTTCGCTGTGCCCTCTGATTTACCTTCGAATTCAACTCGATATCCCATCAGAACTCTTTCGACCTGCGTCGTCTTCAATCTCGAGCCAAAGTGGGCTATGCTCAGCTTCGCCTTTCAAATCCGATTCAATTCCGATTAATTGAATCGACGATGGGCCTCTATCAATTGGATTGACTCTACTTCAATTCACCCCAGGCCTGCGTTCACTTCTTACCCAATCACTGACCACTAGCTGGAGGATCATCACACTCCTTGAGTTTGCCTTGATTAACAAGTCCTCGGGATCTAATCGCAATCACTGTAGGCTTTGATCACTCCAATCTGCTTCTCTTCGATGCCTTAATCTCCGTCTAAATTGTTGCTTGATCAACTGCCTAGCCTAGCTCGGCCTTTGTCTAATCAGAATTGAGAGAATCGCGTCTTCCTTCTCACCTTTCAAATCCAAGTTCAATTCCACCGCATTGGTCGCTATTTGACGTAGCGTGTAGCGCGCTTGTAGAGAATAAACACACAAAAGAAACTCTTAAAAAAAACAAGCTTCAATTACTGAAACTTGATTCTCAAGTAGGTGCAAAACCAAATCTGTTTTGTTGAGGAAAACCGAATAGGCTGCTGAAATTGAATAATGAAAAAACTATTTACAAACCTTAGCTAAGGACTATTTATAGTGTTCGGCCAACCTATGCCTTTATGGTAAATAAAACTAATTAGAATCCTAATAGAAGTAAAACCCTAGAAGATATGAAGTAAATTAAAACCCTAAAGGAATATGGGAAAAAATATGAAGTCTCGACCCTTGTTTGGCCGGTTCTTGAATGGGCTGGTTTGGATCGGGTCTTGAACGCTTTCGGGTCGGTTCCCTCCATCTTCAAATAGTGACCGCATCACTATCTAACCACGATTTACACAAATCAGAATCACCAGTGGATTTGCCACCCAATCACCGTCCAAAGGCTCCGCAATCATCGAAGTCGCCACCGAAGATCTATTGGCTATGTCAATCTTCTGAGAATTGCTCACCTACGAATCCACTGATTCTGAAAATTGCTTGGTCGATTACGATTCTGTCTTTACTACCTCAAGACGACTCGGAATTCACTGCATCACCTGAAATTAGGTCGGATACGGAACCTGCTTTGCCTACAATTCGTAAAGAATCGTTGATGTCGTTCCGCTTCAACATCGAACCTGATTCAGGAGCAGGTGTAGTCGCATAGTTACAATGACTTTGATCGGCTCCAATACTCGTCCGCTCCACGTCGTCACCTGTTGTGGTTAGACAAACCTCAATTCCGCGCCTATCGCTATGGTCACTATAATCTGCTAATTCGATCGTGATCGCTTGATCTCAATCACTCGGAATTCGCCTTGGCCAACTTCTAAGCTTTTGGATCACAATTGAGAATCGTCGACTCTAATACCAGATGTCACAACCCTAGGGGCTAGGGTTTATAAACGAATTTGGGAGAAAAATAGAGAAGAATTGGAGGGAGCGATAGAACTGAACAGAGATAATTGAGGGAGAAGAGAAGAGGGAATGAGAGAGAGTTAGGAGAGAAATAACAGAATTACAATTCATTCATCAACATAACATCCATCCTCCTACAAGTAGCCTTTTATAGGCATTAACTAACAACTAATATGAAACATATTCTAGAATAACAGTTCCCATGTGTAGCTAACCGAATTACAAAATACCTCCTAACAACAATTGTAACTCAATTACAACTTTTCCCCTCTAATACCCCTAGGGTCGTGACAATGGCTATATGTCTAGTGTAACATTTTTGGTTTATTTGCACTTTTATTTTGCACATGTTATTCTTCATAGCACATGATTTTTTTTTTTTTCGTGAGGGAATTTTCAAGGAAACGATAAGAGAGCATTTGATTTCTTTTGGATTATGAAGTTTATTGTTTTGGAATGAATAGATATGAGGTTGTTGGCCACATGTTCCAAAATGTAGACTGCTGGCTTATTAATATTTACTACTGAAGCATATTGGTTGGTCCTCCTCTTTTTTGCTCTGTATAAATTCTCTGCTGTTCTGGTGGCCTTCTTTATCTTTATTTATATACACAGACATGTATTTCCATTTAGTCTACTTGCTCTCTTTTTTTAATTATGAATTTACTTTAGACCCTATATAGGAGTCCTCTTGTCAATATTCATGAACATCTGATACTTTTAAAAGATTAAGGGTCAAGGTCTTTACAGTTATAGCATGCCCCATTGATATGGGCTCTTTTAAATTGGTAGACAAGGATCCTAGACACTTTGATAGGATTAGATGGAAATGGGCTTAATAAATACGTTATTTTTTTTATGATCACATACAACTCTAATCCATGCATTCAACTCATTAGTTTGTAGAAACTATTTTATATTAAAATAGTAAAATCAAAGTACTTTAAAATTTTGAAAATTTGCTGTATTCTCATGTTCAAGGACATTAGAACACAGCAGAACTTCAAATTTTGAATTAGATGAGAATTAGATGAGTCTGAAATTACTTGGTGTTCTAAAGTTCCAACACATTTTGGTATTAGAATGAGATAACTGTCTCAGTATATACCTTAGGCATATCTATCCATGTATAAATCTTGTAGAAGAAAAAAATCCATATGAATAGCCTTTTCAGTTGGTTTGGTCATGTGTGAAAATCCACTATTCATTACAAGAAGACTTGCTAGTGTCTGCATCAACCTTTTAGATAATTTTTAGGTTTGCCACAGTTGAGTATTTTAATTTAATTTTTTTCCCCTCCATATTCTTTCTTATTTTTTCCTGTCTTCCAGCGTTATCTTTTATCTTGGTCCAATCCTGACCTAATATTTAATGATTCCTTTTGACTTTGGACCTTGCTTGGTGTTATATGCACGAAGCTCACTGTGTGTTTACATATTCATTTGACTAGGTTGAGCATTTGGATCTCCCATATTGGGTTGTTTTGTTTTCTAATTTCATGCTGTGTGGTATGCATGTATCTTGAAATGATTTTAATTCCAGAATGTGGACAAATCTGCATTTGCTAGGAATCAATTGATCCTTGTTCTTTCTTTCATTCTGTCTGCATATGCTCATATTATAATCTGGATATGTACTAGTTGCGATCATATTACTAAATTCTGTAATTTTCTCTTGCAGGTTGGGGCTGGTCGCAACCATAAAGGTATGCTATTTATTGCCCATTATTGTGTCTTCTTATGTGACGATATAGAACTTTTGTGTGCCGTGTGGTAGCTCCATAAAAGCATAGTTTGCTAAAGGCGCTGTTTCTCTTTTGGAAGTGATCCTGCATTGTGGATCTTGGCCTTTTTTATGAGTGACATTACTCAATGAAGTTCAGGAACTTCTAGATGCGCCAATATGATTATGGTTTCATTTGTGAGGTCATTGCTTCTAATTATGGAAATAGCCTCTTCGCAAAGCAAGGGTAAGGCTGCATACAAAGATGGCCCCTGCAAGGGGAGGACGGCATGCACCAAGAACACACCCTTTAGTGAAATCAGATTTTTATGGTTTTGTTCAGGATTATCTTTGTTGTTTAGCTTTCAACAGTGTTGTAAAGTGGCAAATGAAAACAGAAAATGATACGTAAAACAGAAATGCGAAATATCAATAAAGATGAGAGAGAAATGCTTAGTATAAGATCAAATATAATTATTTATATATATATATTTAAAAAGTTACTATTTGAAATTTGATAAACAGTAAAAATGTTGTGATCAGTTAAGATCTTAGTGGTAAATATTTAGAGAATTTGAAGTGACATTGACATTATTTTTGAAATAAAAAAAGGTTTAGGAAAATAGGAAAAATAGAATTTATGGAAAATATGTTCCTGTAATGTTTCTTTAAGAATTTCTTGAATGTTATTAAGAAGTTTTGGTAGAACAGATTACAGTTTGAAAGACATTTTGTTAACATTTTTTTACTTTTCCAAATTTTAGGAAAGTTGTTTCAACACCATTTTGTAAACACAATCATGGGAAATGCAATGTCTAGGTAAATAGAGTTTGCAGGTGGCCATGATCTTGAGCAAAAAAAATTTAAAAGACAAATAAAAACATGAACTTAAAACCTGCTTGATTTTGCTTTCAGTTTTCGCTGATTTAGTTTCAGTGTTCATTCTTATGTGTTTTGTGTTTGCTTTCATTTTGTGTTAAATAAAAACTAAACATTGTGTCAGCATTTTTTGAATTTTAGAAATAAAATGTTGGGTTTTGCATGGAGATTTCTGTCTAGAAGATGAAGAGTAGAACCTGTTAGAAGAATGAGTGTGACTGGATTTTTTCTAAGTTAGAGAGAGATAACTTAGGTGTTATATTATAAGGGATATTTTCGTCTTTGTGTAGGCTAAATGATAGGCTTTGTAATTAACACCCCTATGGTTTATAAATAGGAGGCGAGGGCTAGGCAGTTGGACATAACAAATATGTCATTCATTGTGTCTCTGAATACAAGTGAGATTGTTGAGAGGGAGAAAAGGCTTAGAGAGAAAGTTTGTCTATGTAATCTCTTGTGTGAGGGCAGTGAACTTGTGTGATAGAGTTTGAGGGTTTCTTGTAATCTGTTTCTCTGGTTTCTAGTGGAATTTGCTCTTGGATTGGAGGCTGGATGTAGGACTGATCATTGATCAGTTCGAACCAGGATAAATCTGTGCCTACTGCTTGGTTTGGTTGTCTCTTACTTTGATTTCTTTTCTGTTCTTTTCATTTCCAGTTTATATTTTCTGTTGTGGATGTTTCTCGGGTGAGGAGTGTTGAGAGATTGGCAAACTAAGACTATTGAATTGAGTTTCTAAGAGCTCCTAATCCTAACATAAAAGTGAAAATGATGTTTGGAAAAAATGTTGGATGATTAAATACATGCAACAATTTATTTTATATTGGCGAGCGTATCCATTGCCTACAATTTTTTTGGACTTTAATGTCCCTTCTGCATTGTCAACCCATTCTTTTGCTGCCGCCTTATTTTCTTCATTGCCAGCAAGGGCCTGATGAACCCTTGCTAACAGTGGGGTTGCCTACCCAAGAGGAATAGCTAGGGAGAAGGGGGCTTGTCAGTGGTTGGTAGGTGCTGTCAAGAGTTTGGGAGGAGAGGGAGGCAAGGAGTCACCGGAGGTTGGGAGGGGGAGTGGGCTCATTGGGCATAGCCATTATGGTCTGGCTGGTAGGCTTATAAACTGGTTGGAACTGCTAGATCTGGACCATTTATGATATCTATAATAGGATCTGGAACCAGGTTCAGGTAATCAGATATATGTTTAGGACCAGACCTGGTTAAATGGATCAGAACCAAACCGGACTAGATTCAGGTCCAGACCCAGCCCACTGACTGGTCTGGAGAGAGAGAGGAAGGGGGGGAGGGGGAGTGGCTGATTGAAGAGATCGAAACAAAAATATGAACGCCTATACTTTTGCGTACCCTTGTATATTTATCAATAGTATGACACTAAATGCCTTAGTATTCCTCCTTTTTGTGGAAACTGGGTATAACCCATTCATTTACATTATTGATGACGGCTTTAAAAAATTGACATATGCTAGTCCTGCATCATGATAGGGAACTGTAGCTATTGCCACTGGTATTAATTGTGAATAGCAAGAATGGCCTTCATCATACTTTGTTTCCCCTTGAAACAGCCCACTTAATATTCCTTTACTCTTCATATTTCTTGAGAAAACACTGCAGATATGACATATCTGGGAGCCATTCAGAGGACAATAATTGTTGAAAGGATAGGGGATTACTAAGATTCTAATCCTACCCATGTATTCATGAGAACACAGGACAGATACTATAGGTGTATTCCTTTCCTCTGTGTATTTCTTGTCCCTTACCAGAGTTATATACTGTTTCTTTAGTACAAGTAAAAGGATAACACATTCTATTTGATATATCTTACATATAGTTTCCATTCACTTTGTTTCCTGTTGCTATCTACTGTTTATTGGTCTCAAACTGTTGGAATTTGTTCTGGATTCAGTCCTTCACGAGAAAACAGAGAACTGCATCCACATGGGCTTTACTTATATATACTATAGTAAGATGTTACAAGTTGAACATTTTGTTTATAAGCTATTCATATTTTATTTATTGAACTGAGAAAAAATATAAGTAAAATCAACAACATGTTCATCATGACTCATGATGAAGGTTGGGATAGATGTGTCATGATAAAACTTTTCCATTATTACTCTAGACTGAAGTATGCATATGTTTGAACAAAATGAAATCAAATTCTCTATGGGTGTTAGCTCTTTTTGCATAATTGAATGTGGAAAAAATCAACTTGTCTTGGTTATGTGCTTGTTCCTAGAATTACTTACTCTTTGTGAAATTGTTTTGAATGTTAGATCAGCCACTACAGCCTGAGAATCGTAGAAATAGTACAAGTTTCCTCAAGTTTGCCTTGGAACTATCAACTTGGCTATCCATCCTTTTATAATCAATAATTCTATCCAGCCACCCTCTTGACTACACTTTGCAACAGTTTATGCAAAGTTATCTCGAGATTTGCTAGTGTTTATAGTTATTTGAATTTGTGTTTTTATGCATGGACCATAGTGATACAAGGATTTCCGGTTTACCCAACTTGTTTATGTTAAAGTTTAACCTTACCCTAATTTTTCTGAGGCTTAGTACTGATCATATCAGAAGAATAGAGGACCGTAGTTGTTTTGTACAAGATAAAGAAGCTGGCCTGCCCATACATGTCTGTATAGAGTGGAAGAAGAAAATGCTATAAAATTTTCTGTGTTATGTATGTATAGACAAGTGTAGGTATGTTTGAGAGTGTCCAAGTATATTGGGGCATGTTCTCTATTATTTCTTTATTATTGCTTTGGATTGTTGAATGTGATTAACCTTGGAGGCTATCAAAATATCAGGGAGGCTTATAAGTAATTGCATTGGAATAAGAGTGGACAGCAATTGTTGAAGGCATGATAAAGAAGGTAGGCTAATGTCTAGCAGGGCGACATCAAAGAAGGAAAAGCTCTAGAATTGGTGGTGTTATATATGTTTGTGTGTATATAGGTCTTCACATTGTTTAGGCATTAAGTTCCTAGTACAATAGGGTATAAGTAATTTTTTTCATCTCTGTGAGATATATACATCAGCATTGGCTATTATCTCCATGATGCTATGCATGCTTTTGTTCCCCTACTATTTAGAACTGTTGGATAAACATTTGCACCATCAATTATGTCAAAAGGTCACAATACTGGTCTTCATACATGTCCTTTGGGAGCATCCTGTTGCTGCCTGCATATTAAGTTCCTATGCGGGGCAGGTATGTGGATAATCAGTGCCTATTTTAACCACTGTTTAATGATAAGTTTTTGTTTTCTAATACTTGGCTTGCATTTTGTGGTGACTTTATAAATGTGTATTTCCAACCCCACATAGTGTGAGTAAGGCTTGATATGTTGTTTATAAATGTGAATCAATTAATTTATTTATCTGTGCTTCCTCATGATTTCTTGTGATGACATGGAAATGCATCTCCATATATATGATGCAAGAATTTGAAATATTCCAACTCCAAAGTATGGTTTATTTCTCAACTTCTTATCCTAGGATTTTTACTGACCTCCAGTACTATCATGATGATACAATTTGTATGGCATTCTTTTGATCACAAATGTGTTGTTTTCATTTTTCTTCCTTTGTATGGTCATCCATAATTTATATATTACTTACTAAGCATTGAACAGTGTATGTGGTTTTACCTATTATAGGGAAAAAATAATATAAGAAGGTTTTGCGAGAGATAGACGTTTTCTTCCCTCGACATGCATTCTAAAGATGATTATGCAATTGTTTGCTGACAGTTTATTTGTCTATCCTTTTGTTGTTTTAAAGGTGGACAACTTGAATACTTCACCTTTTCTTGATTGATCTCTATGATTTTTTTCTCAAGGATCGGGCCAATGAAATATACAAGAAGGTAGAAGATCAGAAATCTAGTAGAGGAAGAAACCAAGATGCTATTTTGGCTGCTTGCCTGTACATTGCTTGTCGGCAAGAAGACAAGCCACGAACTGTAAAGGGTACAACCTAAGATTTCTTTTATTGTATGGCTGCTTCCTAATTTATCTCTCTATGCAAATGAGCTATTCCTGAAACCATGGATTTCAATTAGAAATATGCTCTGTCGCCAATGGAGCGACAAAGAAGGAAATTGGCCGTGCAAAAGAGTACATAGTGAAACAACTAGAGCTTGAGATGGGCCAATCCGTGGAGATGGGCACCATACATGCTGGGGATTTTATGGTGAGAGTTTTTGTGAAATCATGCATTTTTATTTTGTTATGGCTCTTATATAAGTTCTTTCATAATTGCCCTTGCAATAGTTATCTTTTCTAGTTATTCTGCCACTCATTTTAAATCTTAATAAAAACCCTTCAGAGGCGCTTTTGTTCAAATCTTGGTATGAACAATCAAGCAGTTAAAGCTGCCCAAGAAGCTGTCCAGAAGTCAGAAGAGTTTGATATAAGGTTTGTTTTTCTCTTATGTTCTCATATTCCACATGGGAAGAATGAATGCATTGTGTGTGCAAATGTATCTATAATAGAATCACAAGACAATACCAATCCTGAATACCCTCCTCATCTTCTAGATTGGAAATTAGTTTTCTGCACTAATATTTGAATGTTTTTTCAAATTTTCTATGGGAAATGAAACCTAGAGGTTTTATAGAAAATTGGAGACAAAACTGGAAAACATTTTCCAAAACTAAAACGGCCCCTAAGATTTGAGCAAATAGAAAGCAGGATTCCTTGATTGCTTTTGTGTTATTAATTATAGTCAAAATAACTGGCAATGATCAACACGGTAGGCTGGTGGGAGAACATATCAGTTTGTGAGATGATGCTTTTTCTATTATGTCATAAACCATAAAGGATATTAGTATATAGTGGGACTAAAAAAATCATTTCAATTTTGAACTCCAAAATGATTTTTCCTATTGTTGACTTGGGTGATCGTGTTTGGGTGGCGGAGCTTGAGAACAAGTTCTATTTTTTTTCCATACAGATGGCATTGAAATGTGCTTCCATTTCATTCTAAGACCCCAAAGGGTAATTGAGCCAAGGAAGAGAAGGAATATCCAGTTATTTATACTTCCGTTATATATATTTTTTTCATGGGACTCATTGCCCTGTTAATCTTGTCAATAGTAGTTTATCTGAAGTGACATGAACTGCCAACCCATAGAACTTAACATAAAACTAAATTCTAAATTTTTTTATTTTTGATTTTCAATATGGAATTGTTTTGTTTTCTTATAATTTAGTTAATTTAAGAATTTTATTTTGAATATGATTAGAACCCACCCTAGTGAATCTTCTAATTCTTTGAGCACTTCTATTGGACACTTGGGAATATGTGTTCTGGACATGAGTTGCGAAGCACAGACACTTCAATTTGGATGTCATACTCATGCTTGACATGTATCAGCCTTGGATGCACATCAAACATGCTAGGATATGTGTTGACATTCAAACATGCTAGGATATGTGTCTTAAATCTTTTATCAGTGTATCTTTTTCTGGGGTCATCTACAACACACAACGGGAACAAGTCTATTTTAGTTGGGCATATATGAGGAAAGAATGGATTTGTTGATAGGCTTTTGGAACTTTGTTCGGGATAAAATTTGGCAAATTTGCAAATACAAACCTTGTTCAAGATAATAAATAAAAGTACTTAAACTCATTCTGATTACAACTCTCACAGATACTAGTAACCTGTTAACATATTACCAACTGGTGATTTGGAACTCTCACATATTACTTTGTTAATCTAGCAATCCTTTCTGTATCTACTTCCTCAACTTTGACAAATTACCATATTTTGCTTGCTTCTGTCTGTATTTCTAGATTATATCCATATTGCTGCTTCTTAACTAGCCTGCTTATTCTATTATAGAAAGTCCTACCCTACTTTATGAAAAATATGTACTTCAGATAAACAAATTTGTAGTGCTGAAATAGACATCTCTTCTTGTTCTTGAACATGAAAAACTAGGTAAGTTTAATTCCCAGCCGCTGATCTGATTTATCTACTCAAGGTTGTGCAAGTGTGATATAGTTTTATTTTTTCACTCTACCTTTTATATGATGAGGGTGAGGCATGGGCACCAGTGCCACTAGGCTTGTCAATGATGTGGATCTGGACTGGATCCAACCCAATCCAGACCCTATCCTATAGGTTCTCTCATTTTCTTTTTCCTGTTTTGATTGTTTCCAGTTTTTAACAGTTTTCTTCTTGATAACCCAAATAGAAAAATATAATTTATTTTATTTTTGGAAGTTTATCTCCAAACAGTAGCTAACAAAAGGTATATTGAAACCGAGCCCTACTTGCAAGGACCTAAAATCCATTCCTTCTTGTTGGTGCAAACTCAAACAAGCCTAAAGCAGTTGCCATAACCTGAATCACGCTAACCATGCTCACATCAACAGACCATTCTAATCCCCAGCTGACCAAAAACAAAAATTAAGCAAGACAAAACTATAACATTAAAATCTCCTCAGCCCCATACCAGAGGCGCCTAGAAAAATTAGAGGTCCATGACATTTTGATTTACCTTAGAAACTCTAAAATTAAATCTCCTGATCAGTCAACCACTTGGTCTCTTCTTCCACCATTGCCATTATACAAAAGAAAATACATGGAAGTCTAAATGAAGAAAAGACAAAAAATATATTTATAAATAAAGAAAATATATTTATATATTCATTGCCATATAATAAAGAAAATATATTTTAATAAATATATTCATTTTCATATTGTATGGACCTAAATGAAGATATAACAAAAGACAGAAATATATGAAAGTCTAGAATTCATGTAGCCGACTCCACATAGTGGGATAAAGGTGGGATATGCTGCTGTTGTATATTCATTTTCATATTATTTATAAATATTTTTATAAAATAGATTTGTTAAATTATATATATTGTAATAAAAAATTATACACATATTTGTTAAAATATACTTATATATGTAATAAGATTTGTTATATTAATCTATATATAAATTTTATTATCACATTTATAATTTTTAGGCAAAAGGTCACTTTTAGTACGTGAACTTGTGCATTTTTGTCAATTTGGTGCATGAACTTATAATTTTGGTTAATTTCATACGATTGAAATTGGGATAAATTTCCCTTAAGACTCCTCTTAGTTTAAAAATATCTCTGAAGGTCCACATGATTTATTTTTTGGGGGCTTTAACATCCCCTTTATTACAAACTAATTAAATTTAACCAAAAATAAAAAATCAAAAACTAGAACCCTTTGTCTGTTCTTTTTCAATGCTGGTTATGGGTTTGGAACACGTTGCCAGCACCAAAATCTCACCCTCCCATCTTCTCTGGTGATGGACGACCATAATGGAGCCCCCCCCCCCCCCCCCCCCCCCCCCCCCCTCTCTCTCTCTCTCACACACACACACAATCTTTTTCTCTGCCTTATCCCTCTTGATCAGAAACCTGGAATTCCCTTTTAGTTAGTTGCAATGATGGAAACTTTTGATGATTTTTATTGTTCAACTTTTGGCATATGGTTTTTCTTCTGTAAAGCCATTGTATAATCTTCCTTATCCTTTATAAGCAAGTGAGGAAGAGCCGCATGAGATTCCACAATGGGAATCAGATTTCTTTCTTTTTGGAAAAGAGCATTTTGAAAATGTCCGAGGGTGAAAGGCCACAAGTTCAATAGTCTGCTAAATGACAATAAAAATTCCAAACCATTAAAAGATCCCCAACATAATCCAAGGAAACCTTGAAGTCCCTTGATGTAGAAGGATGTTTAGTAAAAATTGGATCAACTGCAGTTGGGTTCACCAGGTTGATCGCTAATTTGGATAGTTAATCATCACTTCTTTTTGATGATTTTGATTATGCGATTTGTTTTTTTTTTTTTTTTTTATTAGGTTGATTTGGGGGTTTCTGATGTTTGTCCAACTATAAAGATTTTTTGTGGGTTATTGGTTGAGGATACCATCTATTTCATCATTTTGGTGCAGAGACCTTTTTTGGGTGTTCTTCATGTTTTTTAGTTTTGGGGATTTGAAAATTTCCCATCTTCCTCTCCTTGTTTCAGTTTTTCTTTGCCAAGGCAAGGCGAGTTTGGGTGAATTCAAAGAACAAGAAGCATCAGTGTTGGGATTTTACCATCTTACTCTGAGCAAAAGATATAGTGTTTTCTACTTTTAATTTTTATTTTTGGGTAATACACAAAATGAAAGGGGTTTTCAGAGTATAAAAGATAAGTTGTATAGACATTTAGAGGAATTTAAATTATTAAGGGGTCTCTGTGTAAATGGTCCAAATTGTAAGGTGTCTAATGATAATTTACCTTAATTTCATTTCTATGAAATTGACCAAAATTATAAGTTCATATATTTGATTGACCACAAATAAAGTTCATGTATGAAATTGACCAAAATGTGCAAGTTCATGTACCAAAAGTGACCTTTTGCCTAATTTTTATGTCCTCCTTAGTCATTTAACATTCTAATTCAACTCAACTTTAGTATTTTACCAAACAGTTATAATTGAAACTCGTCTCAACTTGATAAATTTCCCAAATACTTTTATGTAATCAAACTCAACTCAACTCACTTCACCTTAATCCCAAGTGGGGTCTAAGTCCTTGCTCTCCCATGAGACAGTCACCACCATCAGGCTTGCTGAGGACTATCCCAGCTGTCTTAGCTGCTTTGAGCGGAAAAATTTTTGTACATGCCCAACGGCCTAGATAGCTGATACTGAACCAAGTGGGATGAGGATCTTTACTACAGTTTTGGTCGCTGATGCTAGCGTTTTTGAGAGAGATTCAATTTTGGATTGAAATCTGGCAGATTAAATCCGGATCTGATCCCCCATAGATAGGTCTAGTATTAGTAGACCGGATTTGCATTTTCAGATCTGAGTACAGTCAATTTGGGAAGAATGGTTTCAGTTCGAGCCCATTGACAGGACTAGGACATATTCGGGCATTTGTAAGACATGCCTCAGAGTAGACAGGCATGGCAATGGTGTGACAAGGAGTAAAATAAGAAAGCGGGGAAATTCAAAGTAACGTGTTTGACTTGTCTATAACATACATGTGCCCAGTACAATAGCAGATACACCTACTCCGTCCAAGAGTTCTTATTATGTTATTATCTCTTCTGTTGTTTCTCCTTTGCTCTTCTGCTGGTTTGCTTTTGCCTTCCCACTCACCTTCACCCCCCCGAAAACAATCTGCTCTCTTCCCCCTTCTCCCTTTCCAAAAAATCAAAAAGGGAGATAAAAACCTAACCTGTATATTCTGACTCACCTTCTCTCCTTCCGTTTTATGCTTTCTTTTTCTTATTTCCTTCCTCCTCGTTTCTTCTCATACACACACTGTTCTCTCAGAGGTCCTACTTAAAAAATCTTCATTAAGTTTAGTTGCTTGCTCTTGCTTTATGTTTAATTTTGCATGTTATTGTACCAAATGTTGTGACCATTTATTTATAGGTTGGTGGGTGGATTTTTCCAGGGGGTTGTAGACTGCTTTTAATTTCTTTACCTCCATGATATTTCAGGAGGAGCCCTATATCAATTGCAGCTGCTGTCATTTACATTGTAACCCAACTTTCAGATGATAAGAAACCCCTCAAAGGTAAGCATACCATTGATCGACTTACATAAGAACTCAGAATCAAATGTGGATTTTAGTATATTATCTATCAGCACCTGCACTAAACTCGATTTCTTTGAATGCCAAATTTGAGCCATTGGATTACTGGAGATTCCCACTGAAACCTTTATTTATCCTCCCTTTTATTAGAAAATTGTAGAATGCTAAACAAGAAAAGCTCCATTCCTCTTCCCTGCAATTTCTACACATTCCTAATTATCATGTTGGAGTTACACAATTATTGTTGCTATTTCAAGCTTCTACATTTTTACTTGGGGGTGTCCTGGTACAACCATTAGGACACACCGGGCCCTAATTTTTGATACTTGGTTTATTGAATGCATTTGGGCTGCTGTGTGGATGCAGATGTCTCAATTGCAACTGGAGTTGCAGAAGGGACAATCAGAAATTCATACAAGGACCTGTTCACCCATATTTCAAAGATAATACCTAGCTGGTATGCCAAAGAGGAGGACCTTAAGAACCTCAGCAGCCCTTGAAAACGTAGCAAACAATTTCTCTGGAAACAATCATTTCCAAGATGGTATTGGTACAGACGGCGCCCTATATATGTTTTGGATTGTATGCCATGGACATACAAACAAATTGAATCTCTTTTCCCACCCACCCCATAGGCTGAGTATACTACATTGCGTTTATGGATTATCTCCGAACTGACCACATAAGCTAATACCAATTTTTCAGAGTTTTTAAGTGCTTGCCGCTTCTCTTTAAAACCTGAGCTCCATCTGTTATTGTTTTGCTCCTTCCCCCCCTCCTACCCTCTCTCTGTGGGGCCATGCAGATGGGCAACAATCCTTTTTTGTTTTAATTATTATTGATGGGAACTTTACCCTGACTGGGTTAAAATGAGTTCGTTGCTGTTAGGAATGACAATGAACGAACAGGGTTGAGATGCAAATTTTATTTATTATTATAGTTGCGTCTTTATTTTCATTCCCATCATTTAGTTTAATAGGACTTTTAGGCCGTTAAATGATGTTTCGGTTGTTTTTAAAATGTTTTATAGTCGAAATTTTAAGAAACATAAAAAAAACATTTATAGGTCATATAATTTTAAAAATATTTTGGAGCCTTTTTGTGATATTAAAAAAAATATAAAAAATGTATTTTTGATTTAAAAACATGTGTACAATTGTATTAAAGAGAGTAATTTTGTCTCTGTTGCTATTACATTGGTGATAGAAGTAATTTGTTTTTATGATTGTTTGAATAGATGATAAGATTTATGTTTATGTTTGGTTGAAAGATAATTTTTTATATTAAAAGTTATATTTTTATTTTATATATATTTTTTTATTCTTTATTTTTATTTTTTTTGTTAATGTACCATCACAAGCGTCTCTTGCTGTTCGGTCACACGATTCAGAAGATGTAAATTAGAAAATTCAACAGTCAGTTCAATCTTTATTCTTTTTCAACAGACATGAGGACGGTGTGACAGTCTTTTAGCGTTCAAGGTCGTCCAAATTATTAAGTTTTTTTCCAGGGCTCGAATATGAAACCTGAGAGCTCAAAGAACATCTCAATGCATTTTTTTTTTTGTTAGTTGATCTATTTTGTTTTATATTTTATCTATTTTTTATTTTTATTTTTATATAACTCACAAAAATGACATTAAATTATACCCAAAATTAGTAGGATAAATTACACTTAATATTTTTAAAATTTAATATAAATGTAAAAAGTAATTTTTATTTTTTAAAAATTACATTGACTATCTCTACCGTTCAAAAATTACATTAAACTACACCCAAAATTAAATTTACATCTACACTTAGTACCTTTACAATTTTATAAAATTCAACAATTTGTTACCAAATATTTGACCAATAGAAAATCGTGTAATTTCTTATAAAAAGAAAAGGAAATTCATTGTAATTTTCAAAGTATGAGGGGCGCGTTCTCTAATTTTACTGAAACTCGAGGGTATGGAATATAATTTTAATTCCGTAAAAGTATTCAAAGTTCAGACAACCCAACGTTGCCACGTGGACGAAGACAATAGATGGGCCCTTGTAACTCTCCACTAGTTCCAACTTCCAACCTCCATAAATCCCACCAAAACCGGACGGCTCTTTCCCAAATCAGCTACCCTTTTGGTCCTTTCCGAAGCTCCATCTCCTCCTTCAGAAACCCTTCTGTTCCCGATCGTCAAACGCGTAACGCAGCATCATCAATGGAGAAAACCGGACAAAAAGCGGCGGATCACTACGTCGAGGTGTGCAGCAACGAGGACGGCTTTCTCGGCTCCTACTTTCTGGCAAGAGTGATCGGCAGCGTGGCCGGCGGCGAGAAGCTGCGCGTGGAGTACGCGACGCTGTTGGACGACTCCGGCAAGGCGCCATTGAAGGAGGTCGTCCGAGCTTCGCATGTCCGCCCTTTGCCGCCGCAGGTTAGGGTGTCGAGATTCGACGTGCTGGACGAGGTCGACGCCTACGACCTTGACGGCTGGTGGGCCGGTAGGGTTACGGCGAGGAAGGATGATTTCAACTACGTTGTGTATTTCGATAGTTCGGGAGACGAGTTTGATTACCCAGCCTCTGATTTGAGGGTTCATCTTGAGTTCGACAATGGCCGCTGGGTTTCTTCTGTGAAAGGTGCGCGGCTTTATATATATACACACACACTCTGATAAGGAAACTTGTATTTTATTTTTAAATCATAAATATTTATTTTATACTATTTTTTATATTTAAATAATTTATTTAATTAATGAAAAGTAATTTATAAGAAGTTAAAATACATTTATTTACATTTATCTATATATACTTTTTAACATTAAATAATTTAATTAGCTACTCTACCATGCATATTTTTTGATAGGGCATTTTTACCAATTAAAAAATTTAACATTTAATCTTTAACGATCAAAATATTAAGATTTAATATTCAGTATTTTAATTATTATAAATTATTATTTTAAATACTTAGCCTAATTAAAAATAAATAAAATTATTATCTATGGCTATTAACGTTATATCGAATTTAAAATAATAATTTTGATATTTTAATCTAATTATAGTTGTTATTTACCAGGATTTGATATGTACAAGGAGTAGAGTGGTGATGAAAAGCCAGGCTTGTGTTGTGGGTTGTGTTCCTATGAGTCCACAATTAATTTAATGTAATTTTAATTGGAGTTATGATCCCATTCCCATCAATTAACAGCACTACACCCAACACCTCTCAATTCATCCAAACCTTTTTTGCCTTTTGAATTATTCAATTTTTGTTGGGTGTCTAACTCTTACTCCTCAATGCCTTCAATGGGATGCTAACATCTTAATGGTGGGACCATTATGAGTGCTAACCTCTATGGTTTAAAGGTGTCTTTTGGTGTTTTTGAGTTTTTAGTTTTGAAACGTAAACAAATATTTTTAAGTTATTTTTATAATTTTAAAATTTTTTTGAAGTCGTATTTCTATTTTCGTTTCGTATCGTATTTATTTTTTTTATTTTTATTTCTGTATAACTTAACTTAGTAGGAATTGAGTCTTTAATCTTGTGAGCTAGAGATTATAAGTTAGATTCTGTCAACGTTCAGATTTAGCTGATCGTGATTTATAAACTCGTAATGAGAAAATGAGCTGAAATATAAAGAGGAAGAACTAAGTAGAAGCAAAGACAAAAGGATTTTACATGATTCAGCCAGAAAGATGCCCACTCTATGATTATTCTCTAGTTATTCTGACAGAGTAATAATATGGTATTATCCGTTCCCCCTACAATGGTGTTGTTAACCCTTATTTATAGTGAGAGGTGCTTACAATTGTATAAAATATAAAAGTGTAGAGATGATATCATGGGGGATAAGATGTCCTTATCATCTCCATAAAATCGAGAATGGGGCTTCTTATTATCAAGGATCTAGTTTGTCTCACAAAAATAGATGGGTCCCTGCCTCCAGTTATCCAGCAATCTGGTTGCTAGGTGAGTTAAATAGTTTAACCGATGAGCTGTATGGTTAGACCAGCGAGTTAGAAACATTGCCGGGAGCTTGTTGAGTATATCACTGAGAACTAGCTGAAAGCCTTGTTGAGAGCTCTTTTAGTTCTACGATTTGAGGTCAGATTTTAGCAATGTATGAACTTGCTTGACGAGCTCGATTGGGTCTACTGGGCTTTAGGCGATTGGGCTGATCTGAATTTAACCTATAAGAAGTGGTACGAAAAATATGCATAACAGATTCTTAATTTTATTAATGCTTAGGTCTCCAACTATCAATTATGAGTGGTAGAATCTAATGGCATATTTTGTAATCTACTATAAATATGTTGTGTTTTATAATATTTTATTATTTAATAAAAATATTTTTGTAATTAAAAATGAGATACACCATGGCATATTACTAAGGTGAATCTTTAGCAACTTATCATTATCCAAATAATCATTTTGTCCCTATTTAATCATTTTATCCCTCATATATGTACTTTTATCTCTGATAAATAGAGACACAGAAACAGTGTTATTTTAGTATTTTTAAAATATTTTTTATTTTAATAGTTAATAAATAGTAAACAAATATTTTTATTCTGTTTTCATAATTTTAAAAATATTTTGACACTATTTCATAATATTAAATAGAGATTAAAAACACATTTTTAATTTGAAAATGTGTTTTTATTTTATAATCACATTAAAAATGATTGCAATTTCGTCTTTAGAATCCCAACAATTGCGTTAGAGACAAAATTAATTTTTGTTTACTTGAATGAATAATAAAATTTATGTTAATTTTTTATTAAATAATATTTTTTTATAATTTTTATATTAAAAATTATATTTATAAAAAGTTTATATATTTTTGTTTATAAATTTTAAAATATTATCTATTAATCACTGATATTTCAAAACTGTTACTGTTTAATCATTGAATTTTAAAATATTACATGTTAGTTAGTCACTGGACTTTAAAATATTACATGTTACTCACTAATATTTCAAAACTATTTTTTATCCGTCACTCGTAAACTTAAAATTTAGTAATTAACGAGTGACAAGTGAAAAACGATTTTGAAATATTAATGACTAGTAGATAATATTTCAAAGTTTAGTGATTAAGTAGTAACAATTTTGAAATATTAGTGACTAATAGATAACATTTTAAAATTCAGTGACCAAACAATAATAGAATGCAAAGTTGAGTTATTATTAGTGTAATTAATCTAATATCTTATTCATAATTTGATATATCATATATATAATAATTATAATTTCAAATGGCAAAATTATTTAATTTTATTATTATTATTTTATCTTATTTTTAACTATCCCATCATTATTTAATTTGAACGCCAAACCGCTCTCTCAAGTCACTAGTAACTTTCGAGAACTAGCACAAGTGAGTATAAATAATATATTAAGATAATGTTTCTTAATTAAAATATAAATAAAAAATAGAATATAAAAATATTTTAGATAAAAGTAATTTTTATTATATTTATTAAATTTATCCGATAACATTTAAAAAATAAGTCGAGTGATTTTTTATCTTAAATTGTTCATAAAAAGTTATGTGACAATGATTAGTGATTAAATTTTGTAAAAATTTTATCATAATTACACATTTCTTTTGATATTAAAATTGGTTTAAATTAGATATTAATACATGTTTTATGGTTATATGCAAATTTAAATTGAAAAATGAATGAAATGAAGTTCTGAAATAAAATTTAAAAATAATAATATATAATAATATATAATACATATACATCAATACATACTTGCATGTAATATATATATATAATATAATCTATTAATAATACTCAATTGCTTACTTGAAGGTATGAAGAAAGTAGGCTTGGAGACTCAGATTGGATTGAATAATGAATAATTTAAACCCAACCAATAAAGAATTAAAGCCCAGCGCATGCCCATTAAATTGAAGGTCTAGAGCCTAATGCATGTTTAAGGTCCAACTTAAGCAACCCATAGAAGACATCATTTGGATAAAGTCCAAGCATTTTTTTTTAATCCTAATGAAGATCCATGTATTTTTTAATCCAAATGAAGATAAAAAACTCAATTGTAGAATTTTTTTTTTAAATATTTATTTTATGAGTGCTTTATTAGGTGTATTTTTTAGCTAAAATTTATTTAACTTTAGGTGTGTATTTTAGCTAAAATCCATTTAACTTTAGGTGTGTATTATATCTAAAATCCATTTAACTTTAAGTGTGTGAGAGTCCATTAGATATAATTATGTCTAGTTGAATAATTGAAATTATGTAGTTTGTATTGCATCTTGTGAGCTATAAATAGCTCACTTATTGTAAGGGTGATTATTATTCTTGAATCAAAACTCAGTTGTTTTCTTAGAATTCTCTATTTGAGAATTGCTTTTGTTCTCTCTTATTTTATTCATTATTTTTTCTTATGATCTTACTTTATTTCTTTATTCTCTTGAATTTTTATGTTGTTACTTTATTATCCACCGCCTAAATGACCGGTTAAATTATGCTTTTAAATTTCTGCAATTTTAATTCCTATCATTTAAATTATCCACCGCTTAAATGACAGATTAATTTATGCTATTTTAATTTCTGTCATTTAAATTCTGTTATTTAAATTACGCTATTTAAATTCCTGTCAATTAACTTTTAAATGGAGATGAGTAGCTAAATCCAATATTGGGTTAAGGCAAGAACAGTGTCTAACGCCAATGATTCTCAAAGAAAACTACGCTTTAAATAAGTGACATTAATTTAAATTTCAGTATGAGTGTACTAATTATTGAGAAATCACTAAGTTTGGATTGGAGCGTAAGCCTAATTTAGAACTTTTATGTCACGCATGGGAGTTACTAGAACTTGAAACGCTATCATACCCAAACCTGGATGATTAATTTAGTTATTTTGTATATTAATTGCAATTGAATTTATAGTAGTTGCTTAAATTAGAATCTCATATATCATGTATGAGGATTGCTTAAATTAGAACTATCACCATCTCTAATTGCATTTAATATCAAACCCTCATATATGAAATTAAATTAATGTTGCTAATCTTGTCTGCTAAAAATTGGGAATTAACGGGTTGGTGCTGAACTTGTCTTAACTCAAGTGCTATCCAATTTCATATTCTCACATTTAACGTTTATTTTAATTTTTGTCTTACTTTATTTTCTAGTATCTGTTATTTAAAAATTTATAAAAAAATCTTGTTGCTAATTCGTCCAAATGCGTGTGCGTATGTGTGACATTTTTTTTTTTTTGCTATAAATAAATCTCTCAGTAGACGACCTGAACTCATCTAGAAAATATAAATTTAAATTTGGATTACAACTGCACTCGTATACTGATAAGTATAAATCTTTCACAAAAAATAAAGAAAAAAATTATAAAAGCTTTACTATGTTTTTTTTATTGTGTTTTAATTGTAGGGTGAGAGTGCAACCAGACAACTATTAGAAAAGAAGTCACGTGACTTATTATCTGGATTTTCTTAAATAAATTTATATCTTCCCCTCTAAATAAATTTATCTTGACTCTTATAGATAAGAAAAAAAATAACGTATGTGTTATTCAGTGTATTCTAAAAAAATTAATAAATAATTTAATAAAAATTTTAAAATACTTCTTAGGCTTATTTTAACGATTCTATATCTTGATTTGAAAAGTATTTCAATATAAGTTTATCTTATTTATTTTAATAAATGATATATAAGAATAAATTATTTTTGTTTAATTTGCTTCAATATGTTGAAGTGATAGAAAGGTAATTTTTAACCCTATATGCCACGTCAATATCTAATAATTTTTATATATTTAAATTAGGTTTTATAAATTTTTAAATAAAAATTTACTTAATCAAATTTATAAATATTATGTAAAATAATAAAATCAAAATACTAAATCCTAGATCCTAAACATAACTCTTCGATAACGCAAAGAATTCATTGCACAAAATTAAAAATTTTAGATATCGCGAGATAGTAAATTTGATTATGTTTTCAAGCAAAAGTTAGCAAGTAATCAATTATGTTTATACGAGAGATCATGTTCTTGACTTTCAACTCGTGATAAATTTATCCGTTCATCTAAGTTAAAGGTTGATTGTGATAAAAGAGAGTTCTTAATTTTTTTTCACGTTAAAAAAAAAATTCCTAAACATGAAATGTAAATGATTGATGAATCATGAATGTAACAATATATATAGCAGGTGTACTCAAAATGTAATTTCCCCAAATCGGACAGATTCTACAAAGACAAACAATGCCGAGGATAACCACTGTACTTCGCCAGAGTCGCAAGGCCATCCAAGATTTGGATCTTCTCAAAGTCCTGCAATCAGAAATCAGATGCGAACAGTCCCTCAATCCCGAACTGGTTCTCTTCGCCTCTACTCGGTTTCTGCATTTGTATCCGTATTCCTATGAATCGTTGATTGGATGGCTTACTGTATTGGCGTTTGTTTGAACATTAACCCGAAATTGAAAGCTTTTGTTAGGGTTTTTGGGTGTATGTATGGTCTCTGGGGAACAGGGATAGAGAAATATGCATTTAAGTCAATAATAGGGTTAGATTTTTGGCAGAAAGTTAAGGAAAGCAAAGAATTGATCTAATTTTTGGTTTATAATGTTGTTTAAATATTGAGAGTACTTTCTCAGGCATAGTGATTAAATGGAAATTGAGAAAAGGGGTATTTGTGGCCAAAGCTTACAGAGTGTTCAAATTCCTAGACTAGGGAATGTTGTACTGAAAGAAGGATTTTTTCTACACTATCAGCTACATTGGTAAGAAGTGCTCACCTGGGTTTCAGGCTGAGACCCTAGATAACATCTGAACAAAGTTGGATTCAACTTTATTCTAGGGAAAATGAATTGAATCGGTATAAAAAAAAAAATTAAGGTGAATTCAGGTAATTGGGTGGGGAAAATGTGGAAATAGCTTCTTTTTGTGTAGTTTTGGCATTCTTCGTTCTTTAAATTGTCTTGTTCTAAACTAGAACATTTCTTATAGTTCAAGCAATTTTATCAACTACTGAAAAAGGGCTAGAGTTCTTGTAGAGTTGAGATCGATGACCTAAATGCAGGATAATCAAAGTGGTCCTACTGGAGATTTCGTGTTGGATTGGGATTCACCACAGTCCCAAGATGTGGTTTTGCGGAAGAAATATGAGTCAGGTGAGGAGGTTGCAGTTTCAGCTTTGCTAGGTCCTGAAATCACTTGTGCAGATAGTAACTCTCGTAGAGACGTTTTAATGAAGATATGCATAAAAAAGCCTGGGTTGAGCTCTATCTTGCAGTTTGATTGTGGTTATTCATCTGAGTTTGATGTTCACAATGCTTATTATATCCCCCCATCAGCTTGTCTGCACTCTTCAGTCTACAAGGGCCCCTCGTTCAGGTACAAAGATGAGCTACTCTTAGTTAATCGTTATTTATACTTTTTTTGGCTATATTGTAGAAAAATATATTTTAGTTTGAGTTTTTTTCCTTAACTTTATCGAACTTTACATTCTGCACAGGCTTCCCATCCTGAGACTTAATCTGTGCTTTCTTTTCAAATTTCATTTGAAACAGAACAGGAAGGCTAAGTGGTGTTTTTGGAATTTCTTTTAGTTAGTAGAACCCTCTTATGTTCTTTTGTATGTTCTTTTGTATTTTAAATTCATCTTGAGCTATGATTACATAAACTTTCAACAAAATTTAGGTTTCTCAGAGACTCAGAGGTAAACCTCTTCCGTTGTTGTATCCATTTTTATGGTCCTTGTCTTCCTTTTTATTTTTTAGTTCCCAAGGATGGCTTCCTGTTAGGTATGTTCACCTGCAATGGCTAGTCTTTTCTTGGTTTTATTCCGCTATTTATGAAAGTTTAACTAGATATTTGGGCATCTTTATAGGATTAGATGATTGAATCTTTAAACCAGTGAGTTACATTTTTCTAGTTGTGGAAAAGCCTTTACATAATGCAGGATAAGACTACATAAATGTGACCTCAGTTCCACATCCCATATTAGCAGGATTTTCTGCACTGCTGCTGTTGGCAACTCATGTCATGAATTAATAGGTCACTTAACATATATTAACTAGTATAGCTTCTCAACACCCCCTCCCAGAGTCTCTGACACCCACGCACCAATCCATTGTTGCACTCTTAGAAAATGGACAAGTTCTTTTAGTTTATAAACTAAATAATTACAAGATATTGCAAAGATCTTTACATGTTTAACCAAGATACTCCTCTTGCACTAAATTTAGCACCTCATGATTTTGGGATTTCTAGTTCAACTCCCAGGCTTACTAGATTGTTTCAGCACCCATACTTTTATATGGCAAAGGATTATAGTTGTTAGGGTTTTAGCTAATTACACAGTATAGAACTATATCCACCCCTCCCCCTGCCAAAAAAAGAAAAAGAAAAAATCAAATAATCAAAAGTGGTTCTTCTCTTGCATGTTGAAGGTACTTAAGTGATATCTACTCTTTATTAAGTAGCTCCAGAATTTGAAATCCTCTATCCTGATCACTTTGAAGACATGGGTGAATCCAAGAAGTTCTAAAAACAATTTAGGTTTTTTATGACCCATTTTTCATTCATTTTTCCCTACCTTTTCATATTACATCTGGAAATCTGACTTCGGTAACATTTGCTTATTATTGTAAGTGGTCTAAGCAAATGGTCTCTCTATATTCAGCCTTATTAGGCCCGCTTTTCATCTTGTTTTGTAGTTAATTGAGGCCTCTAGCCCTTATCGTCTCTAAAAAACAAAATATTTGGTTTGACTTTAGCATTTGGGTGCCTCTCTTTTCATTTCTTTTCATTTCTTAGAATCATGCAATGGGAATAAATTGATCCTTGTGCCTGTAATCATTAGTTAACAGCCCAACATGCAAGTCTCTGATGGGCTCGAGTAGAAATATCTTTTGCCTGTTTTGACCATGAGGTTTATCCATAACCCTGCTTTTTTGGAATGAAGACCATAGTACCATACAATAAAATTGGATAATCAGTTGCGTTCAAACTACTATGAATCCCACTTCGGCTATGGCCAAGAGTATCATGCCTCTATTACTGAGATGCTCTTGTTGCGTGTTGTGTCCTTTGAGTCACCTACCGTGTGGCGCTTGATGATGTGCTCCCTCAAAGATCCACATGGTATGCTCAATCAATTTCAAAGAACAGAAATTTATCCTATACTTGGAACTTGCTGGATGTAACATTTCCAAACACTTTGGCCAAGTTTTACTGAGATATTCATCTTTCAAAAACAAATATTCTAATTGTAGAATGTAGGATTGCACCAGTTCATTAAGTTGTTTTGGACTTTGTTTAATGGAGAAGGAGAAAGTAAGTAAGCAAACCAGCTTGCGTTCTCAGGTGCACTGATTTTTAAAAATACTTGAGAGCTTGGTAGTCATTATTTAGGAGCAACTCTCTTTAAATCAAGCATGTTACCCAGTGTTGAACATCTGTCCATGGTGTAGAGCTCTTGCTCATCCATGGTCCACTTTGTCGAGCATCAGAGTTTCTAGCCCCATTGAGTTCTTGTTGAAGAATGCTACAAGTTGGCCCTCTTGTCTTGTGATAGTTTTGATGCCCACACCTGATGCATCATTCTCAAGTTCAAATCATTTTTCAAAATCAGGTGTGGTTAAAACTGGAACATATGACCATTTTTTTTCTTTTCATGGTGCAAATTTTGCTTTTATTGTTCTATCCAAAAAGTTGCTTTGTTTCAAGTATTTGGTAAATGGGGCTGCTTTGGTGTTGAAGTTTCAGAAGAATCATCTGTAGAACATGGTGAGGCTATTGAAACTCCTGATGTCACATATGGAATTTGGCTTTGGCAATTCTCAAATGGCCTCTACCTTTGTTTCTTCCATCTTGATGTAACCAATGCTCACCATATAGCCCCCAAAAATCAGTCGATTGGTTATGGATGTTGTAGTGTGCTAATTTTCTTCAGTACTTGGAGCACCTCCCTCAGGTGTTGTGGATGCCCGCCTCTCTTGCCTACAAATATAAATTAAGGATCATCAAAATAAACCCATATAAATTTTAGATAAAATTGTTGGAATATCTTATTTTGTAGGTTTTCTGAAAGTTCTTGGGGCATTTGTCACCTGGGAAGAAACAAATTGATGGCAGCACTGTTCAAGTTAACTTTGGGAAACACCTTGGCTCCACCCAGTCTATCTGACATACCATCCAGCTAGGATATTGGGAATACATATTTGACTGTGATATTCTTTGTGTCCCTACTGTCAACACACATTCACCGATTACCATCCTTCTTTGGCGTCAATAATACTAGAAAGTTTAGGACCCATGTTGTCACTGATTAAATCCTAGAATCTCTAACTGCTTTAGGCTCATCTACTAGTGCATCAGATTGCTTCAAGATCTCATCAATCACGTTCTGGATGTTGCTCACAAGAGGTGATTCTATAGGGGCTGGATTTTTCCAGGTACTGCCACTGAATTTCTGCTTCATTGCTGTCCCCTTTAACTACCACAGCAAAAGCCTGTTAACTTGCATGGGCCTAGGGAATTATGTAGACTGCTACTAGAAATATGTTACTTCTGTCTGGAATTAGTACAAGACAGTCTTGCTTCATTTGGGCAAAAACAACTTTACTTATCTGTGTAAAATAGTTATGTACTGTCTTCGCCTGTGTCCATCATATTTAGGCTGGATTGCCTTGTCTACCTAGCAGCAGTATATGGTAGGCATCCATTTCCTTCATGTCTCATAAGACCCTGTCCTTCTCGTACTTGCTGATGGAGAAAGCAATATACATTTCTTCATCGCCCTTGTTACCCCAACATCTTATTTCCAGCTTTACACCTTTGGGATAAGGGAGCTTCTATGTTAGCAAGTTGCAAGCTTGTTGGCCCTTATTCTAGAAACTATTATCTTGTATTTATGCCATCGTTGATTGTATCATAACTAATAATCGTTTGACAATACGATGAGTCATGAAGATATTATGTCACTGAATATTATCCTCTCTGGTTGTATACATCAGTCATCAGGCCCTTTTCCTTGTAGGTCCACTTCACATGGTTGTCGTCCTACTTACCTTCAGTTCAGAAGCAGTCTCCACCCACATCCTCAGGGTCCTAACCTATGTACCCTTTAAAACCTGTTCTTTTCCCCTGTTCTCTATTTCATATCTCTTGATATTGTTTTTGTATCTGATACCTGATCATTAAGCAGCTTAAGGAAGTCCTCGTCTTTTGACTATTTAGCTTACACCCAAAACAGCAGGCATTACTGGAGACACCTGGAAGATAGAATGGAAGTAAATTATAAAAATGCACTTAAAGTTCATCTGATGTATGTGTTTATCTTCCGATAGCATAAATTGTCCCAAACCGCTTGTGGATTGGTGCATGGTGTATTGTGTATTTTTCACTTAAAAATTATAATGTTATAAGGTCAAGGGAAAATTTTGAACTTCTAAAAAATTATTAAGGTTGATGTTGTCAAAACATGTAAGTAGTTTGTCATTGCATGCACTCTCTCCCAATCCGAGGGAGAAAAAAAATAGAGCTTTAGATGGAATAAATGTAAAGTATTTTCATTTCATGTTATCGCTATTGTCTCTTCCAAACGAGGAGAACTCCCTTCCTTTCCTTTCTCATTCCATCCCATCCCCTGTGGTAAAGTTAGATGACTTGAAATGGAAAATTTCAACTGTATCAATTTCCTACTTGACATTGCTGATCAAATAAATATATCTCTACTTGAACTGGGTAGCATTCATTCTATTTGAAGTTTCCATTTCTTCTAGTACATTTGTTTGAACTCATAAAAACTTGGTATTTGATGTTTCCCTTTTCCTTCATAACGGCTTCTCTAATTATGCTTCCTGTATCCTACACGCAGTTCGTTGGACCCACAATTGCAAGATGAGCTCAGAAACTATCTGGTGTCAAAGGGAATTGACCAGAGTTTTGGCGATTTCCTTCTCCACCGCCTGCACAACAAGGAGCAAAGTCAGTACCTGAACTGGCTTCGTAAATTGGAGGCCATGGTGGCAGGAAGTGAATCATCATTCGACAATTAACAGAGCTCTCCTACATCTTCAAAATCTCTGGTTCATTGACGATGATAGTGTCAATGTGGCAGGTGAATGCAGATTGCTTCGGAGTGAAACCCAATGTCCAACTCTAAACCAGAATCGACCATTATAGACATCAAAAGCTATAATGTGGAGTTGTTTTTGTTCTGTAGTTTAAACTTGTCCAAATCAAATTGTTTCATTTCTTGTTGATGATATGGGTTAGAGTAGCCTTATTAAAGATAGGATGCTAGATAGAAATAACTAGCGAGTTAGAATTCATGTAGCCGGCAGCCGTGATGGTGCATGACATATATTTCCTTGTGAGTGAAGAAGAATGGAATAGAATTTATATGGCATTGGTTTAGATTAGATGTTAAGTGTGCAGTGTGAAGAAAAGGCTTCTTCTAAGCTAAGCACAGATGGCATTGTGTTTTCAGAATGATTCTCATGAACTGAATTGAAAATGCAAATGAAACTCTGGATCCCACCCTTTGCCCTATTTTTATAAATCTACCCTTTATCTCTCTAGAAACCTTCAATCTGCTTATTTTCTTTTCAAATCTTGAAAGCCGAAAAAGTTAAGAGAGTGAGAAACACACCACACAGCAATTATTCACTTTTCTTTATGGTACCCCACCCTTCTTTCTCTATGTCTCTGTATTGCCAGCTTCGCGTGGCATCCTCTCTCTCTCTAAACCTCGGTTCACCATCTCCTTTAGGGAAGAGAAGATAGAGATCTCAGGAGGTACGTTGATCTGCTGATCACTGTTTGATAAGGATTGATTTAGATCTCTTGTGTTTTTTTCTGGGTGCTTATTGCCCTGTTGTTTCTAACTTGACTTTGATTTAAATTTCCATGGGTTGATCTGAGCTAAGATGGTCATTTGGTTATCCGGGTATTCTTTAGTTATGGTTTATATTTTGTTATGTTGATTGTGTCGGTCAACAAACATGCCCGACACAAAAAAAAAAAAAAATTAAGAAGAGGGCGTGGGCCCATAAGGGGTGGTAAGTCCCACACACCAACCTCACCCTGCTACCATGGGAACATAACAACCCCCCAGAAATGACGGATTGTTAATGTCAATAGCTTTATTGATTTGTTGTTGATTTTAATGTGCTTAATCTGCTGTTTGATCAGTGGCGTGGTGTCCGGTTGTCAATAGCGTTCTTTCTCGAGGTGGCTGACGCATCATTGTTTGGGATTTAAAAGTGATTCGGATCTGAATTTGTAAAAGTTACATATATATATATATATATATCTGCCGTGAGAAAGAGGAGGGAGAGGACTGTGTATTTTAATATATAATATATATATATATATTAATAAACATACATAATATGTATGAGTAATGCTATTCGATGCCCTAATATAGGTCGAGTGGTTAGATGAATAATATGTCAGTGTCAATTCGATGGATTGCGAGTTCAATTCTCATTCTACGCAAGGGTCAAAGATTCAATCTGCGATTTATTTTTTCTGATGTAATCGAGTACACGAATACTGATAATCACGTAAAAAGCGTCATCTCAAGTAATGCTACTCGACATCTAACACTTATTTAAGTAAGAGATGTAGTGATAATTTACTCAATTATCTACTTTTATTGTTTAAATAAATTATTCGACGCCCTTAATATAGGTCGAGTGGTTAGATGAATAATATGTCAGTGTCAATTCGATGGATTGCGAGTTTAATTCTCATTCTACGCAAGAGTCAAAGATTCAACCTGCGATTTATTTTTTCTGATGTAATCGAGAACACGAATACCGATAATCACGTAAAAAGTGTCATCTCAAGTAATGCTACTCGACATCTAACACTTATTTAAGTAAGAGATGTGATAATTTACTCAATTATCTATTTTTATTGTTTAAATAAGTTATTAATATATCTCTAATTAAATTATTTAAATAAAATATTATATTATATTAATAAGATATCAACTGAACATACAAGTAATATTACACGAACTTAAACTTACCCTATTTAACCATTTATATCATTTAACTCGAGGAGGGATCTATTGTATTTTTTAAGTTACAAAAGGGACCTATTACATCTTTCAATGTCCAATCAATATCCCATGTGATAGAGTGAGGGATCTCTCTTCTCTTTCTCCAAACCGTCCCTACTTTTTTTGTCATCGTCATCCATCGTTTACATCTCCATCATCTATGTCTACCTCCTCGTCGTTGTGTGTATATATATATAATTATATATATTATGTATTAAATCAAATCTTCAAATAATTGTGTATTATATATGTTTATTTCTCCAAATTGTATGTTGTCCATATATTAATAATTAATTTATAAGGCATTAACATAAATGTTAATTTAAACGTGAATGTATAAGTAATATTACACTATATCAAGAATCTTATGTTTTTTATCTCAAATAATATAATATTTACTTGACGTAAATAAAATGAAAGGAAGACATCAAACATGATGTTAACATAAATGTTAATTTAAATATGAATGTGTAAATAATATTACATTATATCGAAATTGTTACGTTGTTTCCTTCAAATAATATAACATTTACTTAAGGGAGACATCAGACATTGCTCCAGCTCTCGATGCGAGTGAAAAAAACACAAAACTGTACACTATATATATGTATATACACAGAGCGGGGCAGGGCAGGGCAGGGAGAAGATTTCTCCCGCCCTCTGTTTCTCAAAATTGGCCACTGTGAGCGCATTGACTGCGCCTGCAAGCTTGCCTGCTCCCTCTCTCTCTCTCTCTCTCTCCACGTGCATGTGCAGAGAATGACTTGTCCATGTGCAGAGACTGACTTTTCACAAAACGAAATGCCCGAACCCATTGCCATTCTTGACTCTCCTTCGCCTTTAAGAGTTCTCACGTTGTCTCACGCACATGGGAAGAATAACTCACGATCCACGATGAGTTCTTATTATATAATGCTTGTAAGGAGTCACTTTTATAAATGAGAGAAATTTTTATATTACGACTATCATGATTTAAATTTATATCTTTACCTATAATTTACTATCCGAATACTAATCGTACTATGCCTCTCGAAGCAACCCATTGTTATTCTTTCAATCACGGATGATTTGTTGCGTGCGATGCCGACTACCAGGAGGACGGATGCATGGGTTTCATTTTTTTTTTGGGGCCCACTCCTCTTGGAAAGATCACTTTTATGTGATTTTCAATATTTATATTTTTATTATATTAAAAAAAATAAATTATAAATTAAGTTTTAATTTTTGTATAGGACAAAAATTAAATTTACAACCCATCAAATTGATATCAACATATTATTCATCTGACCATTCAACCTATGCTCTGAGTCCACCCCTTATCTTCTTTCACAGTATATTTGGTTGAATAAATCTTATATTGGTCGATACAAATAACATAAGAATTTTGTTCTTCTAATCTCTTTTCTTATTTTTTTATTTTATTAATTATTAATTCTTATATATAATATATAATTTGTATAACAATTATATAATTAATATTATACAAAAATTAATTACATATTGAGTACTTTTCTTATTTGTATTACCCCTTTAAAATTACCATTAACTATTAATTATAATTTAATTAATTATTAACTTTTAATGGTAATTTAACTCCATTAATTATTAATGGTGGATGCGAACATTATACCGGATCAAATTCACTAATCCAATACTATACCTATTTTTGGATATGACATGTTAGGTTCACAACTGAATAGCAATTGAGATACATCAAATTCTTTGGTGTCGATCGAACATGTTAATATACAATGAGAATCTCTCAATCTCTCTAAAAATATCTCAAAAGGTTATGAGTGATAATTAACATTATGTTAGGATGATCCTATCGACAGTGAAATTGATATTTCTAATAAAGCTATTTGGACTTTGGATTACCATACACTATAATCATTTCATTGACTAATATCTCAATTAAGTAAGAGTCATGAACTGATCAAACTCACAAATTTTGATAACTATGACAAAATCTAGTATGGTGTGATCGAGATGACACATTGAAACTTTTTTCGACATCAAAAACCCTTTTCAATCGTGCGTACTTTGGTCAATGTTTTTTCAATCACTAATGAAGTAAGATTACATAGGATGTTCATCTCACGCTGGTAGTTAACGAATCCAATCAACAATCCCCTACCTTCATACACCACTAAACATAGATCACACAGAGAACATTCTCACCTCATATTTAGACGGTTTTGCGTAACGACAAATCTCTGACACTATCCTACAAGACAATTATGTCGCCTCCAGTCTAAGGACCAATTAAACAATCGAATGCCAATAACATATCATTAATCATCTCATCCAAGTGATTTGTTAAATGTGTCACACTCAGTAGATGTTCAACCAATACTTATCCACATGCTTGCTATCTGCATCTCATGTAATATGGCATGTAACTCCCAATCTATTATCATTAATATCCCATACTAATCAATAGTAGTAACCCATATGTCAGTTCGTAATCGATTAATCATATTTCTCTTCTGATAAATCCAAGGATTGAGAATTACTTTAACAAATTATGTGTTATATATCTTTTATCACATATTTATAACAATTTAAGAATAAGATCATCATGACATTTAGGGACTTATTCATATATAATTAGAGATGTATGAATAAAAATATAACAATTTATTGAGATGTATGATTATATTATTAGACCCAACATATACACTAGATGTTATCTAAATTTAGCATTAGAGCACTAACACCAACATGAACTTCACGCTTTATAAATTTTAATTGTTATATTTTTTATAACAACAAAAATAAAAAGGAAAACACAAAAAAAAAAATGCATTTAAATATATTTCGATTCTATTCTATTATTTAAAGTGTATTAAATGTATTTTTTTGTGACATGCTCTTAGAAAAATCCATTAATTATTATAAATAGTGAGCAAGATTAAATTGGTGATATTCTTATTTGATGGATTAAGCTATTCAATTAGCACAAACACATGATTAGGTGAGCCACCCTAATCAATTAAACTAAAATGTCCCAAAGCTTGATTAGCCAACTAATAAATTTTCCAACAACACTTATGATGGGCATAATTAGGTAACCTACCAGCTAGCTTATAAATGACTTGTAAACCACTCAAGAGGGAGCACATGGAGTAGTTCAGAATTGCCTAGTGGCTTTTATCTAAACAATCTCATATAAAAGACTATTTGTAAAGCATCTAAACCTACTATGTGGTGGCACCTCATGCTCTGGTCATTTGGGAAGTAAGGCTCCACCAACATGGCTCAAAATCCTACCACCACCCCTTGGTTGGACCTCGGGGTCATATCTTAAGTAATATTTTTATTAAAAATTATGCTTGAACCATCATTATATAAGTTACAAAAATAATAACTCAGTAATAAATAAGCATTTATAACTACATTTCTCATTACTTTGCCGTTGTTTGATTATTCTCTCGTTACGTCACCATACACTAATTTAATTGTCGGAATTTACCTTGAAGATGAAAATTCTGAGCTGATCCGAAATATCTAAAATATACAAAAAAAATTCTATTTATTTAAATAAATACATACAATCAAACCCTTTAGGATCAATATTACATAACATCAACAATAATCATAAATTCAATTTCATAACTTCTATATCTCTAAGTAACCAACTTAAATCGAAATCAAAAAAGAAAGGCAAAGGTAATTTCTATTCACCTAGTTCTTTAATTTTAAAAATAAAATCAAATATCTCTTAACTCTTAAATATAGTGCAGATGATTCACCACACGCATTTAAAAGTTTAGGATATTATGAGATTATGAATTTAATTTTATCTTCGTATAGGTAGATTTTCACTCATGATAAATTTGTCTGTATATTTATATCATATTAAGATAAATTATAATATAAATTACAATAATTATTTTTGAAAGTGGCATTGGTAAGTGGGGCAAAAACAATGGAGGACAAATCATTTAAAAGTAAAAGAGAATCAGTTTACATTTCCAAAGTTGCTTATTGTTCAAGAATGAAATTATTCACATTGATTCCCCCATCATAGCATGCTAGACCAACCATGCGATGACACATGGACACTCATGTCCTATAGCATGCCAGACCAATCATGTGATGACACATGGACACTCATGACCAAAGCAATCACCATGTCACCTATTTTAAGAATAATATTAAGGGTAATGAATTATGTGATTTTTTTTTTATTAAAAAAAGATAAAGAGATCACGTATTATTGTCTTTTTTATTTGACACATTCTCCAATGAGCATGCGATACATGTTATTAGTCATTACCCTTAGCAATACTCTTAATTTTAATGTATAATGTTTTATTTTTTTTATATAATTAAAAATAAATTAATTAATTTTATATAAAATATTTATGAATAAAACTACTTTAGATTGAATTATACTTATTTTCTATTTATTTAAATAAATACATCCAATCAAACACTTTAGGATCAACATTACATAACACAACAATAATCATAAATATTAATTTGATTAGATAGATGCAGTTTCGTAAATTTTAGATTTTTAATTAACTAACTTAAAATAAAATTACATTATTTAAAAAAATTAAATAAAAAACTAAAGAAAGAAAGAGTAGGGTAATTTCTATTCACCCGGTCCTTTAATTTTAAAAAGTAAAATCAAAGATCTCTTAATCCCTAGATGTAGCATAGACGATTCATTGTATGCATTTGAAAGTTTAGGATATTATGAGATGATGAGTTTGATTTGTCTCTACAAATTATGTAATTGATTAGATCTATTCTAAGGGTTAGATTTCGAGTTTCAATTTGTGACAAATTTATTTGTACACCTAGATTGGATTAAGATAAATTGTGAATTTTAAAAAAAGTGAAACAGTTCAGGTCAAAGATTATTTGTGATAAGAAATTTCTTGAGTTTTTTATATTAAAAAAATAAAAAAATCAAAGATGTCTTAATTTATAAAAAAAGATTATTTTAAAAAAAATATAATATTAAAAATAAATTATAATAATAATTTTTTAAAGTGGCATTGGTAAGTGTGGCAAAAACAATGTGGGGCACATTATTTACGACTAAAAGAGAATGAGTTTACATTTCCAAAGTAATGAGTTTACATTTTCAAAGTAGCTTATTGTTTAAAAATTAAATTATTCACATTAATTTACATGAGCATGCCCACCAACCATGTGATGACACGTCGTCACTCATGACCTAAGCCATCACGTCAAAGTCCATTTAATTTAATGTGTGATGCTTTATTTTTTTATTATATAAAATATTAAAAATTATCTACAACGCGTTTATACATAAATCGCGTCTGACCCATGACTCAAAGTCTTTCTATAGGATCAGACAGGTTTATAAAATGAAGATTAAAAGATTAAAATACCATCATCCATATTATATTGAAAAACGTGTAATGCAATGTGAACGAGGGTATTTTAGTCTTTTTAATCCTTATTTTGTAAGTTTATCTGACTCTCAAGAATTTTTCAACGGCCCAAGCCTGAACTAGATTCGATTTTGTTCTATTACAACCTTAATTAATCCTTCAGTTTATATATAATTTAAGGATAAAATAAGTGATTTGTTGTATGATTACTTATTAAGAATTATCTATAACGCAACTTATATAGGTAGTGAGCGATAAAGTGTAAAGGTAGTATTACTAAATTTAAATCCTCGAATAACGTAGAGATTAATTAAAATTCAATTTACCAAAGACTTTAGACTAATTATTTAGTTTTTATAAAAAAAATTAAAATCATTCTAAATGTAAAAGCACACGTAATAAGACTCGACCCACAAGTTCAACCCTTTTCATTTAATTGGATTAATTAATTAAAAGTTAAAATATAATTAAAGTTAACTAATTTGTCTTTTGGCATTGACTTTGGAAATTTTGTAATCAGTTTGAATTTGATAATTCGGTCAATCCCTTTGGGCTGCACCGCAATAACCTAAAACTTTATTTTGAATCCCACTTGGAATTAAAAGAAAAAGAAATTCCAAAATGAAAACTCAAATGAAATGATTTTTAAATTTTTACTAAATTCAAGTATTTTAAAACTCAAATAATTTTTTAAACGAGTGTTGATAGCTCCCTTTAATATGACCTATTAATTAATTATTTTTTCTAACTAAAATATGATTTTCTAAGCGAAGTTATTTTATTATTATCTCAATTATTTCCAGTTAACTATATTTTAATAATTTTATTAATAACGTCTTGACGTAATGAACATATATTTTAATATTTTGAGTTTTGACTTAAAGGTTTTTTTCAACTTGTCAATATCTTTCCTTTAATAATTTGATGGTGTTGTGGAGATCCATCTCATCTGGAGTAAAATAAAAAATTATTTCACTAAGATCTCCCCGGGTTTCGAAAATTCTCGATTAAATTTCAATTGAGGTAAGGGTTTTGTATTTCTCATCCTTATCTCGATCTTGCATGTATAGATGTAGATTGGCTTAATGTATTTTTTAGTTCTTGAAAAACTAATCAAAAATATGGTTTTAAGGATATTAACTAAATTATATTCACTATTCATCGCTGGATAAAATAATTTTATATACTTTTAATCTCTGCCTTAATCAATGTTAACTTTGCCTCGTTATGCTGCCACATCACTGATACGTTACTACCACGTCACTTATAATATCCACGTTTATTGTCCATATTTTTATAAAAAAAAAAAATAACAGCGTCTCCATAGTTGGGCTCCCCGACCATGGCCACGGGGAGGCTGGGTTCCTCGACCCAGCCGTGGCTGGAACCAAGAACTCGACAATTTGGCTGTTGGCCGCCATGGTCGTCGGCTATTAGGGGTCGGGGAACCCTAGAACCTTAGTTCCCAACCCCCAGCTGTTCCCCGACCGTTAGGAGTCGGAGAGCCCAAGTTTCCTCGACCCCCAGTGGTCGAGGAACATATCTAGGCAAGAAAGAGAGAGAGAGAGAGATAGGAGGGCATCTGTGTGTTTGTGTGTGGGTTTGGTCGAACTTACCAGTTTGGTCGAAGACTCTATTTGGTGGAGACGAAGTTTGGTTGACGGTAGCCTAGATTTGGAAAAGATAAAGCTCGGTCGTTGGTCGCGGTGGCCAGTTGTCGCGACAAAGAGAGAGAAATAAGAGGATGAGGAGGAGATTCGGCGGTCGGTGCAGGGAGTAGATCGCCCAACGATGGCTGTCGACGGAGACAAGAAGCAGTAGCGGTTGGCGGCTAAAATCGCGAGTTGTAGATTTGAGAACAAGAAGCCAAGCCCAACAATCAAATGGCAAGGCAACGGTGATGACGATAGAGGCCGTAGAGGCAAATGATAATGGCGATCATGCTGTTGCTGCTGTGTCCAAGACGACCGGCAATGGCTGAATCGACGACGAGTGCAAAGGCAAGAACAGTTCAAAACGAAAAGAAATGGAGAAGGGGGAATAAGGGCTCCCCATGGTCGCCGACAGCCATGGCTGGGTATGTGTATGTGTGTGTATATGTGGTAACGTGGCAGTATTGGGGAGTGATATGTCAGTAACGTGGCAGCGTAATGAGGCAAAGTTAACGTCAGTTAAGATATGAACTAAAAGTGTATAAAATTATTTTATTTAGGGATGAATAGTGAACACAATTTAATTGATATTTTTAAAATCATTTTTTTATTAGATTTGGGAAGTTCTTTGTTGGAAAAATCAAACAATTTTTCTCAAAAACAAAAGCACAGTAATAATATTCAACAAAAATTATTAAATAAAATATTAAAAATTAACGAGATTTGACCGATTTGACTTATGTCCTCAAATACCACTAAGATATTTCATTAACTTCAAAGTGATAAATACAAAGAGAGTGAAAATGAGAGAAATACAAAATCATGGGATGATTGGGGTGAGTGCTTTTATAATGGGAAGGGACCCTTCCCATCCCACTCAATTAACAATATGGGATTGGGAGTCGGTCACAATCCAACACTCTCAACTTGGGCCAAATTTTATAGATGAATGAATTCAAGGTGTTTCGACTCTGTTCTGATACCCACTAAGTTCCATTAAGTTAAAAAATAAGATGAGAACTTCTATCCTACCAAAATATATAATAAAATATTAGAGTTTCGGGGATGTAATGAATTATGTTACATGTACACTATTTTTGTACATTTTGGGCTACACAAGGAGTATTATGACCAAAATACTCTGCGCCTCTCCATGCGCCTCACGCGCTTTTATGTGCCTCATGAGGGGTTTTTTGTCATAATATCCCATTTTGTAGCTCAAAATATATAAAATGGGTGTACCAATAACATTTTCTAGGATGTAATAGATCCGTCAGTAACTCAGGTCTACAATTTGATGTAAATTTATAATTTAGGGGCCATACTCATAAAAAAAAAATTCCTATTTAATAATTTTAAATAATTAATCAATTAAAAAAAATCAAAACTTGTACTTTATTTTTCATTTATTTATTTTGGCTATTTACCCGAAAAGGAAGTACACAAATTAAAATCCCCCGTTGCCACGTCGTCAATGCTGCTGTAGTCAGAGTCCGTGTTCTCTCTCTGCAGTATATCCATATATATATATATACTGCATATGTAAGATAGATTAGGTTTTTTGCTTGCTAGTCTTGTGGATATTTTTGCAAGAGATGGTGAAGCTGTTCGAATTGGAGGATTTCGAAATCCCGGCCAAGAATCCGCCGGAGGAAGCACTGAGGCGGTGGAGAGCCGCCGTCACCATCGTCAAGAACCGCAGGAGACGGTTCCGGAACGTGGTGGATCTCGTCAAGAGACACGCAGCCAGGAAAAAGATGCTCAACTTCCAGGTTGGTGTTTATATATATCTCTGTATCTCGCTTAAAAACAAGAGTTAAGTTGAAGGTAATAATAGAACATCGAAGTTGAAGGATCGGATCAAGAAGCTTTCTGTTGTGCGATTGCTCGGGAAACTCTTATTCAATGCATTCTAGTAAGTTTGATGAGTCGCGACTTGGATTCTATGGCTATCCAAACGGATGATTTTTGCTTGGATTCCATTGCCTTTCCTCCACTCCTTTTTCTTTGGCTTCCTCGTGCTTCCACGGACCGCATTTCCTCGTTTAATTGGGTGGGCTTGATTATTGCCCTTTCCTATTGCTCTCCATGTGGCGCGTGGGGTTTCCATATTCAATCGATAAGTCAATAAGTTGATGCCACGTAGGATTCGGAAGCACCGTTTCCTGTTTCTCTAAAAAGTCACTTTTCTCTCTAAGAGCATATCCAATGGAGCACCAATTGGTGCCCACCACCGTGTTAAAATGCTCTCGAATACACCTATTTGGGAGTGCCATTTTGTGCATCTGCTTTAGCGCAGGTGCACATCACCTCCGTTGAATTGGAGGGCAAATTAAAGCAGGTGCACATCGCCTCCGTTTAATTGGGGGGCAAATTCACAGGTGCACATCGCCTCCGTTGAATTGGAGGGCAAATTGACGAATTTGCCCTCCAATTCAACGGAAATTTGCCCTCCAATTCAACGGAGGTGATGTGCACCTGCTTTAACAAAATCGAACTCCCTATTTGGTGTTCGGCACAAACTCCAATTTGGTGTTCGGCGCAAACTCCAATCACCAACACCAAATTTGATTTTTGATTTTATTTCTAATTTTATCCCTCTTATTATAATTTTAAAATAAATTATTTTAATGTGATTAATTATTTTTAATAATATTATGCTATGTTAAATAAATTACTTAATATTGATTAAATAATTATTTATAAAATATTCTTTAAAGATGACTTTTGCACCAATTTGGTATTGTGTTCATTGGAGTGAACTCAAATTTGGTGTAAACTACTGTTAGCAAACCAAAATGGTGTCAAATTTGGTGCCCAACATTAGAGATACTCTAACGCCCTGTTTGGCTCACTCATTTCTTAGGGCCTGTCTGGCTAGGCTGATTAGTTATTTCTGTTTCATCAATCCAGATTTTTCCTATCCTCACCCTCATTTGAAAGAAATTGTTTGCTTTTCGAAATTGTAATCTAACCAAACTGAACTTAATTCTTGTTAGGTGCAGTAAATTTAATTCGTATTCAATATCATTCGAATTGTTCTCGATGAACCCACCCTCATATAGGTTTTCGATAGCATGCCACGCTGATATAATATAAATTCTATGGTGTTTGAGTCTTGATAGTTGCTTTTCAACATAATATTTTTCAATAAATATGAACGCAGTTAATGGTGTTTTGTAGTCTTGTAGACCGAGCTATCTGAATTTTTCTTGATTTTGCAGCAAAAATAAACGAAATTAAATTTTCCTAAAGAAAAACGAAAATTCACTTTTTGAGTTTTAATCTTGACTTCTCACCGTTTTGTAAGCATCTCCAATTTTCTCAAATCCCTTGTTTTTTTCTTGCGCGTGTTTCATGAAACTCCTCACATAATTTCCCAGCGATTTTCCATTGTATTGTTCTCATGGTCTGTCCCTTTCGCGAATCCATTTTATTTCTTTCTGGGACCCCTCTCATCCATAAAAGTCAGGCCAAAGTAATGTCCGAGCATACCTTCTGGCCATTCCAGAAGGAGAAAGCCAACGAAAATGACACCAATAGGTGGCCCTGCTTGCAAAACGAAGACTTATTCCCTATTTCATAATCAGTTGAAGTGGTATTTTTGAGCTAAAAATTTACAACACGAGAATGATATTGGTACAAAATTTATATACCGGAAATTTACAATAAAGAATGTAATAGTCATATATGGATGCCCTTTAGAAAATGAAACACGATGCTTAGCATTGCCGACGTGAAAGAAAGAATATGCCACGTATCTCTCTCTCTCTCCCCCCCCCCCCCATGTGTTTTGGGTGTCTTCTAGTGGGGACTAGTAGGCCTGCATGTATAGGCTAACGAACAGGATTTATACTAATTTAAAGTCCCTATCCTTGACTTGGCTTTCCTGTAATTGCAAGGCAGGAAACTTCCCTGAAGTTTCCTGGCACTGTAATCACGTCGTCATGTCAACCGAAGGACATTAAAGTACACCCGGAATGGTTGAACAAAAAGACAGAAACTAGATGGGGTTCTGTCTACTTTTCATTATAATATTGCGAAAAGAATTCATAATTAATCTAAAACAAATAGACACAATTATTTTTTAACACTTTCTTGAAAAAAAAATGATTTCATTCGGTCAAACAAATTAATTATATTCTATAACTATTTTTATGTAAGATATTAAAAATACCCTTAATGACATTTTAAAATGAAAAACTTATATTGCCCTTAGCCTCATTTTCCAAAATATTCTTATTTCTTTCACATCACCTTTCCTTTCCAACATTTGCTCTCTACTTTCTCCATTGTTGAAACTATCTAAACTTAACCATTATTCCTCCCTTCAATCTTTTTGTTTGTTGGGTTATTCAACCTTCTTCATTAATTGTAGCTAAGACCTCATTAAAGTCGTATTCATCAAGTTTCTTTAAACTATTTTTTTTTTTTTTTGGCCACGAAGTTTTCGAGTTTAGTGGCGAACTAAACCCAATGATCGAGTTTAGTTGGCCACTAAGCCTAGTCATCAAATTTAGTGCCCAACTAAGCCCGATTATTATTATTATTATTTTATTTTTTCTTTTAATTTGTGGTTCCATTATCACTAAAATGATCTCTAGTTATGTTATTCAGGTTAAGTGAACATAGAATGCCAACGAAATCTATCACTTGGTGTGTGGGATGTCATTAGGTGACCATTGATTAAGTGTTCTAACTACCTACTAACCATGAACATTGGACCAAGATGATGTTATGATATTTATTTTTTTATCGAAATAAAAGTGCAATTCTTAAACAATAATTTGATTTTGGGCCTATTAGGTAACTAGGAAAACCCCAACGCAAAAAAAAAAAAAAAAAAAAAAAAGTGGTTTAATTTTTAGTTTCAAGTTAAGTTGGCCCATCGGGTTTAGTGCCCAACTAAGTTAGGTTATTATTTTTTTTCATTTTTTATTTTTCCCTTTCAATCTGTGGGTTCCATTATCACTAAAATGATCTCTAGTTACGTTATCTAGATTAATTGAATATAGAATGCCAACATAATCAGTCACTTGGTGTGTGGGATGCCATTAGGTGACTATCGATCAAGTGTTCTAACTACCTACTAACCATGAACATTGGATCAAGATGATGTTATTATATTTTTTTATCCAAATAAAATTGCAATTCTTAAACAATAATTTAATTTTGGGCCTATTAGATAATTAGAAAAACCCATAGGAAAAAAAAAGTGGTTTAATTTTAGTTTCGGGCTTAGTGGGCCAACTAAACCCGATCATCGAGTTTAGTTGGTCACTAAACCTAGTCATCAAGTTTAGTGCCCAACTAAGCCCAATTATTATTATTATTTTTTATTTTTTCCTTTCAATCCATGGATTCCATTATCACTAAAATGATATCTAGTTACATTATCTGGGTTAATTGAACATATAATGCCAACAAAATCGGTCACTTGGTGTGTGGGACTATTGATCAAGTGTTCTAACTACCTACTAACCATGAATATTGGACCAAAATGATGTTATGATATTTTTTTATCCAAATAAAAGTGCAATTCTTAAACAATAATTTAATTTTGGGCCTATTAGGTAACTAGGAAAATCCCTTGGCAAAAAAAAAAAGTGATTTAATTTCAATTCCTGGTTTAGTTGGCCACTAAACCTGGTCATCAAGTTTAGTGGCCAACTAGGTTCGGTTATTATTTTTTCATTTTTTTTTATTTTTTCCTTTCAATTCGTGGGTTCCATTATCACTAAAATAATCTCTAGTGATGCTTTCCTTTCAATCTGATGGTGGTGTTGCAGGCAACTGGTGGTGGTGGTGTTGCACGACGGTGGCGGTGTTGTAGGCTGCGGCGGTGGTTGTGGCTTTGGGGGTTTGGCCATGGGGCTTTATTGGAAAATGTGTTTTGTTTTGTTTTCAAATGGTGGGGTAGTTTGGTATTTTAATGTTTTACTTTTGATTTTGAATTCTTAAATAAAGTGTGGATTTGAAAGATTAGATGGTGGAGTCAAAACTGGTAAAGTGGCTATAACATGCAATTAATTTGTTTGGGAAGGACAAAAACGTGTTTTTTTTTTTTCTTCTAGAAAAGTGGTTAAAAACGAATTTTATATTTTAGTGATGGTTAATTTGTGTAATTTCCACTAATATTGTTCCGTATGTCTTCTGGATTGAGTATTTTGTGGCAACAAGTAGCGTGTTCCTATCTTGATGCAGTCCCTTTCACACCTTCCGTTCTGTTATGTAGAGAGAGGGGAAATTGCATTGTATCTATGCTATTAATATATCATGTATAATGTAAAGGGTGTGAGGTATAAGACAAAGGGTATATGATATGTATAAAAATTATATTATATAGTCTTTATGCAGAGATTTTTCATGTGTATAATACATCTTTTTGTGTTGTACAATATATTATTCATAGTGGTGCATCACACATTTTGCAATTGCATAGGGTACCTGTGCCCTTAGAACTTTTTATTTTTTTTCTGTTCTTTTGTATTTGCCACTTTCTACAAGTGTTATTGTCTATTAGTACACGTTGCAACATTTAACATTTTGAAGCTAGGAATGATGTCGGGTTCAAATATTATGGCCAGAAACAAGAGAAAATATGTGAAGTACATGGTGAACAGGTCACTAAAAAGAAGTTAGTTCATGTTAGTGTTACTACAAACATTAAAAACCAAATGGTTCTGTACTTGCAACAAAACTTTAATATGGTTTCTGTACTGGCATAACAAGTATAAAAGCACTCTACAAATTTGTTCTGAATTGGATGGACTAAATTAATTTCAGACCTTTTCCCTTCAAGATAATTATATTTAGTGTCCGAACACTTGACATCCAATATAATATTTGAATTTAGTTGTCTCATTCAACATCATATATTTAACTCTTTAATTTGATCTACTCAAGATGTGTTTTATTTTTTTGATAGAAAGAAATATGTCCTATGTGCATACAAAAAGGGTAAAAATGAAAATTTACCCTACTTCTTATTGAAATGGGAGCAAAGAGACACCAGGATAAATACTAACCAAAAATAATAACCAGTTAATTATTTAGCAAATTTATGACTAATATGTTTATAGATTGGAAAAAGAAAAAAAATCTATATAACCCCTTGCTCCCCCCTAATAATCCTTAGGTAATCATTCATTAATCTAGAAAAATAAGCACAAAAAAAAAAAAAAAAAATGAAACCTTGCTCCCTTGGTTTCCCATTATTCTTTCTGAAAATAGTATTCAGTATCAGTCAATATTAACTAATAATTCAATTAATTTTCAATTTAATCTTCAAAACTATATGAAAAATATTAATTAGTTATTGATTTTTTGCTAATATGTTGACATAAAATTGTTAGTATGAGGGAAGGTGATTACTTACTAATGTAGCATTATAAGAAATTTATTATTATTTAGTTAATTAATTTTTAATTGATCTACAGAAATATGAAAAAAGAATTGACCGGTTGTTAGTTTTTGATTAATATTTCCATTTTATAACTATAATACTATTTGTGTGAAGAGAGAAGATAATTTTTTTAATGGAAAAAAGAGAGAAGATAATTGATGTTTATAATTTATAACTTTTACAAATGTTATTATCTATTAATTTATGGTTATTGTTATAAGCATTAACGTTTATTAGTTTATCTTTATTTGTTTTGTACTGAATTATCAATTGATCTTTTTTTTTAGTTTATTGTTATTATAATTATTGCACATATTGATGTTATGAACTAGTTTAAGTGATCATTTTTTTATTTTTTAATTTGCAACCTCTCTCTTTTCACAAAGTCTCATTTCATCCATTTTAGGAAGAGATGAATGAATTTATGTGTTTATGGCATCCCCTCCACCGAAGCACATGGATTTTTTCACAGTAAAAGTTAAGAGTAGAATTTAACAGCTAAACCAAATTGAAGTATGAAAAAGAAAATGTAGGTGAGGGCTTATACCATTGAAAATTTAGTGACTAAAATGGCATGGGTGTAAAGTATTTGAGAATATAAGGTATAATTAGACTTTTTTTCCTAACTTATTATTATTAGTGATACAAAGAAGAGGGGTTCCTTTTTTCTGTCCTAGCCTTGATGGAGAGCTGAACATAATGTAAGGGAAAACCTGGATATAAACCATGATGTTACTTGATTTTGTTGTATCATCCAACATATTTTCCACCAAAGGGGAATGCAAACAGATTCTCCAAATACCAGGAAAAGTATAACTCACTGAATACATATTTGCTCAACAGCATACATATTTAACATATGGGTTCATTTGAGCAAATATGTATTCTTGTATCTTGTACTAGCATTGGTTACATTTGAATGATGTTTATGTGTTCTCAACAGGATTATGTTTTAGCATCTAACTGGAAAGGTTAGAGTGAGTTGATTGCATATATACATGGCATTTGCATAACACCTTATCAAAAAGGTTCAGTTGGTTGCCCATGTTCACTTCAAAGTGTCTTTTTATAGTGTTTGCTTGTGGCTACAATTTTGTGTGCCATATCTACCATGCATTAAATTCAGATTCCAATGCTGAAATCTAGTTAGACAACGATAAAATAAACCATCTATATCCATGGCCATATTTTTTGTAAGGCAATTATACTCCATGTTATGTTTAAGGGTTTCTCACCAAGCTCTAATTGATCTTCCTCTCCCTCTTTTTCCAAAAAATCTCTATTTTATCCACTCACCTCATTGGTGTACGTCTAGATTGTCTTCTCACATGTCTAAATATCTTAACCACATCTCCCGTATCTTATCTTCCGTATGTGCCACTCCTTATTTCATATAAAATCTTTTTTTATTCTATCTTTTCTTGTATAGCAGCAAATCAATCATACATTCTCATCTCAATTATACAAATTTTGCACATATTTGTACTTTAACTAGCCAACATTTTGAGCCATAGATAGAGGTGGTGTTATATCATTTGATAAAACTTCCATTTTAGCTTTAAAGGGAATAAAAGAGGGAGAAAAATAGAAGAGAACACTTAAGATTTAAAAAATGTTTGCATAGAACTCTAGACTCCTTTATAATTTTTACTTGGGTTGACATGCACTTTATCTGTGCTACTAAAGGGATCTGGGATTCATTTAGTCTCCTTGTTTTACTATTTGATGCATCCTTAATTATCTATTATGCTTATTTTTCTCCCCTCATTTACTGATTCAAAGCATAAAGGTGAAAGAATTTTTGAATTTTGCTTCTTTTCCTTCACTTTTACCAAACCATGGGCGGAACTTTTTCCTCAGGCTCTGCATTTGAGGCTTATCTTATTCATATTAAGATTTGTCAACCAAAATTGACATACTTGCCCTAGTAGACCTAGAACTTAGTATTTCTACTGTATATTGCAATTCATGCTAATTTCTATACCTTTGTAAATGGAGAAAGAAAAGGCAAAAACTTTTGGCAGCACGCACTGATTCAGAAAAATAATGTATATCTTTGCATGTAATTGATTATCCATCTTCTTTACCTTCAGTTGATATGTTTTAGGCCTCCATTAGAAATGAAAGGATACTTCTGTCTGTGCAATATTTCCAGCTTACAATGATATCTGAACAAAGGCTAAGAAAGTTCTCATCAATCTGTACAGTAATTAGTTTTACTACGTCATAATTTTTTAATCATCACTAATCCTATCTGTCTGCCTGTCTTGCCAGGAACAATTACGAGTTCTTCTTTATGTCCAAAAGGCAGCATTCAAGTTTATTGATGGTATATCTTCAAATTTATTTTTTATTTAAGCATATTTGATTTGGTAGATTCAAGTACCCTTTTCATTCTGCCTTATGTATTATTTTTCTTTCGCTACAGCTGGTGGTGTAGGATATGACCTGTCGGAAGAAGCTAGAGCAGCAGGCTTTAGAATTCATCCAAATGAACTTGCATCTTTCCTTCGTAGCCATTCCTTTGAGGGACTGGAATTCATTGGAGGAGTAAAGGGAGTTTCTGCAAAAGTTAATGTTTCATTAGATGAAGGTGTCAAATCAAGTGAGCTACCTATCAGGCAAAAGATATATGGCTTCAATAGATACACAGAGAAACCCTCTAAAAGTTTTTGGATGTTTGTATGGGAGGCACTGCATGACATAACCCTTATAATCCTTATAGTTTGTGCTGTAGTTTCTGTAGGTGTAGGACTTGCCACTGAAGGGTGGCCAAAGGGCACGTATGATGGGTTGGGAATCATACTCAGTATACTTTTGGTAGTTATTGTTACTGCTGTCAGTGACTATAAGCAATCCTTGCAATTTAAAGAGTTGGACACGGAGAAGAAAAAGATCACTGTTCAGGTCACTAGAGATGGATATAGGCAGAACGTCTCAATATATGACGTGGTTGTTGGAGATATTGTTCATCTATCCATGGGAGACCAAGTTCCAGCTGATGGGATATTTATATCAGGATACAGTTTATCAATTGACGAGTCAAGTTTGTCTGGTGAGAGTGATCCAGTAAATGTTTATGAAAAAAAACCTTTTCTTCTTGGAGGAAGCAAGGTGCAAGATGGGTCAGGTAAGATGCTGGTGACTACTGTTGGTATGAGAACAGAATGGGGTAAGTTGATGGAGACCCTTGAGGAAGAGGGAGAAGATGAGACCCCGCTGCAGGTGAAGCTGAACGGTGTTGCTACAACGATTGGTAAGATTGGTCTGGCTTTTGCTGTATTGACATTTGTGGTGCTGGTTGTAAGGTTTTTGATGGAGAAACTACTTCACAATGAGTTAACAGATTGGTCTTCCAGTGATGCACTGAAGCTCTTGGACTACTTTGCAATTGCAGTAACTATAATTGTTGTTGCAGTTCCAGAAGGATTACCTTTGGCAGTGACATTAAGTCTTGCCTTTGCAATGAAGAAGTTAATGAATGACAGGGCACTAGTGAGAAAACTTGCAGCATGTGAGACAATGGGTTCTGCTACTTGCATTTGCACAGACAAGACTGGAACGTTGACAACAAACCACATGGTAGTTGATAAGATATGGCTATGTGGAAAAGAGAAACAAATAATAGGCAGTGAAGGTAGAGACATTTTGAGTTCAGATGTATCAGTGAAGGTTTTAGCCATCCTTTTGCAGGCTATATTTCAAAATACAGGTTCTGAGGTGGTCAAGGGTAAAGATGGAAAGAAATCCATTATAGGGACACCAACTGAAAAGGCATTGTTAGAATATGGCTTGCTTTTGGGTGGTGAATTCAACACCCAACGCCAGGAGTGTAAGATACTGAAGGTTGAGCCTTTCAATTCTGTCAAGAAAAAGATGTCTGTTCTTGTCTCTCTTCCAGATGGTGGCCTCCGAGCATTTTGCAAAGGTGCATCAGAGATAATATTAGCTATGTGTGATAAAATTATAAATAGCAATGGGGAACCAGTTTGTATGTCAGAAGAACAGGCAAGGGATGCTGCAGATATCATAAATAGTTTTGCGTCTGAAGCTTTAAGAACTCTCTGCTTGGCATTTAAGGATATTGATGATGCTTCTGATGACGGCAGCATTCCTGATACTGGTTATACATTGATAGCAATTATTGGAATTAAGGATCCAGTTCGCCCAGGAGTCAAGGATGCAGTTAGGACTTGTTTAGCAGCTGGAATTACTGTCCGAATGGTCACTGGTGATAATATCAACACAGCAAAAGCCATTGCTAAAGAATGCGGCATACTTATTGAAGGTGGTTTGGCCATGGAAGGGTCAGATTTCCGTAATAAATCTCCTGAAGATTTGAAGAATATCTTACCTAGAATTCAGGTTTGGAGTTGATTGCATTAAATTCTTAAAACTTTAGTTATACATAATGGTGAAGATGCCTTTGTCCGTTGACGTGATTAAGATCTTGAATACAGGTAATGGCGCGGTCCTTACCTTCAGACAAGCACAAGTTAGTATCTCACTTGAGAATGTTGGGAGAGATTGTTGCTGTTACTGGTGATGGGACTAATGATGCTCCTGCTTTGCATGAGTCAGACATTGGATTGGCAATGGGCATAGCGGGAACAGAGGTCTGTCCTTTTCAGTTTGTAATTTACCTTTGTTCTTACTTTTTCATGGGAAAATTTACTGTCTTTTTTCTAAAAATAATTATGATGATTCTCATAAAATTTTCCCATTCTTGCATGAACAGTCAGCTGCTTATGACTTGTTGCTTTAACCATCATTTTAACCTTCTTAATTCATTCTTGTTTGTTAATTTTTGAAGTTGTCTGCTTTAGAACATGAGAAAATAAAACCTCAGAATTTGAATGGAGGGGAGATGGTTGGGGCATAAAAAATCCACTATGACATATTTGAGGAAATATTTTATTACATTTATAGCAACGAGGAGGATTTGAAACACTAATAGTATACTATGCTTTTTTTGTTTCCTTTTTGGATGAGCAATTAATGGAAAGAATCTCAGGGCTATGCCATCATTTTACAAACTCACAGTGTATCATTCTTCTAAGAGACAAGGGAGTACTTTTTTCCTCTTAGCTTGACTGGTAAAATTTAGGAAAAAGAATATTAAATGAAATTTATGGGTAAGTGAAAAATATCAAGTAATAACAAAGAAATTAAACCACACCTTAGTATATGTCAAAGACCTATTTGCTTTTGCAATTGGATTCTAAAGCTTGTTGTCTAGACTTCTATGGCTGGGCATATGATAAAAGTACTCATTTTCGATTGCCCAAGAACTGAAGCATATCATTGTACATTAAACAGTTCTAATATAACTCATAAAAGTTATAATGTGGTTATCTCCAAATTGATGGTGCCAGAGGCTAGGGTGATTAAATAGCATAATGTTTATACCTGTATGTTTCACTGTTACAATTGATGCCAACTGCAGAAGCTCAAGAAATATTAAAATATTAAAGAAGCAAACTTCGGGCGATGCCTAGTTTTATGTTGAACCTACTTAAGACTGATTGAATTCATGTATAATCATGTTTTTAGTCTTACTGAAATCCTCATTATAAAGTTAGTCAAGCTAGGTATTAATCTGGTTGTTTTCTTATGCATTTTCTAGTTTATAATAAGTCAATAACTAGTATTTGTGTAATTTCAGAAGCTTTTGGCACAAACTTCAGTGCTCACTCATGAGTCGTTTTATGGGTCAATTTTGGGGGATTGATTTTTTCACTTGTAGGTCTTATGTTGGTTTTAGTTGTCAAAAATCTTAGTTTGTGAATAGGAAGTTAAAATCATTTTTAGGAGAGTTTTCTAGCAGAGCATATGAAACTTCTGCATGGACCTGGACCTGGACCTGGAAATGGCACCTAGAGGTTTCTTCTTTTCCTTATTCTTGTCTAATGTTTTTGCACTTTAGCTCTAAAGAACAAAGCCGAAAGGCCAAATACAATTTTTTTCATTTAGACACTCCAACTTTTTGTTGTTTCAATTACACCACTAAACTATACAATTTCGAGTCAATTGCACACTTCGACAAATTTGTTGAGAACAATGAATTCAGGGGTATAGTTGAAATAACAAAAAATTCAGGGGTGTAATTGGTTCGAAATTGCAAATTCAAGGGTGTCTTTGAAATAATAAAAAGTTCGATTGTCTAAATGAAAAAAACATGCAAGTACAAGGTTAAAATATGTATCTTGCCAAGCCAAAATTGGAAATTAGAATAAGAGAAAAGGCTACTTTTTTTCTTGTCATATATTTATTTTAGGTTGAGTAGTGAGTACTCATTAAGGAGTACGCCACACTCATGTTAAAAAGTGTTCTCAGTTTCTTTATCAAAAGTCTAGATAGTTAGACTGTAGCTAGTATAATATAAAGCTTCCCTTTCTCCCATCTTGCCCACCCACAGCTTGAGCAGGGACATGGCCAGTTGGCCCAGCTCCCTAGATTGAACGGAGAAATAAGTTAACTATAAGTGGAGTCATCATTTTGAGTAGAAAGTTCTCATTATTCTGATACATGTTTAACGGGATAAATGATTTAGATATGGTGACTCATGTTGATATTACATACATCCACATACTTGCAAACAAAGTTTTAATTGGATACATTTTTCAATATAATGTTAATTTTGATATGTAAACAATTTTGAGTGCTTACTCCACACAGCCCTTCCAAGGAGATACTTCTCAGGAGCACACCTGGAGCCAGACCACCCAGTCTTCCTTTTTTGAAGTGGGCGTTCTTATGGAAAAGATGTATTACACTTGAGAACGATCCTGAGGGAGAAAGCCTAATGCCCTATAATAAAGATAAAATATATAAAGAAGATTGGTAAAGTGAAAATCCAATGAAATAAAACCAGAGTGAGTATACTCAGTAAAAAAAGAAAGAGCAGTACACTCTTTTAAGTGATGGGAAGCTTGGGCTGGAGCTACGATGGTAAAATTGCACCTTTAAAGTGGGCAGCCAAACTTAAAGAGAGAAAATAGTTCATGAGGAAGTTGGGAAACATAGGAATTCTTGGAACTAGAGTGGGTGGTCAATCATACGAAAAGATAAAGTTCAGTAGTGCTTGCTTAATTTAAGGTCTTACTCTGTATAGTTGTGGAAAAGAAGTTTTAAGATTTTGCAGAAGCAATGAACTCTACCTCTTGCCAACATCCTCCTGTTAATTTATTATTAGTGAAGTAGGGCTAATCACACTCTAGATATAAAATCTCATAACAAAGATCAAATGCAATGGCTAGTTATTCTTGAATCTTAAAGAAATATGAAAATACCAGGAACCCCACAGGATGAAATTTATGATTTTGGACTACAGCTTGATTTACAGACTAACAATACTAATTCGTAGAACTATGGGGTTCATAAAATGCTCAAATTAGCTTTTCTTCATATATGGTAAAATTTGAGGTCTTAGTAGTCTGAGAAAAATATAGATATATATATATATATATGAAGGTATGAATAGTTTAAGTAGTGTGGTCTTTTGAAAAATATGTACTTTCCTTTTTAGTACACTATTTTAGTGTACGTTGTTATGTGTTTCCCTGTCTCCCCCATTTGACAATACAAGAAATCACAAGCACGTACACGACTACAATACAACATTTACTAGGGCAAGTCATCATGGACAAGTTTCCCAATGTTTTTGCTTATAAGGCATTCTTTTTTATATGAAGTTTATCGCACTGTAGACTTTCTAGACACTTGAACTTGTTGCAAAGGCTCAGTTGCATTTCTTGGTGATCTCCTTAATATTCTTTTGACTAGCTTTTTCTTTTACTGAACTATTTGTGAATTTTATCTCCAGGTTGCAAAGGAACAGGCTTCTGTGATCATATTGGATGATGATTTTACAACCATAGTAAATGTAGCCAAATGGGGACGAGCTGTATACATCAACATTCAGAAATTTGTGCAGTTCCAGTTGACTGTCAATATTGTTGCTCTTACGATCAATTTTGTTTCTGCATGCATCTCAGGTTTGTGAATCCCTAGCTGGTTGCCTGCCCTTTCTTTGATTATCCATTCAATAACAATGATAGTGACACCATTATTAATAACAATGGAAATAACAATTTTCCTTGTAAATTCCAGGATCTGCTCCCCTTACTGCTGTGCAGTTGTTATGGGTCAACCTAATCATGGACACTCTAGGTGCGTTGGCACTGGCCACAGAACCACCCAATGATGCGCTTATGAATAGGCCTCCTGTTGGGAGAAGAGTGAGTTTTATTACCAATGCAATGTGGAGAAATATATTCGGTCAGAGTATTTATCAGTTGGCTGTCCTTGGAGTTCTCAACTTTGATGGGAAAAATCTCTTGAAACTTGAAGGTCCAGATGCATCTGTTGTTCTCAACACCTTCATATTTAACACCTTCGTCTTTTGTCAGGTATGCCACACGTACATTTTTGGGCTTAATCTTACTCTTTCCTTAAAAATATTTTGGATTGCAATTCCTTCTGCTCTTATGAGCTGTTAATTTCACATATTGTGGCTCTTTATGAAACAACACAAGTTTTTGCACAACAATTACGCAGCAAAACTGTGGATCTTGCTTGTTTTCTTACAACAGTTGATCAAAATAATAAATTCTTATGGTGTTCTCTACGTTCATTAATTAATCCCAAAAAAGGAAACAAAATGCAAGTGTTAACAGTTTTCCTTTGGTTAATATACATTATATCCCATTATGGAGCTGGTTTGCCCTTTTGGTTTTGTTTACCAGGTGTTTAATGAGATAAACAGCCGTGACATTGAGAAGATCAATGTCTTCCGCGGCATGTTTAACAGCTGGATATTCATAATAGTTATGGTGTCCACAGTATCATTCCAAGCCATTATTGTTGAGTTCTTGGGCACCTTCGCCACCACTGTGCCATTGAGCTGGCAATTATGGGTGCTAAGCATCTTAATTGGATCAGTAAGCATGCTTGTATCGGTTGTTCTGAAGTGTATCCCTACTGAAAAATGGCGGATTCCCAAGCACCATGATGGCTATGAGGCTCTCCCTAGTGGGCCTGAAATGGCTTGAAGATTGGAGCAAAATGCGTGTACCTAGTTGAAATGACACAGCCTGCAGGCCTGTGTTAAGATCATGTAATGATTTCTTTTTGTCGAGAAAAACTGGTGGGAAATTAACGCACAAGTGGGAAATATGCCATGCTGATACACGTTAACTGCAACAAAATACAATCCTTTGACACCACTTCTACCTGTAGAAATTAGGTTCTTTTCTTTACCACTTTGACAGTTATTTGAGAAATTTTCCCCTGCGTTTTGCCCTTGTATATATAAAACATGTCGTGAAGAATAAGAATCATGTTGAGAATTTCCTGATTTCCCTGCTACTGTGCAATCCTATTTGGGATGGTCCTGAAGAATTTTTATTGTATCGCCACTACTTTTGTGTGTACTAACGTCCATTTGCATGGTGTACTGTCACTTGCATCAAGATCCATTCAGTTTTTTGCAGCTGCTTGTTTGATGTTTTTCCCTACAAAAACCATGCTTTCTAAGGTGGTTGTAATTTACTTTTACTCGAACAAACAATTGATGTACTTCTTGATTGGCTCTTATCTTACGTTGGAGTAAGTTGTGGTTGAAATATCTTTTGTTTTGGAATTGATTTTATATTGTAATGCCGAAGTTTCTGTGGGAATTGCAATGATATTGATGCCTATTCCATACAAGCTTAAAGTTTCAGGTTTTTGCTTTAACATGAGAATGGATAGAATAGACACGAGTGAGTTCTTATTTGTACGGGTAGAATACAACTCTTAAAAAACAAATTCCTACACCACATGGTGCAACCATCCAACGTTTTGCTCATTTGTGCATAATGTCCCACCAAAATTTGAGAGCTTTATCTGTCAATCTCTCACACAAGTGGTACGTTGTGACGACTAGGACATAACTGGATGAGTTGTTTTTAAGATATTTCAAAAGTTTTTAAAGTGTTGGGGTGGAGGCCAAAGTCTGGGTTGTCGATAAGCTCACGGACATGCCTTTGTCCAACCGTGGCTGGTAGTGCGTGCCTGCGGTGTGCCTTGGCATCTGTGCGCTCTCGGCACTGGCTAGTGGGCTCTTCATTCAGCCCGTCTTGAAACATGGACTAAGAAGTTTGACATGTATGTGAGTCAATTGACGAGTAAGTGCGCGAGGCGCAAGGAAATTAATTGGCGAGAGGTTTTACGGTTGAGTATGAATAGGCGCGTGCATAGGCATGACAGACATGTGCAGAATGACACGTAAAGTCGTAGGGTTTTCAGGGCGAAAAATTCTAGAAAGTCGAATGGGCTTACCGAAAGGGAGCAAAATGATAATTTTGCCCCCATGCCCTGCTCTCTCCCTTCCCCTCCCATGGATTTGCCTCGCCCCTACTACTCTCGTCTCCCCTACCATGGCCGTCAGTTTGCCACTACTACCTAGTCGTCGTGCCTCGATGTTAGCGCCTCGCCTCGCATTCGTTGCCTCTCTGCCATCACCGCCTCGCCAACAGTCGATGCAGCGACTGTCGACGAGGCGAGGCAATGACAGTGAGGCGACGGTAGTGAGGCGCAGTGGCGAGGCGATTGCAGCGGTGAGGCAACAGTCATGGAAGGGGAGATGAGAGCAACAGGGGTTGGGGCAAAATCATCTTTTTGCCCCCTTTCTATGAGTGGCTCGGCAAGCCCATCGAGCCTTGTAGAATGACTCTTTCAAGGCTCGCAGAAACCCAAACCTTGGGGGCCTTGGACCCCGTGGGCCCCGAAGACCCCATGGCCCTACATGCCCGTGCGCACGTCGGTCTTGTCTATTTGCGCCTAACTGCACCCCCTTGGATATGTTAAAAGATTTTATGAGAGTTTATAGTATTTAATTATGTATGATTATTTATCATATATATTTAAATATATATAAAATATTTTGAGTATCCAATGAAAAAAAATATGAAATCATGTATATTTAATAACATTCTAAAACACACTTGTAAATTATCTAATGATAGTTTACTATTTCAGGAAGAATGACTTGTAATTCTTAAAGATGTATATAGAAGAGTGATCCAAAGTGAATTCTCATTTCACTCTTGATGGTCTTCAGTGCTCCCCTCTCTAGCTTTGCCAGCATGTCTAGGGGTGTGTTGAAAAACTAACTCAACCATCACTTAAAAATATTAAGGGCAAACTGCGAGTGTCAACCCTTATTAGCAATCAGTTTAATAATACTCAAATTATTCTATATTTTTTTGAAAAGTATTATATTCGCATTTATTTAAAAAAAAATCGGATTAATACATGATTTTTAAGGCTAAAAACTTTAAAATATGTACTAAACAAATTTTTTAAAAGTTTGGCTGAAGAATTCGTCTAAAGAACTCAACTGTCCTCCTTTTATTGAAAAATACACATAATTTTTTTACTCTCTCTCTCTCTCTCTCTTTTGCTTATTTATTGGGAATATATTTGTGTGTGTATATATATATATATATGTAATATGTCAAATTTTTATTACTAAATTTATTTGGTTGAAACGTATTAAATACGAATTAATTTTATCTTGAAAATTTTTAATATAGTAAATGTTTAACCAAATTTTTTATTATATTTAAAATATATAAAACAAAATAATACTTATATTTTTACCGTCTTAAATTTTTTTCATACTCCAAATTGCTATCAAGGGTGTCAACATGACACCTTGGTATAGAACAAGGTCATGGAGATGATTGCCACCGGTACCACGCCAACGCAGTTGATTTGAAAGAACACCTAAGGCTACGACAATAAATTAAGGAAAATGTTATTAGTACATTATAGGTTATATCATAAGCTATATAATATAGTTAAAATATCTAAAATACCTCTTATCCAAGATGATGAAATGAGACAGTGAAGCAACATAAAACGGTGAGGCATAGTGAAATGAGACGGTGAAGCATGAAAAATATTTTTGTCATTTATGATACATTACGTAATTCATGGTATAGCATGTGGAATACCAATAGCATGACCTATAAGCTAACTAGTGTGAAACACTAAATAAGATCTAAAAAAGAGTAAATTAAATTCAGCACACTTCCCAAGAATTACACTAACAATTTCCACTATTCAAGAGTTATATTAGTTTATTCTCTAAAGTTAAATTTATGTTATACAAAATACATTTAAAACTTTATAATTATATGAATTTCTTAATAATTATTTGAGTGAACATAATTTACAAAATGTAAGAGTACACTGTAATAATTTAATGAAAATGAATCCTCATGCTGTAGAGTGTTATTTGCCCAAAAAGAAATCATGATACATGAATGGGCAGCACCCATGTGGGCCACATCCAAACTACAAGCGTAGGGAGGCATCAGCAGAGAGATGGAGAACAGATATCTACTTCTTACACGTATATAATTCTCATTTTGACAGATTTACCAAAAAATGATATAATGATGATACCAATCTCTCTCTCTCTCTCTCTCTCTCTCTCTCTCTCTCTCTCTGATGCACAAACAAATTCCTAAGACAAAAATCCTGATGAATGATCTACCATTGAACTTCAGCACCAGCTTGTAGGAAGAAAAATTTCTGGGGCCGGTGAAAAGGAAAAGATTGGTGTCTGTTAAAAGCCATCATTTGAATCTCCTCTTGGCCTCTCCATAAGCAACAACCCCCATAACTGTAATGGCATAGCCACCAATACCAAGAAACGTGACCGGATTTCGAAACAAGAGTATTGAGATGACCACAGCCACAGCCCCTTTTGCATTGCCTAATACCTGATAATAATACAACCCCCGGAGTGAGAACAGATAACAGAGCAAGGACACAGTACAAATGAAATGCAAATGTCTGTAAAATTCTGATGCCAAAACTTCTGTGCATTTCCCCCCCAGATTTTAAGGGATGATCAGCCACATTATCCTAAGAAAAAACTAGATGCACAAGTTTGATAGCATTGATAAAATAAACATGTGGCTGATGTTGTGATGAGACTTGAAGGCCAAGTTATTTCTAAAACATATCAATTTAGATACCTCGGATCAATTGTTTAAAAATAAAAGGCAGATTATTAAGGATGCTACTCACAAATCAAGGTAATATATGGTTAAATGAAGCAGTCCTTTCAATTTTATGCGATCATAACATCCCTTTATAACTAAAAAACAAGTTTTAACATACAGCTACCTTGAGATGATGATGCAGATGATAATCTGTTTGATAGCATTGTTTATATTCTCACGTTTTCAGGGTTGATGACTTTCTGATATCTTAGGACTAGTACACTTACACTGATATTTAGGGGTTTACAACCAACATTGAGAATGTGTATGCCACTTGATTCTTGTTCTTACTATTTCCCTAGCTCTTTTAAGTTTGCTAATTAGAGATGGTTAAGATACTTTGCAGCAAAAAGTAAATGTGGCACCAGGGTAGTGGAAGGGTGTTGCACTCAGCTTAACTTGAAATGAGTTTAAAATCTCTGCAATGTTTTAGGTGTTACTAATAATAGTCAGAATAGTCAGTAAGGAGGGAATGATGCACTAGACTGGGATTCAGAAACTGTATGAGCTAAGTAAAATAAAAGTCTCAGATCAGGCTGATCAGCTGATCGTTTACATAATCATATGGTTGGGTGACATTGGGCCCAAAATTTGGTTTTCCAAAGTAGTCTGCTAAATCGAACCCCAAAAAGAAAAATGAAAAAAGAATAGTGAAGACATGTGCTAGTTTGGCTCCTGGCTTTGGCTCTGTGTAAGTTGTATTTGCATAACAACCTCATCCTGGGTATAGAGCTTTCACCTGAAGCATTCCTATTGTAGGGAAATCTAGAAATTTCAAGTCCAAAATTTGATAATCTTACTGTAGCAAACTTGGAAATACGGTGATCCTGAAAAAAGCTTTTGCAAATCTTAACTAGAATAATTCATCTGATTTTGGATAATTACATCTAGACCCTCCAAGGTTTGTTTCTTATTAATACATTCCTCCATGCAATTTATTGTAATGAATTTCTGAATGCCACAAATAAAAAATAAATATATATATATATATATTAATAGCTTTTACTCTCATCTGTTTTTCCAAGGCTAGAACCACCAATAGTTTTCCCTTCCACCACCAACACACCCCCACAACAGTCATGAACCCACAAACCACCAGTACATTTCATCACCACCACCATGACAAATTGGTTGTTAAATTACTGTCACTGAAATCAACGACCACCATGTTCCCACTCACTTCCACAGCACCCACATCCCTACACCATCAAGAATCCACAACTGAAACCAGAACCCTCTCCATCTTGTCCAATGATGATCATTGCCTAGATCACTAAAGCTTCAATCCCCCAATCATCTAACAACGCTGACCACCCATTCAAAAACCACAATCAAACCACCAACCGGAGAATAGAAATACATATATAATTGGGGCAGCAGCTTTGGTTGGGTGGTCTGCTCTGTGTATGATGCACTGGGAGTTGGGTTGGGGGGAGTGAGCAGTTGGATGAGCTGGCTAGGAATAGAAGTGTGTAGTGAGTGGAGGTGGATGAGGTAGTGGGGACAGGGGACCGATCTGATCTAATGTGAGAGAGAGAGAGAGATGGGCAATAGGGAAAAAAAAGATAACTGAGTAATAACTAGATTAAAATTAATATTTTAACATATTTAACCATTGACGTGCAGAAAATAAAGGCTGACCAGTTGAGGGTGTAAATTGTAGCCAACATGACATTAGCAGGGAGATGGATGTAATATCATGTTCCTCAGGTGTGCAAGATGTTGTGTATAGTGGTGAATGAAGTGTAGATAACTCCAACTCAAATTTCAAGCTTATCTTGCCAGTATGGGACCTAGACATGAAATTTCTAAAGTAACTTTCCCATGCTGTACAGAATAAACAAAGACTGATAATTCTGTGTGACTTGTCAAAACAGTAAAGGAAATAGAGGAGAAAAATAAATCTAGTAGTTTGAATGACATTACTGGTCCTAAGACATTTATTTGGTAACAGAAGTGTCATTTATACAAATGCACTGTGTTCACTACTGTAATTTGTAAACAATGGTTGCTACTTCAATATTCTTTTAATTCAAGTGTACATATTGAGTAATAGGGAAGTAAAACTGAATGTTAAGGGAAAGCAAATGGCAGAAACCAAATACCTGACACTTGGATGAGGCCAAAGAGAAAAATCATGTTTGGACACAGAATAACAGCGTTCAATTAATTGCACAAACATTTGAGGGGAAATTCATTTCTTGAGCGAAACGCTTCCACTTAAAGTGTTACCATTATAGATATGGTAACTTTTTATAGTAGGTCTTGAGTGTGAACGTCTAATATTATTTGAGTAAGCAGATCTTTTTTTTTTTTTTTGAGTGATTCCATTCAGGTACATGAATTATATGTAACAATTGCTGGGAGAACAGAAATACAATGACTCTTATCCTGCACAACATTAAACATACCAGAATCTTGGAATATAGAGTTGCTGCAGTAAACTTAAATTCCAACAGAGATGTGAAGAAATCACTACCACAGAGGTAAATAAAAATAAATTAAATTTGTATTGCCCTCTTTTATGAAATTATTTGCTGTGAGCAAACAATCCTTGAGAGATTTGTGACACTGTCAGGGAGAAGCAGGGAAGTGAGAGATCAAACCTGGAGTGTGAGTGCACTTGTATGCTTAGTCACCAAGAAATTGGACAAATTGGCTAAATAAGCTGCAACTGAATTAACAGAAAGAAGTAGCCACATTAATTTATCCTTCATGCCAAGCGATAGGGTGACATCTAACACATCTGGCTCCATTAAAAGTGTTGCAGGTAATAAAACTATGACAGCAATTGGTGCCATATACAGCAGCAAGTTCATGGAGTTCAACTTCTCCCTGAAACAACAAGAGGAAGTTGGTTATAATACAAGATTATCCAGTCTGAGTAAAGGGATGGAGGAAAAACAAGAACATTATGGGTGCAATAGCGATCCAATCTTTAGTAATCTCTAAGATAGCATCTTCTACTCCTTTTCTTTATCTGTATGGAAAGTGGAAACAAAAAATCTAAAATGGGAAATAAGTTAACATACTACAAATAATGAACAAAGAATAAACGGCCCTTACCAAGCAGGAAAACAGACCACACAAGAAAGTCAAGGCCATATCTACTTCTTTCCACTGAGATCTTGGTCACGTGGACCTTCCAGGACCAATTAGACTTAGAACTAAACCATTGATGGAAAAAGGTATTTTGTAGATATGGACAATATCTAACAATTTATCTAGGTAGGATTATAATGGGAAAAATCAGACACATTGAACTCTTTTATGCCTAAAACTTCAAAATAAAAGGACTCAAAGATACGGAGTATGCCTGGACAAGATTTCAGAGCTTGGTTCTCCTCAAATCATTCAACATACTATTATCTTGAATATTTCTGTGAGACCTACAAAAGTTGACATTTATTTCCACAAATTAAGAACTAGAGATAGTGAGAGTAATCTCTTAGCGATGAGCTTTGCAGGGAGGCAGGCAAGTCTTGGTCTTACAGTAGATTGAGCGGTTTCAATTGGGTAAACTGTCTGCATTTGACTCCTGTAATCATCTTTTCCTTTAGTCATTGGTTACTGTCACCAAGGTTGGATGTGTTTACAGTTCTTTTTCCACTCTATGGGTCTCTCATTTATTCTCAGCACTGATTGAATTATGTGCCTGATCAATTAGTGAATCCATATTTTAGTGATTGACTAAGATACAAACTTACTGAACTTTAGACTCTCTAAGCAAAATGGGGTGGATAATCTAAGTACCATGCTCAAGGTTCAAAGCCTTTTAATGCCAAAAGATATGGATAATCCATATTTTAGTGAGTGACTGAGATATAGAATTACTGAGCCTACAGCTCTCTAAGCAGACGTAGGGCGGATAATCTAAGTGTTACGCTCTAGGTTAAAAGATTTTCAACGCGAAAACTAGAAGCATATAAAGAAAAGGTAAAAAAAGGAGAGCATGTTCCAGTAACAAATTCAGCATAAGCAAATAGTGATGGCTAATTGATATTTATGCTCATATTCTTAATTTTTATACAAACAATCGAGGCTCATTAAGCAACATAAGACAAGAAACTAGGAAGCATGATTTCATTTTGAGTGTCATACCCAACATGCATACACGCGATGGACACACATGTCCATGGGATGTATGTGTCTTAAGCCAGAATAAGGTTCTGGATAGAATTGTTAAAACTTAGTTTGAGATAAATATGGCTATTGAAAATAAAAAATTGAGCTCTAAACTCATTCAATAACAGACATCTGGGAATGGCAAGTAGGCTCCATTCCTGCTCCTTTCATCTCTCTTCCTCCATCTCACCCCCTCTGTCTCTTTCCTTTTTAAATAAAGGATAATGGTATTGCATCAAATTTCCTAGGTATGAGAAGTATTCTTCAGGCAACACTAGTCATGTCAAAAAAACAGAATAAAAGTAGATCAAGAAAACTCAATAGATCTGTATAAGTAAAGCAAATGCTCATATCAAACTTACCCTTCAGAAGACAGAAGGATACCCTGAAGAACAGACTTGAAGGCCCTGGCAGCTGTTGCACTTATGCACATAATAAATCCATACAAGTGAAAGCTTGGCTCACCCTGCCACCAAATGGGAGCATTTCAAACTTTTAACTCCATCAAAGTCAAAACAAGCAGTTAACTTTGAGAAGCTGGATAGTTGGCAATGGCATTGGTAAGAATAAAAACCAGTGAAAGTTTCAACAAATTGATGAGAACTTTTTTTCTTTTAATTATTTTAATTTATTTTTTGGACAGTGAATTAGTTCTTCACCAGCAAATAAGAAACTATTTATCCAAATCAACAAAAAAGCAAGCAGTCCTACCCCATAAGCAAATCTAAATATAGGTATAACTATTAAAGAAGTCCACTTAGAACACACGTTGTAGGAGAATTATCCAAGGACGATGGACCAGCACTAATTAAGGCACCAAATCATAGACTTATTAACCACTTGGCGAGAGAGAGAGGGGGGGGGGGGGGGGGAGCCATTAAGGGAGTGCAGACCCTGATGTAGGAGAGAAAAATAGATATTAGGAATTACCATACATGTGAAAAATGCGCAACATGTAAACAAGGTATATCCCAAATGTGGAGATCAAATATGCTAATATTGTCTGAGAAGATAGCACCAGGAAGCAGCTCAAATAAAATAAAGTATATTCCAGACATAGGATAAGGCCCATTTATGTGTGGATCTGCTCGGCTTGGATTCCTCTTTTATTGAAATAAAAAATGAATATAGGACTTCCATTTTTTTAGAATCTCTAAGGAGCCTCTCAGCTCTCTGGGAATAATTACTTCAGATTTGACAAAGACAAAAAGATTAATACAGGGAGTCTCAAGTTCAGTGAATATTAAGCAGCAATAATGCTTAGAGCATCATAATGTCCATGTTTCATTCAAACATCAGAAATTGTGGTCCAAATGTCTCAATGATACCTCAAGTTTTGAACCGTGTCTCCTTCCCTTGAAATACTAAATGTTTTCATGGAAATTCTACATGAACAAACTTCATATTAGGAAGCAATTAATAATTGGGGTTAGAAAGTGATTTGCATGGTGATTAACAGTTTTTAACTATTGCTTCTTATTACAATCATCTAATGGCAATGAGCTGGAATTGTTATATGAAAAAGGTATTATGATCTGTAATTTTCAGACAATATCCTATCTTTTGAACAAATTGTTTCTATCGGTTGTCTCAAGATAAAAACAGGAAACCATACTTAATTGTGGGAAGGAAATGTACTTAAAAGATCTAGTTATTCAGCAATCACGTGTAACATTAATCGGCTTGGTCCATCACCCGAAAAGCTAAGATGAATAGAAACTCAGAAGAAAACATAGAACAAAAATTTGTACTTAATTCCCAGTGCCCATCTGAACTCGCATCACAAGAAAACTGGTAACGGTGACCAACATTCTGAGCAACGAAAGGTATATGGCAACTTGCACCTAGTTCTCTGATCCGAACTTACCACATATGGTATCAAATGTAGAAACATAGTCGAGTCAATCTTATGATTCCAAACTCCAGAATCAGCTACAACTATAGCTTAGCTTAAAATTCTTTTGGGGGAATAAACTAACAGGTGCAACAACGTTCAGATCTGGATTGCAATTGTCCCAAAAGTGCAGACTAAAATATTCGCAAATACCATGATTACGCAAGATAAAATGCATAGATCCGAATTTAAAACAACTCAATAACCGATAACGAAACTGAATCACCAAATAAAATAGAAATTCATATCCTCAAACAAAATTCGATAAAAGTTAATGATCCCGAAGAGATCGGGGACAAACATACCCCGCTTGCAATCACAACGCCAGTAACAACGGGAACGAGAGCAGCATAGGTGACCCAAGCCTCCCTCTTGAAGGTCATCAGATAGGCGAAGACCGCAGTGAAGAACGGCGTGGTGGCGCCGACAGCCTGGTTGAAGGAAACGGGGAGGTACCTGAGGGAGATGTTGCCGCCGACGACGGAGCCACAGAAGACGATGCTGAGAGTCGCGATTCTCAGGAGCTGGGACCAGGATTTGAGGCGCTGGAGCGGGAAGAACTTGAAGAAGACGATGGATATGTAGCTGAGGAGAGCAGAGGCGGACATATGGCACATTGTGAGGAAGATGGGGAAGCGGAAGCCATAGTTGGAGAGCAGGAACTTGTTGAGGAGGAGGACGCCGATGTTGGAGGAGTACCAGAGGATGACCAGCGATGCGATGAAGAGCAGAGACGACGACGACGATGAAGGCAAAGACGACGAAGGCAACGGCGACGACATTGATCGATCGGAGGAAGCTCAAATGGTTCTCTCCTCTCCAATTCTCTTCTATTTTGGGCCCCCTGAGAGACGGTGCCCTACGCAACTCCGGTGAGGGCTTGTGCAGCTTAACATTTCTCTAATTTTTATTTCTCATTTTTTTTTAATTTCAGCAACTCTCAAAATTCATTAAATCACCATAAGGTATTTTAAAAATTATAGTCACCTCACTTTATGATGAAATTTTTATAATTTTAAAATATTTAAATTATATTTTTAATAAATATATTATATTTTAAAATATAATAAATATATTTTATTTAAAAATAATTAAAAAGAGAGAAGGAACGAAGAGAAAATATGCCTTAAAAAATAAAACTATGTTATAGGTACATCATTATGTACATCTTAAACTATATAATATATCAGAAATAACATAAATAAGAAAAATATTCCTTGCGTCTCATCGTCTTGTTTTACTGTGTCTTAACGTTTCATCGCCTTAGGTGAAGGATATTTTAGTTATACGTCTTACTACTTCACGCTATCTTATCGTTTTAAGTGAGAAATATTTTAGACATTTTAATATATTATATAATTTAAGGAATATAATAATATAGTAATAATATTTTTTTTTAAAATAAGGGTTACTCTTATTATAATAAGGGTAAAATGGTAAGGATTACCTTAATATAATGATGGGGGAGGGAGATGAAAGGGAAAGTTGGTTGGGTCCAGACTGACTTAAATGGTCGTGGGAGCATGTGATTTTCTGGGGTTCTATTCTATTCTATTCAAGGCAAGATCTACACAACCCAAGTCAAGCGGTGACACGTGGAGGCAGAAAGGATAAAGTTAGAGTGACAGAGAATGTCATCAACTTTTGCAGTCACCGACCAATGATTGGCCTAGCGTCCCGCCAAATAACTGACATGAGAGCTGTCTGGAGTCGACATCTGTCTGTCACGTGTCATCTAGCGGAACGCCCTGGGCCTAACGGGTCGGCAAGTAGCTTTTATTATTATTAGAAAAAATAACCAAAAAAAAAAACCTAAAACATTTTTGCCAACTTACAAATTTATTTAAATATTTTAATTTTGATAATTTTATATCAATTAAGTATAATTTTATTCAATACTTAAAATTAATTTGAAAGATATGTGTCATTGCTATATGACAGTTATCTGTTATAAAAAATATATATATAAGTGAGATCTATGTATGTATATATAAAAAAATAAAAAATAAAATTATACATATAAATCCTATTCATATTTGTATACATGGGTCCTACTTTTATATATATATATTTCTTATGATATGTGACTTATCACGTTAGTAATAAAGGTTAATTATATCAATAATTACTCAACTTTGTATTCTATTACTATTTGATCACTGAATTTTGAAATGTTAGCTGTTAGTCATTAATATTTCAAAATTGTTATTGCTTAATTACAGAACTTTAAAATGTTACCTGTTAGTTATTAATATTTTAAAAATCGTTTCTTATTCGTCTTTCGTTAATTATTGAACTTTAAGTTTATAAGTGACAGATGAGAAACAATTTTGAAATATTAGTGACTAGTAAATAACATTTTAAAGTTTAGTGACTAAGCAGTTTTGAAATATTAATGACTAACAGGTAACATTTTAAAGTTCAGTGACTAAATAATAACAGAATGCAAAGTTGAGTGATTATTAGTGTAATTAACCCTTAGTGATAACACACGCCTCCTAAATTAATTTTAGATATTGTATAAAAATTATACTCAATTAAGATAATTGGAATATAATTATTAAAATTGAAACGTTTCAATAAATTTATAAATTTGAGAAAAGGTTTTGATTTTTTTTTTACTAATTGCCCTTACTATTATTATTATTATTTCGTTGTTTCTTTTTATTGTTTGTTTGATTGAGGCTAAGTTAATGTCAATTTGTTTAATAAATAATTGTATATAATTATGTGAATATATTTTTAAATTTTATAAATAGCCATAAGGAACCCTTGTTTCTGTTAGTTATAATTAACTAATTAAACCATCAATATTTAAGTTTAAATTAATTTTTTTTTCACTTTGTTGTTAGTTCTAATCTTTTACCATTAAACTGATTTTTTACACTGATCCTAATTATTAAACCTTAATTTTACAATATTAAATCATTTATATAAATTGTACCTCATCAATTATTTGGGTGTACATTTCATAAATTTACTAAATAAATGTAATAATTCATAATTCACGCACACCAAATACTTAATATAAATTCACGAGTAAACTTACTTCTAGGGAGATGTGAACCCTAATTACATAGGTTTAAAAGTTTTTCATTATTATAATCGTTTAATTATGTTCAAATACAAAGGTGTTCTTAGTATACAAAACTCCTCGCTTTACTAGTACCGAGAGAGAATCATTTTTGTATATTATCTTACCCTTATTTCAACCTTAAACATTCAAAAATTGAGACAACAAATGATATGCATTAGAGAGCCAATGGGGTGGATTCCTCTAAACATTCAAATTGAGACAACAAATGAAGTGATGATGCATTACAGAGCCAGTGGAGTGTATGCCTGTAACTTGTTCAAATCCTTCAAAACGTGCATTTACATGGGCAAATTTAGTCTTTGGATTACCCCAATTATGTAACTCTTTTTCAAGGCTGGCCAAGAAGGGAAGGCCTGAAGAAAGCATGGGTTTGTGCAATCTCAATGCGATCTCTGGGATCATTCAAGGTTTCATCCCTCAATGCTTGAAGAATTGCTTGTGCCTTTTGTTCCCTGCAAGCAAAGATCTATAGCATGAGAAAGTAGACTTTGATATAAGATGAACAAATAATGAGGTCTTCTAAGCATAGCAATCAAGTAGACAATAAGAGCTTCTCAATTTATGCCAAGTAGTCGATGCGAGCAGGTTATTACAAATCGAGTAAATTTTGTGTCGTTTTTCTCTTTTATGTGTATGTGTATATCTTTATATCTATAGTCAGTAACAAATCCGGATAAAAGAGGAGGGTCGTGTTAGATAGTTGACATCCAATATAAAACTTGTTAAATCAAACAACATGAGTCCTAGACGTTTTTCCTTTGCAACTGTGGTAGAAAAATCTCAAGAAAAGCCTACAAAGATTGGCTCCACGCCATGTTTTGTCTCTTCACAACAGAGCTTTGGGGTCCTCTAATGTGAACAAAACTCTTGCTAACCAACATAAATCAGTACCTCTTCTATACTATCAGTAAATAGCATTTAGAAACTTTTAGTCCATCTGGTTAATGGGTTTACCTGGGAGCGAGAGTTGTTTTTATACTTGGTATTACCATGCTACTGAGCCACGAAAAGAGCAACCTTGCCATGCTACTCAGACAAAATAATCATCGTGTTACATGTACAGAAAAAAGTGGGAATTTTACCTCCTGATCAGTATTTTGTACAGCGTCTTGAGGATGGGACATAGCTCAACCGGAGCAACAGCCCTTTTTTCTCCGGGATGGAGTACACTTAAGCTTGATTGACTCAGAAGCTCATAAAAGGCTTCTACTGCAGACACTCCCTGAAAAATGAATGCAGAGTGAAAAATAGTCTTTTTGTAAGATTGAAAATGCTAATTGAATAACACCATAATAAATGCTACTATGTTCATTTAAATCTTCTCCATTTCTGCCTCTTGACCAATGGCATGGCTCCTGTTGGAAATTAAACTTAGATGAATGATGTGCACTTAATAGTCAAAATGAGGCAAATCAAGGTGCTACTTGGGTCAAGATTGTAGAATCAGTGCATAAATGATCGAGAAAATTCAAGTTCATATAGAGCACAGAATCAGTAGATCATATAACTTTTTCATATCATGACGGTAATAAGAAAATTTCCATTCAATTTTGACTACTTTGCCTGTCCTACTAACTCAATATCAGTTTACAAGGACTCTATTAACTCGATAGAAGACGAGTGGCATGACTCCGACAAAGAGATCGATTCCATGACAATTTGCATTGTACTTGTGTGCTTAATGGAAATTACCTTAGCTTTTACCTTAATGGTATTAGTACAATAAACAGCAAACAGTTTAAGGAGGGAAAATTCATAATATTATTATAAGCTAGCATAAAAGAGTAGTGGCAAGTGATAACAATGCTTCATTGCTAATTCTCCTACGAAATCCTACAATTAGGATTAGTACCTGGATCATTCCCTTGCCAATAATGCTATCACCGACATCAAGGCTCAGTTCCCCTTTGGCAATCATTTGACCATACCATGCATTACGACCCTTTAACAGGGTTACATAAGTGTCAGCCAGCAGAGGGCCAGCAAGCTTCTCAGGTTCTTTAGTCAACAAATGGGTTATAAATATCATCTCCGATGTACAATGTGCAAAATACACAGATTTGCTAGTGGCACTTTCATTTGTTAGGGCTGCTACCATTCCTGGAAAAACAGTTGAAAGCAACGTATGAGGTATCTAGATTGAAAAGCATACAAAATCGGTTTAGATTGATCAACTAATTTGCTTTTTGTGTTTCTGGGCAATAATTTGGTCAAATGGAAAAAAAAAAAAAAAAAAAGCATATGTTAGCTGCTGAAATAATATTGCAGGGCTTTCATGTTAACAGTTCCAATTCTAAATAACAAGCTACCAAGCAAAGCCAATACAATTATATGTGGGTGCCAATTGCAGAAAACCGCAGGTGACTTTGTGGACTACAGATATCACTGAAAATCAGGAAACTAATAACACTTACCAGCACCAATAGCATAGACATTCTTCAATCCTCCCATAACTTCATGAGTGACAAGATCACTATTGTCCCAAACAATGAAATGGGGTTGCCTTAGGAACTTTGCTAGTGGTATCCTCCACTTCTCAGCACCACAAATTCGAGCATTTGCATATTCTTTGTTGTAAATCTCTGAAGCAATATTTGGTCCACCAAGATAAAGGATGTTTTCTATAGGTACCCCAGCTGCACGACGTTAATGTTTAGATAATAATGAGTAAATTTTCCCAGCAAAAGATAAGTTAATTAAACTAACTAAATAAGTAATAAATTCAATAACCCTAGTAGCAAAAGTAGAAAATAAATCTATTGAACATAGTTGGTGAATTCCTTGAAAATGATGAAAACAACTCCAGTTTATATATCAATTATAGAGCACTAATCTGAACTTCCCAGTATCCCTTGTTATGCCAAGTCAGTTTTGAACTCTTGTACAAAGTAAGATATACCTAACCTGGTACGCATGTCCTGTGTCGTTTCCCATAGTTCTACTCCCAGTTGTCCCTACTGTGATTCAGCTGAGGAGATGCTCAACTGATCATGAAAATCTTGTCACAAGTTTATGCTATACGGATTCCATACTCTTTTACTTGAACCATCAGATGTTCAAGATATCATCCTCACTTACTATCTTGCTGATTCTTCATGATTAGTAAAGACACAAAGAAACTTATTCTTGTATATTGCTAAGAATCCATTAAAGTTATCTATTTTGATTTACAAGAGGGTTCTATAAAGCCATCAATAGGAAACAAAGGATATGGTATTAAGAAGAAGAATCTTACTTGCTCGATTAATCATTTGTGTGGGTGTAATAATATGAGGAACGGGTTCAAGTGCAGCCTCTATACCCTTTGCCAAAGAGATAATAATTGGCATTGTAAGTCTCTCTTTCCAGTACCTACTGATCTCCTCGAACACTTCACGTGTTTCTGTTGAAGGCAAGCCATTCACCACGATATCAGCATCCCAAACTGCCTCCTGCAAGTTAGTCACAACCTTCAAAGGACAAAGAGGTGTATCAATCATGTTCAAGCAAAATCCATCCTTCAATATCTCATCCGCATAGAGTGTACGGTCCCCCAATCTCGCTTCAACATACTTCAAATATGCACACCGCCAGATCAACCTTCTGAGTACATTTTCCCTTGCATTGATCACTTCAAAGAGGTGTTCTGCTGTGGCTCTGTCAACAGCCCGGCCAGGCCTTCTCCATATTCTGATTTGAATCTTATCTCGAAATTGGCCATAGCTATCTTGAAGCAAAGCTGCGAAAACACTACCCCAAGCACCAGCTCCAACACCAACAATCTTCAACAAATCACCTTCAGCCTTACCAAGAACTTGCCGAAACTCATCAAGCTTTTCCTCCAAACCATTTGGTATTCCATTTAAAAATATACTATGATTCATCACCTCAACTGTTCCGGCAACCATCCTTTTCTCAATAAAATCAGCACAAATTCGTCAACAAATCACCACCCACAAAGAATTCTGTCAAGTTCAGCACACCCTGAAACCAACCCACCTCTTATTTTATACAGATCTTGCAACCCCCAATACCAAAACTCTTACTTCTAGTCAGCAGAACCCTATTTGGAAATAATAAACCTCTAAGCAGTTTAAAACTAGAGATGGGTTGTTATTTCCATCTGGTACAGGTGAGAAGATTGAATGTTCCAATCTTTATTGGTAGGTTTCTCACCTACACAGTTAATCTTTAGTCTAATCCGAAATTTCACACTCAGATTTTCCGACCACCAATCTCAGATTTTCTTGTTTTTTCTCGTTTTAAATCCAAATCCCATCCAGAAGGAAAAGGAACACAAGAATTATAGAAACGCCGCTATTCCGACTTAATTGGTCGGAAAGATCAAATTAAATTAAAAAAATAAAACCCAAAACTGGACTTTGTGATCTCCGCCCGAGTTTGTTCATCTACCCAACAAGAAGTTCCAGAACATACACAGAGAAAAACAAATCACCTACTTAATTTGTCGGCTCCACTCAAAGCTCGATCGAAACCCACCAAAGATCTTGATTAATAAGGACGGCAGGGGAAAGCACCATATCAGGGCTAGAGAGAGAAAGAAGAATGAGAAATGCATGCAAATACAGTTGAGAAGTTGAGAAGACGAGTGAAAATTCGGTGAGTTCACACATGAAAATGAACAGAAGAGCGTGTTGTCAGTTTCAAAGCTTAGTGGGGAGAGAGAGAGAGAGAGAGGGAGGGAGAGAGGGAGAGTTCGGGGCATTGATGGAAACAGTTGGAAGTAAATATGGTGCGAAAGGCATTTAAAGATTTTGGGTCCTGCCAACTCCCCCAACGGTCATTTATTTGGAGGATGGTCTGAGAAAATAGCCCAATTTGAATGCAATGGGACCCGACCCGACATGTGGATATGGGTTTAGATATAAAAATTGAATAATGTTATTTTCATTTTAAATAAATATTTTATACGTTCGAAATATTGTCATAAATTAATTTTACGAAATAAAAAAAATAATTAATTTTGGCTTCTCTTTCTCATGTTGAAGGTGTGATGAAGGGTGATTAAATCTCTCAAAGATGACAAATGTAGATTAGTTTTAATTGATATGTGTCTCTTTTAATAATTTATCATGTATAATTATGTTTCTATGTTTAGCTAATTACGTAAACTTTAAAATAATTTGAGAAATATGGGTCAAGTATAGCCAAGATCATACTGATAAGTTACGTCACAAAACAAGATCTAGCAAAAATCACTATTAGGTCATTTTACTCTAAACTATATATGTTATGGAATGAATCAAGTAATAAAGAAATTTTAAAACAAAATCACATACCCACACATAAGACAAAATTTACGTAATTTAGCAAAGAATGCCTATGTCCGCGACTGCATTAAGTATTTCTTTACTATTTTGAGAATGTTATAATTCCAAAAATTACACTTATGTATTTATATATAAAAATTAAGAAAAAAATAAAACTCTGAATTAATGTTTATTTAGGTTTTGAGGGCTCCACCCTTGAGGCCCCACAAGGGGCGTTGCTCACTTGACCCTCATTTGCTAATTGGGCAACATAACTCATACCGATTTTATGTAAGGGTTATAAATTAAACACACAATATAAACACTAAATTTTCTAAAGATAAAGAAGAGGCTCATGACGTTGACCTACTTATTACTCTCTCCTTTTGCTTATTACTTAAGTTTGAGATACTAACTTGATAAATTATGCTATTTGTACAAAAGACCACTTAGAGGTGGATTTATATGTAAGTTAAAAAGACAATTTTGTCATCTCTCTCTCTTATCTCAATGACCATTTTATCTTTTTCTATCATCTCTCTCCCCTCTCCTTTCATCACCACCCGCTGCAGCTTGCCTATTCCTCGTCGCTCGCCGCCCACTGACTCCCGCCGTTGCCTCACCTGGCCGATCGCTGCCTCAAGAGACGAGGCAACCAAGTGAGGATGCAACAGGTGGCGAGTGGCAGTGGTCGATCAAGCGAGAGGCGAGGCGATGGTTGGCTAGGCGAGAGGGTAAGCGATAGACGTCGACTAGGCAAGGCAGCGGCGAGCGACGAGTGCGAGACAGAGGCAGCGACGAAATGAAGGCTGTGAGAGATAGTGCTAAAGGGGAAATGGGAGAAAGAGATAGAGATGAGAGGAAATGAGAGTAAAGAAAAGAATATCGCAATAAATCTTTAATTTATTGTGAGAATATCATTCTATAAACTCACCTGTAAAATTATTTCTGTACAAATAGCATTATCCTAACTTGATTGCTATATGTTAATTTGAGGAGACAAAAATCCTCCCCTTACAAGAGTTTGGCAGGTGGTGCTTTGAGTCCTGACAATATCATTGCTATTATATTATTTTTTTTCTTTTAAATGAATGATTATATTACGTTGTGAAAAATATAGTGATAAAAATAAAATGTTCTCATATTTTTCATTGTCTTTCTTGTACTTAAAAAGTTTAGAAGGGCAAGATAAAAATGTATAATAACATCACATCAACTCGATACTTAGTGTCACAGTTAGTCATGAATATTATTTGTTACAGGAAGAAAGAAAAGGAAGAAATAGAAAAAAAAAGGATTAAATTATTGGACCAAAGATTCAATTCCGAATAAGATATATGACATTACACATAAAAATCATGTGGGCTGTGCACAAAATCACAACAATTCAATACCCAGCTAGCATTTCAATTGGAATGAATCCAACTCTCAACCACTTTGAACAATAAATAAAAACAAACAAAATCCATCTGCATCTTAATATATAGTTAGAGGGCTACCAACAAACTGTATTTATTATCACATAATCCTCACAGTACTTCAAGTTCAACCAGTCTCATCCTCATGTTGAACAGATCATATGTTTTAACATTGCATCATTCTCAGGGTGCGGAACAAAGGGCCATAAAGAGTTCAGTAATAGTGCTTAAAACTCCCAATAAAATGCAATCTTCCTCTAATTACAGGCTTTAAGGGCTTGAGCATGGTGACGGATATGGTCATCCATGAAGGTGGCAATGAAATAGTAGGAGTGATCATAACCGGGCTGCAATCGCAATAGGAGGGGAACATTGGCCTTCCTGCATGCCTCCTCAAACTTATGTGGCATCAATTGATCATGGAGGAATTTGTCATCCTCTCCCTGCAAATTTACAGTTATTAGAGGCACAAACTCTTACAAATATCCATGGATTTTGTGCTGGATCTGAACAGTTGCATGGTGAGGAAAAAAAAAGAAAAAACCGAGATATGTTCTTCTGAAAATACTTGCACCGTGTCTGCAAAGCTTTCCAGATCCTTCATCTACTTGAGGAGGACCGCGATGCTACTTCCACAGCTCCCACTCAAGTATGAGGCCAACCTTTCATACTTTGTTGTATGCTGCCCTTATTTCATTTTCTACTTGCATTGGTGATAAGGTTTATTTCTGTCACATTATCTGGGGAAAAAGAAATCTACTCCTATTCTTTACAAAGCTTTGATAAATTCTGCTATTCAAACTGTAGTTTTTACCTAGCAAAAAAATGAAAGAAAGAACAGTAGTCTTTCAGGATGTGCCTTACTCAGTCTATAACACCCTAAGAAATATTTGCTCTCCATTGAATAATTGCCAGATCAGATGGCAAGCGTTAGAACAATGAAATAAACCTCAGAATGATGAATATTAGCATGACCGGTGAGATGTCCAATAATCAGAAAGCATTGTTTGTTTCAGTTTTCATTCAGATTCAAACATATAAACTATAAAGTGAGGTCTTCTTCTGATGCCGAGTCCAGACTCATTAAAGGAATGAAAAACTCACAAGGATAAACAAATAGCCCTAATCAATAAATAGGTCTTATTTCTTATTCTCTATGACAATGACTAAATTTTAGCTTTCCACGCTACATAACTTATGTTTGAAATCCCAGCACCAAGCATCCTCACAATGGACCCAAAGACTTGGTTGCCAAGGCAACTAGAAAATATCTCAAATCTGAAGAAAAGCAGTAAGGAATATAAGAAATAGATGACAGAGTTGGAAATTGCATCATTAAAAAGTTCTCAATACGGAAGATGAAATTTTATAGTAAATCATTTAAATGACAGATATTGAGCTCTTACTTGATCAATCAGAATGGTAGCACGAACATCATTGAATTTGGCTATCAGGCAAGTTGCATCATACTCCTGCATGTTCAGAACTTCAGTCACCAACGAACATTCAACTTTCAGGCATAATGAGTGTTACTTTAATGCCTTATTCACCAATTCTTTTACCTCCCACTCAGCTTTATTTCCACCCAAATAGTTTGTGAAAGCTTTATGACCCCAAGGACAGCTAATAGGATTTGCTATAGGCGCAAATGCTGACACCGACTGGACAGAGGAAAAAAGGAAAACAGCAAAAGATTTTAGAAAGAAAGAAAAAGAAAAGAAAAACTAGCATTGCTGGATCAATAAATAAATAATTTGAGGGTAGATAGCAAAGGCTATATTTACAGCAGCAACACAGAGATTTGCATGGAAAGGTTCATTGGAAAACCATTTTCTAATTATTTTATATCTTCTTCTTTCTTTTTTCAGAGAGGGGAAGGAGGAGCAATGAGACTACAAAACCATTGATGTAGATACATAAGGAGAAACATAAAATTTCTAGCTAATAGCTACATATCAAAAATTCATTAAATATCATCAAACCTGATAATCTTGCAAGACATTTGGTTAATACTACAATACCTTATACTTGTCCAGGTTTTTCAAGTAGATTGTCAGAGCTCCATGTCCACCCATAGAATGACCAAATATAGATGCCCGTGATGTATCCAGCTGTGGAAAGTTTTCACCAAGAAGCTTTGGCAATTCCTTGACAACATAGTCATACATCCGCCAGTTCTTCCACTTCTCTTGGGTGGCATTCAGATAAAATCCAGCACCTGGTTCAATATACACAAAGGTCAGTAACAGCTGCCCAAGCTGCAAACATAAGGTTATATAATGCACTTTTACACACAAAAAATGGTACATCTGGATGCATGTAACTTATATCTTCTATGGATTAGGTTTGCTTTTTCTTGTAAACAAACTAGAATGTATCCTTTTCTATTTTCACTGCAACTCAAATGCTTATTAACTTACTGTGGGTTTTGATGGAAAATAATGTACCTCTACACCACCAACTTTTTTTTTCCTTACTGATTTTTTACCATCTTTGTATCTTGAACTTCATGGTATTCTCAATGCATTGCTTTTGTTTTATCATGAAATATATTATGAGAGGAAACAGAAGAAAAAAAATACATTAGTCTTCCAGTATATATGGAGCAAGAAAATAAAGGAAACATGGGTATTATAACCTATCAAGAATATATTTAAAAGAGTTTTCAAGTAATCCTGTCAATTTAGGTTGAAATGATTTACAAAGAGTGCATGAATCAGAAGTTCATAAGGAGTTTAAACGATTGAAATCTCATATAACTGAAAACACCAAGTAGTTTTGCAACAAAAATCCAATGAGATCAAACAATAAATTTAGCACAGATATTATGTAAGTAACAACACCAGAATAACCAACATTGACTGGAGAAATTGTACAAAATTCATATTGTACCCTTGAGTCCAAGGTGGCCATGAACCTTGTTCTTTGTGTTCAATATCACTCAACCTTGGACTCCTCACCCCCTTGATTGAGGTTAACACTTGGGAGTCCATGAGGAGGAATTTCAGAGTGTTCTCTCCTTTAGAGTTGCTCAATTTTGTAGCCAGAGAGTAGAGGATCATTGCAGGCATTTCTCTCTGTTCAAGGGACTTTGGCACATGACCAATTTGAGCTAGAGATTAAGTGGCATCCAAGGATCACCTCAAATGTAAGCAGACCAACCAAAATGCCACTAGGCATTCTGGAACCTAACTTCTTTCCAGATTTCACAGGATGACATAACAGCCCTACCTGGTTTCTGAAAAAATGTTGTTAGGACCTCCCTCTCAATCACCAATAAAAAAGTGAACGAGTTAGGATGAAGTAACATTCAACTTATCATAACTCTGTCTGAGTTCCTTTGTCTCCTCCAACTGCTTCAGTTTCTCTGTCCCTCTTTACCCGAGTAGCTCCATCCATGTTGGTGAATGGTACCCCAATTCCTAACTCTCACCATTCAGAGTATGTTCTTCTTTTGTTCATAATATAATACACACACAAACATACATATACAAACAAACAGTATAGAGTATATAACTCTATTCTGCAATAAGCCTCAATTTGTGATGGATCACTTTCCAGTCAATCACCCCAAAGTTGCAAAAGTCCGGACAGAGGGAAAAGTAACTCCAGACAGAATATCAAGATGAAAATAGATCATTTTATCATTATATGATAGTCAATCAGAGTTCTAGTTTGTAAACCTTATGGAACTTGAGTTGTAGGACAAAGCACTGTTCTAATTTATAGATCATGCTGAAAACAGAAAGGAAAAGCAATTTAGATTCATTAAATTCAGTAAGTTATCATTGTATTTAGTGCATAAAAAGTTGTTGATATCCTACTAGGGTTGTGAGTCATAACTTCTTGTGCTTTGCTAAATAACTATGTGTGTGTGCATGTTTTCTTACCAGTAAATCCACCACTCAACATGTCATTTACCAATGAACAAAGCAAAACAAAACAAAGAATGGTACTAGCATACTTGTTGACATGTTATTAGCTAAATTAACTGAACAAACTAAAAAAAAAAAGATTACATCAGCTTTAAAACTGCAGCCGTATCAATGCAGTTGCACACTATTACATTTGATGAACGTCCCACAACTCTTAAATTAATAACATAATAACTCAGTGCAAAATTTACTGGGACCAGCCTATCACATAACAGCTACCGTAAATTAAACTGTATTTCTAAAGTGTCGACATATTTATACACTGACTACTCAAAATGCTTAAATTGTCAATCATCCTGTTGCATGATGCATACCTACACCAAAATCCCAGCTGTCTGCCTCCCCTTCCACATTCAGGCCTCCTATAAGAAAAATTATAGTCAAGACAAAGTCAGAAGGGAAGATTCTAGAAGAATAGCTACTATACATTAGAGCAACTCAAAGATTAAAAAACAAAATCTATATAATCACATATTGACAATATTATGTAGCAAAAATGAATGTCATCAAGATGACATAAGAAAAATCATTTTCCAGTAAAATGAAATATGTTGGCAAGTTGATTAGAGCCAAACATTTGCATAATCAAGATCCATCCCAAGTTTCTGGTGTTTCACAAAATTACCACTGTTCCCCTTTGATTTAATTTTTTTCCAAAATAACTGCAAAATGGTAAGGTTTATTATCAAAACATTTAAGGGTGCAGAACCTTAATAAACAAGTCTGTCTTAGCTAATCTTTAAGGTAGCAGCTCAAAAAGGAATAACGGTTAGTCCAGCAAGTGCAAATAATTCCTCAAAAGGAAAACTTCAGTCTGGCAGACAAATCTGTTGTTTAACAAGTTTGAATGATTCTTTGGAAAGAGAACTTATGTGGGGCAGACTAATAAGATAGTTGATCAAGTTTGATCATGTGAGAAAAACGCTACTAAAGACTATTGTGAGAAAACTGGAAGAAATAATACAAGTCTTTAGCAAAAGAGGTAGAGGAAGACTAGGAAAAATTTGATAATAGACTCTTAGGTATGATATGAGTTATAAAATGCCTTACAGAAGATAAAACCATAGATAAAAATAATTGGCGAGTTAGAATTCATATAGCCAACCCCATATAGTGGGATTGAGGCTCTACTATTGTTGACTCATATTGTGCCCTAGACCATATTCATTATTGTTTCTGTATCAACGATTCTCATCTCAAACACAAACCAAGCATATGCATCAATAGATACAATCTAATATTGTACATGAACATTGATCTCATGTGTCAAACCAATAACATACAATTAACCAAATATCATGGATCACACACCATAATGATTGAAACACTATCAATTAAGCAATAAAAGGTTAAAGTTAAGAAAATGATAAACTCAAATTCTTTTAAAAGAACCACTCCAAAAACACTAAGTAATTATATGTCATTTCGAGTGTTGTCTACTAAAACTTAGAAGAATCAAATTCCTCTGCAAGTGAGGGCAATTATGTTACTTCCTTAACAGCCATGATATGAAGATAAAATGTGTAGAAAAGGAAGATGGAGAAGAAAGGCAAAGCCTTGGCGGTCAAATCATGAAACCATCTATGCAAGAAATAAGTGGCAAACTGTTGAATATAACGAAGACATGAGAGACAGAAAAAAAAACCATTGAGACATTACACATATGAAGATAGATAGAAAGGATAAAATAAAGGAAAAACATTGGCATTTGCTGTGCATAACGTGCCTGAGGTTTTTCGCTTAATTTTGGACTTGTATTACATTTACTCCTATCTTAAATGAGGAGAAACAGATGTTCAATTACTGAGGTCCTGTTTGATTTTGTCGTTTTCAGTGTTCAATTTTATTTGTTGTGTTTGTTTTCATTTTCTTATAAAAAAAATAGAAATCGAGCATTGCACCTGATAATGTTGTCATTTTTCAAAATTTTGAAAATAAAAACTGAAAATGATGTTTGATAAAAATGTTGTGTATTTATCAGATAATTAAATATGTGTAAGAAATTATTTATATTAAGAAAAGTAATCATCCCCAGCAAAAACTAGCTGGTTATTTCCTGGATGTCAGGTTGATAAAAGGATATAGCTTGTTAGTTGCCAAAGGTTGAGTTGATGAAGTGGATGACTAGTTAATCAAATGGAAACAAAAATATGAATATGGACACACCATTTTTGGTATTCAGAAAAAAGAAGAAGAAGAATGAAAGAAACACCATAAAAGAACCTAAGGCTTATAAAAAAAATGAAAAACTGTAATTAATTTTTCAGAAACGAAAACAGCACACCAGAAGTCGTTTTCTGTTTTTCATTCCAAAGAGTAAAAGTAAAAGCAAAATCATAAAACTAGAAAATACAGTAAAATCAAGCATGCAACAAGGCTTATCAATTGTATATGTACAGTAAGTCATTTGCAGATAGCAGAACCTGCATTCTAGTAACAGTATAGATAGGTACTCTTAACTTTGTTAGTTCATGATCTTATTGTTAGATTCATTTAATATAATAAGATCGTGGGTTATTCCTCATCCTTGCAGACACAAACATACACAAAACAAGGCCCTTCCTCTATATAAAGTAGATGGATTACTAGGTTAGCTATGAAAAAGCTGCATCTTGGCAAGAAGTTGCGACTTTGGCACTCTTCCTTTTATCCTTCGAAGGACAACTGAGTGCAACACTGTTAGGCTCTTGGTGATAATTGCAAAAGTAAATTAACATCTCCTGGCTTCAAACCCACTTGCCAAAAAAAATCACCTCTTATTCCTCAATTGATGCCAAGCACAGAAATCCAACATATTTAGATAAACCTAGTAATGTGCTCAGAAAGTAGAAACCTTTTAGACAAGTGATTTCTTAGAAAGCTCTAGCCATTTTTAGATAACACTTAATAATTTCTAATGTACAGTAAGATGATGTCAAGACCCAAGCTTCTAGAAATTTACAAATAACTTGAGTCTAATTTCACATAACGATAATCCCCCAACTCATGACCAGGGAAACATAATAAGCATACAAAAGATGCAAGCCAAATAATATCACTAATTTCTACAACTACTGCTAATCAGGAGCCTGTTAGGGTATCTACCTAACCAACTAAACATACTTAAATATGTATTTATACTCTTGAAGGGATATCTTTGTCTAGGATTGACATGGTATAACAAGACCCACGAACAGAATTAAGAAACACAAAAGGCGAGCCAACTGCACCAGAAATATCAAGTTCTAATAACTAATTTAAATGCAGTTTTCTTTACTTGGAGATGTATCTGGTGCAATCAGGGCAACACCCTCACTTGAAGCAACGTGCTGGGCACCGGATTTAATTATAAAATTCTCGTCTGTACAAGTAAGGCCAGAAAGCCAGTAGAGTACCTAATTGACAATGAGAAGATACCAACAAACTTGGTTAGTTAACAATATTAGTAATTCTAGACAACTCAATTCAGTATGCATGGATTAGTATTTGATAAATACATCAGTACAAAAATAAACATTAACAACATATATATTACTAAAATGACATACAAGGGGGGAAATAACCAGAGACTTAAAACATTTAGTTTAAGAAATTAAAAACATGCAACCACAAGATGATTATAGTTCCACTACCTAACCAAAAACTAAAATTAAGAGAATTAGAACACCAAAATGAATAAGGTATTTTCAGTAACTACTCTTGGGTAGAAAGAAAAGAAAAAAGAAATCCATATAGTAAAATAAACAGGGTCAGTACTTTTGAGAACTCGAAAACAAGTTAAGAGAACTATGGCTAAAGATTATTGTAACAAACTGCAGGCACAACAACTGACAGAAAACACCCCAAAATCTCATCACCAAATGAAACAATGATCACAATGAAACAATGATCACAAAGAACAACAGTAATCCCAGCAAGCTAAGTAAATGAAGTACGGAAAATGAAAATTATGCAAAACCATCAGACACATTGATTGAAAACCGCGCGCGCGCAAGTTGCCCACAGGCAGACACGTGTCACCGTAACGAGTTGCGACGCTTAAAATGAACAAAGACGCAAACTCAACAAAGTCGATGATGAAAACTGATTAGAGCCCTGACCTACTATAAATCCCCATATTAGCTGTAAAATGGGATATGCAAACAGCATCAGAACAAACCCTAACAACGTGTAAAAGTCCAAATCGTATGCAAATTGTATGTGTACGATGTGATTGATGGCGGAAATTCTGAGAGGAGGTGAGGAGTAGGGATTGATGCGAGGGAGAGAGGACTTACAGGGGGTTTGCGGGAAGGAGAAGAAGGGGGAAAATAGATGTGGAAGGTCATGGAACAGCCGAGGGTTGGGCTAAAATGCTTGTATCTCTTGTTGTATCCTCCAAACATCTTTGAGCTGCTGATTTCTGTTGGTTTCGTCTCCATCTTCAACCCCCTCCTCTCTCTCTCTCTCTCTTCTCTGTCTCACTGTACTTCACTCTTCCCCTCCACCACTATCATGGTATTTATATCGGAAACAGTAAGCGAACTTAAAAAATATACCAAGGAGCGAATTGTTATGCCGAGAGCGTCAAAGCAACAAAAGGTTCGTCCGACACGGGCAGAGGGGATGGGGGCCCCACCCCTGCATGCCTGCGTCACGCAAGTAACAGATCATTGCCCTATATATGGATGGAAAAATGTTTTTCAGCGGGTCGTGGTATGTCTTTCGCTAAATACTATACATGTATTTTTTTATTTTTTTTTTAGATAATTTTAACTTTTTATGTAACATTTCGTATCCAATAATAAGAAGGATCAGAACTTACCCTGATGGGTCTATGCGAACTTCTCAGGCGGTCACACATCATTAAGCTTTCTCAGTTTAAGCACGCTTAATTTGTGAGTTTTTTGTCTATATTCAGCTCAAAAGGTATCCAGATAGTGTTGTTTCTTTCATTACTTATCCTCGATATATACTACCATTCTCTGGACTCTTGGAATATTACATTTTATTATTTTAATTAAATTCTTAGATTATACATTTTTTAGTCAATTGTACACCTCAATTAGAGAATGTAACACACACCTTGAAAAGCCCAAATTATCTCTCACGCGACCACCATGTTTGTTATAATTTCTTCTTTCAGTGACCAGCGATAAGACAGGTACATGTTGATGGCTATGACAAAAGGTGCAAAAATCGTCATTGGTCAAGAAAGCTGGAAGGCGAAGAGATGTAGGTGTCAGTGGCAAAAGGTGCAAAGATCGTCATTGGTGATGGATAGAAGATAAAGAGGCGAAAGCGTCGGTGGTGGCAAAGAGGCGAAAGCAGTGGCAGAAGGCAAAGGTGTCAATGGTTGAGGAAAGCAGTCAACAACCTCTACACTTTCTGCCACCGCCGACACCTTTGTCTATTTGCCTTCCACCACCGTTGAGGCACCGATGCCTTCGCCTCTTCGTCTTCCACTTTCCCTGATCGACGACAGCCCTTGCACTTTTCGTCATAATCGTGGCCCTGTACTTACCTTGTCATTGGCCATTGAATGAATAAGCTATGGCGAAGATGATTGTCACATGAGGGGTAATTTGGGCATTTTAGTGTGTGTGCGTGTGTTACATGCTCTAATTAAGGTATGCAATTGACTCGAAAATGTATAATTCATGGGTATAGTCGAAATGATGAAAAATTCAAGTGACTACATAAAAAAAAATTGTAAAAATATAAAAACAAAAATATGTATTTGGCCATACATGGTGTTATTTGTTTAATTACTTTTTATTATATATATTTTATATATATATATATAATAATGGAGAATATTTAATTAATTTTGCATTCCATCCCGACAAAAACACTTAAAGACGTCCTAAAAATATCATCCCATATATATACATATATATAAGAAATGTTCTCTTCTGCATTGGATTTATCCAATCATGCATGCAAGGGGGATTGGAGGTGGGGTGGGGCCCACAATTCTATTCATGTCAAATAAACGTTATATTGTTCGACGCAAATAACGTAATAATTTCATAATATATATTATATTTTTTAAACAAGTCTAGTGCTGGATAATTGGATTGAAACAGCCAAATCCATTAACTTATGCTTTAATGGTGTTCGGATTCAAATTCAAGTAAACAAATCTCAAGAAAATAACAAATCCCAGATAAATGGGTCAAAACCAGGTCCGGACCCAAACCCATTTCTGCCCTAATCATTAATTTATAAACTTTGTGTTTCCTAACAAGTACTAATGGTATATTCAATATGCTTTCAAAGTAATTATGTCTCGAATTAGACATTCTCTATGAGAAAAACTAAGTACTAACAATTGTTCTTAAGATGTAAGTTGATGACGCTAATAAACAAAAAAAAAAGTAGCATAAATATAATTTTTATTATCATTTTTTCTAGTTCATGAAAAATAAATATATTGGTCGTAATTATTAGACTTTTATCAATATTATTATAATCACGAGCATATATTTGAACCATGAACATATATAAATTCTTCCATTCACGAGTATATATAATATGGGTTAATCATAAAAATAATCTAATTTTTTCACAAATTTGTATTTTATTCAATCATTTCAATTTTATCAATTAGGTTCAAATTGGCTCAATTTAGCATGCTAAGTTTTATATAATAATAATATTTTGTGAGACTTATATGTACATATAAGTAAAAATGTAACTTGTTGTACTTAATATGTAAAAAGAGAAAAAAAAAAAGATAAATATATTATGCGCAACAAGTTATATATATATTTTTTATTTTATTTATGTATACATGTTGGTTCTACAAATATTATTATTATATAACATCTGACATACCAAATCAGTATAAACGCATTTTCTCTAAATCGATTTTATAAATCGGATAAAATTGCACTCAATTGAGGTAATTTAAATCTAATTGTCAATAAATTATAGGCAAGAAGTTTTATTTTTTTATTTATGTATACATGTAAGTCTCACAAATATTATTATTAATTACATATAATATGCTAAATCAGTATAAATACACTTCCTCTAAATTAATTTTACATGTTTCATAAAATTACACTCAACTAAACTAATTTGGATCTAATTGTTAAAATTAAAAAAAATTGAACCAAATTACAAATTCTTTTTATAATTAGCCCAAATAATTCTCCACCAAATATGGCAGACTTGACACCAAGAGACCTTGTAAACCAAGATGTGCATAGACAATAAATCCTCACCTTTGATTGGTTCTCTAAATCCTAATATATACTAAGTGTATAAATGATTGTTTCGGTTATTGAATTAATCAAAATTTACTAATTGATTAAATCAAATTGAGGAGTAAAATCGAATCAACCAATTACCCTGAAAACTAAACTAACCGATAACTGGAAAAATTAAATCCAAACTATATAAACCGAACCGAATAAACTAAAGAAATGCAAACAAAAAAAAAATGAAGAAAATCCAAATAACGGATAGAAAACACATAAAAAAAAATGACGTCGTTTTATAAATATCAAAATAATATGATTTTAAAGTTTAGTCAGATCGATTAGTTTAGTTATTCTAACAAAAAAAAATCGAATTAAAATTTAAAAACCAAACTTCTAAAAAAAATTAACTGAATTAAACAAAAACTGAACTTTTACTCTTCTATATATACCAGTTGAACAACTCCTTGGGGGGTTCACTGCAGTCACTTGTGGGGACATAATGTAACTAATTGGCAAAATCACTCTTGGGAATAGTATAGGCATATTAGTTCTAAAATAACTCCATGAATCACAAATTCTTCTAAAAGATATTGAAATTCTATCTATATTTAAGGTAACTGAAAATTTTAACTGTAATAACCTAATGTTAAATACATTAATTAATAGAGAAAAATGACACAAAGTGGGGTTTATTGGATGTAAATTTGACTTAAAATTCAAATTTGTCTTATGCTTGTTGTTAGGCTTGGATTTTTGGGGGCAATTAGACAATTAAATTCCTTTATTTGTTTATTTCTTTACAAATGAAAATGTTATGATGAAGCAAGAACACTAGTATACTGTTATAATTTGAATGATAAAAATAATAATGTACACTTTTAATGTTATGCAAAACACACTTCACATTATACAAGATACTATACTTTTCAATGCCATTACATTTTTCCAAAATTTATTATAAAGTTACCGCATTTGAATCCAAAATCCCACCTTATTGACAAAGAATCCAGCCATACTTAAAATCTTGTGTTTTCTTAAAAGATTAAGATATTATAAATAAAATTGGCCATTAAATTGATTATTTGACCGTGTTAAAAGATAATAATGCCCTTAACATTTGTTTGTGCAAATTGAATAAACTCTACACGTTGGTGAGTTTAGAAGATCAAACTTAACCTCCTAAAAATTTAGTAAAGTTGAGATCAATTTAGAAAGTGAAAAACTATATTCTAAAGTTTACTTATTTTCTTAACTCATTGAGGGTAATGCATATGATCCACCACATGCACTAAAAAACTTGAAATATTACAAGATTGTGAGTTTAAATCTACCTTCGTAAGAGGCCAAACCTTCTAATTTTGACTTACGACAAACTTATTCGTTCATATAAATTATAAAATAAATGGACTTCAATTTTTAAAGAATTTTTAAAGAGGGTGAAATAAATCCAAATTGAAAGCTATTTATGTTTGAAAGACCTCTTGAATTTCTCACATTATCAAAAAAACAAAAAAGTTTACTAATTTTAAGTTGTTATAACTACAAAAAAAACCTTTTTATAACTCAACTCAACTCAACTCAACGCTCGCTCAACCCATCTTAATCCCAAACATAATGGGCCGGGGAGAGAGAGTCCGCCCGCCGCCGGAGGGGGGTGGGGGGATTGTTGTATTCCAGCAAAACAGCCCATCCAAATAAAGAACTTTTATGCAGCTTTCCACAGTTCACAAAATCTTTGGCCTAATGTTATCTCTACAACCATAATAACCACCCAAAGAGATGGCCTAACTATACATGCTAAAAGCCTTCGGAGCTAGAAGAGTAAGAAGTCTCTCAACTCTTTCTGAACAAATAATCTGTACAAAACTATCACCAACTTATGGTCTTTTCTCGCGACACTCTGCTTCAGAGGTCCTCAAAAGGGGTCCCGACATTCTCTTTTCCCAGCTGCTATCTCCATACTTGAGCTTCAATCCCTCAACAGAACATGGGTTGATTTGAGTAGACACCACACCTTGTGTACAATTGATTACTCTGACGGCAAGTTGTTACTGTGCCCTGCAATATCTTCCTCTGTTCCTGTTCTAATACTAGAACTCGGTTCATGGAACGATGGCATTTGCGTCTGCTCTAGAGCCACCATAGGAGGAGCAGTATATGCAGGTTCAAGATTTTCATTCACGCTCTTGGTTGGCCTCTTTGACCTCTTTGGTTTCGTCTGTGGTGCATCAGGATAATCATCCAACTCGTAGTCAAGTGGCCTAGAGTTGGGGGATGACGAATCAGCATCTCTTGGAACGTTGTGTGGCCTTGGTTTTGGATGAGTTTGCTTCTCAGTTGTTGGTTTCCTCTGCACGCACACATTCATTGTAAACTATAAGAGAATGTATATGAAATAGGCATAAAGACTTCTAAACTTATGACAAAAGTTTACTCCAAGTAATCTGCCCACATTTGTAATTAGCCCGATAAAGAAAGACACAAGAACAAGTAGAGAAGAGAGGGCATTAGATTCTTATGTAGAGCGTCTTTCCAGATATCCTTGACAATGATCACATAATCAAGTATTACGATACCACAACAAAATCATCGAGTGAACCTTGTGGCATCTACTATCAACAGTTATTGATTAAAAAGCAACAATACTTATGTGGAGATCTGAGTGCATGAAGACAGGTCAATGGCAATGCCCCAATGAAATCAGAGCTTCAATGATAGGACAAATGGCTTCCCTTTGCCACCAATGTGAAAATGACAACCTATCACACAAGATTCCAGTCAGTGCAGGGAAGATCACCCCATTTGTGGAGCCTACTCCACCCCAGGATGAATCAGAAGGCATGCACCTTTTAACATGGTCTGTTCTATCCCTCAGCAGCTAATCACACACATTTATGCACAGAGAGAATCAAGACTAGAAAAGGCAAGAATGTATAAAGAGTATCACGGCTTGAGATGGTAATAAAAAGGGGTGTCCCTCGTGCACAAGGTTCTTCACTTTGCGAGAGTTGGGAGGGTTGTCTCTGTACACAGCCTTATCCTTGTTTTGCAGAGAGGTTGTTTCCAGTCACAGCCTGAGGTGGCAATCTGAATAAAAAGTTCCACCTTTTGAAAGAGAGGGTATCATGTTCTATGACAAATAATAACAGACTCCTCATAACTTTTGGAGTATCAATTTAGTTGATTACTTGGCAAAAAAGTTAATTTATCTAACTATCATGAATAAGACCAGGAATCAAGATGCTTTTCGAGATGAAAAACAAAGTAAAGAGAGGAGTTGGCACCTTTTTGCTACTAGATTTTGCTTTCTCAGGATCAGGAGAGGCATCGACCCCATTTCCCTGTGATCCATTATTTGTAAATTCTTCCAAAGATGCATCACCTTCTGCATCTATCCGTATGCCCTTTGTGCCTCCTTTTCTCTTTTGTCTATCCTTGGCCTAGTAGGAAATACCAGGAAAGCATTTTATTCACATCAAACTGCTTTTCTAAATTATTTCGAAGTATATAAAGGAAGCATGTTGAAAACAATAAAGGAGTAGAACTATCAAAAACCCACCTGTGGAGGAATCTCTTTCAATTTCTGCTCCAATTGAGCATCATCAATTAGTAATGAAACAACATCCTCAGGAGCCAAGAGGTCGCCTTGTACATGACCACCTGTCATGACAAGCTGCTGTACAGTGTTCTTTTGACTTGCTCTCTGCAAAATCTTCTCTTCAACTGTTTCTTTACAGATCAACCGATAAACAGTGACCTACACCATGGAAAGAATCAGAATTAAAATAATAGTTCCAGAAAATCCATGACAGATATTATTATTCAAAGCCCACTTTATTTGCTTCTCAATCGAAATACATTTCACACAAGCACTAGAATGATTTATATGTCGAAGCAAAAAGACTGAATTTCATGTAATGATTTATATAAGCGTCTCACTACAATAGCAGATAGGGTGCCCCTGCATGAAGTAAAAGAGGATGCTTTGATTTATGACAAGAATATATTTTTCGAAACAAGAGTATATCAAATCATGCGCATGAATGCAGTTTTACGGGAAGACTATGAGATAGAGATCATGAGGAAACTAACATCCTTGGTCTGACCAAGCCGATGAGCTCTATCCATGGCCTGTAAATCTAGGGTTGGGTTCCAATCACTCTCATAGAAAATAACAGTGTCAGCAGCTGTCAGATTGATGCCTAGTCCACCAGCTCTTGTACTCAGCAAAAAGACAAAAATGTCACTCCTGCAATGAGATGATAAATGATTTGATAATCAAGTCACTAGCAAGGTTTTAAATTTGGCAGATACGATAAAGGTGACAGAAGGAGCAAAAATACAAATCAAAAGCAAAAGTCCCATAAACAATTCAATGAAGCCCTACCTATGCTGGAAGTCCCTGACCATGTCTCGACGATCCATTATGGTGGAGGATCCATCCAGCCTTAGGTATCTATACTTCCTGTAATTCATATAATCCTGCACGTGAATGAAAGAATTAGTAAAAAGTCAAAATGTCTGAGAAAAATGTTCAGTTCAAATTTAAGCAATGCAAGATCTTAACAGCAAGCTGTCAAGAAACCAAGCTAACTTACAAGCTCAGTGTATCATAAGAAGATGACTGGTGCCTATGACTCAAGAGTGAGAGATTTGAAAAAACATTTTTAGTTGAATACATAGATGAAATGAAGTCAGAAAACTCCAATTCATATTCTATTAGTTCTAACAGATCATCTTCAATGCTTGGCTCCATGAAGCTAAGCAGTAGTTTCCAAACTTAATGCACTAAGCTAGTGAGTTTGAGTATGAGACTACAGGAAGTGCAGAGAACCTATACTCTACAGGTTTAGAAGTAGGCAGTCTGAGCAGATTAAGCAAAGCAGGATGGTATCATCAGAAGTAAAAGTTGAAAGTGAGTTGCATGCCAAGGTTGATTGCCTTCCAATTCCATCTTGACAGATCTTATTGACCACTATAAATGTGGAGAATTAAAATGAAATCAGTGGCATTATTAGGAAGTTACATCTCCCATAGTGTTTTTCTCCTTTCAGCCACTTGTTTTTCCCTACTCGTCAACATGGCCGGCAAGAGTTCTCAATCATCCGAAATGATCTCTTTACCCACCAACAATCAAGGAGCCATTGACAATAATATGCTCACTGTCACTGGACATAAATTGAATGACCAGAACTACCTACAATGGCCTCAAATCGGTCTTGATGTTCATATGTGGGAAGGGGAAGGACAATTACTTGACCGGAGCAACAACCAAACCAAAGGAAGAAGATCCTATATATCGGAGTTGGAAAGCTGAGAATAATATGGTAATGTCCTGGCTTATAAATTCTATGGTGAATGATATAGGAGAGAATTTTCTTTTATATGATACAGCTCAAAATATTTGGGAGGCTGCTAGAGAAGCCTATTCACAGGTTGAAAACACCTCCGAATTGTTTGAGATTGAAAGCTTGCTTGATGATCTCAAACAAGGTGAATCTCAAGTGACTCAATTTTCAATTCCTTGAACAAATACTGGCTGCAACTAGATAAGTTTGAATGGAAGTGCACAGAAGATTCTGCAAAGTACAAAAAGATTGTGGAACAAAAGAGGTTGTATAAATTCCTAATGGGCTTGAACAAGAGCCTAGATGGTGTTAAAGGATACTTGGTACAAAACCTCTCCCAAGTATCCAAGAAGCTTTTTCCGAGGTTCGCAAGGAAGAAAGCAAGTTGAAGATCATGCTTAAACCTGCAACATCTAATCTGGAACAGTCAGCATTAGTCACCCGAAGTACTCCACAGAATTTCAAACCAAGAAAGGGACGACCATGGTGTGATCGCTGTCACAAAGCAGGACATATCAAAGATACTTGCTGGGAGATACAAGACAAACCCCCAGATTGGAAGCCAGCACATGAGAGAAGGAGTAAGAGCAACCTAATATCTATGGAAGAGCCCACTGCAGCCACGGCACCAACACTGTTTAGTAAGGAACAGATGGAATGGCTGCAAACCATGTTTGGAAAAACTTAAATCAATCAGTCCTCTATCATAGCATCAGGATCTATAGCCCACAAAGGTACTTTTCTACATGCCCTTATCACCAAGAGAGATTGATCCAATGTTTGGGTGATTGATTCAGGGGCCTCAGATCACATGACGGGGCAAATCTATCTCCTATCCAATTTCCAGCCATGTAACAAAAATTGGACCGTAAGGGTGGCAGATGGCTCACTGTCAAGGGTTGTGGGAACTGGATCCATTGCTCTCTCTAAGGATATTGTGCTGAAATCAGTTCTTTTGGTGCCTAATCTGGATTGCAATCTATTATCTATCAGTAAATTGACATCTGATTTAGATTGTCTTGCTAAGTTCTCAAAGAATGTATGTGAATTTTAGAAACGGACTTCAGGAAAAATGATCAGCAGTGATGAGGCAGGATTGGGGCTCTATCTTCTTACAAAGACCAACTCCAGAGGCAACCTAGTTCAGTCCAACACTTATTCAACAATTCCTTCTATTTGTTTCTCTAATTCTTCTACTACTTATGATAGTGCAATCATGTTATGGCACTATAGACTAGGTCATCCGAACTTTGTTTATCTTAGGAAATTATTCCCATCATTGTTAAGAGTCAAGATCCACATAAATTGCATTGTGAAATTTGTCAATACTCTAAGCAGGTTAGGAATAACTATCCTAGTCAAAATTATACTTCTTCACATCCTTTTTCATTGATTCATAGTGATGTATGGAAGCCTTCTCGAATTAAAAACATCACGAGTTCTCGTTGGTTTGTTTCATTTATTGATGACCATACCCGACTTACACGGATATTTCTTATGAAAGAAAAATCAGAAGTTGGCCCTATCTTTCAAATGTTTCATTCTATGGTGGAAAGACAATTCAATGTAAAAATTCAAATCCTAAGAACTGATAATGCCAAGGAATATTTTCCTTCAATCCTTGGATCCTATCTTTCAAACCATAACATTATACACCACAATTCGTGTGTGGATACACCCCAACAAAACGATGTAGCCGAAAGAGAAAACCGACATATCCTAGAAGTGGCTCGATCATTGCTGTTTTTCACCAATGTTTCTAAACATTTTTGGGGTGAAGCCATTCTCATGGCCACTTACCTCATTAATAGATTGCCCTCGCGGATTCTAGACCATCAAACACCGAGCCACACCCTCCTCAAATCCTATTATCCCAAAACTAATATTCAGGGGGAGATCCATTCCTACAATTCTCAAGAATATCAGTTTTGGGAAACTCTTGCAAGCCCGAGCCCTCAAACTCAGCAACACACTGATCCTATGCAACCAAAACCTACCCATCAGCAACCTAACCAATTGGACCCTGCTCCTACAAGTCCTTTCATCAGTCCTCAGCCTTCTCCTACCAAAGAATTTCAAGTTTATTCTCGGAGGAAGTCTCAACAAGAGAGAGAACACCACTCCCACTCTCGGACTAGCCAATATACTAACCCTAATATTCTCCTAAGTGACAGTGTTGAAAAGCTTGGGGAAAGTTTGGATAGTACAGCCACTGATGAAAGCATTGATTGGCCTATTGCATTACAAAAGGAAGTAAGATCATGCACTCAGCACCCAATACACAACTACATATCCTACAAGGATCTTTCATCAAAGTTTTGTGTATTTTTATCCAATTTGAATAAGGTGCAGGTGCCAAACACAATTAGAGAAGCCTTTCGACAACCACAGTGGAAATAGGTAGTTCTTGATGAAATTAATGCCTTAGAGAAAAATGGAACATGGGAGATAACCACACTACCTCCTAGAAAGCAACTTGTCGGTTGCAAATGGATATTTACAGTCAAGTATAAGAAAGATGGGCAAATTGACTGTTTCAAAGCTCGGCTAGTAGCAAAAAGGTTCATTCAATCCTATGGTATTGATTACCAAGAGACTTTTGCTCCAGTGGCAAAGTTGACTATTGTCTCTAGCTGCAAATCTAGATTGGCCTCTTCACCAACTAGATGTGAATAATGCATTTTTAAATGGGACTCTAGAAGAAGAAGTCTACATGGAAATCCCTCATGGCTTTGAAACCAATCACACTAGAGATAGGGTGTGCAAACTCAAACAATCTCTCTACGAACTCAAGCAATCACCTAGAGCTTGGTTCGAGAGATTTACAAAGGCAATCAAACAACATGGGTACAATCAAAGTCAGACTTATCACACATTGCTTATCAAGCATACGTTGGGAGGTAAATTGACCATTCTTATAGTATATGTGGATGACATTATTGTTACAGGAAATGACATGCCTGAAATAAATAATCTCAAGGGAATGCTTGCAAGGGAATTTGAAATCAAGGATCTAGGAAATCTAAGGTACTTCTTGGGTATGGAAGTTGCAAGATCAAAAGAAGGCATCTCGGTATCCCAAAGAAAGTATACTCTAGACCTACTAAAAGAAACTGAAATGTTGGGTTGCAAATCGACAGACACACCTATGGATTCAACTACAAAGTTATATCTTGGCAAAGAAAGTGCACCGGTTGATAAAGGAAGATATCAAAGATTGGTGGGAAAGTTAGTATACTTATCCCATACAAGACCAAATATAAGCTTCTCAGTAAGTTGTGTTAGTCAATTTATGAATGATCCTAGAGAAGTCCATATGAAGGCTATCTACCGCATCTTAAAGTATCTGAAATTGACTCCTGGCAAAGGCTTGATGTTCCGGAAAACAAACAATCGAGTAATAAAAGTATATAGTAATGTTGATTGGGTTAGTTTAATTTGTGATAGGGAGGTCAACATCCAGGTATTGCTCATTTGTTTGAGGGAATTTAGTCACTTGGCGCAACAAAAATAGTCTGTGATATCTAGGAGTAGCACGAAGGCTAAATTTAGAGCTATGGCTCAAAGGTTTTGTGAAGGAACATGGTTGAGGAGAATATCTCAAGAACGACAAGTGGCTGTCCCTAAACCAGTACAAATGTTATGTGACAATCAATCTGTCATCAACATTGCAAAGAATCCAGTCTATCATGATTGAACAAAACATGTTGAAATAAACCGACATTTTATTAAAGAAAAGTTGGAAGAAGGGATGTTTCAGTTGGTAAAAACTCCTACTAATAATCAAGTGGCGGATATCCTAACTAAAGCTCTACCAAGAAGAATTTTTGATGAATTGAGCTCCAAGCTTGGTTTGAATAACATTTTTTTCAGTCCAAGCTTGAGGGGTTGTGTGGAGAATTAAAATGAAATCAATGGCATTATCAAGAAGTTACATCCGAGATAATGCTCCTAAATATTCGGAGCATTCAAAGCTAGTTATTTCTGTTTTGCAGATAGATAATTTGTAAATTTAAATAGATTAGATTTTGTACTTATAGATAGATTAGACTTGTACATTAGGTAGGACTTCTATCTCCTAATCATGTATATATTGAGCACTGTCAAATGAAACCAAGGATCATTCTCTTCTCTCAATTAATTCTACAATAAACTTTACCGAGTTTCCTCAAATCAGAATTACTAAAGACACTGATACTTCAACTCAGATTCTTCCAATGTCCCCAAATTATCTAATGCGTCTCAGGTCATTTACAACTGGATTCTTTGTTTTTCATCTGAAGATAATATACTAAGCCCTGAATTTCATTCTTCAACTAAGATGCCATAGCAAGTGCTGCAATTCTACAAAGTTGTTCCTATGGCTTTTACAGCTAGCTTATTTACCACAACAATGACAACAATATATCAAACTTAATCCAACTAGGTATGGTCAGCTACATGGATTCTAGCTCACCAATCATCTTTATTTTAGCACATTTGTATTTAATACCATAACATACACGATCATTCTTATTACAAGTTTCCAAGTTTTTTAAAATGGTCATTCAAATTGTGCATTTAATATCTATCCTCAGCTAACATTTCTATTCTAAGCTTTTGAATTTTAGTGTACAAGTTAATGCAAATGCAACTTTCTTTCTATTTTTTAAAGTAAAATTATTAATGAACTTTACCAAAAAAACATTTTTTTTTCTATAAATTTCTTATTCCTGTGTCTTCCCAGACATATACAAACTAAAGCTTCTTAAATTGCATGTTTCACCATTTATAGGCCATACAGACTGAGAGAGAGAGAGAGAGAGAGAGAGTCGCTGTAAGAAGATCTGTGTAGAGATCACATAAGCCAAAAATTATTATCCTCTAATTGAGTGGAAGTTTGCTAAACTAAGATTCTTCCATTGTCAAATCCCAGATGAAGACTTGAGATTTCAAGTAAGGTAGGGAAAGAGAGTGTGGCAAGCAAATACCTCAAGAATATTCAGCATTTTTGTCATCTGTGCAAATAAAAGAACACGGTGGTTTTCTGCCCGCAAGCGTTTCAACAAGATATCCAGTGTTTGAAGCTTCCCAGAGTCCTACAACAAGGATACATTTAAATTTTGAAAGCTCAGCATTACCTCAAACATGGCCTCAAGTCCTTAACATGTAGCCAGCAAAAACTAAAATAAAACTTGAAAGGGAAGGAGTAGTCCTACTGTAAGCATTTTTGCAGGGTCAAAGCTTTGCATGGGTGGACATGAACCAAATATGTTATACGTTAACTGCAGAGCAGGTTGCACAACAGGCAATTCAGTTTCAATCTCTTCAATCAACTGGTGAGGAGGACCATTAGGCATCCTTGGGCCATTACAATCAGATGTCCGAGCAAATCCAACCAACAACCTCTTAACCCAAGGGAGATGAAACTCTTCAAGCATTTGGTAAGCAAAATTTCTATCGGAGCAGTGGGCATTGATCTATCAGGCAAAATAGAAACAAGGGAACCAAAGATGGAAATTTTAGTAAAACTTTCTGATAATGAGAAAAATTGCAGAGAAACAAAAGAAGAAAAGAACTTACAGGGGGTGCACGGGCTCTAGGAATAAAACTGTAGGCTGAATGAAGAAGCTGGACATGTGTTAGAAGCCTATCCTGATGTGACATGACTAAAGCCTCAAATGGAGCTTCGCCAGGACCTGTTGCGAGTGTCCTCCTTAGTAGATTAGTTTGGGCCTTTGACGGCAGCAGCAACATTCGAGTGACTGCTCTTATTTTTTCTCTCCCAAGTTTATTACAATCAAGATCATCATTCTCAGCTTCCACAAGGAAGTCAAGGATATCATCCAAAAATTGGCGATCCCATCTCATAATGGAAAACAATAATCTCTCCATTAAAGAACCAGTTGCCAAAAAAGAAAGCTCTGTTGGGGACAAATCAATCAAGTGAGCAAAACCAAAAGTTCCACTTCGAGCAAGACATCCATCTGAGACATTCCCTTCTGGAAGCATAGATTGATGAATATTTTGCATGGAGAAAATGCTAAAATGCTTCTCAAATAATTCTCTGCTAACACCACGACGGAATGGAGAGGAAAGTGTATTGGAACTGTGAATCACTTCTTGGTAGACCAGCTTTGGAATCTGCAAGGCATGAGCTAAAACCTTAGGTCACATAACGCAATCACAGAAAAATATATACAAAATGTATATTAAGCACATGTACTATGAAAGGCATGAAAACCAAAAGATAAGTGCAAGTTGATCATGCAAATTGGGCCAACATATAATTCTATTGATCACTCGATAAGCAGTGGCAGACCATGAAAATCAAAGAGATAAGTACAATATAGATAAGGCAAATTGGGCCGATATATAATTTTACTGATCAAATATAAGCAGCAGCAAACCTTGGAAGTTATGCTTTAAGGGTTTCTGTGGGGGAGGGGCAACTATATCCTTTGATAAACTGACAACAAACTACGGTTATTTCATCCCAAGATAATTTATCTAATTTGTACCAAAAACATTTCTTCTAAGCATAAAAATAAAAAATAAAAAAATAAAAAAACACTATGCAAATCATCCCCAATCATCAGCTTGCTTTGCTAACACAAACTTTAGCATTCTAAATTATCTGAAGTTAATAATAACGAAAAAGAACACCCAGTTTAATTGCTCAGCAACAAGAAAAAAGTGTTGGTCAGATAACTATGTTTTAATTATTATCTTGTTACGTGGATCAACAAGGATTATTTCATATTTATTGTAGGAGGAGAACAAAAGAAAAAAAATCAGTCCAAAAGTTCAGGGATTAGTAAATACTAAAATCGCATACCCACAAAAGCATGCTTGTGAAAACAAAAACTAGAACAGAACCAATAAAAATAAAAAGTTCTAGAAAATACCTTGTATGTAATTGGATTTCGACCTCCAGAGTAGTATACATCCTCCAACTCCCCAAAGGGAGGGGGCAGAAGAGAATTCGGAATTTCTCCAAAATAAAGGTAATTACTTCCTTCATTTCTTTCAAACAACTCAGGATGGTTGCAAACCTACCAGAACGAGGAAAAGAAATCCTGTAAGTAGAACATTTGAAATAAAGTGAAGATAAAAATCATAAACAATCCACACCCATCCTGCTATGGAGATTGAGATATCAAAAACAAAAGCAGGAATCACAAGAAAATTACTAAATACCTTTCTCAACTGAATGACAATATTCATTAAATTCATAATTTTTATCTCATTAAGATGCCCACGGTTGCTGTCAAACAACTCAGCAAGAGATATCTTGTTCTTTATAGCTTGATAGAAAGCTTGCTGCCGGGAACTCAACTTGCAGTGCACCATGATCTCAGTTTTAGTAGTTAACTCAGATATCACATCTTTTTTAACCCGCCGAAGCATGAAAGGCTTTAGAATGGCATGCTGTTAGATGAATAACCAAAATATGGATTAGAGACATCTTATTAAAATTCAAAGCAATTCGAATCATCTAATACAACTTATTGTATTCTTGTTCAAGAATTGGAATCTTACTGAACCACAAATATATTCAACCTAGTACAGGAAAGAGTTGAAGTTTGCATATAAAAAAGAATGAATTGAAACCTTCTACATATTCTTTGTGTTATCTATAACTATAACATATCAAAACAAAGAATTTAGATGTATAAATATGTTTTAACAAGATAAAATGTGCAATTTGGGATACAGGCCAACAGTTCTTATCCATTCAAGCATTCAATTGCACTAGAAACTAGAGCAGTAACATGTGAAGCATCTTGTGTGATTAGTTATTGGTTCTTATGTGTAAAGTGTTGCATTCATTTAATTCTTGTGTATATGGGTATTGAGCATGACTAGATATTGTCATCATCATCACCAACTAAACCTTATCCTAGCCAAGGTTGGCGGTACAACATTCATAATGTCAATTAGCTTCTAAAAGTCACATTGATGGTACAAATCCAATGGCAGAGGTGAGGATTTGAGGCCAGTGGGGTCAATATGTTAAGGTTTAAAATATTATTAAAATAAATATTAACCTTACAAATGCAATTAAGTATAGTTATCAAACCAATAAAGTAATAACAAAAAATTATGCTTATTATAACATTTTAAATGTCAAAATATACTACTATAATTAAGTATAACTCTCATATATTTAAAAGTGTTGCATAATTGTATCATTATTAATACAACTGGTCAAACCTCTTTTTCTTTTGGGGGGGGGGGGGGCGTGCCGAGTTCAAACAAATTTTTGTGTTTACCTAGTGGTGTTCGTGGTTTGTGAGTTATTATGCTTGCCTTTGAGTTAATTAGTTTGTACACAACCAAACGGTAGTGGTTGTGCTCTCATTGATTAGAAAAAAAAAAATAACTTATCTTCAAGGCCATGCAAAGGAGCAACTCAATATTAATATCATCAAAACAGTTAATAAGCTATTGAGGTTGCTTATTTATAATGGTATAACATAATTCAACTTGGTAATGATGCAAAATTGTAACATTTGTAGATTTGCACATTGATCTTTTAGGTTTCACACATGCATCATCTATGTTATATATGAACCATAATTTCATATTTATCACAAAATGAAGAAAATTGAAGTGACAAATTAATATTCTAATTTCATGTTTCTCACAAATGAAAAATCTTAACTAACAAATGTACTAATCTTCCCTCTGCAAAGCCTTTAACAATTTATTTGTAATTATTTCAAACACATTTTTCATTAATTGTAAATTAAACACAAAATCAAAGGATTTAACCAATTACAAATGACAATTTTTCTTAATTAATTCTTGTAATTTTCTGAGTGGGGTCATTATAAAATTTTTATTTTTTCCAGTAGGGTGAAACTAAAATTAATTTTGAATTTTACACAATTTTACCTATACCATGTAAAGTGAAAAAAAAAAAAACAGTGAGGTCAATTGACCCCACAGAGTTTAGAGTGTCTGCCACTGTATAAATCCATACAAAAAGAACAATGTGGCAAAATTTTACAAAGGATGCCCTTCCTAACTAGATATTGTGTTTCTAAGATATTTTTTATTTCAAAGAAGACAAAATTTATGAATTAACAGAGTATATTCTGCATAAAATAGATTTTTAGACACTTGGAATGATAGACTCAACTTTCTATACATAAATCCTGGCTGCCTTAAAAACTTGTCTCATACCCTTGCCCAAGCATCAAATCTTCTATGCACAATACTTTGGAAAATGAAGAAGAGGGCGTGTAGCATATATGATTAGCCATCTAGTATGTACAACAGAATCACCATATTTTGACAGAAAATAGAGCAATCAATAGCGCTATCTGCCAGTCTTTCTCAACCTTGCCCTTGAATATGGAGCTAAATCTCACTAAAGTATTTGAGATTTTTTTCACTACAGCATACAACAAAACAACGGATTAAGACGACAGGTTAGGGATTTATCAAATAGAATGAAGATTGAGAGGTATGACACACTGGAACTTGACTGAACAATAATTTCTGGTTCTTTGGATCAAACATCCATGAAGCAGGAAAGGTGAGGAAGAACATCATTCAAAAAAATTATAACCCCAATGTATAGAGTGTTCCATACTCACAAATCATGCAGGACAGATAAAAATTTGCAAAAGATTGAAAAAGAAGAGAAAACTTAGGGGAAAAAATAGAAAAAGAAGAGGAGAAATTGGGGTAAGGAGGAGAAGAAGTAGTAGTATGGGGAAAGGAAACCAGAGAGAGAGAGAGGGGGGGAGGGAGGGGACAATCAACAATTCAACAATTTATTTTATTCAAAATCAACAAGCTGATTGTCTGACTACATCCTAATCTTGGTTTTAGGTGGAAACTACAAGATGATTCAAGCTTGCAAACAAATATTTCTAAAATAAAATGTAAAATCTAAATAAATCATATCAAAGATAAAATTTAAATTCTAAATTTTAAATAAAACCTAAATCAAATATCAGACATTAGAATTTAATAATTCCAATTTTAGATCAACAAACTTCCTGGCAAGTCAATTGAATAGTTTCATAATGTGTATATGTTGGCTTCAAGTTATGAGATAGAATGCCAGCATAAAAGACAGAACATTAGATAGGTTTAGCAACATGTGCTGCTAACATGGACGAGGGGCATTATAATACATAATGGAACTAGTGATATACTGCTAACTGGGGTAACTGGAAGCATCATTCGTTTCAACCAGGTAGAGCTTGTGAAATTCAAAGTAGACCAACAAAACAAGCCGATGTGTGTTCACAAGTTGGTTCTGGTTGAAGGTGCCAAAAGTGGTAGGAGAAGATGAAAACACCTAATTTAAGGCTGCAAGAAAAGATATTATTGGCAATGCCTTGGTTGAATTAGAAATATACTTGAGCCAATTGGAGAAATAGATCCTTGTACTTATTCCCAAGGAGTTGGAATTGAGGTAGTTGAGATAAATTGTGAAATCCAGTTCTTAAGTCAGTTCAAAAATCCAGGCAGCTGGATGATGAATTTAAATCTTCAAAACATGATAATATGTATTGGCTTGAACAGGCAAGCAAAGAATCAGCATATATGGAATTAATGAATTACTGAAAGGGAAGATAGGGGGCATCCAAAGAGAATTTTGGATGCGGAGATTTTTACAGAGACATTGGAGGGCAAATCAGCAAATCTTTACTCACAAAATGGCATACAGAAAACGGAAGGATATTTATCATCAGAGCCCAACATTTAGGAACTAGAAGAAAAATCATTTCAATGATTTCATATTCAGTTTTTTTGAGCAGGGAAAAGATATCATCATTTAGTGCTTAATCCAAATTCAACCAAGGAGGATAGCAGCAACTTCAAAATTAAAATGAAATTACAAAAGGAAACAAAAATACAAGCTTCAGTTTGTGTTTTCAAAAGACATCATTCTTTTAACAAGTATTTTTCAGATGACATAATAAGACATGCTATAGAACTTAATCTTCAGACAACTTAACAATAAAGTGCAAAAACTAGGAGCCTACTCACCAATCTGTTAAGCTGGTGCTCATTTAAAGTGCCCCCGTGCTCAGCATGACTCTCAATCCTGATATTAAATCATAAAAAAAAAATAAGAAACAAATCCTCTTAGTGAAACACTTCAATTTTTGTAGACTCTTCTGTAATGGAACATACCCTTTTGAAAACCACTCATTAAACTGTTCATGGCTGTCAAATAAGGTTGGCATAATGAAATGTAGCAGAGCCCACAACTCTGCCATGTTATTCTGGATTGGTGTACCAGTCAGAAGCAAGCGGTTCCGACAATTGAAACTGAGCAATGTCTTCCACCTTATACTGTAAGATCAAAGTGAACAAGAACTATGAGTAAAAGGAATTGAAGTAACTAAGCAAAAAATAAAAAGGAATAGAAGCTAAACATATAAAGCTTTAGAAGAATGTGTCAGCCACATGTTAAACATTTGTGCTAAAAGAAAAAGAAGAAAACAAAATAGTTGGGTAGGGCATTAAGTAGATTTATAATATTGACGCAGCTAGTAGCGCGTGTGTGAAAAAAACACATTAAAATAAACCCTTTAAAAAAACAAACTTCAATGACCGAAACTCGGCTTTCAAAAAGGCGCAAAAACAATACTGTTTTGCTAAGAAAAGCCAAATAAGTTGCTAAATTTTGAATTGAGAAAACTTAATTACAACCCCTAACTTCTAGGTATATTTATAGTGTTTGGCTAATCCAAATCCATCTAATATTTGTAATTAAAATTCAACTAGAATCCTAATAGAAATAAATCCAAAGTAAAAGTCAACTAGAATCATAATAGAAATAAATCCCAAGTAAAATTTAACTAAAATCCTAATAAAAATAAAACTCTAATCAAACATGAAATAGAATTCTAAATCAAGTAGAAATATGAAGTAAAATCCTAAATCAAGTAGAATCCTAAAACTTATGAAATATTAAAATACTATTCTGGTGCTACTATTATGGTGATACTGTTCCAGTTTGGTTGAGTCGGCCTTAAGCCGAGTCTTGATTGGTGACCGCATCAAATATCAAGTAGTTACTGTAATTACAAAGTGCATAAGCTTAGGAAATAGTCAGCAATATGTCAAACAAACATGTATAAGGTTCAACTGAAAATACAAAAATAAGAAAACTGGCTTTAAGTGCCTATTAGCATTGTTGCTAAATTGAGATTCGAACCAAGAATTGAAATCCTTATTTTATGAATTGTGAATTGAGAATCAAATCGTAAAATTCAGTACACATTCTTAATTTTAACTATAAATAATATATATCCATAGAAAATAAATAATGTGCCCATCATGATCAATTCTTTTAAATATAAATAGATAAATAATACTTCTAAATATATTTGTTAAGTTTAAAATTATACCAAAAGGAAAAACTATATTCATGTTGCCTTTAAATTCAAATTACACCAAACCAAACCACTTTCAAAATAACAAGCTAGAAAAAAAAAAAAAACTGTTAGGTGACTAATAAACTCCATTGTCCATAATCATCACTAGTTATCAATCATCTTCATCTTCAAGTTCAAGAGCTTCATCATTTAAATCATCTTCTTTGTCTTCAACGATAGTTAAATCAAACAAATATTTGATTAAAGTGCACATGTAGACGAAGTCGCATGAATCGGATGAATCATGCAATTCACGGTCAATTCTAAAGGATTTTCGATTCACCCTATAGATTTGACTTGATTTCTATATGAATTGAGTCGAATCGTATGATTCGAATCGTTAATTGTACGATTCTAACAACAGTGCCTGTTAGGAAACTAGTTTTATTCATATTTATTTATTTGAGTGGCGCATCAGGACAACAAACAAAAGCACACCACTAAAACCAACATAAAAAGTAATGGGGAAGTAATGAACCCATCTACAAAAAATGAAACATTAGGTCAAACCACAAAGTAACTTTAAGGAAGCAACTCCAAACCTGTTTGAACTTTTAATTGCCTGGGCTTCATCTAATACCATGTATTGCCATTTCACTCGACGGAAGTACTTCTCATCAGACACTAGCAACTGGTAGCTGGTAATGAGAATGTGAAATCCAGCTTCACTGACAAGAGAAAAGAAGAGCTAAATGTTAAATTGGAATACAATACATTGCAACTTTGAGACACAGGCATTAAGATTAATTGTTTTTTTCTGTGTGTGTGTGTGAGTGAGGAGGGGGGGGGGACTTCTGAATGCAGAATGAGGAACCTCAACAAGTCAACAAATGTTTGTAGTTAATCACAAAAGAAGCATCTAAAATCTAGAGTTACTTGAAGACCTAATGGATCTTCAATGAGCAGCATTATTTTGAAGGTTCCAGAATTATTGTTTGCTTTCAATATGCTACTAAAATGCATTCTTTAGCTGGATTTTTTTCCCTTGAACTATCTGCTCTGATTCAAAATATATGACATACTTCTGGCTTCCAAAGAACCCAGTCATTTTCCAATGGCATCCTACACTTTGAGGGGATCAGATGTTTATTTCCTCCCTTTCTATGCTCTGCTGCCACTTTTAGTTTCTCCTTATTTTTGTGGGTCAAGTACAATCAGTTATCCGATCTGAGTAGGTGTTTCATGTAAGACGGCAAATGGTTAAGTGGCTCAGTTACTTCTACTGTCAGGTCGACACACATTTGTAGAGAATGCTCTCTTCTATTTACTATGTAGTTTAGTGGCTTATGCACAGTTACTTAGTGTAAGCGACTGGCAGGTGGGTGGGACTCGAGGGTAAAACAAAGCTCAGAATGCAGCTTCCATGTGTTCACTGGGGGGTGTGGGGGAAACAATAACAGGAACATTACGAAAGATGTAAAAATGGAGTTTTATATAAGTTATAAGATGCAGAAGCAAACATTAGCACAGAAATAGATGCGATCACAGGATACAGTGATTTGAAAAAAATGAGAATACATGCTAATACAGCAAAAAGAACTAAACTTCAATTAGATTTGTCGATAAGAATAAGGGCAAAAATCAAAAACCACCCCTGGGGTTTTAAGAAACTGCAAGGACACCCTTGCACTATTGAAAATCCATGTTTTCCACCTTGTGAATTAACAGGTGTAGTATAGAGGACCTTGCTATTAAGAATCTGTATGCCTTGGAATCTGGTGACAATCAAATGTACCAAAGTACCCCTATGAGACCCATGTAAATGACTAAAACGAATAAATAATTAGAACAAAAAAAAGCAATGAAATGAAAAAAAAAAAGGAAAATTGATTAATAAATTTTCAGCTGCTAGAAATTGTTACTGTTGGTTTTTTTTCATTCTGAATTTGTATGTGTACTGATAATTGGAGGTATATATTATTCTAAATTTTTATGTGTACTTGTACAAGCCAATATGGGGTTATTCCGACTGAAAGTGACTTTCTTAGGTGAATTATATGATATGCCCCTAGTAAATTCTGAATGTATTAGTTTGATTGTGTTAATTAAACATGTGAAGAACCTGGCTCTTGGTGATGGATTAGATGGGGCTGATATGTGCAAAGTATTTGTCAAACTTCCTTGGGAAGATGATAAAGTGGAGGTTGTGATAGATATGTAATTTCTGAGGATTTTTAATAAACATGGAGAACGTGGTTTCAAAACTGTAGAGACTGACATAGAATGGACACCTATTCAAGTTGAAAAACCCGTCCCTCAACTAGATACTATTTTTTTTTTCTAATTTTTGCAAGTATATGGGTCTGCAAATATATTTGTATGGTGATGTTGGAATGTTGATTTCGCATAGGGAGTCTATGGCTCATGTGATTACCATGGGGATGGGAAAAAATAGGATACGATAGTTCGATTTTCTAATTTTTTTTAAAATTAGCTACCAAATATTTTACTCTGGACCCATGTATGTTGCTTGTTATATTTGTCAATTTTTAGAGTTGTATGTTTGTTAATCACATTGTGGGTGTATGTATGTTGGTTTCATTGTTGACATTCTTCACAAAACATTTGTTTTACTACACCAGTTACTAATATGTGATTGAATATAATAATGTTTCTTCGTTACTTGATTTTGTGTGTATATTGAATTTAATTTATCCCTATAAAAATGTTTTTATATAATTATAAAGTTGCTTGCTTGATTTCTTTTTGTTTCCCGTTTTTTCATTCTAAATTTGCATGTGTACTTGATTTCTTAATTCATCCTTGTTGTTCAGACGCACATGGCCAGAGGTCTTCCAAAAAGACAATTTTGCCATCACACCGTTACACTTAATGCCAACAATTTTTTTATAGGGTGGAAAACATGAATTTTCAATAGTGCACGGGTGTCCTTGCAGTTTCTTAAAACCCCAGGGGTGGTTTTTTATTTTTGCCCATAAGAATAAACATATGGAAAACACCAAACATTATAAGCTAATTCAAAATGGGATATTCCATTCAATTCATAAAATTCAACACCGTTTAAAATATAAAGTACCATTATTTCATTGATTATGTACCATTACAAGAGAAATATAAAAGATATTTGAACCATGCATTCACAGCCCAAGGATGCTCATAATCCAATACATCATTATAATTTAGAAATACCTATCCACATCCAATATTCGTTAAACAAAACAAAACAAAAAAAGTGAAAACAAAGAACTCAAAAGATTAAGTATTCCCAAATTGAACCAAAACATAGCCATTGGATGCAGCACCTCCCACAAATGAACAACATTAGATATGTTGTGTGTCATGTCCAAAACATATTTTTACGTGTCCAATGAGTATTTGCTTCGTAATGTGTGGGATTCAGATATGATACCGAGCTTTTCTTGGTCTTCCTATACCTCTTTTGCAAAACACTCATTCCATTCCATCCGCTCTCTTCGCAAGAGTCACTATGGTCTTTTTTTTATATGACTAAACTATCTTAATTGTGTCCCACATATCTTATCTGCAATATAAGCCACTCCAACCTTATTATGAATAATTTTTTCTTACATGGTTGCACATCCCTCTTAACATTCTCATCATCATTATGCTTGTACCTTGCATATGTTGTTGCTTTACTTACCAAAATTTTATACCATACAACAAAGCTAGTCTTATAACATTTTTCTTCTACGTTTAATAGAATTTTACTGTTGCATAAAATGCCAGATGTGCTTGCTCCTCTTAACCACCTTGCCTTAATTATATGGATAACATGCTCATTAATCCCTCCAACTTTTTGGATGATTAATGCTAGATATCTAAATTGATCTTTTCTTGAGATGACTTTATCTTCAAGTTTCACCATAAACATCAACTATACTTTTTTTACTTCTACTAAACTTAAATTCCACATATTCCGTTTTCAATCTACTCAACTTAAAACCTCTAGATTTTAAAGTATTGCTCCATATCTTAAGTTTAGTATTCACTCCTCTTGTTTCATCCACCAAGACGATGCAAATAGCTAAGCCTACACCTTCTCTTCTTTCACCTGCAAATAGCACATGCCTACTCCTAAGCACTTCTACTTGGACACATTTAGTGAGTTCATCCATTACTAGCCAAAAAGATAAGGGCTTATAGTGCAAATCCTTGATGTAATCCAATTGTAATTGGAAAAATCTTAGTATCTCCTGCATATGTTATGAAACATGTCTCTACTCCATGGTGCATGTCTTCCTTAGCCTATATATAAGCATTTCGTAACCCTCCTTAAGACTTCTCTAGGGACTTTGTTGTAAGTTTTTTTCTAAATCTATAAACACCATATATAAGTCATTTTATCTCTATATCTTTTCATTAGGTGCCTCGCCAATTATTAACTTCCATTGTTAACCTACAAGGCATGAAACCAAATTAATTTTCAGACACATTGGTTTCTCTTCTTAACCCTTACACAATCAGTCTCACCTAAAATTTCATAATGCGGCTTATTAGCTTGATTCTTCTATAATTTTCACAACTTTGAGCACTCATTTATTCTTATTCTCCACCATTTGCATAGGATTTGACTATTTCAGGATAGCCACCTGCATACAGACCATACTTGATTTGATCTTCTTCTCCAACCTCTTCACGCATTTGTAGCAACTTCAAACAATGCTTCAACTTTGCCATAGGAACTGCTTTTGTGAATATATCTGCAGCATTATCATCACTTGCAACCTTTATTAGTAAAATTTCCTTTTTATCCAATATTTCCCTAATAAAATGGTGACGAACATCTATATGCTTCGTCCTTTCATGGTGAGCTTGGTTCTTTGGACAAATGTATGGCACTTTGACTATCACACATCAAAGTGGCATGCATTATAGTTCCTAGGAGCTCACTAGTTAGGCCTTTCATCCACATGGCTTCTTTAATTGCCTCTAATACTGCTATATATTTTGCTTCAATTGTTAATAAAGCCACCACATGTTGGAGGCTTGATTTCCAACTGATAGTAGAATTCCACAACTTAAATACATACCCAATTGTGGATCTTCTTTTATCTAAATCAGCAGCATAATTAGCATCCGAATACCCTAAGATGCTGGCTGATTCTCCTATATTTGCTCCACCATAGGACAAAACCATGCTGCTAGACCCTTTTACATACCTAAACACCCACTTAACTGCATTCCAGTGTACTTTCCCATGATTTGCCATAAATTTGCTCACAATACTCATTGCGTGAGCAAAATCAGGCCTTGTGCACACCATGCTATACATTAGACCACCCACAGCACTAAAGAAAGGAATATCAATCATTTCCTTCGTACTTTCTTCATCTTTTGGAGACTAATCTGAGGATAATTTAAAATGTTGAGCGAATGGCATATTGACTGCCTTTGCATCTGCCATTCCAAACCTTTTGATTAGCTTTTCTAGATAGGATTTTTGGGAAAGGTATAATTTTCTATGCTGTTTATTTCTGGAAATTTCTATCCCTAGAATTTTCTTTGCTTCCCCTAGCTCCTTCATCTCAAATTCTGACTTCAATTTCAGCTTCAATTGCTGAATTTCTTTCTCATATTGACTTGCTATGAGCATATCATCCACATAAAAGAGCAAGTAGATTGAAACACTAGGTGATATATGTTTAAAATAAACACAGCTATCATAGGAACTTCTTTTATATCCTTGGTTTAACATTACCAAGTTGAATTTCCTATATCATTGTCTTGGTGATTGCTTAAGCCCATAGAGTGACTTCTTAAGCAAGCATACCTTCTCCGCCTTTCCTCTAGATTCAAAGCCTTTAGGTTGTTCCATTAATATCCTCTCCTCTAGGTCTCCATGGAGAAAGGCTGTAGTAACATCGATTTGTTCTAATTTTAAGTTTAAGTGGGCAGTTATAGCAAGCAGCACCCTAATTGAGGTATGTCTCACAACTGGTGAGAAAACCTCATTGAAGTCTATACCTGGGACTTGGGTGAACCCTCTAGCAACTAACCTAGCCTTGTACCTAGGTTTTGGATTGCTCCCAGCACCTTCCTTGATCTTATAGAGCCATTTACAACTTAATAACCCTTGTCCTTGAGGCTTATCAACCAATATCCATGTCTAGTTCTTCCTCAAGGATTCAATTTCAGCTTTCATGGCTTCCATCCATAATTTTTCATCCTTTGATGACACTGCTTCCTCAAAGGTGAGAGGCTCTTCTCCTACAACTTCGGATGCACTTGACAATGCATATGACACCAGATCTAAAAATCCATATCTAAGAGGTGGCCTTCTACTTCTTTGTTGTCTATCCCTAGCCACACTATACCTAGAGGTATCAGGCTGGTCACCTAGACTAAAATTGACATCACTCTCTTCCTCACTTTCTTCATATTGAGCAGAATCTTGGTCAAAGGAGTCTTCCTGGAAATATTAAATGTGTGAAGAACATCCACTCTGATACTAGATTCTTGTAGCAATTCTCATCGACACACACTCAAATCTCCCTCAAGACAAATACAATTCCTCACTCAATGATAGAACAGAAATAAGAATACAAGAGAACAACGCACAATCAAAAACATTCACACACAAGACAAAGGATTTATCCTGGTTCAAAACTCCTAGATGGAGAACCTACATCCAAACTAAGGTGATCACGTTCTTCACTATCTTGAATGTCAAAAACAAAGATTACATGCACTGGTTTCTCTCTTAGCCCTATTACCAAGTTGCCCTACCCGGAGATTACAAAGTAATACCACTTTACTCTCCACATACCCACAACACATACTCTTTTCACGAGACAGAATAAAAACGAATTGAGAGTAAAAATAAGACTCCCGAACCCTCTATTTATAAACTGTAGAGGGCGGGATTTACAAGGACTCCAATAATCGCCAGCAGTTACAAATATATCCCTAACTAACAGGCTTCTAGAAGATTTAATCTAATACCTTCTATTTGTCCTTCCTCTCCCGTGACCATATGTCTAATCCTTAGGTAAATATTTCAACACTTATAAGGGTAAATTTCACCTAAACCCTCTATGGATTTGGTCATTTTCTGTTGTGAATAGTGGGATTATATGAGCCGGTATGTTCGTGATATATGGTGATCTATGTGTGCATGTGCATGACAATAGCTTACCATATCAATCCAGTTGATAGTAGGCTAATCAAGGAGCAACAGATCAATTAAGGAGGCAACGGCCTTGATATATTAAGAAGTTTCCTAAGTTAAACTTAGGAAACTTTCTTAATGCTATAGCTTTCTTAAAAATGTATATATGTTTTTTGGTAGTGTTTGTAGATGAAATGCTTATAGTCTATTGCTTCTAAATTTGTATAGTTTCTTTTTGGGTCGTTCCTATCCTCTATAAAAGGACCTTGCTTGTGTATATTGGATTAATGAAGAAAGGAGACGTATTTTTTTTCTCTACATGGTATCAGAGCACTTGATCTCAGCCTGATACGCCTAAAACCCTAGTGCCTTTATTGCACACCCCTTCTTCATTCTATCTAAAGCTCCTCTTCTTTCATCAAAGCCTTTATTGCTTCTTTCAACTTGTCCGGAGATCATGACTGAAACCTCTGAAGTTGTTGCCCCTACCATAACATTTGGAAATGTAATTCCAGTTGATCAATTCAATGTAGTTGGTGAATTACCTAGTGTTCATCAGTCCTATCGGTTAGACGGTAGGAATTATCTTCAATGGGCTCAACTTATCAAGAAGTTTCTCAAAGGTCGCAAGAAAGGCAACCACCTAACAGGACTTCCATCAAAGAAGGCAGATCCAGCCTTCACAGCCTAGGATGTGGAAGACTCCCGCATCATGTCTTAGCTATGGAGTGCTATGCAGCTAAAAATCAACAAGAATTTTATGTTCTTGAGCACGGCAAGGGCGATATGAGAGACAGTTCAGCAAACATACTCCAAGGTCAAGGATGCTTCAATGATTTTTGAGGTAAAAACTAAGATAAGATCTACTAAACAAGGTCAGTCAACAATCACTAAGTACTACAACAAGATAAAAGGGTTTTGGTTGGAGCTGGATCACTATCAAGCTATAAAGATGGTGTGCAGTGGGGATGCTACCACCCTCAATCAGATCTTCGAAGAGACCGGATTGTTGAGTTTCTAGCAGGTCTAAATCATGAGTTTGATCAAGTAAGGATTCAAGTTCTTAGTAGGGACAAACTTCCGAATTTAAATGAAGTTTTTGCTATCATTAAGAGTGAGGAAATCTGAAGATGTGCCATGCTTATAGAGCATAGCTCTGAAGGTTCAGCACTAATGATTAGCAACAAAGAAGGAGGGGTAGTCAAATCTGGAAAACTAGTCGTCCAAAACCGTAGTTCTAATCGTGAGGGGCAATGGTGCAGTTATTGCAAGAAGCCACGACATACTAGGAAAACATGCTTCAAATTGCATGAAAAAAAAGCAGGATTGGAGGCTTCAAAAACATGAAGCATCAAAGCTATCTCTCCAATAAGGATCCAAAGGAAGTAGCTGATAAAGGAGACCCAATTGAGGTTGATCCTATTCAATTAAATCCAAAGGAGCTAGGCAAGCTAAAGGCCTTTCTTCGGACATTCCAAGATGGAGCATCTTGCTCATTGGTGCAACAAGGTAAAACCCTAACCTATGAGACTTTTTCAGCTTCTAAATCTGATAGGAATAACATGTGGATCCTTGATTTAGGAGCCACTAATCATATGACCCCTCATTTCCATGTTTTTGAAACCTATGAAACCCTTGAAACCACTAAACAAATTACCATTACAAACGGAGCCTCTATTCCTATTTCTGGAAAAGGCAACATTCTTTTTAACCCTTGGTTGCCACTTAATCATAGTTATCAAAGGCACGCCTAGGCACAAGGCGCCAATTTGGCACCTCGCCTAGCTCAAGGCGAGGCGATTTTGGCTAGGCCCTCGCCTTGCGCGCCTCATGAAACTTAGGTCTTTTAATCAAAACCTGGCAGCCCAATCGCTCCTCACTCCTCCCGACTCCAGCGTCCAACCGCGCCCACATCCTCTCCAGCTCGCCTGATCTTCCTCTCCCTCTCTAGCCCCAGCCATGCCCGCCTCCTCTCTTCCTCTCCTCTCCTACTCGCCCGATCTTCCTCTCCTCTCCAGCCACATCCTATCTTCCTCTCCAGCCGCATCCTATCTTCCTCTCCAGTTCGGCCCGATCTTCTTCTTTCTCTCCTTTCCAGCTCGGCCCAATCTTCCTCTTCCTTTCCTCTCCAGCCACGCCTGCCTCCTCTCTTCCTCTCCTCTCCAGCCGCGCCCTCTTCCTCTATTCTCCTCTGCTCACGCTCTTCTCCTTTCTTCCTCTCCTCTCTTCTCCTCCTCTCTTCAAGTTCAAGCTGTTAAGCAGCCCGCTGCCCACCGAAAGTAGATGTCAATCTTGGTTCCATTCCAGCCTCCCCTCTTCTTGGTTCCAGCCTGCTCTTGTGAGTTCTTTACTTGTTTTTTATTTGATTATTTCTTGCAATCTTGCTTAATTTCTCTTGCCGGTTCCTACTCTCTCTTTATAGTTTATACCGTTGTTGTTTTCATGTTGATTGGAGAATTTTGTGGAAGTTGAAACTATGTTGCAGCAGCCTAATAAATGTCGTCAACCACTTCCAAAACTGACCCGTCATGGAATTATTTTGAAGCTGATCCTAATGATAGAAATATCACCACATGTAAATTTTGTCGTAAAGTAACAAAAGTTGGTATATTTCAGGCAAAACAACATCTTATGGGTGGTTTTAGGAATACTAAAGCTTGTCCAAAATGTCCTCCATCAGTAAAAGAAGAGATTGGAGAGTACATGCAAAAGAAGAAAAATAACAGGGATGAGTGAAATATGGCATCGTTAGATGATGATCTTCAATTTAGTGAAGGGTATGATGATGATGATGATGAGCCGCTGCCTCAAAGTAGAAAAAGACCCAATGTATCTACCGGAAGTGGAAGCGGTAATAATAGTGTTGGTAGTGTTAAAGGGCCAACACAAAAGGGTCCACTTGATATTTTTCTTAAAGACCCAGAAGTTAATGTGTTGAAAAGCAGGGGCAAAGGAAAGCAAACAAGGTTGGGTGAGAATGATTTTGCACTACCAACATTGATCAAACAAGGTAGGTTGGTTTGTTTCATGTAGCTTATTCTTAGTATGTTTTTGCATAAATTGTTGCAGCTTCATACTAAATGTAGAAACAGGCTTGATATACTTCGTTTAAACGACTTGGTGTTTGTGAAATACAATAGAGCATTGAAGCGTCGGTATCAAATGCGTGATACCATTGACCCTATCATATTGACCCACATTGATGAAAGCAATGAATGGTTGACTAGAAAATTTGATGAGGAGAATGATAAAGATGATGAAACTGTTTTTCCAGATGACATTGGGGATGAGTTGACATGGAGTAATGTCATTGCGGCTGCAGGAGTTGGAGAGCCTAGTTATCGATTTAGAATTAAACAAACTTTATCACAATCGGGTTCAACTTCGGCTTCGACTTCAAAGCGACGAGTAACTCAGGAGATTAAAGAAGAGGAGGAAAGTGAGGCAGAGACTGAAGATGATGAAGACTTGGAAGAGGGAGAAGAATTGGGAGATGAAGAAGAAGATGAAGGGGTGATTGAAATGGATGATGAAGATATTGACCTTGATGTTGATGATCTCCTTGATGATGATTGATTAAAACTTCTTTATATTGATTGTGAACTTGTAGTGTTTATATGTTTGTTTAGAACTTTGCATTATGATTGGTACTTGTTTGAGTTTGAGACTTTAAATTTGAACTTTGATTATATTTCTAGTTTAGAATTTGCATCGTGAATGAATCAATTTTGATGTTGTTAGTTTATAATTTGAAGATAATGAATCATGAATGATATGAATGTGTTATTATTGATAATTTGATAGTTGTTTATGATTTTACAATATTTTGAATTTTTTTTCTAAAAGGCACGCCTCGCGCCTCAGGCTCCAAGACCCTTTGCGCCTCGCTGCGCCTCTCGCCTTTCAGAACTATGCTCAAGAGATCAATGGGAGCACAGTAGGTAGCTTCCAACCTACCCCAACTGACAAGAGAAACAGATATGAAAGCAGAACCCAGCTCAATACTAGATAGAAGAGTCTTGTACAAGCATGGAACCCCTATCATCCAAGTGTTGGTAAAGTGGTCCAAACTTCCCCACAACAACAATACTTAGGAATACTTGTCTGATCTCTTAAGGCAATTTCCCCAAGCAGTCAGCCTACTCAATATTTCTTGAGGACAAGAAAAGTCTCAAGCGGGGGGGAATTTGTCATGGTATAAGTACTTAGATGGGGGGATATGCCATGCAAGTGGCATGGCCTTCACGTGTAATGGTTAGGAGTTGGGTAGTTACTTCTAGAAGGGGGGGTATTATTATAAATAAGACTCCCTTTTGGTTGGGAGCTAAAGACGCGGGATCCTCTATATAAAGGACCCGCTTACTTGTATTGAGGCATGCTGAAATTTGAATTGAAATCATTCTGGATTTCTCCCTCAATTCTATCTCTCTCCCTCTCAATTCTCTCTTTTTCTCCCTCTTTCTCCGAATTCTATCAAACTCTCCCTTAATTCTCTAGAATTCTCACAAATTCTTGAGAGTTCCCAGTCAGATCCTTCAAAGATCTGACATCATCCTCGTCTATGTCTCCTGCAATTTCAGCATTGTCAATGGCTTTCCCACCATCAGCCACGCATGTCTCTAATATTACCAACCATCCAACTCATCTTAGCAGAGCTTCTGTTTTTAACATAAGCCTCAACTCAGACATCCTCTTTGTTTGTCACACTTTTGGAGCTTGTTTTCACACATTGGTAAGCAAAAACTAAACCAGTTGAAGGCCCAGCTTGCCACTTCATTTGTGAATTTACAATGGTCAATTGAAGGCTCCCTCATATTAACCAAGCATAGAGAAGGAAGAAATTGCAAAGACAAAACGGAGAGAGACAAAGTGGAGAAGTTGCAAAGAAAGACGGAAAAGAGAGATAAAGAGAGAGAGAGAGAGATGATAATGATGGTGAAAGGGAAAGACAGAATAGATTTTAAAATGACAGCATCTAAAAGAAATGGTAATGTCATTGGGTTTCAAACTAACTGAAAGGGTTGATTTAAAAAAAAAAAAACAAATCACAGGGATCCGTACTAAAAATAAACCATATGGGGTTCTTCATAAAAATGACCCGAACCACAAGAGGTCTAAGTGGAATTTATTCTTATAAGTGAGCACTAAAGTGATCTTCCTCCACTTGTCTAGCATCCTTAATAATTAAGGATCACAATAAATAATTTTGGTAATCAAAAATTGCCCCCTTCTCCCATGCATTTCCATATTTTTACCAATATATTATTTGGTTTAACTGCTTTAGAATTTTTCATCTTTTCTTATGATTGCTTTACCATGTATTATTTTTGGTTATTTCTCTAATTAAACTTTGTTTCAAATCAGTTCTTTAAAGCATTTTATACAAAGTATATAAGATTCTTTGCCATCTCATGTGCACTTACAAGGGATCACAAGTATGCCAAATCTTATCTCATCGCCAAATCTTGTGCCAATAGTCATTTTTCCTGAGGTACTTTTGTCAAACACTATGCAATTATTTAAATTTATTTTGTTAGCCCCATGGATATGTACTCCCCATGGTTCCATTTTGGTGCAACAAGCACATGGAGGGTAAATCTTAGAATGCAAAAGAAGAGAGTACAGGGTTGACCATCCCCCTCTTCTCCTTTTCCTCACATCTGTTGTGTTTTTCTGGATCCTTTTCAAGGCTGGTTGTGCCAATGCAAACTGAAACTTTAAGTTTCACTCAACAGAATGTTTGATTTTTTTTCCTGAATATAAACTTGCAGATAAAAGGTTCTATACCCATGACATTGGAACAAGTTCCTCCCTTGAGTTTTTTATTCCTTTTCTAGCAAACTTCCCCTACTAGCACTTAATACCCATCAAAAAGGTCAACCACTTCCTATCTACCTAGGCCATTCAAGGTTAGAAGTTAAATGCTTGAATGTGAGATCTCTAGCTATTCCTTACAAGTCTCAAGCAAATTGACTGGTCCTCTACAGCACTGAGGAAGCAAGGACCAGTTATATAATGCAGTGCTATAATTTGGACATGAAGATATTATCTCCATTATTTTCATCATCTGCCCAGCATAAATAGCAGCAAGTGCTCACACCTGGTGTGCATGCATGTGTGTGATGTACAAACACACCCCAACTTATCGTCTTTCCAATTTTAACATTTCCAGACATTCTATAGATTAATAGTTCAACATGTAGTAGGTGTTTATTGAGCCTGGGTACAAAGAACATTAAAATATAATTGAAAAAAAAAAAAGATGTAAAATTTTATCAACTTACTACAGAAGGAAAAGAATGAACATGCTAGCAGACAATTACCGACGATAGAGACGCTTTGGGTTGATGTTTTTCCTAAGTATCATCCGCTCTTGAAGTCCACCCCAATAGGGAAGAGTTTTCAGGTCAGGGCAGAAACGGCTAATTTCATCAGCCCAATTGTTCAACACAGAGGCAGGTGCAACAACCAAGAAAGGCCCCCAGATATTCTTTTCCTGTATGGCATGAGAAATCCAAGTTAAAAATACTGGAGACATCCAAGCACAGCCAATTCATTATACAACTATAAATTTTCCAGACATACACATAACAAAGTAGTTAACTCACTTCAGCCAAATGAGCCAAGAAAGCCATGGCTTGAATAGTCTTTCCCAAACCCATTTCATCAGCTAGAATACCATTTAAACCCTAGAAGAAATCAGACCACCCTATGTTAACAGTCGCACAGAGATATACTGGAATGCGTACAAATTGAAATGAAACCACTCTGGGCAGTCTGACTACCTGTTCATAACAATTTACGAGCCACTGAAGGCCTTTTAGCTGATATCCTTTGAGGGAACCTTTGAATAACTCTGGTGTCTGCACTGATGATTTTACAGGCATGGTCGAGCTGACAGCATTTTAATGGACATCTCAGGATACCATCAAAAGAACATAATATGAAATGACTCCAACATCTTTATGATGTCAGAGGAAAAGAATTAAGCAGCAGGGAACTTACGGATGCAACAAATCTATGTTGCTAGATCCCAAAATTGACGGATCCTGCTGAGGAGCCTCCAAATCAGCAGCTTGTCGCAGCCTCAAACATTCAGTGTCAAATGCACTTGTTAGTTTTTTCTGCTTTGAAACTGCATCTTGAGCAGCTCTCAGTGCTTCCTTTTTCAATTCAGCCTCCTCGGGATCTTCTTCATCTCCAGGTTGAGGTTCTGAGGAACTCAAAAGCATTTCTTGGTCAATTAATTCATCATCACCCACAGGCAACGGTTCAGAGGGCTGTGAACTAGATTTGTTTTGCATAAAATGACTATAAAGTTCAGTTTGTGACAACAGAAAATTGAGCCTCTGCTGCTGTCTCTTTGCTTCACGAAGCTCCTGTTCACGCTTCAAAGCTTCTGCAGCTTCTCTTTCCTCTCTTCTCCTCACTTCTGCCTGCAAAAAGAGGAATAAATATTAGAGACTTACTGTGGTATAAGTAGTTAAGAACTTACAAACTTTGTACAACTTCAAATTGTCTCTTCAATTAGTAATTTACTTTTTGTCATAATTACTCAGAGTTCATGTTTTTTATATCTTCAAAGCATCAAGCCATGTAGACAAGTATATTCAGAAACCTATCAAACATTCTTCTCTTTAAACATGACTGAATTCTAGTTTTATAGTTAAGGTCATATGATTGGAAGAACTTGACAAATAAAGGTCATTGTATAAAATTGGTAGAGAAATAGGCAAGTACATCTACCATCCTATAATAATATTATCAGAATAACTATCTAAATGGATAAGAACACTTCTCTTCGTAATCACCCTAATGCTTTTCAACTTTAGATTTCAGAATACGATTGATGTTAGCAATTAAAGATGAAACCTCATATAAACAAAAAGGCAAATAAAGGATTGCAAGTCAAATAAGCATTGACAGAACTTGTACAATTCGTTGGCAATAATGCACAAACCTCATCTACACACCACCAAGGATCAAGAAATAACACCATCATGTAAATATAAAAACAGCTTACATACATGCACGAGCATAGAAGACACTTTCAAAACAAAATACATATCAAAATATATAAGGAAGGAGAGAGAAGTTTGATATCCACTTCAAATAAGTTTGCCAATTACATAATTATGCTGCCAAAGCCTATAAACCAAGTTGTGTTTCAGCAACTTAACAAAGGAGAAAGAGTCTACCATCTCTTTATCAACTCGCTTCCAGAATAACAGCATGTCTCTGGCCAGTTTTCTTGTGCGAATTGCAGCACCCCTCATTAACTTATGTGATCTGCTCACCTTCATTTTCACCTGGAAAAGGAAAGCCATCAATAAAATAAGGTTGCAGAATAGAACAGCGTCTCTGAAAAGGTCAAATATACATGAAATTAAAGACTAACGTTAAAGCCGATTAACCAAACTCAAGGTTTAAACATAGAATATCAATTCCAAAATTGAAGATAAGAAAATAATGTCCCAAATAAATTCTGTTTACCTCTCTTTGACAAGTTTCTGAGATTCTCTTGGCATCAGCTGTTAGCTTCTTGTGGAAGTTTGTAAAATTCCTATGGTGTTTTGGTATGTCTTTTCTTACAATGTTTACCCAAAATTTTGCTATCTTCTCCATTTCTTCCTTCTCAATCATAGAAGGGTCTTTCTCCACTTTTTGTTTCTTAGGTAAACTTCGTTCTATAATCTGTATCACAAATCCACACCTCTAAGAAAAAAAGGAACTTCCACTTCTCAAAAAATATTAGTATATCATAATCAACTTATTATATCTTAAAAAATAAATAAAAGGAAAAGCAACTACCAAAAATAACAATAACAACTGACCTCATATGTATCTCCTTTCTCCAACACCTTTACATAGTACACCTGCAACATTCCACCCTCTGACAATATAGATCTCTTTATTCCTCCAGCTGCTCCCTCGGGAATGGAAGATGAATCCAACCCACTTTCACTGACTTTCAGATTGAACTTCTGACTTGAGTTGCCAGCAGACATGGCCCTCAATCTTGCCTGAAGTGATTCGTATTGGGGCCGTGCTTCACCCATCCCTGCCCGACTTAGGGGCCCAAACCTCTTGTCATTTGCCATCATTGCAGCCAAGGAACCCAGGTCAAGAGTGCCCTTCAGGTAAAACTCCTCCACCTGAATATCTGACATGCTAGGCAAGTTGAGTGATGACGCTAACTTTTCATATGTTGCAGGTATCCTATAAGTAATTCCATTCCCGATATCCAGTAAAGCTGGTTCATAAATTGATCTGCAGAGTCCTCTCCAAATTTCAATAAAATAAACAATAACATTCCAAGATTCAAGTGACAGGCATTTCAAAAATTTCTGCAATCACACAAGACTACAAGGAAGAAGAAAACCTATCAATGGCATATTCTGGAGCAAAATCCACTTCATGATAGTTCCCCAGCTTTTGGGGACTCACATCATTGATAAAATCAGATGTTTCAGTTTCATGTAATCCTCCCCGATGCTCAGTTCCTGATTTCCGACCCTTGGAACTACTTTTAGTCCCAATTCGGGCAGATGCAGCACTTGCAGAGGAATTGTTGAGCCTCCTCTTGTACTTCTGGATATGTTCTCCAAGCATTGCCCTATACTTTTCCTCTGTAATATGAACAGCGTAACTGCTGTCCTCGTCCTCGTCGCTACTATATCTGTTCCCTCTTTTTTTCTTAGCCAGCTTCAAGTCCCTCTTTGACATAACCCCATTACTGCGACTCCCCATGGCTCCACCTATTTGCAACCGTCAGAAGCCACAAGCCCATATACATTAGTTAAAGCTAAATTGGCTCAAATCTTCCAGCTGATCAAAACAAAAAAACAAATCAAACTATGCAATAGTATAAGATACGATTATGAATTTGTTCAGTGGAAGTACATGTTTTGGATGGTTAATCCAAACTGTTAACAAAACAAAAGTGCCTACCTTGGCTACCTCTGCTCTCATCCTGACTACTATTCCCATAATAATCAAAACCATCATCTTGTTGTGGCAGTGGAAAGTTCACCAAAGACTACAAGACAATTCAAAGAAAATCAAAAAATATCCGGAAAAAAAAAAATCATTCCAAATGTCTGGGAATTAAAAAACGAATAAATTCGATCAATTCACCGTGCCCTACTTAAATTATTACAGAATGAATAGACAACTTCACGCGAACAAATTCCAATCAAAAGACAGAAAGAAGAGAAATCGAATCTGAGGCAAGCGGAAAGGCACGTCACGAACCTCGAGATTGAAGAGATTGGAGTAGGAGTAAGAGCTGTTAGAGTGCCGCTTGGCGTCCATAGGCCGCGCTTGGAGAAGAATGTGGAGAAGAGGAGAACTGAAACCCTAGGTCTCCACAGAGCATTGACGGTGGCAGAATGTTATGGCCACCGAATGGAAAGAGAAGGAAGGAACCTAATTCCAACCCTAGAGAGAGAGAGAGAGAGAGAGAGAGAAGCAGAGAGGGGATGCCCCGCAGGATAAGGAAGCACGGCGTAGGGAGAGGGGGGAAGCGACTGCGGGCGCAGCAGGCGATGGAAGTTGCTAACGTGTGCCGATACGGCGTCGTTCGTTGGCATGCTTTCCGTCGAGGCTGATCGGTCGTCCGTAGGCCTCCTGTGCTTACTGCTTAGGACACCTCTCCCTTTTTTTTTTTTTTTCTTTTTTCTTTCTCTTTTTCTTTTTTAACGCATCTCCACTTAATTAACCCACAATTTAAAAAAAAAAATCTCCTTAAATTAATTACACCTCATAAATAATTATTTTAAAATTTATACACGTATAGTAATATCATTCGGTTTGGATCCAACTGACAAATTTAACCGGCTCAATTAGGTTCGAGATGGCAATCAATTAGATTTAACAATAAAAATTGGGTAAGTGAAAAATCATTAATTTTAACCGACGATTAATTTGTAGATAAAAAAAAACTTAATTGGTTCAATCATCAAATCTTATCGTACAAAATAAGTGAACCAGAGTAAATACGTTGAATCAATTAAAAAAAAAAACTAAACAAAATCACAATGATATCACGTAGTTGAAGCTGAAAGACGATTAACTCACAAGTTATAACCTTTTTTTGATGAATTTGCTTTTGATTCTATAATTGATATTTACTTTTGACATTAATGAAAATATCATAAAGTTTATTGATATAAAAAAATGTGAAAGATAAACATTTCACACTTTTAGAGAAAAAATATTAAGAAACATACAGAGATAACAAATAAGACAAACAAAAAAGAAAGAGGAATATAAATAGAAAAAATATATGAAAAGATATGCAAATGAAAGTATATGGATAGAGAAAAATATTTTATATTTTTGAGACCAATCACGTGTTATCACTCGTTTGTAACATGTGATAGCACGTGATTAATTTAGATACCTCAAGTTATTCAATACATGCGAAAAATATTAAACTACAATAACTATTATTAAGTTTATTTAATTGCAAATACACCTAACACATTATATAAATAATAGTCATCTCCCTCATCGTTAAAAAGCAAACAAAATGACCAAAGACACCTTTTTTTCTCTATCATCACTTTTGTATTTCTCTCTCGTCTCATATTGATTTCAACAAACAAGATACAAAATTAAAAAATAAAATACCGACAATGATTAACGTTATTGACTATAACTAGTGTTCATTGAATCCCAACAATTTCCAGCATTTTTGGGTTCTAATGTGAACCCCAACACTAAGATTCATATTTTAGTGTTAATAAGATGAAGAAATAGTGAAAGATCTAAAAATGTTGACGCCATGAGAAGAAGATGAAGACGAAAACAAAGAGAGATAAAGGTTTTGACTTTTGACTAAATTGGTGTGATTTGGTAATAAATTCTAAGCTCATCTATATAAAGAAATAATGGAAACTTGACATTGAGGTTTCTAAAAAAAACCCACCACTGATGAAATATCGCCTTTATAGTTGTCAGCAACCATGACAAACATGTGAGAAATATGGGGGAGTTTTCGCTTATAAAGATATTTTGATTATTTTAAATATTTAATTAATGATAAGAGAAATTTGTAACACGATAATAAAATATAATTATACTCGTTATATTTTTTCAAATATTATAAGACATTTGTCTTAAATTTCTAATATAATGAGTATATTTAAAAAAAATCATACAAAAAAAAAGAAAGAAAGGTGATGAAATAAATTGGTATAAAAAAAAAGAACCAGTGACATCAAATAGATTGAACTTGTCTCATTCATGGGACAGGATGAGTTTGGGCTCGACATGTTAACGCAAAATAAAACATGATTCGATTCGTGAGCCCGCTCAAGGCAGGAAACCATGCCTAATTAGTTTTAATATGGTTTTAAAATTAATTTTTAAATACTATATTTATTTATTTAATGAACATGATATAAAAATATTTTTAAAAGCACAAATTTTACTCTTAAAATAAAAAATAATAATTTATAGTTAAAAATTAAAAAGTTGAAACTTTTTATCTTTTAATAGTTTTCATTTTCTAATTTTTAATGATCTAATTACACTTTTAAAACTATATTAAATTTTATAAATATTTAGAGGGTATAAAAAGTTCCCCATTCAAAAAATATATATTTAGCATTTATTTAAGGCGGTTATAGTTTTTTTTGTATATGATTAATATATAATTGTGTATTTATAATTTTAAAAAATAAATTTAATCTGGGCAAAATGAGTTGGGCTGGGGGGGGGCCGAGTTGAGCCAATCTTGTTTTTGAACTGGACTGGGTAGGGTATTGGGCCTAAGCTCGTTGAGCTCGACCCGATCCATCTATATAAAAAATTGGGCCGTGCCAAGTTTGATGGCCAGCGATTCATTTATTGTATAATTATATGATGATAAATTTAATTTTTTTACTTTTACATTACAATTTAATTTTTACATATTTATTTATTTAGATAGTATTTGTTAAAATGAGCAAAATAAGGGAGTATCATGATAAGGGCAAAATATTTTTTGAACCAAGATATGAAATAATCAAGATAAGACTGTGAAGTATTTCAAGATTTTTATCAAATTATTTGTTAAATGTTTTGAAATACACTAAATGACTTAAGTGTTATTTTTTTTTTTTATCTGTAAGAAGTCACGTGACTTATTTTTCAATTGTCACTATAGAAGTTTAACAAATACGTTAAAAATAACAAATATCTGGAATGTTTTCCATATTTGACTTTTTTCATCTCATATATTGGTTAACAAACACTATATTAATAGAAAAAAATAAAATCATCTAATATGAATCCAACCATTAAACTATATTAATAGAATTCAAAATTACTTAGGGTACGTTTGATAGACATGAAAAATAAATATGGAATTCATTTTTCATCTAAATTCTAAGAAATTCTATAAAATAACTTTTCAATTCTATGGAATTTGAATTCCATTTTAGTTAAAAAAATGAATATTTTTCTTGAAATCAAGGAATTGAAATTTTTAGGAGTTGGGATGAGAATTGAAATTCTATAAAATTAAAATTCCATCCTCATTTTCCAACTCTATCAAACGCATCCTTATTACAGGGTCGATGTTAATTTTATTATTAAGCCGTTTTTGAGTTTGTATATTACATCAATTATTCTTAATAAAATTTGATAAAATCTAAAAACATACTAAATTGTAACAAAAATTAAATATAATGGGTACTATATTATAAAACACAAAATTCAAATACTAATAATGTAATGTACTCTTTATTTAATATACTATACAAATCCTCCCTTTCTAGTGAGAAAAATTTTAATTTAACTGAAATAATTAAAATTATCGAATCAAACTAACTAAAATTGTATCAATTATTTGAATATATATATATATATAGACACACAATAATTCACAGCTGGTCTTTGAGAATACTCACAGCTCGATTTCACGTGTGCACGTGCTAGAGTTGACTTTTAATAGAATTCAAAGCTTATAGGTTTTTTTATGGGAGTCAAAGTTTATAGTTGACTTTGCTAAACACATTTATGGAAAAAAAAATAAATGCTATACCTATCACTAAGCTCGATAAATAATTATTATAAATTAATAAAATACATATGAATTCATAATAATTCTAAGTATAAGTTATCAATAACGGGTAGTAACGAAACGATTTATACTATAAATAAAATTTTTATTATACACATTTAATGTTAAAAATTGTAATTCGAGACATCACCTATTAACTTTTGCAAGCTCGAGGCAAATGTCTCTTTGGTTAATCTCTGATAATCAAGTTACTACTCGATTTTTAAAGATAAAGCAAAAGAAAAATATTAAGCCGTAGATCGACGCTTGATTAGAAACTTTGCCAAATACCCCATAATTATTAATTGTGGATTTATATATATTTGTTTTCTTCATTTCTTTTGTTGGTTTAGAATTGAAATATATAAAAAATAAAAATATAATTGCTTTTTGACATAATTTTTTTATTCTTATAATAATAGTTTTTTATGATGGTTGGACTTGATCACCATCACCATTTCTGTCACCACTTCTGTCCAAAATCATGTGTCCTATAACTATGCACAATCTCGAGTTTGTCTAAAACTTGCTCAACTTGCAAAAGCGAGGCCCGATCCCCCAATATATTATCTGAAAATCAAGTTAGTCTTGATATAAAATATATATATATATATATACATAATAAATAAAATATTTACCTCTTAAAATTTATACATTTATATAGGCGTGTCTCTTGAAATTCTTGCTTTTATATGATCATGGTACATGAAAGATTAAATCTCAACCCATGGGCAGATTTGTCTTAATGGGTTAGTTTTTCTATTTATTTACAAGATAACTTACATTCAACACATTTGAGATTCAACCAAAAAAAAAAAAAGATAGAGATAGTTTTAAGATTTAAGAAATGACATTATTTTTTATTAGTTTTATAGCTTAGGGTTTAGGGTTTATGTTACGGGTATTTCTCACATTACTTCTTATGGGCTAGGCTCGACCCAGCAAGCCGGCTCAATCGCCTAAAACCTAGTAGGCTCCAAACTGAGTTCGTTGGAGTAAGTTCACATATCATTGGAGCCCGAACTCAGATCGCGAGACTAAGCGGGCGTTAAACTAGGGAGCTCCCGGTGATACTTCGAGCGAGCTCCTAGCGATATATTGAGCAAACTCCCAACTACGTTTCCAACTATTGGCCTAATTGATCAACAAGCATAATAAGAAGGCTGCAGAGTAACCAGAGAACAACTATGGACTAGGGATTATTCTAGTTGGGTGACCCAGGCCCAACCTAGCCCATATTCTCAACCCATCTTTCTGGCTCAAGTCGGTCTCATCCTGACCCTATACTCGCCTACAATAATATCAATGCAGCCACTTCTAGATTTTCGCATGCTCGTCTCAGATACTATCCTCATTAATGGCAGATCACATCCATATTAATGAGGGTCTCGTTGGCATTGTGCCACCACCTGGGCACCTCCATCTAAGCCGGACATTCTGTCCCATCACTCGTAAACGTACAGCACATGCATGAGGACATATTCTCCTCCTATATATCAGCCAGCTTTCCCTAGAGCCATGGTATGCTATCTTAACCAATTTGCTAATACTCTGTATCATCTCCTTTGCTTATTTACTTGAGCGTCAGAGTATTTTGTAGGAGCCGACCAGCCGGTGGATCAACAAATAGAATTATACCACACATCATTTTACCTTTTGGGTTCATTACATTAGTGCGACTGACGAATCACGGTCGATCAATTCCAAACGTCGACAGTCTTGATATAAAAAAAAAAAATCAGACGAAATAAATAAAATATTTGTCTCTTAAAATTTATACCTTTATATAGATGTGTTGTAACACCCCGCTTTTCTCTTACCGAGCGTGTCACTATGCTGGGGCCCAAAATATACATAATTTATTTTTTTCTTTCTTTCCCGGTACATAACTTAAACCTTAAGTACCGAGTCCCGAACAAAACCCCCAGCAAATCATTAAAAATGTGGAAGCGATAATCGAAACCTGATATGGTACATAATCAACTCACTTTATTTATAACATAAGAATTCGTACCATAATTAACATCATATCCTCAATATTGAAATACATAAATACATGGAGATTCCATAATATTCTAACAAGGCTAAACATCAATAAAGCATCAGTTAAAATATATCCGAGTCAGCTCGCTGAATCTATCGGCTACGCCATCACGTGCCGTCATATCTCAACCTGCTTCTTGCCCTGACTGCAAGTCTAAAACTAGAACGTTGAATGTTCCAGGGGCATAACCCATTAGAAGATGAAACTTCTAGTAAGGGTCCAAAACAGATATACGAATGCATGATGCAATAACATGAACAACATTTTGCCCTTAGTGTAACTTCCCTGGCCCGCAAGCCCGGCTAGGAATCCTAGGCAAATCCCGAACCTCTACAGGATATGCCTAACGTTATTCCCTCAACACCCTTGGGGAATTACGGCTACACTCTAGGGGCAATATCCCATTTTCATGCACAAATATCAATATGACAATAATATCGTGCTATGCAAATATCACGACTTTCCATGCAATATGACAAAATTAATATTGCATTCATAAATAACATGCATATAAACAATCATCTCATAAACATCATATAGGATAGGATAACTCACAAACCATGTTCAGGATAAAATTACTCACATTTGAAATAAACTTACATTTTCTCGAAAAGCGTGCATCGCCTCGATATGCGTGTCCCTACCTTGATTCTCGTGTCAACTCTCAAAAGTTGCACCAATCACATCATCTCGATCACCTCAATCATAAAATAATATTTAATCACTAAATATCCTCAATATTCCATTTATTTCATTTTTCCAACATTTTTCCCTTCCAAAAATTTCAATAAATCCCTCGGGACTATTTTCTCAAATCTAATTTCACAACAATTCATTATAGGTTATGAACTTCAAGGGAAAAATACTGGACTTAGCTGGATATTGCGTTTTCACGCAAAATGAGGCTCTTTAGCTCTAAAATCGAGACATTAGGAATCCCAACTTTAAAAATTTTTGCACGGAACCCCGTAAAATAATTTGCTGGATTTTTAGGAATTTTTCCCAAAATTTTCGGACTGCCTACGCGCCCGCACGCGCTAGGGCGACTAGGCGTGCGTGAGAGACTGCGCGTGACCGGCACGCGCCGGTCGTCTTCTCCGGCAACGGCCGTGCCGGCGATCCGAGCTTCCTCCACCTTTCTCTTCCTCTCATCTAGTCGATCATGATAGCATAACTTGATGCCTGAAACAAGCACCGGATGTGCCTCAACCGGGCGGCCAAAGCCTCGGCTTGGTCGTCCGCCTCGTTTTCCGGCGACCCCTCGAACAACTATCAACCGTGAACCAAAATGCTCAAAATTTACCAGAAACGATCTACATCTCATGGGCTTCAAAAGCCCCCTATTTTGGAGCTCCAATTCGTTTAATAACACGGCCGATTTGAAGCTTTTTTCTCCCCTATTTTTGGCCAAACCCTAGCCCTATTTATAGGCGAAATCGAGCCCTCAAACGCCCTTACCTTATGAGCATAACCCTTCCCTGGATCGACCCTAACCGAGCCTTATCCGACCAAGAAAGCGACTTGTAGGTGTCATGATAATCCGACCGAATTTTTGATCAATTTTCTTGCTTTTTCTGGCAATCCATAGGTTGTTGTCGGCCCATGCTTTAACCAAAGATGCTCTTTGGCCTTCCCTCGTGCCATCCCTGTGGCCAATTTCGGCCATGGTCGACCAGCCATGTGTTGGCCATGCCCAACTTTCGAATTTTGCACTTTAGCCCCTCAGAGTTTTGGCTATTATCACTTTGGCCCTTTTTCCACCTAACCCCTGAACTTTTGATAATTGCTTTCAAGACCCTCAAGTCCTAAAACATCAATTTGACCCTTGAGGATTCCAGAAAAATATCGTTTCGGCCTCCCTCTAGCAATTTCGAAAAACTACACTTAGGCCCGAATCTTCGTTTTGGCCTTAAACCTCTTCGTTTTTTCTTGAAACCACTGAAGGGTTGTTTCTTATGAAAAACCGAAGCCCCCTCAAGTTTCCATTGACTTCCGAGAAGTCGTCTATAACAATTCAGTATTACAGCCAAATTGACAGCTGTTATTTTACTGTACCGAAAACTATTCCCTATCTGATTTCTTTCTGCACCATAAATCATATCTCAGGGTGTTTGTTAATGCCACATCATTTTTCTTCGGCATCTCGGCTTCAGGACACTCCCGGTAGTCGATTTGGTCAATTTTTCGGGCTATTCAGATACCAATTTTCTCTGAAATTTCATTTCTCTAATAAATTACTTATTTTTAATTAACTCAAATTTCTCGGATATTACATGTGTCTTTTCAAATTCATGCTTTTATATAATCATGGTACATGAAAGATTAAATCTCAACCCATGGGTTGATTTGTCTTAATGGGTTAGTTTTTCTATTTATTTATAAGATAACTTACATTTGAAATTCAACAAAAAGAAGATATAGATAGTTTTAAGATTTAAGAAATGACATTATTTTTTATTAGTTTTATAGCTTTCGCTATGTTTTTTTCACTATCGTTATTAAAACTATTAATACAACAAAAATGTTCATATTTTTTCTTTTCCTTTTATTTTCTATTTTTGCTCGGTGAAAAGATCAAAAGCTAACAGTTTGTTGACTTTTGTCTCTCTTTCTTTTTCTGAGTCGATGATGGTTGAATCATCATAAAAGTAAAGAAAAATGGATTAATAGATGGCCAAGTTATGGCTAGTTCTCCATACGAGGAGAGAAGAGGTAAAATAGAAAAAATAGAAAAGTATTATTGTCATATTAAATTTTTTAAAATCTAAGAAGTTCGATAGAAAGAACATATAATTAGAGTTGGGAAGATGACTATCGTTTTTCAAATATCAAGCTACTAAGTGTAATTTATCCTTATTTAAATAACAAAATTGGAAATATGAGTTTAATAGAATTCTAACAAACTCATTATCGAATAACTTGTATAGTTAAAGATCAGATCAAGTCTTTGCTCATCTTTAGATACAATCGATATGTAAGAACTCTCTCAAATAAACTTGAACACAAAACTTTTTCTAAAGCTTAAACCTTTTATAAATATAATGATCAACGATAAATATCTATATCTGAATGATATGCGTCTTTTCTATCAAGCTGTCTCATGTCATCATACCCTATTTTATTTGGTTAAGGGAGACAAGAGTTTTGGGTTAGGGCAAAAAGTATATGGTAAAACATCAACCAAAACCATATTACCTAAATTATATTGTAGGAAATAGTTTAGTGAAAATCACACTCAGGTCCTTCCTGATCAAACGGTATAAACCCATTGATTCTAAAAGTAAAAAAACCTATGACTTGGACTAACTTATTATTAATTTCTCACGTTCGTTCTTTAAAATTCAAATACCAACTTAATTGTCGAATCTTTTCTTGAAATACAAAAATATCGTAATTGTATGAGTTAATAAATGATTATTTAAATGTTGAACTCTCAACAACATTATTATATGATAATGGTATTTGAGACTAACCACCACGTGTCTCGACGATTGGACCTCAGGAGTGGAGCTTCAGGCTTGATGATGTCGGATCTCGGGAATACAACCTGTAAGACAATGAAGTGACAGGACTAGGATCCCTCGGGGTAGACTCCGACACTCAAATCAGTAGAGTAAATGCGAGTAATAATAAATGTAAGAGTTTGAGAGTTTGGTCATATCTGATGAGGACTCTTACTTTTTATAGGCGAGTTTGTTATGGGGTGCCAGATATGGACGGACACGACTCTCGAGGACCCCGGTCAAGTTGGAATGGATCTCACGATTTGGGTCAAATTTTTTGGACTCCTTTTTGGATTGTGAACTTATCACGTATCAGTGTCACGGGCAATCCATATGACGAGCGAAACTACGAGCGTATGGGGCATTCTTATAATTTAGGTATTGTCACATCATTATATAAAATGCTAATACCGACGTATATTATTTAATTTACTTACATTGTTGACCGGATCAAATTGTTAAGTTGATTTTTGTGGGGGAGAAAGTGGCAAAAAATAATAATAATTGTAGAATTGCTTGAGTGCCCGTTGGGAAGCAGTTGACTGCAGCCGCGTCTCATGCATCAGAATATTATCATTTGACGCGCACCGCCTAAGCAAGTGGACACGTTAGAAAGAAAGAATCCACTTTGACAAAAATACCCTTTACTTATCTTTGAAGAAATAAAAAGATCTAGCTTTTTTTTTTTTTTTTTTTTAAGTCCAACTTAAGTAATTTAAGAATTTTGTTTTTTCTAATGAAGATTCAACTCCCCATTTTAATAATACCTCACTTACATACATACAAATATATATATATATATATTTGGGTTGATTATCAATCAATTCACATATTTATCGTTTTTAACTCTTTTCGATTTTTAATATTTATAGTGAATCTCGAGAAGGAGTTTATCTAGACTTACCTTCTATATAAAAGAAGAGTAAGGTCTAGTTATTTAAGGAATTTCTTGAGAGTTAAATCAGTCACTGTATTCAAGACTGAATAACATAATAGTGATACAATTAACGAGGTACCTACTCCTTGAAAAGTCACGCTTTTGTTTAAGTTTGTGGGGAAGACAATAATAGATTAAGATTATATATAGTTGAATTTTATCATTTGGGTGAGTTTTGCAAGCTAATAATACAATATAAGTGTGGGTTTAGGCATTTTTTATCTTAACTTTAAACATACTATGAACTTGTCGTAGATTTAAGCTTAACTCTTTAAACTTAATTTATTAAAATTTTTCATCGAGTTGGGATGCCCTATCGTATAAAAATTGTTTATAAATACATCAAACAAATTAAAAGATATAAAATTAATTTTTTGAAGAAGCAAAATTTTAAATATATTGTCATCTAAAAATAAAAATTACTCTAAGATAACGATATTTTCAAAAAAAAAATTTATAATATTATTAAAAATCAAAGAAAATTATGTTTCCTAATCTAAGGTTACAAGTAACCACAAGTGATATCTCAAAAATTTGAGAAAATATAATGAATCCCTTTGCTATAAAAACCACCTTATAGCCTTTTCCCATGGTTGGTTAACCATCAATTTTTTTTCTTTTTAAACCAAAAATCACAATGGACAAGTAGACCCAACCGGCTTTTTCCTAGCTGCTTTGGAGACGTGACTCTCTCTTTCATGCTTAATCTTAAATTTTGAATTTTAATAATTTATTTAAATTAGTGACGATTAAAATGAATAAGACAAGATTATATTAAGATATGAAATAATTAAAATAAGATTGTAAAGTATTTTAAATTTTTTATCATGTACTAAAAAATATATGAATCATTTTTTCTTATATATAAGATCTAAAAATATGTTTATTTAGAAGGAGAAAAAATAAGTATATCGAGAAAATATTAGATAAGAAGTTATATGATTTATTTTTTAAAGATTATTAAATAAATTTAATAAATAAATTAAAAATGATAAAAATTTAAAATATTTTTTATACTTTATATTTTTTATTGATTAACAAAGACTAATAAAAATTTAAAACTATAGGTAGGGATGGTAACCAGAATTAATTTTTAAATAAATTATACATAATATTAAAATATCCAATTGAGGTTGGATGGGCCCCTCATAGGGTTGGACTAAATTGCCATCCGCATTTATAACTTTGACTTTTGAAATGAGTCTAAACAGTAGACAAGTAGATTCTTATATTCAGATAAATAACTAAATCCCAACTAAATTAAAGTAACAAAATAATTGTATTTTTAATTACTATATTATATTTAAATAAATGTTATGTATAAACTTAAGATGTGATGTTCTTTTATTTATTACCAAGAAAATAAATATTTATAATAATAATAACATTTGTATATTAATTATTTTTTTTAAATCTACAAATAATTTTAGATATTATTTTACTAATAAATACGAGAACGTGACAATACATGTGCTAAGGAAAGAAATGGCATTTCTGTAATAGCGTTGGAATCCGAACCCAAATTTCAACTGCAGCTCCTATAAGTGTTTTACGCTCTTCCTCACTGAAACAGGCAAACCGATCCACAATCTCTCTCCCTCTCTCTCTCTCTGAATTCTAAGTGTGAAAATGTCCGGATACCCGCACAATCAACCCGGTTATGGCTACGGTCAAGCGCCGACGGCGCAACCGTACCAGGCCGGCGCTCCCTACGGCGCCGCACCGCCACCAGGCCAGTATCCGGCCTACGGCGCTCCATCGGCGCCGTACGAAAAGCCACCGAAGGATAAGCCCTACGGCGGCGGCGGCGGCCATCCGCCGGCGTCCGCTTACCCTCCTTCGGCGGGCCAGCCCTACGGAAGCCCGTTCGCGTCGCTTGTTCCGTCGGCCTTCCCGCCGGGGACGGATCCGACAGTGGTGGCGTGCTTCCAGGCGGCGGACCAGGACGGGAGCGGCGTGATCGACGACAAGGAGCTGCAGAGGGCTCTATCGTCCTATAACCAGAGCTTCAGTATCCGGACTGTTCATCTTCTCATGTACCTCTTCACCAATTCTAATGCCAGAAAGATCGGTTAGCCCTAACTTTCTCTCTCTCTCTGACAATTTTTACACGGAATTCATCAAATATCCATGTGCTATCCATTAATGTCGATTCATTAAGAAGACAGCGCCTCTTGAATGTATTAATTTAAATTAATTAATTATATTTTAACTTTTAACTTTTAATCATTATAATTTAAATTTGTTGTTAAATTTCATTAACGAAACTAAATTAATATAAATTTTAAAATTCTTTGATTATAAGGATGATGTTAAAATTTTATAATTATAGCGATAAAAATTAAGATATAATAATTTATTATTATAAAATATAAAATTTTAAAAATTAACGTTCTAATTTGACTCGGGGGAGTCTAGTTTTGGCACCTTCCAGTCATGCTCGTAATTGAATGACCGTAGTACCCCGCACGCCTATGCTCCTTGTTTGGGTTGGGGGCTATTACCGTCATTTAATATCCCCACGTAAATGATGCACGTAAGTAAAGCAGGTAAGGCTCCACCAGTACGTGGAGCTGAGGCACGTCAGAAAGGGCAGCTGTCATTTTACTTTTGGCCAAGTGAAATTATGCACGTGACTCGAAAATCAAGTGCCACGTGGACTCAGAAAATCAATCTTCAGATAACCTGACCTGATCCTGGTTGAATTGAAGATCAGTCCGTTTTAGTTGTCTGGTTCTACTTATATTATATTTTATTTTTAGGTATTAGAAGATAAATATAACTTGAAGGATCTAAAAATAATTAATGTCAATTCTTTAGATTATCCTTAAGTTTGGTGATTTAAATATAATTGAAAATAAAAAACAATATAAGATTGTGTGATGAATTTTATTATTTTTATTTTTTATCTCTACGGTTTAGTTATCATATATATATATATATATTAATAAAAATAAATTCTAATTCTGGGCTGAGATTGCTGTTTTGTGTTGTGCTTTGCTTGTTGTATTGGATTTATGTTTTATTATGTTGCGTCTCGAGAGTAACGTTGACAAAAGATTTTTTTAAAGGTAATGTCTTATGTTATGTAGCACGGAAACAACTCAGAGCCATTTTTTCATTTTTGAAATATTTCTCATTCTTGTTTTGTACTCTATTTATGTTTATTTTTTTAAAAAAATATCTATTTTTACGTTTTTGCTTTGTATAAAAAACGTTTTCCGTTTTCGTGTAACCTAGATTTTATATTCATTAGAAAATATAGAGAATGTATTAGATAGAAAAAATAATGATACATAATTTTCTTAATCTTTTTCAATTAGGAGCCACTATATAACTAATAACACTCTTATCGGTCAAGTCATGATTCTTAACATTATTTTTTAATTAAATAGTGACAAAATTTCGTTAGAAAGTTTAATTAGAAAGTTATTTCTTGATTTGAACTTATAATTTTTAAGATATGATAAGATAAAAGTAATCATATTATTATACTAAACCTAATATTTTTTTAAATTTTATTTCAAAAAACAAAAGCTAAATTACAAATGCATCATCTTTTAAATAAATCTTTCCCTTAAAAGTTTTTTTAATCTTTTTCATTTACACATCCACATGACTAGCGATCACACTGGTATTTTTAAATGGTGGACTGATTTGTGTGTATACATGGGTTTAACTGCAGGACCAAAGGAATTCACTTCAGTGTTCTATAGTCTTCAGAGCTGGAGGGTGGGTATATATGTTTGTGTCTGTGTGTGGAAGATCTCTTCTTAATTTATGCATGGATTTGCTTGCCATTCCTGCGGTACATTCTAATTCCCTTCCATTTGCTTTGGCCTTTAGGGCATCTTCGAGAAATTCGACAGAGACAGAAGCGGCAAAATCGATGCCGGGGAGCTGCGAGAGGCGCTGCTCAGCCTAGGATTCGCAGTGTCGCCGGTGGTTCTGGAATTACTGGTCTCCAAGTTCGACAAGACTGCCGGAAAGACCAAGGCCATCGAATATGACAATTTCATTGAGTGCTGTCTCACCGTCAAGGTTTTTTTTTCTTTCTTCTCCGTTGCTTGTTTTCCTCAAATTGCTTCATTGTCTTCGTGACATCAAGATAACTCGTAATCTTCATAGATACACCACCACCACCATTGCCCACAATTTTAAGCCTTAATTTCACAAGATAGGATCAACCACCTGAATTTTAAACTTTCATATAACTTTATCCCTCTTTCAAGCAATTATATTTTATGCTCTCAGAGTACGGGTTAAACTGAAATTCGCTGTCATGAGTTTGACTTCTTATACAGAGTACGAGTTAAACTGAAATTCGTTGTCATGAGTTTGACTTCTTATTTTACGTAGTGAGACAAAAGTCTTCACCTATGATTTATCTCCTTTGTTGAAATCAAAAGAACGATTGGCAAAAAATCGCACAAAGACGGTAATCCCAAGCAATTATATTTTATATTATATTTAAAATTTTCCTATAAAGCTTTCATCAATCTTCTTTTTCCTCTTTTGCTACACTTTTTTTTTTCATTTCATTCACTTACCTCACAAATACTTCATTTTCTCTCTCTTGTTCTCACATGCCCAACCTATCTTAATTATGACTCTCACCTCTTATCTTCAATTGTTGCCGCTTCAATTGTTTTTCTTGAATGGTCGCCACATTCTTTATCTCAACCACAATCTTATTTTGCACATATCTCTAACTTATATGACAAAGATGACCTCATAGCCGTTGGATACAACTTCATAGGTGGATATATTTATTGTTTTGCAGGGGCTGACTGAAAAGTTTAAAGAGAAGGATACTAACTACACGGGCACAGCCACCTTCACTTACGAGTCCTTCATGCTCACTGTGTTGCCTTTCCTGATTGCCTAAGATCGATGTATGGATCACTCTCCTTCGGTTTGAAGTTCTCTCTGTTTAGACTTGTCCAGCTATATTACTCTGAAGTTATCTCGCATTTTGTTTATAGTTTGTCACTCAATGATTTGTTTGTTTCCGTACCGTTTTCGGCTATGCAAGTGAGGAGTTGTTGATATGATCTTCAATTGGGTTCTAAATTGCAATGATCATGTAGATTGGATTCTTGACTTGGCCGTTATGACCTTAATCTTATTAAATTTTAAATTTAAAAAATAATTCTTGGTAATAGCAATAAGTTTACTTTTCGTGATCAGAAAGTAGGAAGGCTGCATAAGCAAATAATCCATCCCGACCCTCATAAATTAGGAAACTTTGCATGCTAGGGGGACCGAGTGTTTCAAAGTTGTGATTATATAAGCTGCCGCATAATGACATATGAATGGCTATGTAGGGGTAATGTAGAACCAGCAGTGGCCGTTGATGATCCATTAAAGGAAGAAATAGCAGAAGAAAGGTCACATGCATGTGCTGATCGTCTTGATTAACCTCTAATATATGATGAAAGTGTAGTTTGTAAGTCACAATATTGCTTGTAAAGAAAACAACAAATAATAAAACATCATGCTCATAAAACTTAGAAACTCTGTGTAATTCACAAAGAAAGCCTACCTTAATCCTTTATAATTTTAAGACGTAAAGGATAGTGCCAGTTGATGAAGAAGAATGGCAGAATTTGATTTTCCCCTCTTAACCCCGACCTTAATGACGGATGAAAAATAGAACTGTAATTTGTTTTCTATGTGTGAGATAGAAAGAGAACCAAATTCCTATTTATAATTGTAGATGTAGCCTCCCATCAAGGTTTATCAAGAGTTGTATTTTTCTTTGAAGCCAAATAGAATTTTAGTAATCGATTATCTCATTAAATCATTTATTTATCTCATCAGATAAATACAAACATATCTGATAAAATGTTCCTTAATTATCATGAGCCACAAGATAATTCTTACATAGTTTCCCAAGTACTTTTATAAATAGAGAGCTTCAGTTACAAAAGTAAGGTTCTCGTTTAAGTTTCAAGTAGAACCTGGATTGGCTCTGGGCTTATATAACATGACTGTTCTTCCATCCAGTTGCTGAATTGGCCTTGCATTTGCCTCAAATCCCTGAAAAAGTGAAAACGAAAAGCACATCAAAATCGTTGCAATGCGGAAAATCTAGAGAGGGGGGCAATGTTCTGTAGATGAGTAGAAATCCTGCGTGTGCAGCAATTTGTTTACGATAAAATTTGAAAAAGGAATCTTGTACAACAACGCTAAACTTTAATCCAATCACAGACACAGCATCCATAGCCAATTGCAAACTTGGATGCATTTGCATTAAGGAGAATAAAATGACTTATTTTTCAAAAATGACATTCATTGCATTTTCAGTTTGGAAATGATTGGATGATTGGCGAGTTATAATGTATATAGGCGACATGGCATAATGGGATTAATGACAATGTTGTTGACATTCATTGCATTTTCAAGACCAAAACAATCAGTGTTCGTCCATACATTTCTGATACACATTACTTATCTGTATTTCCAAGTTGAGTTTTTCGAGTGTTTCCCATCAGTTCAATCGGGGGGACTTTGGTAGAGAAACTTTGGACTGGAGGCACCTTACATTATGTTTGGAACAAGAATTTTGGAGGAAAGGAAAATAAATGTTCTTCTGTTTATGTTCATATGTTACTGTATTTTCTTTCCCTTGAAAATCTTAGTTACAATTTGAGGGTTAGAACATTTGTATCTAAAAGCAGTGATTGCAATTAAATCATAGGAGAAATTGGGAGGTATTCCACAAACATATGAATTCTCAATTATATCTTCTTAAAACAGTGACAAGTTGGGAGGATATCTGTTTTGCAAGATTTAAGTGGTGGTGCCTAAGGTGGGGCTGTTCAAAATTGAACTTCAATGCCTCTTTCTTGATGGAAGGATGGCTGCAGGAGTGATTGCTAGAGATTATGCTAGTACAATATTGGAAGCAGAAGTTAGTACAGGGGTGACTTGGTCTGTTTCGGCTGCTGGCAAAGACGACTGGATAATGGGATGGAATACTGTTATGTTTGAAGGAGATTTCCCAGTCTGTGACAGCAGCTGCATGTATCAATCCTAGTAAAAGGACTCATTGATCTCTCTAGGCCAGCCATGTTATTGGATATTTACACTTTGTTGAGGCAGTTTACTGGATGGCGTTCTGTTTATGTTCCAAGGCAAGCAAATGGAACTGCCCATGCGTTAGCTAGTTGCACTATAATAGCTGATTTTTTTTTTTTCTATAAAGGTGATGGTGTTGCCACAGAGCTTAAAGAAGTTGCTAGGAAGTATCATGCTTACTTTACCAACCGGTTTCTCTTTTTGTTGATTTTTGTCTTCTTTTTTATTTATTTTTTTATCGTGTGGCCCTTTTTCTGGCAATTAAAATAATTTAGACATGTAAGAGAACACAAATAGACACACTTATAAAAAGAATGGATGGAATAAAAGAAATTTGTATCAAGATAGTGGTAGGTACCGAGGGTATTATTGAAATTTCTGCAATAAAAGTAGCCACATGGGCATGGCCACTTCCATGTAAGTAGTTAGAGAGGAGACTCATGGTTGTGATCATATATTGTGGAAAGGGCCTATATAAAGCCTTGTATTGGAGGATGGGAGTTACCCGTTTGAATGATAATCTATTTCCCTCTAAATTCAATTCTTCTCTCTTTTCCTTTTCTCTCCAAATTCTCTTTCTCTCGTCTTCTTAACTCACGGAAACTTCAAGTCTCTTCTTGAAGACTTAACAATTGGTATCAGAGCCAGTCATCCTCGACTGTGATTCCGAGTGAGATAGTCAGTCCAATTGATAGGATTGAGGCAAAGTGATCGGAGACAGAGATGGCAGAAGGAACTCGATCGAAACAACTGGAGAATCGCATGGAAGCAATGAAGTTCGAAATGACTCAAACTTAAGAAGCAGTAACGCAGAGCAATGAAGAGATTAGGGCGATCCGCGATATATTAAGAGAGGAGATGACGTCTTCCCGAGAAGGAGTTCAGAGAGAATTGGCAAGGCAAGGGGAGGTGTTAGATCAGTTCGAAAAGTGGATAGGCAGTGTGGTCAGCATGCTGGCTGCTCTCCCTCAATTCCGATTGCTGTCAGAATTTCCTCCCAAGTCAGTTCCGGAAGCTAGCATGGCAGGAGCGAGAATTCTTCCCTAACCCCAAGGAGTTATAGAAATGGGGAATTCATCGTACGAGGACACTACAGAACTGGTAAGAGAATTCAATTCTCCTCGTTCTCACCAAGGCTCTATGCCGAGGTTAGAGATTCTTCTCTTTGAAGGATCCAAGCCTAGGTGGTGAATCCGGAGGTGTGAGAGGTTCTTTCAGTTCTATCAAATCATTGAAAATCAGATGATCAATCTGGCCACAACTTATCTAAATGATACAATTGATGCTTGGTTTCAAGGGTGGTATAGATCAAGGGGAATGGAGGCTAGATGGATCGATTTTGCGGAAGAATTGTGTATTCACTTCGAGGAACAAAATATGGTGGATGTGATAGAGGAGTTTACTAAACTCAAGCATGAAGGGTCAGTGGCCAAATATCAAGAGAAGTTCGAGGAGTTAGGAGCTTTGATGTGGAGTGCTCAACCAACTCTCGCCGATCAGTACTTCGTATCCAGCTTCATTAGTGGCCTCAAGGATGAGTTGAGGTTTATGATAAAAATAATGATGTCGACAACAGTTAGGCAATCGGTAGAAAAGGCCAGGCTACAAGAGTTGACACTATAGGCTATATTCAAAAAGAATAGGGTGGCTGCTAGACCAATGCCAATTCCTAATTACCCTATAAGAGGGAGTAACAAACCATTATTATTGGGAGGCCTTTTGGGGGTCCTAAGGTTAGTTCTCTGCCTTCCCATGCTACAACCATGGAATATAAGCGACTTATGGGGCTGTGTTTTAAATGCGGTGGGAAGTATCATGTCGGGCACTAGTGCAGGAGGCAGCTCCTTAACATGGAATGGGAGGAGGAGCCTAGTGCAGACGGTCTAGAGGAGGAGGTGACTTAAGAGGCAGTTGGACTAATAAGGGAGGAAGAAACAGAGCATGAGGGAGGAGAACTTTCCTTCCATGCTTTGAAAGGAGGGCCTACGGGTCAAATCATAAAGGTGGGCAACTGGGACAAAAGAGGTTAGTAGTATTGATCGATAGTGGTAGCACCCATAACTTCTTAAATGAAGCTACTGTCATGGAATTGAAGTGCAGATTAACAGCTACAACTTCTCTCTTGATGACTGTAGCTAATGGGAGTAAGATGTATAGCCATAAACGGTGTGAAGGGTTCTGTTGGGAGATGCAAGGACATCCCTTCTAAACTGACCTAAGGGTGCTGGAATTAGGTAATTGTGACATAGTGTTGGGGGTGGATTGGAAAAAGAGTGTTAGTCCTCTCACCTTTGACTTCAACAAATTGGAAGTCACCGTGGAAAGGGAAAATTCTAAGCTCATTCTAAAAGGAACCATGGAGCACGGAGAATGCAAATGGATAAGGGGAGAGAAACTATAGAGATGGATAAAAAGTAAAAGGGGTCAAATAGCCCAATTGTATTCAATCCACGCAATGGAAGAGCTTAAACTAGAGGGCAGGGATACAAAAAGTAATCTCCTATGGAAAGGAAGTTGGGCACTACTCCAATCGACCACTCAGGTACCATTTCCGAATAGCTTAACTTTATTGTTAAAGGAATTTCAAGATCTCTTTGTTGAACCTCACACCCTACCACCCCAAAGAACCTTAGACCTTTCGGTATTCCTTAAACCCCACTCTGAACCAGTGAACTTGAGAGCCTATAGATACTTTCACATACAAAGAGCGGAGATTGAAAAACAAGTGGGTAGCATGCTCTCCTCAACCATCATATGCCCTAGCCAAAGCGCCTTTGCATCCCCCATCTTACTCATGAAAAAGAATGATGGGTCGTGGAGGTTTTGTGTTAACTATTGTCAACTCAATTCTAAGACCATCAAAAACAAATTCCCTATACCCCTCATTGATGACCTTTTAGATGAGCCACATGGGCCAAAATCTTTTCTAAATTGGACCTAAGATCTAGATATCATCAAATCCGGATGTCGCTCCCTGATATACACAAGACAACCTTCCATACTCATCAAGGACTATACAAATTTATGGTGATGCCTTTTGGGCTCACTAATGCACCAACTACCTTTCAGGCCTTGATGAACCAAATATTTCAGCCTTACCTTAGGGACATTCATCATAGTTTTCTTCAATAATATCCTTGTATATAGCTAAGACCTAGAACAACATTTAACCCACCTAAAAATGACATTTGAGGTCCTGAATTCTAACAAACTGTATGTAAACTATCCAAGTGTACATTTACTCAAAAAGAGGTGGAGTACTTAGGCCATATTATCTCAGGGAAGGGGTGAGGACCGACCCTCAAAAGATTGCAGCTATGATCGAGTGGCCTAGACCACAGTCAGTAAGGGAGTTAAGGGGGTTTCCTAGGTTTTTTGGGATATTACAGGTAGTTTGTGCAGAATTATGGGCTCATTAGCAAGCCCTTATAGAGCTCCTCAAGAAAGACAATTTTTAGTGGAATTCCTAGGCAAATGATGCCTTTTTGACTTTCAAGCGAGCCATGACAGAGGCCGTTGTGCTAGCCCTTCCAGATTTCTCTAAGAAGTTTGTGGTGGAGACAGACACAAGTGATAAGGGAATAGGGGTTGTGTTAATGCGGGAGGGAAGACCCCTAACTTACATTAGTAAGGCACTAGCTTTTGACATTTGGATTTTAGTGTGTATAATAAGGAGTTACTGACAGTATTTGGGGCTATTGAAAAATAAAGGCACTACCTGGAAGCTAGCCCTTCTATAATTAAAACTTACCACAAGAGTCTGTAATTTTTATCCCAGCAAAAATTGCACACTCAGCTACAGAGGAAATAGGTCTCAAAATTGATGGGGCTGGACTATTCCATTGAGTATCGAAGAGGAAAGGAAAATGTAGTGGCATATGCTCTATCGAGGAAGGAAGAGGTTGGATGAAAGAAATGGTTGCAAGCTATGAGCAGACACCATGGATCATAAACCTAATGGCAAGTCTGGCAGTGCAGTCATCAAGACCTTCAGGGTACACCCTTACTAATGGGCTGATGCGATTCAAGGGAAGAGTGGTGATGGGTGATGACGAAGCATTGAGGAGGAGGATACTAACGGCCTTACATGAATCACCAATGGGAGGACATTCGGGCATCAAGGCAACCTACCACAAGGTGAGACACTTATTTTTTTTGCCAGGACATAAAAAGGAAGTAGTGAATTTATGTTCAATTTGTCAGAGGTGTAAGCATGAGAATGTAGCCTACCTAGGTCTTCTACAACCCTTAGAAATTCCAGAGCAGGCATGGAAGGGAGTATCCATGGACTTTGTTGAAGGGTTACCAAAATCAAAAGGACGGAATGTGGTCATGGTAGTGGTGGATAGACTGACTAAATTCGCACATTTCATCAGTCTAACCCATCCCTTTAGTGCACAAGAGATAGCAAAGGTGTTTATGGACTCAGTGGTGAAGATCCATGGTGTGCCAAAGTCGATTGTCTCGGATAGGGACAAGATTTTTACAAGTACCTTCTGGCATGAGTTGTTTAAGGGATTGGGAGTGGGATTATGTATGTCTACTGTTATCATCCACAAATAGATGGCCAAACCAAGAGAGTCAACCAATGTTTGGAGGGTTACTTGAGATGCATGTGTCACACTAAACTTAAGAGCTGGCATAAATGGTTGTCTTTAGCCCAGTGGAGGTACAATTCAAGCCACCATAATGCCATTAATAAGAGCCCTTTCAAAGCAATATTTGGTTACAAGCCACCTCTAATTCTAGCCCTATCTAGTACAACAACAACCATGGCCATGGTGGAACAGTATCTCTAACAAAGGCAGGAAGTTTTGAGGATACTCAAGAAGGAGCTGAGCATAGCTCAAAACCGAATGAAACAACACACGGATCGGAAAATGAGTGATCGGTCCTTTGAGGTGGGGGATAGGGTCTTTTTAAGGTTGAAAATGTTCTTACAACAGCCTTTTACAACCATTCCAGCATCTAAACTAAGCCCCATGTACTTCGAGCACTATGAGATGGAGTCAAAGATTGGGAAGGTGGCCTACAAATTGAGATTACCTGAAGGAGTCAATGTGCACCCAATGTTCCACGAATCCCTCCTGAATAAATCTATTGATCCCCATGCTACTTTTAGTTCAGACCTACCACAAAGGAATGAAGAGGAAGGAGTAGTAGAACCCCAAGCTATTTTGGATAGAAGGGTATTATATTAGGGCTCATTGCCCTTGACACAGGTGCTGGTGAGATGGACACAGAAAGACCCGAACCACACGACATGGGAGTACCTATCGGAGTTACTAGATCGGTTCCCATGAGCTACAGGGCTACTTTAAATTCTTGGGGACAAGAATTGTTTCTAGGGGTGGAGAAATGTTAGGACTTGAGAGTATTATTGAAATTTCTGTAATAAAAGTAGCCATATGGCCACTTGCATGTAAGTAGTTGGAGAGGAGCCTCACGGTTGTGGTCATATGCCATGGAAAGAGCCTATATAAGGCCTTGTATTGGAGGATGAGAGTTATCCGATTTGAATGATAGTATCTTTCCCTCTAAATTCAATTCTTCTCTCTTTTCCTTTTTCCTCCAAATTCTCTCTCTCTCTTTCTCTCTTTCTCTCGTCTTCTTAACTCACGGAAACTTCAAATCTCTCCTCGGAGACTTGACAGATAGGTAGAGGAAGACCAATGAAAACTCCCAGATGTGAGATGGGATACAATGGTTTTACCAAAGAAATGGCATGAACAAGGATGATTAGAGAGCTAAATTCATGTAGCCTAATAAGCTTAAGGCTTGTGATGATGGTTTTTTTAATTTTTTTCTACTGTTGGACAATGAAATCTTGTTTTAGTGCACCAAAAAAAAAAAGAAAGTGGATATCATTGGGGTGACATAGATTTCTTCCATCTAAAAATGACACATCCCGTTTGGAGTTAATTCCAGTGAAATCAGAATTCTAATTTCATAGTATGATTCCAACAGAATTAGAATTGTAATTATTTAGTTTGGAACAAAACATTAGAAATTGGAATTGAATTCTAATTCCAGAGTTTTGGAGGATTCCAAATAAGTTGTAAGGGACTTTCTTGATGTTTGAGTTCTGAGTACTGTCCAAATTCATAATAGAAGAAGTCACTTCTTTATCAGTAGCTTCAAAACACTCCTCTTTTGTTGGGAAAACTGGACGAATACAATAATAATCAACGAAACACTTACATCATGTACAGCATCCCTTAGTGCTTTAACTTGCTCTCTTGATACTGTTCTCACCTACAGAAGCAAACGATGAAACAATATGGCGTCAGGGGCATGTAAATTTTTTTTTTTATTTGAAAAATTAGCGAAGAGTCAAACCTTCTTGACTATTGTCCAAATAACACCCTCTGTGCATGGAGGAACTGTCAGAGAACCAATATATCTGTAGTACTTTCTGCTCCCAAACTTAATATCACCTGGGTTAACAATCCCCAGGTCTTTTTCTTCTTTACCAATTACACCAAGGTGCCCTGTTAGCTGCAAAAAGGAAAAGCTGGAAACACTCATACAAACTATAGTTTCGAACTGGGTTACTTGTTAAGTTATAGAAATTTTCCTGGTAGATAAGTTACAATGCAACTTCACAATGGCTTGTTTATGATCTCCCCAATATGGTGTTAGAAATTTTATTTCTAGCATAATTGAGCTGCTATGAATTGTTACTTTGAAAAAACTATGACACAATACAGTTTCGGTGATACAAGGATACTGGACTATTTGATATTTATCTAAATTTTTACAAGCCAATCACATTCTGGTTTTGAGATGTAGTTCCATGGCTAGTTTAAGCCAAAGCCAATTAGACGCCCATAATAGGACCCTAATGGAGAAATAAAAATATATAGCTAGGTCCTCTCTACGCACGCTGCGAATTTAGTCCCATTGATGTCATCAAATTGTGGGTGAGAGAAGAAGGGGAAACCCTAATTTCTAATACTTGTTTTGCAGGTCTTATACAGATAATTCTATCATTCACTATTAGTAGCAGTGATTGAGTTAAGTACGCCATCGTACTTTTATAATTGGCGTTTTCATATTCATGTGTTCATCACAACACATGGTGTTATAGATTGACAAACAAAAAATAACAGGATGATCACCTACATTTATCAGGTCATCTAAGAGCAGGAGAGAAGAAAACAGTGAGGGCTCTTGATTTCCATTTAGGGCCCCTCATAAATAAAAATAGCATCACATTTATAATGTTAAAAAATTTGAACCAACATCTCAGAGATTCCAACTTGGAAGAAACAAACCAGAGTCCACAAAGTTTCAAGAGCATCAACATGAGTGAGTCTTACTCAATATAAGTAGCATATATATAGATTTGACTAGTTCTTTACCGGATTGAAACAGTGAACAAAAAATATATATTACTAGTATGCATGCATGCGTACGTATATATTATTAGTATGCATGCATACGTATCTCTGAATATTGACCTGAGAGACTAAAGGGAACAAGGGAAATCCATCACAATACCTTTTCAAGGAAAGGATCGGGATGACCATATTTGTATGTAATCCCAACAACAGCTATCATTCCGTTGGAGCTGAGATGAACGATGTGAAGCTCCAATTGGTATCTGTAGAGAAATTAGATGAAAGGGGGTTAAAGGTACATACATTGTTGATATTGAAAGATCCTGCTTAATGAGGCCTAGTTGGATTAAACAGGCTACTCACATGAAAGCACAAACTAAAATTTCCACACAAACAGAAAAAAAGCAGGAAAGGAAAACAAGAAACCTTGTTCCGTTGAAAGTATGCTCAGAAGGAGAATGCCAATGACACTGGAGCAATTTATAGTCAGTCCCATTTATATTAATTTTTCCAGCATCTCCTTTCCATGTTACCTGAAAAAGGACCTGCATCTGATAACCGGCACGCTAGAGGAAATAAAAGTGACTTTCAAAACCCAATTTGACTCAAACATTGGTCCAAGCAGTTGACTTCATTCTTCACTCGAGAGCCTAAAGGGAATCTATGCAACCAAATATTTAGGTTGTTTTTGATAACATTTAGTTAAAAAAGAAAATATTTTTTAATATAAAAAATAAAAATTACCCCATAGAATTTTTCATAGAAAAGAGACCAAATGATGTTTTAATGATTGTACTATAAAATTAAATTTCATGAAAAATATAATTTGTCAAACAACAAATATGGAATTCAATTTCTTGGATGAGACATTTTCCATATTATCAAACACACCCTAGATAACATTTAGTTGGAAAGAAAAGCATTTTCCAACTTGCATGGAAAATAAAAATCATCTCCCCTTAAATAGAATTTTTCATGGAAAAGAGGTCAAAACATGCTTTAATGATTGTACCATAAAATTCAATTTTATGAAAATATAGTGTGTTAAAGACCAAAGATAGAATTCAATTTCTTAAATGTGATATTTTTCATGTATTTTCTATACTATCAAACACACCCTTATATTAATTTTTCCAGCATCTCCTTTGCATCCTACCTGAAAAAAGACCTGAATCTGATAACCGGCACACTAGAGGAAATAAATGGGACACTTTCAAAACCCAACTTCACTCAAACATTGGTCCAAGCAGTTGGCTTCACTCTTCACTCGGCAGCCTAATGGGAATCTATGCAACCGAACATTTTATAATTGACTGGACATATCAGGAATAACCTAAAGGATGTTGCTAGTGCACGAGACTCCACCTAGCGAAATTAGGGTCATATTTATACACAACCTTCTTTTTTTTTTTTTACCCGAAGAGATTATTTTCACAATTCGAACTTGTGCCTTTATACAAGCTAAACCATATGGTAACTTACAGTAATATCATGTCCCCTATTTTTGATCGTAGCAGGAGCTCGTTTGTAATCCCTTTTCAATTTCCCAAGATTAGGAAAAACTTGCACTCTCTGGTCAAGAAGATCGATAGGGGACTGCATCTTTCCATTGTCACAAACTTGCCAATGCGGATCAATCTGGCCCCATTTACTAGGTCCTTTACCAGTTCCTTCCAAGTACTGGAAAGGTGTTTCGTCATCTGGTTGTCCAAACACAAGGATGATCACAAGTCCAATAAGAGAAGTTTTACAATAGCAAGAAAGTAACATAAAAATTCAAATTAATCAATCATATACTTTTGAGACCATAGATAAAATGATACAAGTTAAAATTCATGTAATGGACTCTTAATTAAGGCATGATATGTTATTATTAACATTCATAAACTGAACCACATTCAAATATCCACTTTATTAAAAACTTCAAAAAAGATCTTTCCTTTCTTCCTGATCCTTAAGCCCGTTAAGTGAGGATGCCTATATAAATTCTAATTCTCTAATCTTAGCCTAGGATTCCTGTTGAAAGATTCAATGATTTTTATCCTAGTTGTGTGCTACTTAACAACCCTTTTCCACTATCTAGAATCAGTTCCACCTGTGACAATTAGGAATATTTTTAAGACGACAAGAGTTGGCAGAATTACTAAACTTAAAAGTAGACACAAAGTAAGTTGTGCAGATCATATTCAACAATGAAGGTTGAAAAAATACAGGAAAAAAGATACAGAATAAAGTTGTAGATCTATCTTTAATTCCTTACTGAATTAATGCAGCTTGTGATTCAAATCCAGTGCTCTTCCTTAGTACAGGAAAAACTTAAAGAATAAAGTTATACATTTATCTTTATTGAATTAAAGCTGCTGGTAATTCAAATCCAGTAGTCTTCTTGAGATAAGATTTCACTTTCGCAACAGAGAGTTGGACAAAAAATCTATCCGTCGTAACTGTACCTGTTCTTTTCCCTCTTTTGCTGTATCTGTTCTTAGAACAGAAGGAGGACTCGCAAAATAGGGAAAAGAACAAATTGATTCATTGTTCAGCCATTGGCATCGTGCTGCCTTCACGATGTTTTTCAACGGAATTAAGAATCCATAACCTTCGTAGATCGTCTCTGAATATTGCAGGTCCGTATGCCATCAAAAAGCATTCAAATTTCAACAATCAACATATTTGAAAAACAGACAACAAATTATTGCGAAGAGGACGGATTTAGCACATGCAAACCAAACGCGAAATCGACGAAGAAACATTCAACAAAGAAACTGGCAAGTGCTTGACCGATAACGAGTGTTTGATAAATTCCGTAAATACCTCTGTACGAACAAATGTTTGCAGTGAAAAGGCTGAACGAGAGATCTTACCGACTTCAGATTCAGACGCGTTGCTGAAGACGAAGAGAGTCTGCAACGAGAGTATGAAAATGGCGAAGGAGAAGGCGAAGAGGAGAGAGAGAGGAGATGGTTTGGCTGTGAATTTGAACATCGCGGCAGTGCTTCCTTCCTACTCCGCTCAGTGCTCACGTGTTACTAGACAGGCTTTGAGCGAAATATCGGGAGTGTTGGGGCGCACTGCGCTTTATACAGACAGGCCAGCATCATCGTCCAACCTGTAATTTAATGGTCATTTAACTTAAATATATGAAGAGTTAAGGCAGTTACATCTTAAATAATTTTTAATAAAATTCCCATGGGATATTATAAGTTATGGCAGTTAATTAAGATATCAAGTAAAAAATATTAAATATAGAAAGTATTATGAATGTTTATTATTTCTAACGTATTTATTAAACTTATTTTAATTTTTTTAAATATGGTTATGTCTCTCCGCTTAAAATAAATATATCTTGATCTTTACAGATAAAAAAAAAAGTAATATTTATGTCTTCTAATACATTTCAAAAAATTTAACAAATAGCTTGATAAAAATTTTAAAATATTTCTCAAATTTATCTTAACCATTTTATATTTTAGTCTAGAATGCATTCCGATATTATTTTAATACTCTCTTATCTTTTTCATTTTAACAAACACGACTTATAAAAATAGATGTCACGTATCACTCTTTTTTTATGTAATAAGAAAAATGTATTCTTAACATTAGACATGCTAAGTGAATTATTAAATAATAATATTTTAGAGTCGATCATAACTTGACATGTTTAAAAGTTACCTTTATGGTCAATTTTTCTCAATCATGAGGCGATCCTAATTATTCTTGACCTTGAACTTCTTTGGGATCTACTCTACTTACAAAATAAATGTGGCAATTAATCCCTTAATATGTTTTCTAATGATCAAGTTAGTCTCGAGATTAGAGATTGAGTGACATAATAATGATACAATAATTATACAATTAATGAGATATTTGGGTCTTGAAATTCATGCATGCCTTTATATAAGTACACTACAGAGTTGATAGTGTTTCGATCATGCCACGTGGACAATCAAATATAAGGTTCGTAAATGATTGTGATCATCGCACGTGGAGGGTTAGAACCTATGAGCCGATAACTAACATTGGCTTGGGTCTAGGTTTGGGGTTAAATTGGAATCTTCAAGTTACTTCTTTCACTTAAACTTGATACTTCTTAGGTTGAATCTGAGCCTAAGACTTATAACTCTAACTCGTGGTACAATCTGAACCCTAGGATTCGAGGGTGATTGCATATAAATTTTTTTTATCCAAAATACTCTTCATTGTGTATCTTTATATTTAAAACTCTAAAATAACACCCCTAAGGCGTAGATCAACTGACAAAGGAAGAACTCGCTGGGGTGTTGCTCTTTGGGCCCTCAAGTCTCGTGTTTAAGCCCTGGTCATGAGATAATTTGGTAAGTTAGGAGCGACTTTGAAAATAAAAAATACTTGTCGCCCTCACGTTTGCGATTGTGCTAGAGGTTGAATTGTCTGCTGAATTCCCTAATTTACCTCTTTTGCTGGAATCGTGGGGTCGAGTAACGGGACGCAAGTGATAACACGTAATCGAAAAAAAAAAAACTTTAAATAACTATTTTTGTACTTTAATTCCATCATCAATATATATATATATATATTTACGTCAAGGATCAATTCAAAAAGCATGTATTTAGGCGGAGGCAAGGAATCTAATCACCACTTTGGTGAATTTAACGAAAGCAAATCAAACTATCAAATAATTACTTCTAGAAAAGTATTTAAACCAACGAGTAGTGTCATTGGCGTATGCCCAACGGGCACGGAGATGGTCAGCACCAACCAAACTCAACATGTGCACCATAATAATAAGTTCTTTTTGCGCCTTTGACACGTTTCTTGATTATTATTGATAAAATTAAACTCACAAATGACATAAACAGTATATAATTGATTTAAAGCTTAATAATATGATGTGTGGAAGACACAAAAACTTAAAACTATTGTTGATTAAATATAATAATAAATTTATTTATAATGGGAGAACTTCTTAATCGGAGTTTTGCAGATGACCTAATAGGAAGAAAATTGATCAAGAGCGCATGCAGGTCTTTCGATATTTAAGTCAGAGTCTTGATTTGAGTGCAAAATGTAGAGAAAATGGAGTTGTGGTTAGTGTAGAGTTTTGAATATATAGGATGAGAGTTCTCCTATTTATAAAGATTATGATATTAAAAAATCTACATTATTCGACAAACATATCAAATGTCTTTTTAGATTTGTAAAAGCACATCGAATGTAGGTTTGACTCATTTATGATAATTTCATGTGAATAATATATGGAGACTATATCTTTAAGTATCTAGGAAAAGTCTCTTGCACGATCTTGAGAGAGGTTTTTGGGTTTGAGTGTCCCACAAGAATTTCCTAAATAGGGGTCTTCTTATGATCAAGTGACCTATGAAGCTCTCCCATAAGAGTCTCTCAGTGATGTTGAGAAAGACTTCTAAGAGATGTCACTAAGTTCTCTTAAATCAATAAGACATTTGGTTTCTCAATCACTTTGGCCTCTCAGTCTTTTGATGGGCCTCTGGGCTCATCATTGGGCACAGGGCCGGCCCAAGGCCCAGTGGAACCCTAGGCAATAATAAATTTTTTTTAAGAAAAGGTGGCGTGGTGTATTTTTTGGAGACTCCCAAATTTTTATTTTTTGGGGGGTAGGGGGGAATTTTTTTAGGATGTTTTGTTCTCTGCTTATTTTTCTGTGTGGGAAGGGTTATTTTTTTGGGGGGTGCTTTGTTTTCTGTTGGGGGGGGGGGGTTGGGGTTTTGGGGCCCCAAATTTTTGGGACCTTAGTGGCCTATGCCTTGAGTCGGTCCTGATTGGACATAACATAAACTAATTAAGGGAGAACATAGATCGGTTTACTTATGATTTTTAAGGTAATTATAATTGTAATCATAATTTTACTTTTGTATTGTGGATTTTCATAACCTTGTTTGTAACTGATAAATTAAATATATTTGCAATTTTTTTCATAAACGTTTTAAGAAATTGCATAAATAAATAAAATATTTAATGCAAATAATTGTTTATTAAATTAAAGAATAAACAACAACACACACAAAAATTGACGACGGAAGTTAAAGATTCACATTTAAATTACACTTAAATTGATGATTAAACAAATTAAAATTAAATAGATCGAATTTTTCAAACTAAATACTAAATTTGTGTTAAAATTTGAATCGAATTGATCGAATTACTCAAATTGAATCAACCAAACATGTGTCAAAAATCAACCAAATAGATTCTCAAATCAAACAAATTGAAAAAATCAAACCAATTGAAAAAAATAGAAAATTAAAATAACAAACTGCAAAAACGACATCATTTTTTTACATTCCAATCAATTTGGTTATTTTAATTTTTTTCAACACAAATATTGAATCGAACCAAAATAATCGAAATTGTTAAAGTTGGAAACCAAACTAAACATACCTACAATTTGAATATGTGATAAGTTTGCCTCAAGTTAGTTCCTAAAAGATCAGTGAAGGCAATTGTAATAATCAACTAATGTTTAGTTAGGCGGTTTTAATTTTGTTCCAACTCTAATTTAGTTAAGTTTGAGGGTTAAACTGATAATATACAATTCTGATAATTATATTGGGATGTCTGCCTTCTTAGTCTATAAATAAGGGGGTAAGAGGTTAGCCAATAGATAGAATTAATTTTTCTATGCGAGTATTCCTTCTTTTTCGTTCTAAGAGGAAATTTTAGAGAGAAGAGATAGTCTTTTATAATCTTAGTGAGCAATTGAGGGTGTACTCGGGTATTACTGTATTAATTTGTTTTTAATAAAATAATGTAGCTTTCAAGAGGATTCTAAGGTTAGATATAGGGTTATCCTAAGGGACAATTTGCACCAAGATAAACTCACAACTAATCTTAAAGATCAAGAACAGTTAAAATTTTATTAGTTTTGATTTATTGTCCTAGAAATAGTGTCAAGAATGTGTTGATTTGACATTGAAAGATTTAATGCCATAATGATTTTGGCATTTGAAAACTGAAAATGAGGACTTTGTAAGGAAACTTAAGATTAGAAAATCCTTAAATGAAAAATGAAAATGACAGAGTGTTTCGATCATGCCACGTGGACAATCGATTATAAGGATCGAAAATTATTGTGATCATGGCATGTGGAGGGTTCAATTTGACCTATGAATCGGTAAATGACATGGGCTTGGGTCTAGGTTTGGGTTTAGATTAGAATATGATACTTCTTAAGCTAAATCTGAGCCTTAAATCTATAACTTGTGGTACTCGATCTTAATTCATATCCAAAAAGCTCTTGATTGCGTGTCTCTATCTTTCAAACTCTAAATAATTGCCCCTAGGGCATAACCAAGTGGCAAATGGACAGACTGAAAGCTTGTCTGGGAGCTCCTTAGTATGAGTTCGATTCATGGGAGAAGCATAATGATTCTTTCTGGGTAAAGACCTTGGAGTGGCATCAGTGGCGCCAAGATCTACCACACTGGTCACTCAGACACATCTTGCGATTTACCTTCTCAATGTAGCTCTAGAGATAGAGTGGCTGAAAATGCCAATAATAAAGCGTAATCCAAAACTCTAAATAGTTATTTTTGTACTTTAATTCCATCATTAATATATATTTATGTTAAAGGATCAATTCAATAAGTATGTATATAGACATAGGCAAGGAATCTAATCACCACTTTGGTGAATTTGACTAAAGCAAATCAAACTATCAAATAATTACGTTTAGAAAATTATTTGAAGCAACAAGTAGTATGATTGACTATGCCCAACGGGCACCAAGACACTGAGCACCAACCAAACTCAACATACGCACGATAATAAAAAGTTCTTTTTGCGCCTTTGACACGTTTCTTAATTATTTTTAATAAAATTAAACTCATAAATTACATAAATACTGTATAATTGATTTAAAGCTTAATAATATGATGTGTTGATGACACAAAAAATTAAAACTATTATTATCTAAATATAATAATAAATTTATTTGTAATAGGAGAGCGTATGGATCAGAGTTTTATAGGTAACTTGCAAGGGAAGAAAATGGGTTAGGGGCACGGGTGACCTCCTGCGCAGATCATTTGATGCTTAAATCAATATTTTGATTTGAGTGCAAAATGTAAAGAAAATGGAACTATGGTTAATGTATAGTTTTGAATGCATCTTAAGTGGACGAGAGTTCTCATATTTATAGAAATGATGGTATTGAAAAAGTCATATTTGCAGCAAGCATATTGAATGCCCTTATAGGTTCGTAGCGTGAATACTGTAATACCCCAAAATAAAATAAATGAATTCTAAAAGTTTTTAAAAAAATTTAAGTTGAAAAGATTCAGGTTATGAGATTTTACAAGTGACTCTTGAGTGATTCAAGGAACTAGAAATCAATTTAATAATTTTAAACAGTCGAATTAGTGGAAGGGAATACCTCGAAACAATATATCTAAAGGAAACGGTAAGACATTGACAAGCATCTTGAGACAATATTTATGATGCTAAAAGAAATTAAAATGGGGACAGTGGTGGGTGTCGAATCCAATAAATAATAAATTCTTACTCTTAAAAATATAAATTGTGATAGTGACGAACAATGTCGTATCCACATGGATTGGTTAAATATATTCATTTAAAAAATTAAAATGAATAGAAGAAACGATTGAGGGTTTTGAATTTTGAAATTTAAATTATAGGAATATAAATTAACGAAAAATTAATTTAAACAAGTATTCAGTCCAAGGTATAATCTTAGAATTGATTCGGGAAATTGATCATCAATGCAAAAATAATACTATCTATTCTTACACTAAATTGGTTATGGTTATTAACAAGCTATAATAGTCTATTTCTCCTTACTTTGTTGATAATCAAGACAAGATCATTGATTATTTCCCTTGTTAATAAACAATTCTAAACAATCTCTTAAAGTTTAATTTACCAACAACATTAATTACTAGAAAGATGACCAATTCTAACTAATGAATACACAAACTCGATTCATTTAAGCTAGATTATATATCTATCTCTATAGCATAAATTGAAAATTTATCCGTAATCAATTATGTTATTTGCCACTAGTATTAGAACATCTAAACAATTATGGAATTAGATTTCTAATTGACGATATATTATTCTAACAATCATATAACGAGCCATTTGTATTAATCAATTAAAACAATAATTTCAATAAACATAGAATATATATAAATATAGAAAGAATAGAAGAACAAAAAAAATTAATTCGTTCTCACAATTCTTTCAAAATCAAAACTTCGATTATCCTTATATTAGAATAAGAGTTTAGCAATCCATCAAAAATAAAAGAAAGTACCTAAAGAAGAAGAGAGAAGAAAAGAGACATCTGAGGGAGAAGAGAACCAGCGCCTAGGGTTGGCAATGGTTCGGTTCAGTTTCGGTTTCGATTTTTGCCAAAACTATAACCAAATCAAACTTAAACTGCTAAAACCAAAACCAAACCATTACCCATTGGTTTTAAAAATTAAAAACCATAACCAAACCATTCGGTTTCGGTTTTAACCGTAATTTTTTAATTTGATCCATACCAACAAGCAAAGACAAACTCTTATAAATAACATTCATAAAAAAATTTGATAACTCTACAACAAATAAAGACAAACTCTAATAAAGTTACTTTATTATTGCATAAAGTTACAAATTAACTTCAAATTTGTTGGATAAAAAATCACATCTCCAAACCTACACATTCAGTTTTAAATAAATAAATATATATTATATATATGTATATTCGGTTCGATTTAGTTCGATTACTCACACATTCAGTTCGATTTCGATTTGGATTTTGATTCGAATTTAGTAAAAATCATAATCAAACTATACCTATTGAAACAGTATTCAATTTTTCTTCAAATTAAATCATTATCCATTCAAATAATTTTTAATTATATTAATCAATTCAATTTAGATTCGATTCCATAATTTCGATTGCAATTGTCATATCTAAGCGCCCCTGTTCCGTGAGTCTTCCACGTACTCCGTACCGAATTTGAAGTTATTTTAACACCCTTAATTCCATGGGCTTTGATTAAAATATTATTTTTTCCTCCAACTTTAATTCCAATTTATCAAGGCATGGCTGCTCCAATTTCTCTTTCGGTATGCCTTCGCACAGCTTCACTGCTCCCATTTGATTTCCTCGCTTTTCTTAAAAAAAAAAAAAATATTTAATATATATAATTTAAATAAAATATGTATAATAACAAGAACGATTTTTTTTTATTTTTAAACATAATTTATTAAATTTTGTCACTAATATCTTATAAATAAAAAATCATCACAAATAAATACCTTAAGATATAAAACATGTTAAATAAATTAAATGTTAAGAGAATGAAAATATAAAATTATGAGTTCACCAATACAGTTAAAATATAGCTAAAATACAGTTTGAAAAGTTGAATAATTGTAAAAAAAAATTGAAAAGCCAACAAAATCTTAAGAGTGCTCCGATTTTATATAAGAATCAATTTTGAAGTGGTTATAGAACAAAACGATAGTTTTGTGAGATTATTCAGGGTAAAAATATACTTAGTGAGTAATTTTGAATTATTAATTTTAGAATTTTGATATTTTAATCCAAATAAAATTAATATTTAAGGATATAATTGTGATGTGTAAAGGTTGAAGTGAGATTAAGAATCTAATTTATGGATTTATATATAATTTTTATAATTTTAATTATATAATAAATTGTATATATATATTTATATATGTGTGTGCAGAGAAACTCTAGCTGAAATCAAGGGGTAAATTCAGTTGGCTATGATTGGTCCCCAAGCATCAAGTGACTATATATATGGATGGACATTTGAGCATTGAAGGAAAATCAAGAAGAGAGAGAAGCCGTGAGGATCGCTGGTGGCGGCGGCAGCAGGGGCGGCCATGGCTGGAGCGCGCGAAAGTGGCTGAATGAGGCACGGGGGCTGCGGGCGGCGGATGGGCTGTTGGTGCGCGGGTGGCGCGGCATGAGGAAGAAGGAGGAAGGAGAAATGAAAAAAAAAATTAGGAAAATAAGGAGAAAAAATGACTAAAAAAAATTTAGAAAAATGAAAAAAAAAAAATTATTTGGGCTCTAGGGGCGTGTGGAAAGCTCAAAAAGGCATTTTGGGTGCAAAGTTGAAGCCGAATAGGTAAAGCTAGCGTGGGCGTTTTACCCATTTTGTGTTTCGATTTTGCTAAGGTATGAAAATTTAATTATCTTCAATTATTTTTATAATATTGAATAATGTGAAAGTTATTTTTTAAGTTGTGTTGAAGTTATTTAAGGTGAGCGGTTAATCCTAACTTGGTATGAGTTTATGTGAGGATTATTATTTTTAAAATAATACACAAATGTTTTATTTGTCATAATGTATTATGATGTCTCATATATTTAGAAATGCATTCATATGATGTGTTGTGATGCATATGTACATTCTTAATATTTCTTGGCATGCATCGCATGTGGAATGATGATATGGCTAATCTATCACGGATGTTTGAAACATATCTCACCATTTGAAGTAAGATCGCATAAATGATAATTAATATAAAAGGAAATATGATGCATTTTGCCCAAGGCATGTTATGCATGAGATTTTATTAAATAAAACCTCACTTAGATGATTCATCATCTAATTGGATTATGTCCCTAAAATATTATCACGTTCTAAGTGAATCAAGTCAGGCGAAGAAAAAGAGAATTATTGAAAAATGGGCCTATGTAAATTCTATGGATGTAAACCTTACTCTCATGTTATATGACTCTACGATTTAATGTTAATTAAGGAAATAAAGGTAGTATTTTGTTCCTTAGTTATTATGCAAGATTTAGGTTTCGATCCATTTTCTATAAATGCATAATTAGCTAATATAAATATATCAGTAAAGTTTGTATATACAAAAAAAAATAATAATAATAACACTCTGATAAGAGGGGTGTTATAGATAATATCTAGAGATCATGTTTCTTAGGGGTCTCTAAGTCTCCCAGAAAGGTCTCTCACACTCTCTTAAGAGAGGTTTTTGGGTTTGAATGTCCCACGAGAGTCTCTTGAATAAGGGTTTTCTTGTGAGCAAATGACCTATGAAACTCTCCCATAAAAGTCTCTCGATAATGTTGGACTAGGCTTCTATGAGAGATTTCTCAATATGAAGTCAATTAGACCTTTGGTTTAAGGTCACTTGATCTCGTCACCTTTGTCTTCCGGTCTCTTAATGGGCTAATAAGTCATTTTTTTTAGGTTTGGGCTCATCATTGAGCATAACATAAACTAATTAAGGAATAACGTAGATTGGTTCACTTATAATTTTTATGATAATTATAATTGTAATCGTGATTTTACTTCTGTAATTATAATCACACTATTATGGATTCTCACAACCATGTTTGTAATTGACAAATTAAATAGGTTCACAATTTTTAACCATAATCGTTTTAATAAATTGCATAAATAAATAAAATATTTAATAAAAATAAATGCTTATTAAATTAAAGCAGAGGCAACGACACACAAAAATAAATGAATTCGACAACTGAAATTGAATATTCACAATTAATTAGACTTAAACTAATTATTAAACAAATTAAAATTGACCTTGAGAATTCCAGCAAACGAAATGAAAATTTAAAAATGATTACACATTTTATGAAAAAATAAATTTTATATTTTTTGGATATTATTATAATATATTTTAAGGTAACAATTTTATTTATTTAATACAATTGTAAATAAAATACAATTTAAGGATATTTTATAAAGAATTGTATATTTAAATTATTAATTTATAAACTAATAATCTATTATATATATAATTATCAATTCCCATTACTTTTTTCAATTACACTTATGGTTAACTGTAACTGATAATGTTATGGTTGCTGAATGACGTCCTAATATATACATGCATACATGTAAATACATTTGTATTATACATATAGTACTCTCAATGATAGGTGTCAAATATCCCTTTCGGCCGAATAAGGTTAATCGAACTAGTTGCAATAGCGGTAGAGCGTCGTAATCGGGTGATTTGTGCGACGGGGGGCGACTGACACCTATAAGTTTTCCGACGCTCAAGTCAATAAAGATTCCGAATGTTAGAGTGTGGATAAGAATTTGAAATGACATATCTTGACCTGCACTAAGGGTGGTTTATATAGAGATAAAAGTATTAGGTTGCTAACCGTCGTGGGAAAATAGAGAGCTGAGATACATGATAATGATAGGAATCATCCTCGAGGATCTTGGATTTGATGAGAATTTTGAGCTAATGAGGATCAATGCGCGAGTTATTCGAAATTGATGAAATTTGTTATTGGTGTAAGAATCTTAACTTAGATGGAAACATTATCTGAGTTCTTGAACTAAAATCTAACCTAGGGGTCGGCTAGTTGCCAAGTTATGGGCCTGTTGCCAGGGTACGGTCCAACGAATTAGTACCATCCAAAAACATTTGTACACATACTTACATATGTAAATATATACACATATTTATAAGAAATACATAAATACATATATGTATACATACGTATGCATGGCACAATTTTAAAATTGTTAAACAAACGGCTAGCCCGGTTAGGTTATTGAATTATTTATATTTATATTATGGTCCGTGAGACGTGGGCCTGGTTCGACCCGAAACACTAACGAGGTAGCTCGGGATAATAGATTGAGCTTAGCCCATCATTTTGTACACAAATATGACCCAAACCCAACCCATTTAAGTAACGAGCCAGATTGGCCTTGCTTTAAAAAATGGGTCAGCTTGTTTAACCCATCTCCTTTGTAAAGCCGAATAGTTGAGCCTATCGGACCATTTGGTGTTCAAAAATCAGAGATGAGCCACTAATTCAACTGAGCTCCGAATCCATAAATTTATTTTTGACCTTCTCATGCAATGAGTAGAACGGTGAAAATTTGTATTTTTATTGTTAAAATATAATAATAAAATTATAATTGCGGTTAGGGATATGCAATTGATTATAATTGAACCGAACCGATCAAAATTCACTAATTGAACTAAATCGAGGCATATAACCGAACTAAATCGATCGAATTATCTAAACAAATAGAAATAATCGAAACCGAACTAATCGAATTTTGAGCCATTGCAATCGAATCGAAAATCGGACCAAAATTCTTATGAAAAAAATCGAATCGAACCTAATAACCGAACCAAACATAATAAAAGAGGGTTGGGTTGTCGGTTCGGTTAAGTTTTTTTATTAATAATACAAAAAAAAAAAAAGACCCGAATAACCAAAATTATTAAGAGAAATAACCGAATCGAACTGAAACTAATAACCAAACTGAACTAAATAATCGAAAATATGAGGAAAATAACTGAACCAAACCACTACCAATGAAAAGTCAAACTAAACCGACCAAATTTGTTGGTTTAGTTCGATTTACTTGAACTTTTACACATCCTTAATTGTAATGCCATGTAGTAAAGCTTATGCACCATTTGGTGTTCAAAATTCGAAGATGAGCCACAAATTCAATGGAGCTCCAAATCCATAAATTTATCCTTGACCTTGTCATGGAATGGGTGAAAATTTGTATTTTTATTATTAAATTATAATTACATGTAAGATGTGTAATCGATTATAATCAAATCGAATCAATTGAAATCATTAATCGAATCAAATTGAGGTGTATAACTGAACTGAATCGATTGAGTTATTAAAACTAATTGAAACTGAACTAATAGAATTTTAAGCCATTGTAATCGAATCAAACTTAATAATCAAACTGAACATAATAAAAGAGGGTTGGGTTGTTAGTTCAGTTCAATTTTTTGATTAATAATATAAAAAAAAATAAAACAAACTGAATAATCAAAATTATTGGGAGAAATAATCGAATAGGACTAAATAACTGGAAAATATTGAGAGAAATAATCGAACCAAATTGAATCGCTATCGATGAAAAACTAAACCAAATCGACTGAACTTGTCGGTTTTATTTGGTTAGTTCGATTTATCTGAACTCTTATTCACTCATAATTGTGGGAGAATGTTCGTCTTGAACCTCTAATCTTGAGATACTTATAAAACATGAGATAATTAATGACACATGATGTCTTTAGAGTAAGTCTTTTGATATTTAAGTCAGTCTCAATAAAAAAAATAAGAAAGTATTCATGTAACTTGTGTAGCAATTATTGCATACCTTAATAAGAAAGATGAATCTCTATTTATAAATGTTAAAATTAACAAGTGAAGGAAATCAATGTCTTTCAATATTATTTGTTATCGATTTCTTGAAAAAAAAATTGACGGTGAGTTGATACATTTTTAACTAATCATAATTTAAAAAGTATTATAGAGATTGCATACTTAAGATTTATGAGAATTCTCTTGATATGATCTCTCGAGATATTTGGAAGAAGGCTAAGGGCGGATTTAGAAATTTATGTAGAGGGAGATTGAAATTTTTTTTTAAACTAATTTATTATTAAAATTATTATTTTATATTAAAAAATAATTTTGTATATTAAAGAATTTTAATATAAAAAATAATTTTAATTATGGCTGCCATTGGTAGAAGCTCTTGAGAGGCTCTTACAATGTATTTGAGAGAAATTTTTACAAGGGCCTTTAGAGATGGGAAATGGGCTGGCCCGCCACATAGCCCGGCCCATTACTGTAGCAAACGGGCTGTCGGCCCGCCTAGCAAAATGAGGGCTAGGCCGGGCCAACAATATGTGGCCCGCGGCTCGACCCGACCTGGCCCACCAAAATAGCCCGTGGGCCGGCTCGCTAAAATGGCCCAACCCGGCCCACCAAAAAAAAATTAAAAAATTATGTTTGTATTTAATAATTATAAACATAATAATTAAAAATTATGTTTCTTGTAAACATAATGTTTATTATGTTTGTAAACATAATTTTAGTGTAATTTTTGTAAACATAATGTTTACTGTAAATATTATAATTTTATAAACATCAAAATTATAAGTAAACATTAATAAACATATTTTAAAAAATATTAGTTACATTTGAAAAAAATAAAAAAATATATTTAAAAAATTATATATAAAAAAATTAAAAATAAATGGCTCATGAGCCGACCCAAATAGCCAGGCCCACGGGCCAGCCCTGCCCAGCAGGTCCATGGCCCGGCCTTGCCCAGCAGGCCCATGGCCTGGCCCGGCTCACTTTGGCCCATTTATTAAGGGCCATAGGGGCGTGCCGGGCCCAAATTTCCATTTTTTTGGCTCGACCCGACCCGACTCATCTCCCTCGTGGGCCAAATTTGGCCCAGCCCACTAAATTGGTGGGCCAAATGGAATGCGGGCCAGGCCGGCCGGGCCGCCCATTTCCCATCTCAGGGCCTTCCAAAGACTATTATATGAGTTTTACAACTTATAATTTTTAATTTTTTGATTAAATTTAATTCATTTAACTTAACTTAATTTATTTCCGTAATTTAAAGCATGAAACTAAAATTCTACTTGCTTGGGAATGGACGAGGGACTATAAAAGCCAAAATCAAAGAAGTGGAAACCCCCCGCCCCCCTCTCTCTCTCTGTGGCTGTGTTTAGGTTTTAGGTTTGATCAGGTTTTATCTCCGCCGGTAGAAGCAGCAGCGGCGGCGGCCATGGCAAACTACGATTTAACGCCCCGAATCGCGCCGAACTTGGACTGCCATTTGGTGTTTCCTCTGTTGGAGTTCCTGCAAGAACGGCAACTGTATGCAGATGAAGACATACTCAAGGCGAAGATCGAGCTCCTGAACAATACGAACATGGTCGACTACGCCATGGACATCCATAAATCTCTCTACCGCACCGAAGATGTCCCTCAAGGTCTGTTTCCTATTCTCTCTTCTTGTTTGTAAATCTGTTTGTGTATGTGTCACTCATGTGGTGGATGTGGTGTTCGTTGGCAGAGATGGTGGAGAGGAGGGTGGAGGTTGTGGCCAGGTTGAAGACCTTGGAGGAGGCCGCCGACCCCTTGATTACTTTTCTGCAGAATCCGGCGGCGGTCCAGGAGCTTAGGGCTGATAAGCAGTACAATCTTCAGATGCTTAATGATCGCTACCAGGTTTTTCTTGCGTTAATTTTTTATTTATATTCTCTGATTTGATGTTTAAATTAATTTAGGGCATGTTTCATGATGCTTAACTTATTTTTTAGGGTTTGGTAAGACTTGAGGGATTTTGAATTGACGTCGTAGGCTCATTATTGGGTTCATCTTCTCTGCATAGGAGAGTGTGAAATACAGTGTCACGAACCTAGGGTTTGTGATAGGTTAGAAGAGGAATTGGGGAATGAAATCAGAATTGTAGGAGGGGGAAAATCAGTAGAAAAAGAGAGAGATTGAGAGAGAAAGGGGAAGAAGCAAGAGAACGTGAGGGAGATTGGAGAGAGAGATTTAGAGAGAAAATAGAGATTCAATATCAATTTCAGCATACCCTCTCTTCTTACAATGGGCCTTTTTATAGGCCTTAGCTAACTCCTTAACTAATTTCTAACAGCACCCATGTGCTCCTAACAAACACTCAAATATCTCCTAACAAATTAATATAACTAATTATGTTATTGCCCTTTTAATTACCCTTGGGACATTATAATTTCCCCTCCTTGAAATGTTTATTGTCCCCAAGAAACTTATTACCATCTAGCCGTTGCTTCTTTATCCAATGCCCACCTTCTCTATTTGATTTTTCTTTCTTTCTTTTCTTGTTCTTCTAGGCCTTTTCTTCTTCCTCGTTCTTAAGTATCCAAGATCAATCCCCGTCGTAATTCAGCCTAGAACTTCAATAGGAGCAATTTGATAGAGTTCAAGTTCAATACCAGCAGCAGTTGTTCCCACACGTCCATGGTGCACCACAGCTGCACATTGAAAGATATCAACAACATCCTCAAAATGTAGCAATGGAAGATTACAAATTTGCCTTGGACACTCATACTAAGGCTGCTTGTGAGCATCAGCCTTAGGAGCTGCTGCAACTTCAATTTCAGCCAACCAATCATCCCTCCATGCAGTAGACAACAACTTGGATTCGCTAGTGGAAGTAAAGAACAACACAACAACGGAAGTTTTGTTTCCTACGGCAAAATCTTCGACTTCTTTAGCTATCCCCCTTAGCCTTCCTGCCAAAACCAGCACTGGGGGCTGTCTGATACCTATTTTAACCCCAGCCAAGGATGATTCAACCTTCTTTGGATCCAAAGACAAAGGAGCAATATACTTAGGGCCTTATTTAATTGCATGTGGTCCATCACAATCTTGACCCGGCCTAGGATAAATGTTGCAGGTATTCCCACTCTTAGCTTCCAGTAGGTCCAGAATCGGAGGGAGAATTCCAGCTCCAATATCTGTATAAATTGCTGGTCCTTCAATCAGGTTTTCCTGACCCAATGCTATTCCATTTCCCACAAACTTCTGATCTGGAACACTACCAAATCCTTCCGCCCATGCACTAGCCACCCAGGGTAACAAGTTGGCTTTGGCTTCCTCTATCACTTCATCAATTGCTTCCCTATTATTTCCTTGTAGCCTTTCAGTAGATGCATCTTGGGGTATTATTTTTTCTTCTAACTTCTCAATCACTGCAACTGAATCCCCTTCCTGCCATCTTGACTTCTCCTTCGGTTGGTCTATTTTGAGAAATTCCTCATTGTTAAAACTTCCGTGATAGTCATCGAAGTATTCCACTGGAAAGTTGTAATGATACTTCTTAATGAGTATCATCGCTAACTCTTGCAGCTTCTCACGGAACATACGACCAAACTCCTCACACTCTTCATGAATCCGATTACTTGTTCTTTTGTCCTTGTTGCTGCCAGCAGAAAATGCAGCCTCCTTTGGCTGCCATTAAGGCTCCATTCCAGTTGAAAATGAAGCATTCTTTTGCTACAATTGAGTCTCCCATGGCCTCACATATGTCTTGTCTGTCTTGGCGTAACTTTTATGGGCGAAACCAGCCATAGGCCAAGAAATTGGAACACCTTCCACCTTACTTCGCCTCCCAAATTCACATGCCCGAACCAGGGATTGCTCTATTGCTGGGAAATTAATCAGATTGGTTGGAAATAGCCTAAAGGGATCGAAATTCACCTGGACAGCTTGCCGACGAAGTCCGTTGCCTCTCGAACTCCAATCCTCAGCACTACAACAGCCGTCTATCCCCCCAGGCATATGCGTCTAACAAATTAATGGTAGTTCTTCTCAACCCAATCACTGCCCAAGGTTCCCAGCCCACTTGCGATCACCTCTGATTCCAAAATCACCAAAACCCGCTGCCGAGAGCCAATCTCCTGCTTCTCCTTCAGATCCGTTTAAACTGGCTGCGATAGCCTTCTTCACCTTTGTCGTCAACTCCAGTGGAGCTCCTACAACCTGTCTTTCGCTTCAGTCGCACGCGCCTAGGTCGTCAGCTTCACTCTTTGATGGACCCACCCCTCTTCGAGATGTCTGCTACAGTCACGGACGCTTGGTGATCCGCTTAACTCTCCGACGGACGGCCTCTTCCCACGAACGATGCCCGTTCGCGTCACCTCGTTGTCTGCTTCTCACGAACAACTGCTGTCCGCTTCACCTCTGACGGACTTACGCTTGCCTTGGACGGTCGCAACCCACAACCAATCGCAAATGCTGCTCAGTTCGTGTCCCACCTAATCACCGACTCAGCGACCTAGACCCAGTCGCTCCAGATCGCGAATCCTCTTGGGTTGCTCGTCTTCAAGTCTGGTCCAGATTACTGGAGTCTTGGCCGCAATCCAATCCTCCTACTTCTCCTTTGCATCTTCACTGAAAGTTGCTGCTTCTTGAATCGCCTTCAAGCGACGAACTAGGATTGTTGAAGTTTCGCCAAGCTGACTTTGATCACCATCGCAGTTCGCGCTCGCCTCACCCAGATCACCTTCAAAGCCTTCTCAATCTGGGCTCGATTAAATCAAGCAGAAGGAGTCGACGGCCCCGGATTTGCTCTCGCCAGGTATATATGAAAATCTGATAACTGTGTTGGGTTCCAGAAGTCACCCAGATTTACTTCTCACCGTCTGGATTGGACTTGCAAGTTTCAATCAACTGGAATCAAATCCACAGCCAAGGATTGACTTTTCTGATACCAATTGTCACGAACCTAGGGTTCGTGATAGGTTAGAAGAGGAATTTGGGAATGAAATCAGAATTGTAGGAGGGGAAAAATCAATAGAAAAAGGGAGAGATATTGAGAGAGAAAGGGGAAGAAGCAAGAGGAACGTGAGGGAGATTGGAGAGAGAGACTTAGAGAGAAAATAGAGATTCAATATCAATTTCAGCATATCCTCTCCTCTTACAATGGGCCTTTTTATAGGCCTTAGCTAGCTCCTTAACTAATTTCTAACAGCACCCATGTGCTCTTAACAAACACCCAAATATCTCCTAACAAACTAATATAACTAATTACATTATTGCCCTTCTAATTACCCTTGGGACATGACACACAGCTACTTATTCTGCTTCCGAGGACATGGCTAGTTGCACAATTGCTTGCCTAATGTTTTATTGCATAGACATGCATGGATCCGGGGTTGTAACTTATGCTCTTGCTATAAGCCTCTGGTGCAGAGTCTTAAGCAGGAAGCTTATGATTTTTGCTCACAAAGTATTGGTATTTTGATTTAACAGTCTGTTAATTTAAGAATTTATTAATGAAACTGACTTCTCTTCTTTAGTGAACGTTCACATTGATGTTCAGACATACGTGTGATATCAATTCTTTTCTATTTTTCTTCTTTTCTGTTTGATTTTTCACCTAAAGCATGGAGAACTATTTAGTGTAGGATATAAAAGTAGATCAGTGTTAAGTCTTTGTATAGTCTACAACACTGCATCGATTTGAGTGCGGACTGCAGATTATTGTTAAAGTGCAAAGTTATGGGAACTGTGCTATGGAACTGTGTTGATGGGGCTTTTTTTTGCTTTGGATACATATACATGAAGGTTTATGGAGCTCAAGCATCTTTTTAATAACTGAATTTTGGTTGTATGAGCATTCTAAACTGTGAAATTTAGAGAGCATTTTTAGCTGGGAATATATCATAAGCATGGTTTTGGTGTCATTTAAAGTTGTGAATGGCTACATGCTCAAACTTTCTGATCTATTTTTTGTTGACATCTTTTACACATAAATGCTGCTGTAAATCAGTTATTGCCTGTGGCTAGTGCGTTCTTTGACAGTATTCATTGCTGTCATGATTGTATTGTTGTTAATCATCATTACATATTAATTTCTTACAAAATATGTTGTTGCATTTTTTGGGTTATAAACGTCCAATGATTCTTCAGTTCTTTCTTTGCCATTATTGATGCAAAACTTCTATTCCCTTTGCTCATTTTTAAGCTTACAAAACTATTATTTTCAACCAGATTGGTCCAGAGCAGATAGAAGCCCTGTATCAGTATGCAAAGTTTCAGTTTGAATGTGGCAACTACTCTGGTGCAGCTGATTATCTGTACCAGTACAGGGGTTTGTGCACCAATGGTGAAAGGAGTTTGAGTGCATTATGGGGAAAGTTAGCAGCAGAAATATTGATGCAAAACTGGGATATTGCCCTTGACGAACTCAACCGACTAAAGGAAATTATTGACTCAAAGGTTTGCTTCAAATATTAAGTTTTCACATAGTTTGGAAACATATAGTCCTGCAGTCATGTAGGAAATGGTTGTTTGTGGTTTCATGTTGCAGAGCTTTTCATCTCCTTTAAATCAAGTGCAAAGTAGAATATGGCTAATGCACTGGAGCTTGTTCATCTTTTTCAACCATGACAATGGGAGAACACAGATTATTGACCTCTTCAATCAAGACAAGTATGACATCTGAACATATCAATCCTCAATCTAGTTATATGTGCCTTGTTTTATGTTTTTCTTTTTATGTCAAAATTATCTGCTTAAATATTTCTATTACTCTAGGTGTCAATTATACCTAGGGATTGAATCTTACCATGGAAATTGGGAGATTACTGAGACCTGCCCTTGATGGGACATGATTGTATTGCATCATGACCAATTCTCTCTAAATTTCTAAATTACTTGTGTTGGACACACAACACTTATATAAGGAAACGACTTATGAGATATATGTTTGGCATGTTTAGTTGTACATGTGGGCATTATATTAGCCTAAATAGTCATATTTACACCAAATTATGTATAAGATTCTCATTTTATACATAAGATACCATGTAATGGTTTCTGAATGCTATTGTACTTGAGAAAATGACATATTGGATTATTTAAAATATAAAGTGTAGTTGTATCTCTGGACTTAGATTTAACCAGCTTTTGGAAGCATACTTTCTCCTGCACTAGCACTCAAGTCCATGAAACATATTTGGATGGAATGTGGAAAAGAAGAATACCTTCCATTGTATTAGTTTATCACACACGTTTTGAGAAGCATGCTACACTGGAGCCACATTGTTTGGGCTTACAATATATCCTTGTTTTTGGTTTGTATTGGTAGATTCTTAAGACATGCAAATCCAGACCAAAGGTCGTCTCTATTCCCTCTCTTCAGTCATTTTTTTTGTGTTTTTTTTTCCATGCATCTTAATATGGCACTATATTAAGTGTTTGGCTTTGTTGTGAAATTTATGTTGTGAGAATAACCTGAAAAGCACTTTCGCAAGAATCATTTTAAAAACGTAGTTTAGTGTCTGGCCAAATATTTCAAGAGGTAGTTTTGGTGGCGTGAAGATGCAAGGCTATGCCCGGCAATTAATTCATTATTTAAATTTCAATCAGTAATCAGCTTTAAGATATAAAATTAATCCAAGTTTCAGTCTGGGTTGGATGAAGTATCTTCTGCTCCAAACCTGACCTGATATCCTACTTATACTGCTGCAATTTTTGAAACAACACTTGCGTCATCACCTTTTTCTGAAATGTACTTGTTATTTTTTGTCTTGATGAATAAACTTGAATTTTAATTGTTATATGTCATCCCCCTCCCACAGAGAGAGAGAGAGAGAGAGAGAGAGAGAGAGAGAGAGAGAGAGTTTTCAATCTGTTGGGTTAGTTTCTCTTTGTGATTAAAAGAAAGAAGACTGGTATAGTGCCGTTCTTGAATGTAGAATGGGATTGTTATGGATCAACGTTTACTATGTGTTTGAAACAGGAGTGTATGCAATTTCAGTCATTTTCATAGGAGCTTAGTCATCTTTCTAGTGCTTGTCATTGCTTTCAACATTCACTTTCTATCTTAAAACATTCTGAACTTCTGTGGCATGATATGGTTTATCTTAATTTGAATGGCTGCTAGACTGATGAGGTCTGGGTAACATTTGAGTGAGAGATTCAAAGCTCTTTGTCTATCCTTGGATTGGATTATAGATGTTTCATGGAACTTTGCTCCTGACATTTTGCTGTCTGTTCATAGTTCACAAGTTTATACTTTTACCTATTTCTCTGATAACATGAAGCCCTCAACATATAGCTTTTACTCCCCCCCTTTCATTAATCAATGTGTCTTTTGTTGATGAATTTTTGTGATGTTGGATGGCGACTACAATGCCTGAGAAGATAAAGACTTTACTTTCTTCCAGGTATCTAAATGCCATTCAAACAAATGCTCCACATCTTTTACGCTACCTGGCAACTGCCTTTATTGTCAATAAAAGGAGAAGGCCTCAATTTAAAGACTTTATAAAGGTTATCCAGCAAGAGCAGTATTCCTTTGAGGATCCAATCACAGAGTTTTTGGCATGTGTATATGTCAATTATGATTTTGATGCAGCACAAAAAAAGATGAAAGAGTGTGAAGAAGTAAGCTGCATTTTCCTTGATGTGTTTACCTTTTGATATCAGTACTTGGAATGCCAGTTCTTTATATTCTTTGTTATATTTCTTTTTCATTTAAAGAAATTTCTCTTTGATGATGTATCTTTGATGCTTTAAGAGTCAAAATATGCATGGTAAAAGAGATACACAGACATAGAATACTTGCTACTTGTTATCACTTAAAGAGTTAATGCATGTGCACCTTCTATTATCTAGTCATGCATACTTACATTTTGTTTTACCACCTAGGCTAGGCTAATGTCACTTGGATAAAGACTGCATTTAGATATTGCTATTGCCAGTAGTTGTGGTTTTCAACCATGGTCCAATGAGGCAGATTCCTCCTTGGGTCCCCTCTACCTCCCCTCCCCTCCCAACCACTGCCTAATAAAATAAAATATAGTAAGACAGTCCTTTCCATCTTCCCCCTCATGAAACAATCCCTCAAAACACTTTGGAGACTGATTAGTATAATAATATAGAAGTTTAATCTTTATAGGAAATACGCTTATCTTTGGAATCTATGTTAAATAATTGACCCCACTCATTTGGATTAAGGCTTGATATATTGTTGTTGTTAGAATATATATTAAAAAGTCCAGTGATTTTTATGTTGGTTGTTGGCCAGTAAACTCTAACCCTCCTTTATTTGAGTTTGGTAATGGGCATGATAAGATGAGTAATATGCTCCTTTGTTAGAAGTGGTTGAAATGATTACACAATTCATAGTTAAAGTTCATGACTGACAAGTTAGAATTCATTAAGATTTAGGGCTTAGTGTGATTATTCTTATGATTTTAATTTTTAGAAATATTTTTGGGCAATTTAAGTTAAAACAAATTTGTATAGAATATTACTTTAATGACACCTTCACTTCTTACACAAACTTTTTATTTTTTAATGTAATAATATACGTAAACTTAGAGACCATTTGTTCAAGTGCTTCTTATCCAATCCTGAAGTGCTTTATTTCAAAATTTTGTGTTGCTTGCTATGGCTAAATATCTATATTCCACGTGTGATCAGGAGTTTTTTTAAAGTATTTTTTGGAGGATGCCAACATGTTGGTTTCACTATTTTTTGTGCGCGTGTGTGTGTGTTTGTTTTTTGAGGGGGGGAGGGGGTTGGAATTGGGATGGGGGTTTTGGAAGAGGTTGAGGTTGGAGATATATATCTGCTTTTTTGTGAATTGTGGTACCAATTCAAACATACTCCTTTATGAAACCAAGCCATGTAATCTTATTGATTTGGTATTGGCAGCCAGATATCACAGGGAAGTCACATATGCCTATTTAAATGTTAATAGTCTGTTTTTTAAGTTTTAACTTGCATATGCAATTAGAAAAAAATTGAATTTTGTCCATGAGGAATAGGATAATTGAACAAAAAAAATATTTTCACTTGCATTTCATTTTTCCTTTTATGCGTGAAACTCTGTTGCACAAAGGTTGCTATACATGATTGGTCTTTCTTTCTGTTTTTGGCTGAATAAATAAAGGAGAACCCTGAACTAGGGACATAAGCCAGTTGAGACGATTTTGTTGGCTCCCAAACCTTTAAACCTGTGGATTGTATGATGGACAACCACCCAAGCACTTGAGACCTCAAATCTCAATAGAAAGGGTGACTCCTGTAGAGCTACCATCTTAGGTTATAAGCGTTCATTCTTTTTTTGTTTCCTCATCACAATTCTTGTTTTTAGAGAGATTTGTTTGATACAATGGTGATGGTATTCTTTGTTTAGCTCATTATTTTGCTTCATCTATTCAAGAAAAAGTAGTTTATATAGCTTGATTATTTTTTTGAAAAGTATGAAATGGGTTGATGTGAAATGGAATAACAGAGTCAGGTGGAGTGGCATTGGAACTTTCAGTGTTCTTATTAAACCCAGGAGCACTGGAATTGCACTTAGTTTGGATTGGAAACATGCGCGCACACACACATATAGATAGAATCAATCAAGAACGAACAAAACAGAAATGAATAAGTTCAGAAATCATAAACCAATCCACACGACAAGAAGATTTATCCTGGTTCAGATCATTTGATGGAATGATCCCACATCCAGCCTTCAAACCCCTCGAGAGCAGTCTTCCTTTGATTAGAATGAATCAGTACAAGACTTACACACACGAGTACAATCTCGATTTCACGAGATTACAAATAACTACCATTTTTCTAGCATTTCCTCTCACAACAGAATGAACTCGTCTAATCATGCGTACAAACGACTAACCCCTGCCCTCTTATTTATAGACAGAAGGGTGGACTAATCTATACAATTACCGGGTAGTTATTATTGGTTTTACCCCCCAATACATTATTACTGTTGGAAGCTAACCGCCTAACTAAAACTGCCGCCTAACTAAAACTGCCACTTTACACATTGACTTGCTTCACTGACTCCTAGGGATTACTCGAGATAAACTGGATAACAGTTCTAACATGGAATGTCTTACTATTTCAGAAATGACAATTTCTATGAGCGTTATGATCATTATAATGGAGTGACTGAAATTTTACTGAAGCTGTATACCTGGCTGTGCATTACTTCTATGTTACGTCCATATCATAATTATTTGTCGCATAGATATTTATTGTTCTTCCTCTTGTATTTTATGTTTCTTGAAGTCAAATTCGTTTTTGGTTCCTGTATCGTTTCTGCCAACGAGCGGAGCCTGTTCCAAATGCTTCTTAGATCCAGAAATTCTTGTGAAGAGGTGTATTGTAATTGCTGAATATTATTGGGTGATCGAACTGGAGTCTTAATAATTAATATCTCTGTTTTCAATATTTGGGGAACTTGCTTTCGGCATCAGCGTGTTTCCAATAATTGTTGAATAATTCATTGGAATAAAAATTATATGTTGGCTTCACAGTCCTGCTCTATTGAACAAAATGCTATGGTGCTTTTGCATGAAATTTCGTGCTCGACTTGATCAGAAATTTTGATCCTATGATTTGATTGCAGTTTTCTGATGATTACATTTGGTTTCCTTATTTATTTGAACTCCCTTTTTGCTTTCCTGTTTTAGGTCATACTGAATGATCCATTCCTTGGCAAACGTGTGGAAGAAGGCAACTTTTCCACTGTACCACTAAGGGATGAATTCCTCGAAAATGCCCGCCTTTTCATCTTTGAGACTTATTGCAGAATACATCAGCGCATAAACATGGGGTATGACCCTGTTACATATTTCATTCTGTCTTCTTTCTAACTGGCTTTGGAAACCATTTGAAATCCACTGTACTTTTTCTCTTGATTGACGTGTTGACAAAGCATGCATGACTATTCTGGAAAGGAGAATAATTGGAACATCATGTTCAAATGCTTTCATGCCCTGCAGCACTTTTTTGAACATCTGGAGATTTTTTTCCCCGGTGCTTAGTAGAGAAAATATTTGAGTGGCATAGCGATGAGTAAAAATTAACCCTGCAACTCATTTGGGTGGTTGGGCTGTTTGTGGTGAGGCTAGAGAACAATTTGATAAAGGTTTTTGAGGGGTGTTTTTATTGTCCTATATACAGTTGGTTTCTTGAGATGGAACTGTTTCCTGAATGGAACTGGTGTTCAACTTCTCAACATCAAGTACTGGTTGAATGCCTAAATTTGTTGTGATTCTTCCAGTGTAATTTATGTTGATAACCTATTTTTTTTTTTTTTCCTGGCGGGGTTCAGGTGTGATCTACTTATGATTTATTTTGTGTGGTCAATTATTGTATTGTGGCAGTGTTTTGGCAGAGAAACTAAATTTGAATTACGAGGAGGCTGAGAGATGGATTGTGAATCTTATACGAACCTCAAAGCTTGATGCTAAGATTGATTCGGAGTCTGGAACTGTTGTCATGGAACCTAATCAGCCTAATGTGTAAGTCTTGCTTCTTGTTTTCTGTACTTTGCCACCTTCCTTCCTCAACCCATTTGTGTTCAGACCTTCCCGTTTTCCTTCCTGGGTCCAGGTACGAGCAACTTATCGACCATACCAAGGCACTCTCGGGACGAACCTACAAACTGGTCAGCCAAGTGCTAGAACATGTGCAGGGACAGGTTGCTCGATAGATAGGCGAGCTGGTATTGAAATTGCTCTCACTCGCAATTTTGAGGTTTTATAAATTGCTGTTTGTGGGTAGGATTAGATTTGAAACTGTAGAATTGGATGTCCTAGTCTAGTTTTTGAGGGGGAGGGAGGATACATTTGTTAAGAAGAGATATCTAAGTTGATGCGCTCTAAGGAGTCTGGTTATGTTGCTTGACAACCGTAGTTGTTTTTGTTATTTATGTGCTTATTTGGGAAGTATTGCCCAATATATGTTCTGCATCTTGCTCTGCATTTCACACAACTTTCCCACCTATCTGGGCCTCGTGATCTGGTCTTTTAGTTTTCTAATGTGGTTTTATGTGCAATAAACGGATCTGGAATTTATTTCTTTACTGAAGCACTTGGTTGGTCCTGTAAACTGACCTGCTTGCGTCGAATTCTCTCTCGATTTGATTAATTGGGTTTGGTATTATTAGATATAATTTCGATAATTACAAGTGAATATGGTTCTATTGAGAGACTGCGTGGCAGTTTCGGAGACAGATCTTGATCTTTCTATTGGGAGACATGATGAGGTTATTGGATTGAATATTGGTTATAGAATAATTAATCAAAATCAGATCCAAATATGAGAGGTAAGTTAGACCTAAAATCCAACCCGTTAACCCTTGTACTGAAGCTGCTTTGGTCAGTGAAGTGGAAAAACAACAGGGTGGAGCCTGCTGCCTGCTGTGGAAATCCAATCTTGATTCTTTTAAAATAATCAGCAATATCTATTTCTAGTCAAGTTCTATTTTAACTTGTTTTCTAGTTTGAGTGGAGAATAAGTCTCTCTCAAATCTAGCTGTAATCTTCCTAATCTAGTGTAGCTATAAGTTCTTAATTTAGAATACCCTTTCTCCCTCCATTTTTATTTAATCAAAGAAAATTATAAACAATTACCATTATCTAAACTTTGAGAAATTTAAGTTGTGTTCTGTTTGTTGTTTTCATGTCATTTTTAGTTTTTGATTTTTAAAATAATAAAAATTTGTTTTTTGGTTGTTTTTAAAAATATAATTTTGAAAATAAAATAAAAATTATAAAAGAAACTTAAAATAATAAAAAATTATTTTGAGTGTTATTATTTAAAATAAATTTTAAAATTAAAATATATTTATTTATTTATATTTTATTATCGTAATAGAAAAAAAATTATAAAATTTATTAACTTTAAGATGTATATGTTTTTTAACAATATATTAATATTAAATATTTTTAATTTATTAAATAAAATATTATTAAAAAAAATATTCTTAAAATTTTAAAAAGGACGTGTTTTCTAATTTTCTATTTTAATAAATAATTTTTTAAAATAACAAAATGAACGTGTTTTTAATTTTCTAAAAATAGACTACTAAAATAAAAAATTAAAAATAAATTTAAACTCAAAATTAAAAATTAAAAAATAAAGAGAATTCAGACTTAGAATCTCGATTCTAAAGAAACCCTAAACTTTCATAGATCCATGTGAAGAAAGAAACCCAACAATCTATCTAAGTTTCTCTTTGTCACTAATTATCTTCCGTAAAGAGAGGAAAGGAATAATCAAAACATAGAAACTAAATCTAGATTAACGCATGTTTGGGTTTGAAGATTTTTGAGGTTCAAAGAGAAAGGAGAGCAAGAGATTTACTGTTGCCACATTTTTCTCTATCCCATCATTGTCATGTGATGTTTTCCCTCGTTCAAATTTGGAACAATTTGGATCACACCGATTTCTAGAGAAATAAAGAGAAATCAATGTCCAAAAATTATCGATTAGGTTTCTGGGAAATTGATCTCAAGAAACCCAAGCGATGGGTTTTTGGAGAATAATGGCGAAATCAAACTCTAGAAACCCAAAACGATAGAGAAAGAGATCCATGATTGACTAAACCTCATGAGTCATATCGGACACTGACTCTAGGACATGATATGAGTCACTAGAAAAACCATCAATGAAGATAGAAAGAAAGTAAATTATTTAAATATAATGATAAAATAATTAGTTTTTATACTTAATTAACTATAAGAAAAGTTTATGTCATTTAAAAAAAACATAGAGATAGTTTATAAATTTCACTAAATCTCAAGATGATTTGTGAAAATTACCCTAATATTAATATGTCCTTTCTCCCATTGAGAGCTTAAGGGTCTGTTCTTTTTGCTGTTTTCAACCCATTTTGGGTTTTTAGTTTTTCAAAACACTAAAAACGTGTTCTCTTTGTTATTTTCAAAAACGCATTTTCGAAAACGCAAAAAAAATTTGTAAAGGAAATGGAAAACAACAAAAAATCGTTTTGGCTGTTTTCAGCCAAAACACGGTGCAAAATGAAAAACACCGAAAACGGTCCCTTTTTCCTTCTCCCTTGCAGACTTCGGCCCTTTCTCCCTTGCAGACTCCATCTCCCTTCCTTCTCATTTCCTGCAACGCCCAAATCGGACTCCCTCGCACTCCCTCTTTCTCCATTTTTCCAAGCTCTCATTTCTTTCTTTCAGATTCGAGTCTCTCGCTTCCGTGTTGGCCATTGCAATGCCTACCACCGTCATCACCGCCGTCGCACGTCGTTCGCCTACGCCTTCCATGGCCGCCGCCGCACGTCATTTGCCTATGCCGTTCGCCTTTCCAGATCCGTCGCGCCTCGCCGTTCTCTCTTCCAAATCCGCCGCACGTCGTTCGCCTTCGCCGTCAATCGCCGCCGCTGCACGTGGTTTGCCTACGCCATCATCCTTTCCCCATCCGCCGTGCCTCGCCATTCGCCTACGCCGTCCTCGCTGTCTGTCACTTCCTCTTATGGCTCTTCTCTTAGGTTAAATCCTCTGTTTCTAATTTTGATTTTGTATTCTGATTTTGTCATTTCTAATTTTGCTGAACCCTTAAATCTGGATCTATGTTTGTAATTTTGTTTTTAATTTGATGTTTAAATCTATATCTATGTTTGTAATTTTGGGATCTATGAATCTGTTCTCTAAATACGATTTCAGATTTAAAAAGTGTGATCAGCTCTTTTAGAGATTTCTTGAATGGTTGTTGGGTTAATTGAGTTTGTTTGGTGATTGTTGGTATGATTGTTGGCTGTTAGTGATTGAGCTAATGTTGCAGAGGTTTTATTTTCATGTAATTTTGTGTCTTTAATTTGGAAAGATGGTCGTGGCCCAAATTCTTTATAAGTGATTAGAAGGTACTTATTATGAATAGATACACAAAAATTTTATATGCATAAGAAGATTATAACTAAATACGTGTCTTTAATTTTGTGTCTTTCTGTGTGTCAAATGAATAGATGTACAAAATGTATGTATTATTAATAATATACTAACATCAAATTGTTTTAATTTAATTAATAATCAAATTTATTAAATAAAATATTATAAAATACTTTTTTTCAAAATTTTAAAGTGAACGCGTTTTCGAGTTTTTAATTTTGAGAAATAGTTTTTCAGAATGACAAAAAGAACACGTTTTCAGCAATTTCAAAACAGACACTCAAAACACAAAACTGAAAATGAATTCAAAACTAAAAACTAAAAATTGAAACACAAAGAGAACACCACATAAGATTCTCCATTAATGGATAAACCTCTTTGAGACATTCCACCATGGCTAAAAAGTATGAATAGAATCAAATTTGATATGAGTAGGAGCTTTTCATGTTATATTTTAATATAGAATTATCTTTTATAATTTTTTGAAAAAGAATAAACCTAGGAGTTTAAATATGGCTTTTAGATTAGAAATGGTGTGGTTGGTAACCTTGTCAAAGATTTATGGGGTTATATATGAACTAGCCTTCTTGTAGAGTGTGTTTTCATGTCATCATTTGGAAATTTTTTCTTGAAAATATTTCCCATAATTACCCTTTGCCAACCCTTATGATTTTTACATCTTACTTTTGAAACCATATTCCTTTGATCTTCTATTATTATTATTTATTTTTTTAAAATTTATTCTTCTAAGCGACGCTTAGGAATGTTTATCTCTAGTAGGGGTGTTCACGGTGCGGTTTGGGCGGTTTGGACAATTTTCATCACGCCAAATCGCACCGCACATGCGGTTTGGCATTAAACCAAACCACACGGTTTGGTTTGGTTCGCAAAACCGCACCGCAAATTGCGGCGTGGTCTGGTGCGGTTTCGCGGTCTGATGCAATATCGATCAAAAGTAGAGGTTTGGCCAAAAAAATGGACCAAATGCGGTTTGCACCTCTTAACAGACCGAGTGGTCTATTTTTGTGATTTGAGAAACAAGAAACCCTAATATGCCAACAACCAAACCCATAGAATAGTCACTCTGAACCCAATAGAGCAGTAAATGAGAGAACTTACAGTGGTAGTGAGCGAGAGTGAGAGAGAGGCAGGGGCGCTGGATAGCCCGCACAATAACGACCGTTGGCCACAGAGCTGTCCAAAGTCAACGGCCATAGAACGGATCAAGAGTGGAGGGTATGAGAGCGAGCAAGAGAGAGGTTGACGTACAATGAACAAAAGCCGAGAGTGACAAAGAGGCAAAGGGAGCGTCGTAGCGACCAGACCACTAGCAGAGAGCGAGATGCAACGAGTTAGCGACCATCTGCTGTAGCGTTCTGGATGGCAACGATGGGGGGCGGTGGAGCTCGCGATGATGTGAGGCAATGGCAGCGAGAGTGAGGCTTAGGGTTAGGGTTTGATTGGGGGGAAATGGGAGAGAGATGAGAGGAAAAGGCAAAGACCGTCTGCCCCTTTTTATATTTATAATATCTAAATTATATTTTTTTAAAAATTATATATTATATATGCGGGCGGTTCGGTTTAAACCAAACCGCCAGTCTGCCAAATCGCGAACCGCGCAGTTTGATAGTTTTCCAAACCAAACCAGACTGCTATTTCAAAAATATCGGCCGGTTCGGTCCGATTCGGCCGAAAACCGCGGTCTGGCGATTTTTTTGAACACTCCTAATCTCTAGTACTCATTTTTCTAGTACTCAAAAATTTAATTTCCTTTTAAACCACTTGCTTTCCTTGAAATGTTTGAATATTATAGAAAATGAAGCCAAGTTAGGAGATGAATATTTTAAGTGAAGAATTGAACTTTCCAAAATAAAATTTTACATAAAATGTGTATGAAAAAAAAAAAAATGCAAGTATCTATTCTGCAATGACACTTCTAACCATATCGATATCATTCCAAGAACTTTCTCCACCAATGTCTTAAGTGACTCTTGAGAGGTTCTCGACCATGCCACCTTAAGCTGCAAAGAATAAAATATTATAGTCATACATAATTATGGGTGCAAACAAAAAATCCATGAAGTAAGAGTTTCTTAGTGTGGGAAACCAATGCCCTAAGCGACTCTTGAAACCAATGACCTTTCAAGAGTACATAGTATTTAGTATATAGTATAGTATATAGTTATATATACATATTATATATATTTTAATATATTTGATCTACTCACTTGAAAAAATAAATTATTTTTATATTAAATTTAAATCTATTTATTCAAATTTCTAAATATTCTAAAAGCAATTTAGAGCATTCAATTTATACTTGCCATTTAAAAGTTCTAATGAAATTCCGATAAACTTTACCCCTTAATCACAATATAACACAATGAGATACTACACATGATTTAGGAAAATGAGTTCAATGTTCACAAGACTCAAACTCTAGACCTTAAGTTCTTGAGTGTAACTACTTACTACTAAAATACCACCTTTGTAACGTCCTGCTTTTTCGAGCGTTAAATAACTTAGGAATTTCGAGAATATTTTTTTTTTAATATAAATCATTTTTCGACAATCCCTTCTACATTCTTAGCATACTAAATAAGAATCAATAAGTTAAGACATGTGATCATTATAAATGCGAAAGCTTATAATCGAAACTTAATATAGTACATATCTAAATTCACTTAATCATATCATAAGAATCTGTACCATCTTATCATTAAATACTTAAATACATGGAGACTTAACATCAAGAGATAACAACTAAGTACCTTAACCTCAGAAATATATTATCTAGTAATAATTATACACGATCTTCAATATAGTACAATCTTCTAACCATGACTAAGAACATGTCCTAAATCCTCACAAAAGAGCATATACTCGAATAACTCGCCGAACCCATCGGCCATGTCATCAATCATTCCCTTGCCATAGCTGCAAATCCTAACTGAAACATTTGAATGTTCTAGGGGCATAACCCAATTAAAAGATGAAACTTCTAGTGAGGGTTTAGAAACATGATACATGAATGCATGATACAATAACATGAACAATCACATGTCCTAATGTAACTTTCTTGGTCCACCAGCCCGGTATGGAATCTTAGGCAGAATCTTGGCACCTCCGGCAAGATAATCTTAACGTTATTCCATCAATTGCTCTTGAGAAATTACGGCTACACTATTGGGGCGACATCCCATTTCCATGCACAAATAATAATATGCCAATAATATCGTGCCATGCAACATCACGACTTTCCATGCAATATGACAAAATGATCATAGCAATCATAAATATCATGCATATATAAGCAATCATATTATAAATATAGGTTCTTGGAATAAAACCACTCACTTTAGCACGAACTTCGGACTACCTTGAAAAATGTGCATCGCCTCGATTTGCGTGCTAACCTCGAAAAATAATGAAAATCATCAAGATCCTTGGTCAAATCACTTCCTGACCAATTATTTTCAAGAAAAATTGATAATCTAATTTTTCTGGACTTTTTCTTATTTTTCCTCTATTTTTTCTATTTTTCACTGTTATCAATTCTTCAAAAATTCAAAATAAATATCCAATCAAGAAATTTCTTCAATGTTTACTCATAAAAATTCCTAAAATAAAATTTCTAACCTTCATAAATTTTCTGGGAATTTTTCAAAATCTCTTCCTATTTTATCATGAAATTTCCAAAATAAAAATTAATAAACATAAACTATTAATTTTTCCTGTATTTCTAGATATTTTTCCATAATTTTATCCTTTTTATTTCTATTTTTATTCTATTTTTGTTGTGCCATGTAAAAAGAATAAAAATAAAAAAATCAAAAAATAGTGAAATGGAAGAAAGCTGGCAGCAATTTGTTGCTGCAAGCTGGCAAGACTTGTGGCTGCAAAGCAGCCGCAAGAAGCAGTAGCCGCGAGGTGCAACCTCGCGGTTGGCTCGGCCTCGCGGCATGCAGCCGCGAGGCACAGCAGCCTCGCGGCAAGGCGCCGCAGCCTCACGGCCACACGCCGCGAGGTGAAGCCTCGCGGCTACTCGCCGCAAGGCACAGCAGCCTCGCGGCTGTTTGCCGCGAGGTGCATTCTCGCGGCTGCATGCTGCGAGATAAAGTCTCGCGGCAATTTGCCGCGAGGCGCAGCCTTGCGGCTGCGTGCCGCGAGGTGCCTCGCGGCAATCAGCCGCAAGAAGTTACTGCCTTGCGGCAGTGTTGGCCGCAAGGCACACTGCCGCAAGGCTCGGGTGCCTGCGGCTACATCGTAGCAGCTCCCCCTATTTTCTTTGGCTTTAACCCATTGAGAAAATGCCACGTGTCGGCACCACACTCTTGAGATCCGTGCCCTATAAATACCCAACTACAGGACATTAATGGGGACTTCCAACTTCGGTAAAACTAGTTTCTTTGAATACACTTTTACTATTTTCGTGAATAGTCATTGGGATCCGAGACTGACTTTGGCATCAGAGGGTCTTCGCGGGAAAGATTCCCGTAAGCCCTCTAACACATTTTTTGAGTATCAACAGGGTCAAATCCTTGCGACGAAGGTAAAGTCTTGCGGCGAACCTAGCGGCGAAGCTTGTGACCAAGGCTAGTGGCAAAGGCTTGTGGCAAGAGCTAGTGGCAAGAGCTTGTGGCAAGGGCTTGTGGCAAAAACTAGTGGCAAGAGCTTGTGGCAAGGGCTTGTGGCCAAGGCTTGTGTCCAAGGCTAGTGGCAAGAGCTAGTGGCAAGAGCTTGTGGCAAGGGCTTGTGGCAAAAGCTAGTGGCAAGAGCTTGTGGCAAAGGTTAGTGGTAAGAGCTTGTGGCAAAAGCTAGTGGCAAGAGCTTGTGGCAAGAGCTTGTGGCAAAGGTTAATGGCAAGAGCTTGTGGTAAAAGCTAGTGGCAAGAGCTTGTGGCAAAGGCTAGTGGCAAGAGTTTGTGGCAAAGGCTAGTGGCAAAGGCTAGCGGCGAAGACTTGAGACGAATCCTTGTGGCAAGCATCCTAACAGCAAACTCCCTCGTGACAGCATCTCTAACGGCAACCCAACTTCACCCGACATCAAGCTCGAGTGGACCCCACACATCACAAATTTTAATTGTTGTATTTTGGCAACAACAATTTGGCGCCGTCTGTGGGAAACTGTAACAAAAAGCCAATTTCAAAACAAAATGCCGAGAGGGACAAGATCAGCCAGTCGGGCGAGCCCGCCTGACCCCACCCAAAGGAGCGCTCATACCAGGACATGAGCCACGAAAAGCTCCCACCAGGCGAACTCTACAGTACCAGAATTTTCAGTAGATCACCCTAACAACGAAGTGCGCTCTGGAAACTTTCCTGTGCTCGAATGCTACCATACCGCCGGACTGGGGGGCATGGAGCATTCGGAGCAAGAAGAAGCACACGTAGATGGATACACGACAGGGAGAGGGGAACAAGTCCCACATACAGCGCCCGTTAACCAGGAACAACACTCATTTGGACAGTCTTCAATTCCAAATAGAAACCTCATGGGAACTTCAAGAATAGCTCTACCCACAGTCTTACTCTCAGATTATGAACTATTGAGGAAGAACTTTGAGGAGCTGAAGCGGCAGAATAATGAGCTCAGGGTGAACAATGAGGAGAATATGAGAAGACTACAGGAGGTCACTGCTTTGTTACGTGAACTAAGGCCGGACATTCATATTCCCCACATGGGACAAATCGATACAAGGGTAGAACATCGGAGATTCCAGGACAACCCTTCAAGAACCCCTCGGCAGGGGACAAGAGTCAGAACACCAGGGCTGAATAGTCAAGTTTCGGAAGTGACAGACTCGAGAAGGAAAAATTGCAGGAGGGCGAGAAAAGCTTCCAAGTATAGAGAGACAGTTGAAAACTCCTACTCGGGAGTGCCTCAAGACCCATCTATTTGCCAAAATGAAGGGAAGAAACAAACACTTAGCGTGTCCGACATTAAACGCCTCATAGAGGAGGTGCTAGAACAGAAACAAGTAATGATGATACCAAAAGTAACTCCCTCGAAAGGGTTCCCTCTATCTGAGGAACTCCAGAGGCGACTAGTGCAACCAGGGTTTGAACTACCACAACTCTCGGTATATTCAGGAAGGGAAGACCTCGAAAAACACTTACAACATTTTGTCGCAGTGGCCGTGTTACATGGATGGAACGAGGTCACTAGGTGCAGGGCCTTCCCACTCTCCCTGGCAGGACAAGCTCAGCAGTGGTTCACTGAATTACCGGCAGGACATATACGATCATTCGAACAGTTGAAGAAAGAGTTTCTAGATGCATTCTCCGTTTATCTTCCAAAGAAGAAGAGTACAATATATCTAATGAGTTTACAACAGAAGTCGGATGAATCTCTAAAGCAATACATCGAGCGATTTAGGGTTGCGACACACGAAGTAAGGGATCTCCCAATCAGATTAGCAGCATCAGCCCTGCTTAACGGAACAACCTATGCCCCGCTTAGATGATCCTTAGCTTTCTCTGAGCCAAATTCAATGACTGAGTTGTTCGACTGAGCAGAACAGTTTGTCACCCAAATGGAAATTTTGGATGCAGGGGAAGGTAATAGAAGAGGAAAGGAAACTCAACCCGAAGTGCGAAGGACCTTACAAAATCCAGAAGATGATAGACCCCGACAGGTACACACTACCGACACCACAAAGCGAGGCGATAGGAAAGGCTTGGAACACCGCGCACCTCGAGAGGTACTTCCCGGCTTTAGCCCCGGGGGAAGGGACAAAGCACGAGACATAGAGTCAAGCCTATCGTCAGAAGCGTTCCTCGACCCGGTTATAGGCCGGAAGTGTCTTTAAAATTTTCCATTGTAAAAACATATATCCCCCGATAAATAAAAGAATATATCCCATGTATTCCCGTGGAGTAGGCAAAACTATAAGCCGAACCACGTAAAATCTGCAGGAGCCCAGATTATTTGTATGTGTCTTGCAGGTATGGCGGCTCAAGCACAGCTCGCTTTCAATAGGTCAAGTCGCCTAGCAGCAATCTGGTGCCGATGACCACGAGTCGGCTCGGGATTACCAGAACATCCGATGCCTATGCCCGCAGACTCACCCGGATCCCTCGTTTGAGTTCGGTGCTATGCCTTTTTAGCTAGACCCGACTCCTTGGTTGATCTGGTGTCTAGGTCTCCCGGCAAACTCGGATGTCTGGTAGGAATCCCGTGCTGGACCACTGGCCAAACCTAGATTCCCTGAGGTAGACTGGCCCTAGGAAGGCAGAAAAGAAGTGAAGTGATCACCTGATAGCTCCAGCATAAGACCACTCCCAAAGGTCAAGTCGTCCAGTGGCAATCTGGTGCCGATGACCACGGGATGGCCCGGGATTACCAGAACATCCGATGCCTATGCCCGCAGACTCACCCGGATCCCACGCTTGAGTTCAGTGCTATGCCCTTTTGGCTAGACCCGACTTCTTGGTTGATCTGGCGTCTAGGTCTCCCGTCAAACTCGGATGCCTAGTAAAAATCCCGCGCCGGGCCACTGGCCAAACCCAGATCCCCTGAGGTAGACTGGCCCAAGGAAGGCATAAAAAGACAGCAACCCTATGACAACTCTGCCATGACCCCGCTTATCGGAATTGAGTCATTCAGTTGCAATCTGGTGCTTACGACCACAAGTTGGCCCGGGATTGCCAGAACATCCGATGCCTATGCCCGCAGACTCACCCGGATCCCTCGTTGGAGTTTGGTGCTATGCCTTTTTGGCTAGACCCGATTCCCTGGTTGATCCGTTGCCTAGGTCTCCTGGCAAACTCGGATGTCTGGTAGGAATTCCGTGCTGGACCACTGGCCAAACCCAGATTTCCTGAAATGGGCTAACCCCGAAAAGACGGACATGGAGAACACAATAGCCCAAGCATTATGATCTATCATAGGATCATCAGATGTCTCGGAGACTGTGCCCGCAGGCTCGCTGGACCCCTTGACTGAGTTTGGTGCTATGCTCCCAGTTTGTAGTGGCCCACTACCGGATAGTCCCGCTAGCATAGGATATCCGAAAGGAGGTCATCACAAGTATGATATAGAACAATAACATACAACACCATAATACTATCCTTAGATAAACTCAGCGGAAGCTAACATAAAGGTTTACAACATCTTAGACCATAGTCTAAACAAAATGAAATACAAGGGCACTAACAAATTTTACAACATAAAATTTCCTCACACTTGCCCTCATCACAAATGCTAACATAGACCATCTAATTTGGAAGGTCTCTGTACACTTCTAACCCTGGGCTTTAGCCCCACTGGGCTCGCCCTCAACCACTGCTCTACTTGTACCTGGAATGACATGAGAGTAAACAAGGTGAGCCACAAGGCTCAGCAAGTGTATTTATAAAGCATGGAGATATAGAATCAAAGGCAGGGATAATCAAGATAGAATAAACAACTCTATGAGGAGATATTAGTATAACGCGACTCATAAGTTCTCGGTTTACATTAATTTCCCATGCCGTGATTATTACATATATTATGCACTCGTTCCCATGCTCATGCATATGCACCAATAGTAGGGAGTTTTTCTGCATAATTCTCAAGGCTCTCACGGCCTATATATATATATCCATTCATGAATATATATGCATCATGAAAATAAATCAACAAATGATAACAATTTGAGCCACGCCTTCTGGGTTGATGGCCACCTCACCCGCGTCAAGCGCTCATAGGATATCATTTCTCATTCACGGACTTAGCCGTCGCGCAAAATAATAGGTGCGCAAATCAGTATAATCATGCATCACATATGCATATCCCCATTTCATGTCAATCCTCAATGATTAAGAAAAATCTCAAATCATGCTTAACATGCACAATTACATAAATTAAAGTGTGCACTATCTTATGATCACAGGGTAAATTTTAATACATATATTGACTCATACTTATAGAAATGCCCAAACCAATATTTACGGTATATTTTTACCCCAATAATAATCGCAAGGAATCAAAATTTATACATGCAAGAAACACTAAATCTTGCATGACACTAGACCCTAATGAATAAATGTCATTCCTTAAGAAATGTAGGGTGACACAAAACCCTATTTAGATTTTTGCAATGTTCAACAAGAAAACGAATTAATATTGCAAGATTTATCGAAATAAGGAAAATAAAACCCTTTTATCCAACAATGAGGGTTATCAAGAATAATTCAAAAAAACAATGGAAGAACTATACAAAAATCATAATTTTAAACGTAGGAAGGATAGACTACATAGGAAGAGTTGAATAACAACATATTTCAGAAATTTTCAGATTTCAAGCATATTTTCAAAAATCCAATCTGGGCTCAATATTTGGTCAAATACCACAAACGATATACCAAATCAAAGCCTAATGAGTCTAGTTTCTGGAACATCAACTGGATTTGAAATCGGAAATAACCACAAGGAGATATTCCACAAAAACCGAAACAAGGCAGAATTTGTAACAGTAATTTACAGAATTCTACATAGAATTCAACAAGGTTGTTATGGGTACAAATCATAACCAAAAATTTCAAATCTTATACCGAATCGAAGCCCATGAATTCTATTTTATAGAAAAAATAAATGAATCACAATTTGGATATAACCACAGAGCATTATACCCCAAAAACCGAAGCAAGAACAGATTATTCAAAAACAGAGCAGAAAATTTCCAGATTCTGGGCAAGAATTTACAAGGATACTGTAGGCTCAAAACATAGCCAAAAATTCTAAAACAGTTACCAAATGAATATTATCAAGTCTAGTTTATATAGAAACAAACGGATCTTGAATCGGATATAACCACAGAGAGTTATACCCTAAAGAGTACAACAAGGTCAGTTTACTCGAAAGCAGTAAAATTTCCAGATCTTAGCAGGGATTTACAAGGCTATAACATGATCAAATCTTAGTCAAAAAATTCGATTCTTGTGTCTAAAATTGAGCTTAAGATGTCTAGTTTACAACCCAACAAACGGATCTCAATTTGGATATAAACACAAGAAGTTATAGACCAAAGAACATAACATGGTCAGTGAATCCGAGAATAAGAATTTAAGAGCAACAACTTAAAAATGAAGGAAACAAGCCTTCTAAGATGGAAACAAGGTTGAAGAACTTGCATTAAAAGATAAACAAGAGAAGAAAAACTTACACAATCATAAGGAGAAGAAGAAGAAGAAGATCTTGAATTTGAAACAAGAAGGAAGGGAACTTGCCTTAGATGGTTGCAATCCAAAGAGATGAAGACACCCCTTGAAATTGAAAATTCCATAGTCTCCACTTAAAGGTTCAATGAAGAAGAACAATGGAGGAAGAAGAGACAATCGGGAGAGGGAGAAGAAGAAGGGAACAAGAAAGTAAGAAGAAAGAAAAGGAGGAAAAAAAATGTGGGAGACTTGTCTCCCAACTCCTTTCAATCCATCTCCCTTTTAATTTTCTCTAATTTACCCTTCATACTAACACACACAATTCACATATCTCTTACCCATTTTGGTCATTTTACCATTTTCTTAATCTTTTTTTCTTTTTAATTAAGATACCATTCTCTATGCCCATGGCCCAAGCCCAAGTCAAAATATATAGCCCAAGCCCAAGTCAAAATATATGGCCCAATCCAATTAAGGCCCAATGGACTTTTCTTGAGATTTGGGTTCAACCCAATTCATTTACACTTAAGATTTAATTATTTATCAATGGTCTAATTCAAATAAGGCCCAAACCCATTTAGCCCACAACTTTGAGACTTTTTCACACCAAATATTATTTTTATTAATTTACCCCCATTACCAACTCATATAATATTTTTAACAATTAATTAATAAAGGCAACAACTCTAATGTGCAAACTAAAATACCCATAACACCTAGACCCACTAACGGGTCGTTACACAGTTAGACCCGACTCCTTGGTTGATCTAGCGCCTAGGCCTCCCGGCAAGCTCGGACCCCCGACGAGAACCCCTCAGTGGAAATTATCTCGCAAGGGTATGGTTGCCTAGAAGATAATTTGGTACCTAAAGCCCTTGGCTAACGTTGGATCTTCAGGAATCCTGGAACCTTAGATCGAATTCAGGAGCTAAAACTGACTCTTTAGCTAATTTTTTACTCTTCAATTTTGTCTAAAGACAAAACAGAAGAGTGGGGGGCAATTGTTGTGCCATGTAAAAAGAATAAAAATAAAAAAATCAAAAAAGAGTGAAATGGAAGAAAGCTGGTAGCAATTTGTTGCTGCCAGCTGGCAAGACTTGCGGCTGCAAAGCAGCCGCAAGAAGCAGCAGCCGCGAGGTGCAATCTCGCCGCATGCACCCGCGAGGCACAGCAGCCTCGCGGCAAGGCGCCGCAGCCTTGCGGTCGCACGTCGCGAGGTGAAGCCTTGTGGCTACCCGCCTCAAGGCACAGCAGCCTCGCGGCTGTTTGCCGCGAGGTGCATTCTCGCGGCTGCATGCCGCGAGATAAAGTCTCGGGGCAATTTGCCGCGAGGTTCCTCGTGGCTGTTTGTCGCGAGGCGCAGCCTTGCGGCTGCGTGCCGCGAGGTGCCTCGCGGCAATTAGCCGCAAGAAGTTACTGCCTTGCGGCAGTGTTGCCCGCAAGGCACACTGCGGCAAGGCTCGGGTGCCTGCGGCTACATCGTAGCAGCTCCCCCCATTTTCTTTGGCTTTAACCCATTGAGAAAATGCCACGTGTCGGCACCAGACACTCTTGAGATCCGTGCCCTATAAATACCCAACTACAGGACATTAATGGGGACTTCCAACTTCAGTAAAACTAGTCACTTTGAATACACTTTTACTATTTTCGTGAATAGTCATTGGGATCTGAGACTGACTTTGGCATCGGAGGGTCTTCGCGGGAAAGATTCCCGCAAGCCCTCTAACACATTTTTTGAGCATCAACAGGGTCAAATCCTTGCGGCGAAGGTAAAGTCTTGCGGCGAAGCTAGCGGCTAAGGTAAAACCTAGCGGCGAAGCTTATGGCGAAGCTAGCGGCGAAGCTTGTGACCAAGGCTAGTGGCAAAGGCTTGTGGCAAAGGCTAGTGGCAAGAGCTAGTGGTAAGAGCTTGTGGCAAGGGTTTGTGGCAAAAGCTAGTGGCAAGAGCTTGTGGCAAGGGCTTGTGGCCAAGGCTAGTGGCAAGAGCTAGTGGCAAGAGCTTGTGGCAAGGGCTTGTGGCAAAAGCTAGTGGCAAGAGCTTGTGGCAAAGGCTAGTGGCAAGAGCTTGTGACAAAAGCTAGTGGCAAGAGCTTGTGGCAAAGGCTAGTGGCAAAGGCTAGCGGCGAAGACTTGAGATGAAATCAAGCTCGAGTGGACCCCACACATCACAAATTTTAATTGTTGTATTTTGGCAACAACAATTTTCCTTTATTTTTAGTATTTAAAAATAATAAAAATTATCTCCGGTCATCTTCTCTGGCATCGGCACACCAGAAAATTAAACTGACTATACCAAAAGATAGCTTACCTTGATTCGATCACTCTGACCAAATTTAAGCTTGAAACAACACCCAAAAGACCTCATTTTGAGCAAATATCAGTTCGTTTTCAGCGAGATTCGATTTTTCCGACGAAACTCCGATCACCCCTCAAATGAACTCTAAAATTCCTCAAACTTTCCAGAAATGATACTCATCTCATGGGAAACAAAAGTCCTATGGTTTGGTGACTCAATTTGTTTAAAAATAAGGTCGATTTGAAGCTCACATCTTGCAAAACCTTCGGCCACTATATCCTTTATTTATAGTCAAATTCGAACCCGAAAAGGATAAATCTTGAGCAACCCAAGGCCTCTGATGTCTCCTTTTGCGTTTAATGAGTCCAAAACCCACCGAAAGTTTCCTCAAAAATTGATTTTTAGTGGGTAAAAATTTAGTTTTTTTCGACCGAAAGTTTGGCCAATTTTGACCAAGCCAAGGTTAATTACTAGCCTAGGCTCAACCCAAGAGCATCCTAGATTACTTTTCTCGGGTCTTTCACCACCAAATTCGGTGATGGGAGGTGGTGGAGAAAGCTTGGTCGGCCATGGCAGAATTGCTCTTTGTGCAATTTTGAAAAATTACATTTTCACCCCAATTTTTTCTCATTTTGAAGTTTTGGTCCTTTCTTTGAAGCCCCTGAGCTTCCTAATAGTGCTATTGCGACCTACAAGTTCTATAATTTCCATTGCATCCCCGAAGATTATGAAAAAATGTCATTTCTACCTCCCTCCGAAAATTTTAAAAAACTACAATTTGGCCCTAATCTTCGTTTTGGCCCTAAACCTCTTCGTTTCTTCCTAAAACCACTGAAGGGTTGTTCCCTATGAAAAACTGAAACCATCTCAAGTTTTCGTTGACTTCTCGAAAGTCGTCTATAACAATTCGGTATTGCAGCCTAATTTGGTAGCTGCATTTTAGTTGTACCGAAAACTGTTCCTGATCTCAATTTTTTCGATGTCATAAATCATGCCTCAAAACGCTTATCACGGCCATATCATTTTCCTTAGGCATCTCGGTTCTAGGGCACTCCCTACAGTCAATTCGATCAATTTTTCAGGCTATTCAGATACCAATCTTCCCCGAAATTTTATTTTTCTAATAAAATACTTATCCTCAAATAATCCCAATTTCTTGGTATTACAACCTTAGTGATAATTGTTTATTTTTTATGCACATATTTATTTAAAACAAAAAAGAACATAAACTTCATATTCATGGCAACTAGAAATATCTAATAAATCACTAGGCTTTAAACCACACCAGAAATCGTAATCCAATAAATCACTAGGCTTTAAACTCAAATTTAATATCTCAAATTTTGACGACAAAAGGTACCAAAACGACTATCCTTTAATGGCTGAACTACTTAAATTAAATTAAAATTTATCAAAATACCTTACACCACAAAATTCTTATCACAAGTACTTATGGTTTTAGGTTGCACGAAAAGGAAAATGGAATTGAAAAACAGATACGATGCAAAACGAAAATGAAAAGATGGTAGTTTTCAAAAAGGTAGGAAACGGAAACGTGGGAAAATGTGTAAATAAAAAAAATATAAGGGACTTTTTGTACAAATAATTTTTAATATAGAAAATTATAAGTTATTCAATATAAAAATAAATATAAATTCTATAATGCATTCAAATAAATATAAACATAAATTTTATCATCCATGAATCATGACTTACTAATTAAAAATAAATAATAATAATAAAAATAATCAAGTATAATACAAAATGAAGAAGGAAGAAGAAATTCAATTTAGGCTTAAAAATTTTGAATTAGAGACGAAAAAAATTATATCTCTACCACTTTGTGGATAGAAACACGTTTTGTAATTGGAAACGTGTTTATGGTATTTTCTTGATATTATAAAATGATCCTAAAACATTTCTAAAATTGTAAATGTAACATCCCGCATCAAGTCATAGGAAGGACTGAAATAACTTACCCTGATGGGCCAATATGAACTTCCCAAGAGTCACCCATTCTTGAGCTTCCCCAGCTCAAACACGCTTAAATTGGGAGTTCTTTACCTACATTCAGTCCAAAAAGTATCCAGTTGATATTGTTTTCATTCCTTACTATTCTCGATATATATACTAATTTCTCTAGAGTCCCTTCTTAGACCTGACCTTGGGCCTCGGGGTATTACATTCTCCCTACCATGAGCACATGACGTCCTCGTCATGTAACCTTACAACTAGTCCTAGATCTTCTCCCATTTGGAGGTTGCCATCCTAAAAACCTGTCAGAAATCGCTCATTGTACAGGCCCTCGAGCCTCGACGCCACTCTCCCGCCCTCATTGAACTGCTTTCACCAAGGGTCAGCTCTGATACCACTTGTAACATCTTGCATCGATTGATAAGAATGATCGGAATAACTTACCCTGATGGGCCTACGCGAACTTTCCAGGAGGTCACCCATCATTGAGCTTCCCCAGCTCAAGCAAACTTAACCTGGGAGTTCTTTGCTTACATTTAGCCTAAAAGGTATCCAGCTGGTGTTGTTTTCCTTTTTTACTAACCTCGATATATATACTAACTTTTCTAGAGTCCCTTATTGGACATGACCTTGGGCTCTTGGGGTATTATAGTAAAAGATTCAAAAATATTTTAATATAATAAATATTTCAAAAAGGGGAAAATGGTACTTCCATAATTTCATAAGTTTTTATGCACATCACAAATTTAATGCATGAAAATGGCTTGGAGATGTCACTTCGGCTTTTCCAAGATGTTTCCTATTTCGGAAACATCAAAGACGGCCCAAAATATTCTTTGGGCCATTTATGTAATTTGCGAAACGTTTTAGGTGTTTCACAAATTATAAAAAATTATTGAAAATCTATCTTCTTCACGTTACCTTCTTTAACCCTAAATTCATTTTTAAATCTCGAAGATCGCCTTGCCTTTAAACTCTCGTCGCTGGTGTTCCCTCTTGTCATTGCCATCTATTGCTTTTTGCTTGCTCGGTGCTTGTGTCGCCATTGATCGAGCCTTGGTCTCACGATCATCGTTTTCCCTCACAATCGTTCCTTTTCTACGTCGTTCCCTTTTGCACTTGTCGCTAGTTGCTTCTTGTTGCTTGGTGCTCGTGTGGCTCTAGATCGAGCTTCGATCTCATGGTCGTCGTTCTCTCTTGCGGCTGTTCCCTCTTACACTCGTCGTCGATTGCTTCTTGTTGCTAGATACTTTTGTCGCTGTCGATCAAGCCTCAGTCCTTTCGTGATCATGCCTTTTCATAGTCGTCGGTCATTCCCTCTTGCCATCGCCACCGATTTCTTGGTGCTCGGTGCTTGTGCCGTAGTCGATTTGGTAGCTCGGTAGTCAATGCTCGGTTCGTTGTCGATTTTGTTTTTTAAATTTAATATTTATTTTTAATTACTAAGTCACAATAATGATGATAGAATTTTGTAAATATTATTGATGGTTGTTTGAATGCATTGTGAACTTTATATTTATGTTTGTATGAATGTATTATAAAACTTATGTGTATTGTTTATGTTTGTTTGTATTACGTGTAAATTATTTTTTATATTAAAAATTATATTTATAAAAAAAATCTTATATTTTTTTAATTTACACTTACACCACATTTTTATTTCTTATTTTTTTTTAAAGATACTAATTTTCTATTTTCATTTCATATCAAAAATATTTTCTATTTTCATTTTCATTCAACCCAACATCACACCCGTGGTCTCGTTAATGACACATAACCCAACCCCGTGGAAGAAAGGAGATGATGACCGTGACTAGGTCAAAATAGGAACAGAGGGTATTTGGCTTGCCAGTTTGACTGCTCATAAGCTTTTGAAATAATTTATAAGCTAAGTAGCTTATTTTTTATGCATTTGATAATATTTAAAAATTTAAATGCTACCAAGTTTTTAAGTTAATTCAGTAATATTTTTCAAAAATTCATTTCCCTACTTTCTCAAATATGCTCGAAGCTTATTGCCTCGATTAAGAAAATTATGAAATTGTCCTCACACAATTTAAATATATACACTTTTTCATCATTTCCATCACTTTCTTTGGTCACCTTCTTTGATAGCCTCTTTCATGATCGACTATTCATCACCACCTCTAGCCCAAGGCTGTCATAGTTGTCTAGATCTCCTCATTTCGTCGTCCATCACCGTCTTTTTCTGTCGCCCATCATCATCTCTCATCTCCTCCTCAATCGCCTTTACTTATTGTCTCCTTTCACTGTCGTCGACCACCTTTTACTGTGTATATATATATAATATAATATATATTAATTTTAATAAAATATTATATTAATATATTCTTAAATAATTATATATAATTTATCAATATTTAATGATAAAATTTTATTAATTAGATATTAATTTATAATTTATTTTTATATATTTTATTTATATTATTTAACATGTATATTTTTATCTTTTTGTCAATAGTTTATTAACTCTTTTAAATAAAAAATATAATTATATAATTATCAACTTAAAGTATATTTATTTAAATATATTATTAATTTAAACGCTGTTTAACTTTGTATAATTTAAAAGTTAAATCAGCTTTGGAAAAAAGGATAAGCCAAACACCCTGTCAGTGGTATCGGGTTGGGGCCTACCTTGCAAATGGTTGCCCCTTTAGACACAGAAAAATCTCCTTTGTCACCTAACAGCTAGGAAGAAAAGTAGCTTTTGTCCAATTCTATTGTCTTATATATATATTATTACTTAAAAATGCATAAATATGCTCTAAAACTAAATTAGGCATCAACCTTCAAACACCCAATTTTGTCACATATATATATATATATATAAACATTAAACAAGAATTATTGGTCTAAAATGTCACCTCCATCCAGAGAGACAGAGAGAGAGAGAGAGAGAGAGAGAGAAGCATCGCTGGCATGAACCTGTAAGAGAGAGATGGGGGAGAGAGAGAGAGAGGTGGGAAGTTGACCTGAAAGCTTTAAGCCAGAGAGGTTGATTGCTCCTCAACATAAAGAGAGAGAGAGAGAGATGGGGGAGACGTCACTGCGATGAGGAAGTTGACCCGAAAGCTTTGAGCCAGAGACGTTGATTGCTTCTCAATATAAATCGTTCTTCTTCAACACCATTCAATCTCTTCCCCCAGAAAGGGAGAATGGAAGAAGTGTTTCTGTTCAATGTCGCAGAACTTATTCTGTCCAAGCTAGGCGGACTTCTAATCCAAGTACTCTTCCTGGCAAACGGAGCAGATACCGAGCTCCGGAAGCTTCAAATCGCTTTGTTGTCAATCAAACTAGTCCTATTGGACGCAGAGGAGAACCAGTCAACGAACGTCGAGCTTCACAAATGGCTCGCCGGAGTCAAGGATGCTTTCGCTGACGCCGATGATCTTCTGGACGAGGTCGAATTTGAAGCTCTCAAGAACCAGGTTAGGGGAAGGGTATGGAACTATCTTACGAGCCGTAGTTCAATTACTTTCCGCCTTTCTGTTGTTAGCAGGATCAAGGAGATGACAGCGAGGTTACATTTAATTGATGGTGGGAAAAACAATTTTAGGCTTTCTGAGAGGTCTTCGGATCGGCGTAATGTGCGTATACAGAGGGAGACGAGCCATTCTTTTGTTCGTAGCGTCGATGTGATAGGAAGAAGAAGGGATGAAGAAGCCATTGTTGAGAGGTTGACTGATGCTAGCGAACATGTTTCTGTAATTCCCATTGTGGGAATTGGGGGCTTGGGGAAGACAACATTGGCGAGGTTAGTGTACAATAATGAGCAGTTTGCTAAGCATTTTGAGCCGAAGATGTGGGTCGGTGTTTCTCAGGATTTTGATATGAATGTGCTGATGAGAAAGATCATTGAATCTGCAACGAATTCGGCCTGTGCTGAGCTAGGCAGTGATCACTTGCAGCATACGCTTCGGGGTTGTTTGGCCGATAAGAAATTTTTACTGATCTTGGATGATATGTGGGACAGCGACCTAGTAAAATGGAGGGAACTGAAATCTCTCCTCATGGGTGGTCGCAGAGGAAGCAAAGTCATTGTCACCACTAGGTCTAATGCAGTTGTTTCCATTGTGGGCAGCGATCATCCTTATGAACTTGGTGGACTTGCTTGGAGAGATTGCTTCTCTTTGATTCTGGAATGGGCTTTTCCAAAAGGAGAAGATCAGAGTAGGCATCAGAACCTCCTCGACATCGGAGAGCAAATTGCAGTGAGATGTAGGGGCGTTCCATTAGCTGCAAGGACTCTAGGAAGCCTGCTGTACAAAAAAACAGACGAACGTGATTGGCAGCGTGTGAGAGATAGTGAAATATGGAGGTTACAAGGTCAGAGGCAAGAGGATATCCTGCCTGCTCTGAAATTGAGTTATGATTACTTACCATCTTACCTGAAACCATGTTTTGCATACTGTTCAATTTTTCAAATGGGGCAATACATTTACAAGGATAAGTTAATTCAGCTGTGGATGGCACAAGGGCTGATTCAGTCAATTCCTGGCCAAAATCTAGAGCCCGAAGACATCGGGGATCAGTATTTTGATGAGTTGTGTTCAACATCACTCTTTCAAGAGGTTGAAGAGAATGGTCCCTTGTATGTAACCTTTAGAATGCATGATCTTGTACATGATCTTGCACAGTCTATAGCACAAACAGAATGCCTAAAGAAGAAATCCCATACGGGAGATGTTTCTAATATGGTTCGACATGTTTCCTTACTGGGTTGTGATTTGTCAGGACAGGGAGTAGAAAAATCCCTCCTGAAACTTCAGAAGCTGCGGACCATTTTCTTTCCACGGGATGGGATAAAATCCACTCACGATCGTTTTGTTGATGAATGCATCTCAACTTTCCTGTACTTGCGAGTGATCGATTTGGAGGATTCATGTTTTGAAGTCTTACCGAAATCTATTGGTTACTTGAAACATTTGAGGTTCCTTGACCTCAGTTGGAACTGTAGCATCAAAAAACTCCCTGCTTCCATTTGCAAGCTGCTGAATCTGCAGACTCTGAGGATCTCAGATTGTAAGGCGTTGAAGAGGTTGCCTAAAAATATAGGGAACTTGATTGGCCTTAGACATCTCTATGTAACCACACAACAGGAATCTTTCCCTGAGAAAGCAATCGGATGCTTGACCTCTCTTCAGTCTCTGTGGATCACCGGTTGTGCCAACCTTGTTTGTTTGCCAGAAGAAATTCAGTGCCTCAGAGCTCTTCGGACATTAGCTATCAGCAGATGCCCGAGATTAGCATCTCTTCCAAAATGCATAGCAAGTCTTGCCAAGTTAGAGAACCTGATGATCAATGACTGTGAAAAGCTCAACTTGGATGAGGGGAGTATCACTGCATTTGGAAACCTTGGCATCAGGAAAATGGTTTTTGCAGAATTACCAAACTTTGTGAATTGGCCCCATTGGCTGCGTGGCACAGCTGCGAGTGTAAATTACCTAAGGATTGCATATTGCCCCAGCCTTGGGGAACTCCCAGAGTGGCTGCAATACTCAGCATCGCTTCAGAAACTCGAGATTTTTGGATGCCCGGAAGTGTCAGCATTGCCAGAGGGATTCCAACACCTCCGGGCACTGAAAGTACTGAGGGTTAAAGAGTGCAGCGGGCTGGCCCATAGACTACACCCAGAAACAAGAAGAGACTGGCATATGGTAGGTCATATCCCAGAATTATATATCAACAACGCCAGGATCACCTCCTCTCATTATTAGGTAAGCTTGAATTTTCAACCCTCACCCATCACATAAACATTGTATATCTATCTAATAATGCTAGAAATGAAGTTATTTGTGATAAGATCAAAGTGGTATTTATTGAAAATAAGATATAGAAGCGGTGTTTAATTAACATGGTCTAAATATTTGGAGATGTTAGACAAGCACCCGTGTACTCACTTGCGAAGAGAGTAGATGAAGTGAAAAAAGTTATGCGGGATGACACATAAGAGAAGTTATGATCATAAATAAAGGTGATTGGTGTGTTAGAAATTATTTAATGGATGCTAATCAATGGGTTAAGGTTTGTTGTTGTTGTATTATGTATTACTTGCTCTAGCTCCCTTGTCTTTGTAAGGGCAAGTCCAAGTAAATAATTTCAGAAATTTAGCTGCTTTTTCATGGTTCGAGTTATTCAAGCAGCTTACACATTTAATATAGAATTTTGGGGTATGTTTCCTATGTCTCTGGATTTTTCAGGAATGGTTTTGGCCCTCCAAAGACCTTTCTTTCCCTGTTCATGAGCCGTAAGTGCTTAAGTCCCTTTTTGTGCCAAATTGCCCTTTCATAGGGCAGCACCCTCCAATGATTTTTCCTTGCTATAGAACTTTTCTAGCACCTCTAAAATCATATCTAAGACATGTTTACCATTTTTTTCCATTTTTCCTTCCGTCTCCAAAGTCCCATATCAGTTGGCCCCACCTTGGTTCCTTGTTCATGCCTGCTTAAACTACTATTGTTCAAATTTAGGTTTTATTAGTTTGATTTATTGAAAATGGGGTGAGCCCAATCTCATCTATTTGTAGGTTCAACCTCTAATGATCTTTCCTTCCATATTTGTAGGTTCAAGCTCATATATTTGCAGTATTCGTGATAGGACATGGCGCTTGATAGAGCATTGATAATATTGTTTAGTTATTCATTTCAATACAAATGTACCCATCATTACTTAGTAATTTAAAAAGCCTGTATTCCAATTTTGTATTTACCTTTGATTTATTGTTGTTAATACATGGGATATTTTCGTTACACATTTTGTCATTTTAATAGGTTAGCATCGCTTATGTGTTGATAGCATGTTAGTATTATTTGATATCACAGTGATATTCAGTGTCCTGTTAAGGGACAGTGTTAACCACAACTTTATACTTAGTATTTACTATTAGGTAGTATTTGTTAACTACTATATAGATCGAAAAAAAGTAGGATATAGAAAGCATTTAAGATAAAAAGTGCTTTTTATTGTGTTTGTTAAATTTATCTATCGACTGTTGAAAAAGAAGTCACTTGATTTTTTATTTGAGTTTTTACAGATAAATTTATTTTTTCCCCCTCTGAATAAATTTATCTTAATTTTTACAAATAAGAAAAAATGATGCATGTGTCATTCAGTGCATTTTAAAAAATTTAACAAATAATTTAATAAAAATCTTAAAATATTTTTTAACCCTATCTTGAATTTTTCATATATTAATTTGAAAATCATTTCAACCTTATATTGATATAACCTTGTCTTTGTCCTTGTCATTTTAACAAATGCTACTTTAACCAATTTATTTTCAAGGAAATGACATTAACCTAAATCTTACATTATAACCCTTTTCAAGTCTATGTTACTATTTGTGTACCTATCACTATTTTTAAATTGTAGAAATATATTTGAAATTTGTTATAATATTTACTATTAATCTTATATGAACTTATGTAAACCATTTTTTACATAACATAGATCTATGTGTACCTAAGGTTTATATTTTCATGGAGGGAAATTTTTTAAAGTTCGGTATACTATTGAAAAAATTAAAATTTATTATAAAATTAAAATTAAACATAAAGATTAATATATTATTGAGAAAATTGAAATTATAAAATTAAAATAAGGTAAAAAAATTAAAATAAGGAAAAAATTTCTACATCCCCCTAAGAAATAACCAAACAAAGTCTTAAATAAAAAAAAATTCTTATTTAGGATCCGAGTTCCTTGATTTAAACCCTAATACAAACGCTTTTAATAAAATGTATCCTAATCAAAGAATTTGGATTTCTTTTTTGTTTTTCGGAAAAAAAAATTGAAATTCCAAATAATTGATTTTAGAATTCTAGTTTTAGAATACATTAATTTTTAATAAATAGAAAATATTTATATTAATTTTAAAATTATTAAAAATACAATAATAGGTTGAAATAAATATACTTTTTAAATTCTCAAAAGGGTAACTGACCAAGTTATTTTATTTTATTATTTTTAAATTATATGTTTTTTATTTTTAAAATACTTTTCTCCTTAAAATTTAAAATTAAATTTTATGTCTCATTATTACGATGCAATACTGTAGGATGATAATATATATTAGGGTAAATTACATCTAAATTTTAAATTTTCTTTTAGTTTGGGTTAGAGATAGTCATTTTCAAGAAGGTCTCTTGGTTTAAAAATATTTCTAGAGGTCCACAAAATTTACTTTGTTTATTTGAGAATCTCATCCAAAAACATTTTTAGATCTTGATGGGTCATTTGGCATAAGTAATCTGTGAAGTGTTTTAACTCTTATTAGCCAAAAGAATGCAAGCTGGCCAATTTATTAAAAAATTTAATAACTTCACAATGAAAGAAATGAAAAGTGTGGAACTGTAAGGCCCACTCTCGAATATTCCTGCTAGCATAGGATATTCGAAAGGTGGTCATCACAAAGATGATATAGAACAAATCATAATAAAACATACAACTCAATTTATTACTAGCAGCGGAAACTAAATTAAGATTCAATTACACTTCCAACATCTCAAGAGTTCGGGCTCAACGGCCATACAAAATAGATAAAAGACTCTAATGTTAACTAATAAAATAAAAGTCATTTCATCTCAAGTCTCACCAAAATGCTAAACAGGATCTTTAAGTTAGGACGCGTCCCCGTACACCACTATCCTTACGTCTTAGTCCCACTGGACTCGCCCCTAATAATAGCTTTCCCTTTATCTGGAATGACAAAGAAGATCAAGTGAGCCACAAGGCTCAGCAAGGTCTAGGACAATAAACAATGATCATGAACCAAGAATAAGGTGACACCAAAAAGAGTACTCTAGAACTCGATTGATGTATACAAGTATCACAATTTAAGAATTGATCAATTCCAAGTTAAATGTATCACGCCACCATGTACTATTATGAAAATGTGCATATAAATTAATGTTAGTATCAAATCTCATAGGCTCGCAAGCCATCAATTCACACATGTCCAAGTGCATCATGTAAATAGAAACTCACAAATAAATATGGAGCCAACTTGCCGGGCTATGGCCACCTCATCCTGGGTCAGGTGCTTTAGGGTACCCTTTCCTTCTGCACAAAATATTAGGTGTGCAAAGATAAATAATACTGTGCCACATAATATGATCATATTGAATGTGTGTGAAATGCGTCATGCATTTATTTCCACATCTATATAAACATCATGAATTTTATCTCACAAACTGATGCCATAGCTATATATATTTTATACCCATCTCACAATACTAAATAGCTTTTCCACTTATATCAAATATGCACACCAAATATAATAATTTACTCATGAATTAGTTTAATCAATTTACTAATGAATTCCTTACAATTTATTTGTATGCATACCAAACATTTATATATGTATTTTTCTTTACATATAATTTGAATTATTCAATTTAAGACATCAAAATTAGGTAGAATGTATTCTGATATATATATATAATTTTAAAGAAAAACCAGAAAAGACTTCTGGACCAAAAATTTTCCTTTACAAAAATAATTATGAGAGAGAATTATTTTATGTATATATTTATATATATATATATATTTCTAGGTGGGACTTTAAATTACAAAGGGTGCGTGGGTGCATGTGTTTACATATATATATATATATATATTACTTACTTGGGTGCCTTTAACTCATAGTGGGTGTGTATACGTTTATATATATATTATTTATTTGGCTTAAAATGTGTATATATATATTATTTATACTATTTGGGTGCCTTGCTTTCGGTGGGTTTACTTTTTGTTAACATAAGACTATTAACATATAAGAGGCTTAAGAGAGAAAGAAAGAGAGAGAGAGAGCTTCCAAGCAAGCAGTTACACTGCCGCACATATATATGTATATGTATGAGAATGTAATGGGGTGGGTTGGCTATCTATATGAATATGCAAATGATGGATTGGTTGGGATAGAAACAGGGGCGTGCGTACATGTATATACAAGGGCTGTTAGCATATATATATATATATATATATGGATGGAAATACTAATGGGTCACTCAACTGGTACAACAATGGTGGTTATTATATATATATATATATATAGATGTGTGTGTGTTTTGCTTGGAACAGGGGAAGAGCGCCCAAACTTGCTGCTTCAAACTTGCAGCTTCTCCGCGCGAGTATATAGGTATATATATATATATAATCTTTATTTACCCCCACAAAAGAACAAAACCTCTGTAAAGAATAGAAGTGGCCATTCCAGAAGTAAACTTTGGAGTAAATCAAACCCCATTTGGATACATCAAAGAGACTCACAGGGAATAGAGAAACAGAGCCATAGTTGAAATATAATGAAACAAAACAACAGATGATCATATTTCACGTAATGCATAAGGAGTGTATGGATAGAAATTTGAACTTGAGAATGTAATAGAAATACAGGAGAAACTTGCCTGATGAGGTGCAAAAACTCCCCAGCAACAACAGAAAACACACAGCAACGAGTGAAGAAGAAGATGCAATGCAACAGTGGGCAACATGGGTATATTATAAGTGCTGGAAAGTGGGGATATGGTCTCTGAAAAAAAATAAAAGATGCAGCAGAAAAGGCTGCTAGACTGCACTGTTCCCCCTCCCAAAAGATTGATTTGCCCCCCATTTTTTTTTTGTAACAGACAAGCTTTTTGGGGCGTTTTTGACATTTGACAATTATTTTTATTTTAATTTCTTTTTCTTCTTCTTTTTTCACATAAAAAAAAAATTTAAATCTCTTTTATCATTGGGCTAAGCCCAACCCAACAATTTATTTAACCCACTTGATAAACCCATGAACACATTTAATTATTTAAATGGGGTCCAAAACATTAATTTCTCAAATTCTTAGAAATTAGACTCATACACTTAAATTCATGATCACATGCACCAAGAAAATTTCATATTAATCTAAAATCATTTCATGCCATCAAAATAAATTGTTAAAATACTTCGACCCACATTTAGAATGCCCTTGAGTTAAAATTAAATATGAAAAACATCTAGGCCCAATTTAGGGTCATTACATGCATAACAAAAAGAGATGAAAGAAGAACTTGCAAAATATCAAGAGAGGAAACAAACTTGCACATAAATGGAGAAGAGAAAAGAAGAGAACTTGTATATCAAGAAGGGATGCAAGGAGAACTGGCATTTCTTTTGATGAAGAGAAACCAAGAAAAAAAAGTCTTCCCTCAAATCTAAAAAATCCACCTTAAAGGTTCAAGTCATAAGATGATGAAGATAAAAAATGGAGAAGAAGAAGAAACAAAGAAGTTGAAGAAAAAAATTGTAACGCCTCCTCATCTCAAATAGTGCGGTAGGTTTACAGCTAGTTGTCCAAGAGGCGTTAGGAAACCCTAGCAGCGAAAACAATGAATCGAACTTGCCGAAATATTTGTAGGGTTCTCATGAATATGCACAAATATTCCATTAAAATAACATGTAAGTCTAGCATAATAAAAAGAGGTACAAATTTCCAAATAATTACAGCACTTTCTGAATAGAATTACATAAAATGATAAAATAACGTTTAAATGTCCACTGATTCTTTCTCGTGTGCCTCGCTTGCTTCCTTAATCCCTGGCACACTAAACATACCTGGAACGCGGAATGTTCCAGGGGCATCAACCCATGTCAGATTACAAGAATCCAAGTGAGATGTTATCAAGAAATGAATAGCTCATGTATGAAAATGCAAGTATGTAGAAATGAAACCCTCTTTGTGGAAGCCATGCCAGGGTGTTGCAATCACCCCCGCGCATGCCATGCTCACCTCAAACACGCATATGTGACTCCGCGAGTCACTCATGGTGGCCACTAGCTTGCCACAAACAACCACATGCCATGAAGTGATGAAATAAGTGAAATTCCATGCCAAACAAAAGAAGTACGTGATCATGTCCACATATAACACAAATGAATCAAATGATGATAAATATGAAGTGAAAAAGATGTAGAGAACCACTCGCACTTGCTGTATTTCTTGTTGAACCACTGATTTTACGAAATTTAGCCCTTTTAAGCTGTAGTTACATACATTTTGGGTCACCAAACTAAAATATTTTTACATAGAATTGTAGGAAATCATTTAAGGAGAAAACCATAAAAATTTCAGTGAAAAAGCCCTAGCCACACGCTCCAAGAAGGATGGCCACGCGCCCTCACGCGTGATATTTTACTCTTGGTAATAAAATAGTTTTGATAATGACTATATGAAAATCAATCTCTATAATATGAATTATATGAATGAGAAAATAACTTTTTAATATGTGAATTTTGAAGCAAGGTATAAAATCTTTTGGAAGAAATTTTAAGTATAGTTGAGTGTGGTTCATTTAAAAATATATATCTTTTGATAATCTCAACTTGCTTTCAAAAGAATCAAAATGAGGTTTTGTTAAGTTTTCAATGTTTTCAAAAGGATAGTCGACTATGTGTTTCATTCTGTTGACTATGCCTGAAATAGTCGACTATGCTATTAAGGATAGTCGACTATGCATAAGGATAATTGACTATGCTGATTTGATCTGTCGACTATTTAAGCCTTCTGTCGACTATTTTTGGATCTGTCGACTATCATGTAAGGATAGTCGACTATGATTTTTCATTTGTCGACTATTTTTGGTCATAAAATTCAAATTTTTCTTCATATTTTTGCATCTATCTACTATGTCTTTGTGTCTGTCGACTATGAAAAATTTGTGTTAGAAGATAGTCAACTATGCCTTTTTGTCTGTCGACTATGTCTCGTTTTACTTGTAAAAATAGTCAACTATGCATTTTCTTCTATCGACTATATCTTTTACAGAAAGCTTCCAACGATTAGTTTTTCAACTCCAACGGTCACAAACGGCTACATTTCTCTTCAATCTTTTGGGAAGCCTATAAATACAAGTCATGGATGATCAAGAGAATACAAATGGATAGAAAGGAAATTATTTGAGCTTACATCGTATACACATTTGTATTTATATTGACTGTGCTTTAATTTTCTTTCTTCAAGGCTTTGATCTTCACTTGTAATTATTCATTTCAAACCTTGTATCATTTTTGAGAGACATTGTAACTAAGAGATTTATCTCTTAGATTCTCTCCAATTGTATACTTCTTGTTTTTCCTAGCTTGTGTAGCTAGAGGGCCTACTTGGTTTAAGTAGGAGGTTGTATTTCCTAGCTTGTGTAGCTAGAGAGCCTACTTGTGTAAGTAGGAGATTTTAGTGAATTGGTTTAAAATCTTTAGTGGGAGCTAAGGTAGTGGATTAGGCTTGGTTTAAGCCGAACCACTATAAATCCTTTGTCTCATTTATTCTTCTTGCTTTACATTTGTCATTTTATATGTTCTATGTTTTAAATCACTAAAACCTCAATTGGGTCAAAAAGTTTTCAAGTTCTATCAAGATTTTTAAAATATCCAATTCACCCCCCCTCTTGGTGTGTGCCATAGCACCTCCCGTTCTAACAACGCGCAGCTGCGGCAGGAGCGTGTATCTCACGCGCCGAGCCCCTGGTTCTTACGAAATTTGATTTTGATATTTAAAACGGCCATAACTCCTTCATTTTAACTCCGATTCGACTTCCGTTTGAACCTACGGACTCCCCTTTTAGTGTACTACGATCCTATGGAAAGAAAAGTGGCTTACCTATTTGATTTCTTCTCCGTTTTTGGTGATTTCCAATCTGGCCTCTTTACTTTGGCTTCTTTTGTTTTCTTCCTTTGGATTCTTCTCTCCCTTGATTTTCTCTTCTATTTCTCCTCTACGTGGTCCACTTCTCCAACCCTTTTATAGCCCTTTTATCTCCAAGCTCAAGGTTGCATTTATCCCTTTTAGGTTGGCTATTTTCTTCCCTAGCCATAATTGCTATCTTTGAAAAAACTTACTGAATGTAAAAATTTCAAATTCGAAACCGAAATGCATAAAATTGAATAAATAATTTAGCATTCTAAATCAGATTTTTTTGTTAAAGGTCATACAATCTCAGGAATGGAAATTAGGATAACCAACACACAGACTTACTCCCTCGAAGTTTTGACTTCAAATCTCACTATGGATTTTCTCTCCAATAAAAAGGATTCCTCAGGTGTACACACAAGGGGGTGCACCGTTATAAGAGTAAATGCAGAACAAGTTCAAAACTCGGCGCCATCCCAAATACAAAGAACGTATTTTCATGAAAGAACAAGGAAATTGACATAGCTTCATGATTGGAATAATGCTCTAGATGAGTAACTTCTGAATTTAAACATGATTCCCTACTCCAAACTCGAATTCTGAGATCACATGATTTATAGCATCAAAAGGGACCAGACTGGGTTATAATGGGGCTATAAGGTTAATACGGGTTGTCAAAGAAAAGGTAGAGTGTGCAAAGGGTGTGTCGGGATTTTTTTTTTTTTTTTTTTACCATTTCTTTTGAAACAGTTATGCTGAATAGTTAAGAGAATTTCCCCCCCCCTTTTTTTTTCTTTTTTTTTTCTTTTTTTTCTTTAAATATGAAAATAGATAAACAGACTAATTCCCAAAATCACACCAAACGAGGGTAACGAAAGAAATTGTACTACAAATGGCTCAAATGGGATAGCAAAGGAGGTTAATTTAAAGAAAGAAAAAGGTTTAATAAGCTCAAAATGAAAGAAATTGATCCCTCTATCATGCTTCTACAAAACGATGATACTCAGTCATCTAATTCAGAGTTTGAAACCAGTCAAACTTATCCGCTATCATACTAGACATTCAAAGCAAATTGATGTTTTGAAGCCATTGAAAAGATAAGATAAACAATAAAGCATATTTAGAGTAAGTGTTATTTCACTTAGAATTAACGGTTATTAGGCTCAAACACTCACTTGGGTAATAGTCTCCACTTCTGTTGAGGGATCATACAGTGTACTAATCAGCTAATTACTGTTACCTTTGACTTTATGACCGATAACCAATTTCTAAATTTGAATCCCTAATGAATGCAAATTACTTATTCTAATGCATATACGTTTTCAAATAAGAAATCAATGCATTCATGTTTCGTATTGCAAACTTAGCCGGCTATCAGTGCATAACTTCAAAGCTTTAGGAATAGCATTATTTAAAACACATAATTTTTTTTTATTTTAATAAGAGTAGATAAAGATAATCAAGTCACACAAGACTACAAACTAGCAATAGCAAACTCACAGTTAAATATAAACTAGATGATTCATAATTAGACCTTACACCCCCCAACTTAAATTGCAGTAATAAATTAGGATTGTTAGGAATACCTGTAACTCCACAAGTTCATAGATTTGCTGTGAACTGCTAAAACTTAAACAACAAATGAGCATACCATATAGATATATATTTATATTTTCACACCAAAATAAAAATTTCATGCAAGTCATAAGATAAGCAAAATGCGTCTCAAGAGTACAAAAGTACTCCTTACTCAGCCATCTTATCGAAGACTTTGCTATCAACATTCCACAGTTTTTTTTTTTTTTTTTAAGAACACAACCAAGAAAAATCCTGCAAGTTGTACAATAGAAAAATGCGTCTCAAGAGTACAAAAAGTACTCCTTACTCAGCCATCTTAATAAAGAGCATTTCTCACAGTGACAAATCTAAATTAATCGGACCCCTTTGGCGCTTGTTACTAATTGCCTTAGACCAGTCTATCCGAGGCTCATGAGGATCGTACTGTGGAACATAAGCATGTAATTTCTCTAACAGCTTATCAATGGTGGATGCAGAAATGAGAATCTTTCTTGCTGAACGAGAAATGAACTGTTGGTCCACAGCCTGATCAAGAAAAGAGAGTAACCCATCGAAAAAATGGTTAACATTTAAAAGTCCAATGGGTTTGGTATGGAGATTACTCTTGGCCCAGGAGATTATACAAAAGATTTCTTCAAGTGTTCCAAAACCTCCTGGTAAAGCAATGAAGGCATCTGACTGATAAATCTTACAAGCCATGTGCTCAGACATAGAAGTCGTTTCTATAAGTTGACCGCGTGTAATCCCGGAAATATGTGGTTCAGCTAAAGGGATTGGCATTATACCTACCACAGATGAATTTCCAAGATGTACAGCTTGTGAAACATAACCATTCAATCCACGACTTCCCCCTCCATATACCAAATTAATTTTTTTCTCTCCTAATTTTTTACCAAGTTCGTTCGCTGCAAGTGCGTAACAAATATCACTCCCAAGTTGAGAGCCACAAAGTACACATATGGTTTTAATTTGACGAACTAACTGCCCTTCCATGTTTGTTCCTTTTGTATGTCCTGAAAAAAAGTTTGGCGATCAAAAGTAGCTATACAACAATTCAACAAGAAACAAAAATCATGCGTATGTATAAGTAGTTGTGATTGTGGCTCACATCTTCCTCTGGTTTTACGTCCAGAAACGGCTTAAACACTTTCTATGAAGCGGGGATAAGCTTCGCATCCAATTTTCTTATAGATTGGCAAACATGATCGTTTTTAGTCAGATTCCCAAGACTATAGCGTTGGTGGTCACTTCTGAACTGGGTCCATAAAGCAAGAAGTTCTCTTTGCACTATTCCACATGGATGCGTCTCAAGAGTCAATCGGATATCATCCAAAGACTCCTTACTCAATCCATCCTGTATGAAACTAATTTTATCTTCTCGATTTATGGACGTAAACCCCACAGATTTGCATCGTGTGTTACAGGTCCATCGAGCACATTTGTAACAACCATTCACTCTTTTCGCTCTTCTTTTCTTCGCAAAACTACTCTTCCTTAAGCCTGGAAAATGCTTAAAACTAGGTGAAGTTTCACCAGCTAATCGAACTTTTGTTTCGATCAGCCAACGAATATCTTCAGGGATGTTATTACGCATCAACAGCCTAAGTCTTTCACACCTAGCAGCATAAATTTTTTTCAAATCATTCTGCGGGAGAGATGGATAGTACTTGTGAATTTTTGAGAGATAAAGATCCATTTTTTTTTTTTAACTATACTAAGAAGAAAGTAAAGAACTATAAACTTTACAAAAGGGATGAGAGTACCTGATCGGAGATTAATACAAAGGAGAGAAGACTGAGCTCAAAGAAGGGTGGCTTGCCTTATACAGATATGGAGTCTCTTATAGAGCAATGGGCATCACTATTCTACGCTCGGCTCGAGGCATGCCATAATTACAGGGTCAGGCTTGGCGTCTCTTTTTCAACGCTTAGTGCCTCATTTTTCAACATTTGGCAGTGTGCCTTATCCTTTATAGGGCAGTGTGATTGCATTGCCCAAGAAAAGATAGCTACCACCAGCGTCAATTCTGTCTCTCTCAATTCAATTTTTTTTTTGGGGTAAATTTTTATTTTTTTTATTTTTTTAATTTTTTTTAGTAGGGGCCCAATAAAATCATATATATCACACAAGACAATATTATCAAGTCAATCAAAATTATGTTCACTAATAAATCAATAAGTACTTTTTTTAGTAGGGGCCCAATAAAATCATATATATCACACAAGACAATATTATCAAGTCAATCAAAATTATGTTCACTAATAAATCAATAAGTACACCTTACCCCCCAACTTAAATTGCTCATTGTCCTCAATCGGCAATAAAATAATAGAAGATAGGTATACCTGACGGTCTTCAATGCATGAACTCGTATGAAAAAATTTTTATTTAGACTGCATACAGAGAAACACTATTTGAATCAAAGTTAATTAAGTAATGCAGAAAATGAACAACTTATATATATACTTCTTTATTATTATTATTATTTTATTTTATTTTTATTTTTATTTTTTTTATTTTTTTTTTTCAGATCTATAAACATCCATTTAACCTAAATGGAAATGTGGTCTTTTAACGTCAAATTCCCAGACGATAGGAAACTTTCCCTACTCATCAGATGATGATGGATCATCCAAATCCACAACTCTTTCATTCTCCTCAACACTACCCTGGTATGGTTTCAACCTATGACCATTGACTGTTAGAAGCTGTCCTGAATCCGGATTTTCTATCTCAAATGCCCCATATCCTGAGATGGACTTGATTACAAATGGGCCAACCCATCGAGACTTCAATTTTCCTGGGAATAGATGCAATCGAGAATCGTACAAGAGTACCCGTTGCCCTACCTGAAAGCTTTTTCGAATGATGTGCCGATCATGTAACTCTTTCATGCGAACCTTGGCCAATCGTGCATTTTCAAATGCTTCATTCCGAATTTCCTCAAGTTCATTCAATTGGAGCTTCCTGGATAAGCCTGCTTCAGTTAGACTCTTATTGATCTTATGAATTGCCCAATATGCTTTATGCTCAATTTCCACTGGCAGATGACAAGATTTACCGTATACTAGCCTATAGGGAGACATTCCCAAAATTGTTTTGTAAGCTGTCCTGTATGCCCAAAGAGCGTCTACTAGTCTTAAAAACCAATCCTTACGATTAGCTGCAACAGTCTTTTCCAATATGCGCTTAATCTCCCTATTGGCTAGCTCGGCTTGACCATTGGTTTGGGGATGGTATGGTGTTGCAACCTTATGCAGTACACCATATTTCTTCATTAATCCTGCCACAACTTTATTACAAAAATGGGAACCCCCATCACTGATGATTGCTCGTGGCATCCCAAATCGACTGAATATGTTTTCTTTCAAAAATTTCACGACAGTCCTATGGTCATTTGTTTTGGCCGGGATTGCTTCTACCCATTTGGACACATAGTCAACAGCAAGTAAGATATATTCATGACCAAATGAATTGACAAATGGGCCCATAAAATCCATACCCCAACAGTCAAAAACTTCTAACACTTGGATCGGATGTAATGGCATCATGTTTCTCCTTGACAAACTTCCTAACCTTTGACATCGATCACAATTTGAACAGAACTTGTACACATCCTTGAACAGTGTCGGCCAATAAAATCCACTCTGAAAAATTTTTGCAACTGTTTTCTTGACAGAAAAATGGCCTCCACATGCAAGAGTATGACAGAATTTGATGACACTTTGTTGCTCATGATCGGGTATGCATCTACGGATGATTTGGTCAAAACAATACTTGAAGAGGTAGGGCTCATCCCAAAAGAAGGTTCTGACTTTTCTGAAGAATTTATGCCTATCTTGCTTACTCCAATGGTCTGGGATCAGACCAGTTGCCAGGTAGTTCGCAATGTCGGCATACCAAGGGACAACAGATGATGCACGGATAACATTTACTTCAAACAATTGCTCATCAGGAAAATTGTCATGAATTGGGTCATCAAATTGTGTGAGATCTTGACTTGGAATCCTTGACAAATGGTCAGCCACCACATTTTCTACTCCCTTCTTGTCTCTGATTTCAATGTTGAACTCTTGCAGGAGTAAGATCCATCGGAGCAGACGGGGTTTTGCATCTTGCTTTGTGAACAAATACTTCAGAGCAGCGTGATCAGTAAAAATGATCACTAGTGACCCTACGAGGTAAGATCGGAACTTGTCCAGGGCAAAGACAACTGCTAGTAACTCTTTCTCTGTAGTGGTGTAATTCTTTTGTGCCTCATTAAGAGTTTTGCTAGCATAGTATATCACATGAGGTTTCTTATCCTTCCTCTGCCCTAACACAGCTCCTACCGCGTAATCACTAGCATCGCACATAAGTTCAAACGGGAGGGACCAATCAGGGGACTGAACGATAGGTGCTGAAATGAGTGCATCTTTCAATTTATCAAATGCATTTTGACAAGCAGGACTCCATTCAAACGGAACATCTTGAGACAACAAATGGCACAAGGGTCTTGTGAAAGTTGTCTTCTCTTGATCTTCTAGTGCAATTTCTATCTGATTGTACCCTGAGTACCCATCTAAGAAACAATAGTAGGCTTGGCCTGCTATTCTCTCCAGAACTTGATCCAAGAAAGGCAAAGGAAAATGATCTTTCCTTGTCACAGAATTGAGCTTTCTATAATCAATGCACATACGCCATCCTGTCTGGATGCGCGTGGGAATCAGTTCATTGTTCTCATTTTTTACAACAGTGACTCCAGACTTTTTGGGTACTACCTGTGTTGGACTTACCCACTTAGAATCAGAGATTGGGTAAATTATTCCAGCATCCAATAGCTTAAGCACTTCTTTTCTGACAACTTCTTTCATGTTGGGATTTAATCTCCTTTGCATTTGCCTAACTGGTTTTGCTCCTTCTTCCAAGAATAGCTTATGAGTACAGATCAAAGGGCTAATACCTTGCAAATCTGAAATGGTCCATCCTAATGACTTCCTGTGTGCTTTTAGAACTTCTATCAATTGTTGCTCTTGCTGAGGTGTAAAACTTGAAGAGATCACCACTGGGAATGCTTCCCCTTCTCCTAGAAAAACATACTTCAAATCACTGGGCAATGGCTTTCTCTCAGGCGTGGACTGATGGCTATCAGGAGCCATGAGCTTACTGTCCAAGTTCCTTAATGGCTCTAGACCAGGCATCCATATAGGCTTCTCACTTTCTTTGCTTATGACTTCCACTTCTTTTATTTCTTCAAGATCTTGTTTCCTTCTTTGGGTCTTCTCATGAACTCTTCAAAACAGTCATTGGTCAGTGTTTGGATCAAGTCTACCTCCTCCACTTCACTCTCAGTGTCCTGATGTTTGGCTACCCTGAAGATATTCATTTCTACAGTCATGTTCCCAAAAGATAGCTTTAACACACCATTCCTACAGTTGATGATGGCATTTGATGTGGCAAGGAATGGTCGACCTAAGATGACTGGCACAGGAGGTTGAGGCCCCTGATGTGGCTGGGTGTCCAAAACGATGAAGTCTACTGGAAAGTAGAACTTATCGATTTGTACCAAAACATCCTCCACAATTCCTCGTGGAACTTTGACTGATCGATCAGCCAGCTGAAGGGTCACTCTAGTGGGTTTAAGCTCACCTAATCCCAACTGTTGATACACACTGTATGGCAACAAATTGACACTAGCTCCTAAATCCAAGAGTGCCCGATCAACCTTTTGACTTCCTATGATGCATGTAATGGTTGGACAGCCTGGATCTTTGTATTTGGGAGGAGTTTTCAATTGGAGAATGGCGCTGACTTGTTCAGTCAAGAATGCCTTTTCATGCACATTTGTTTTCCTTTTGACAGTGCACAGATCTTTCAAAAACTTTGCATATGAAGGTGTTTGTTTGATTGCATCCAACAGCGGGATGTTGATTCTCACTTGCTTAAACACTTCATATATATCTGCATTTTGTTGCTCTTTTTTCAAATGATTCAACCTTTGTGGAAAAGGTGGTTTGGGCCTGTATTGAATTTCTTTCTCATCTTCTTTTTGTTTTTCATTTTTCTCATTTTTTTCATTTTTCTCATTTTTTTCGTTTTTCTCCACGGTGGATTCATAATCTTTTGGTTCTTTTTCTTCATCAACATGTTGGTTTATCCTAGGATCAGTTGGTTTCTCAATTATTCTTCCACTTCTTAGGGCAGTCACTGCTTGCACTTGTTCATGAGTGTTGGTTTCACTATTTGAAGCTTCTACCTGGTTGGTTTGCCTAATTGGGTTAGGATTAGTTTGGGATGGAAACCTTCCGGGTTCTCTCACACTCAATGTTTGTGTTATCTTGGTCAACTGGCTCCTAATGTCTTCTATGGCTCTGTTTGTTTGGTCTTGATTTTTGACAAGCTGAGCAACCTGATTGTTAATACCTGTTTGACTTTGGATGAACTGGTGCAAGGTATCTTCCAAAGATCTCCTATGAGGAGGTTGGTAAGTATTGGATGAAGAACCTTGATTTTGTTGAAAGGTGTGTTGTTGTGTAGGGAAGGGAGGTTGAGAATGATTTCCAGAATCATTTCTCTAAGAAAAATTGGGGTGATTTCTATTATTGGGATGGTATGAATTGTAGTTCTGATTATTCCCATAATAGGTTCCACTCTGATTTTGATTTTGTCTCCCCTCAAAGTTGTGTGAATGATTGTTATTAGTCTGTCCATACAATACCTCCTTGAAAGCAGGTAGGGTAGGACATTCTTCAGTTGAATGATCTGTTGCATCACACACAACACACTTTACTTCCACTTGATTAACATATTGCATTTTTTTGAGTTGCATGTTTTCAACTTTCTTTGTTAAAGCAGTTAGTCTTGCATTTAAATCGTCACTCTCACTCAGTTGGTATCTCCCTCTAGGTTGTGGATTTTCTCTTGAATCAAGAGCAGATGTTGGACCAACTTCCCAGTTCCTTGTATTCTCAGCTAATGTGTCAAAGAAGTGGAAAGCTTCTTCTGGAGTCTTCTCATAGAATTCTCCATTGCACATTGTAGAAACTAGCATTTTCAATTGGGGAGTGAGTGAATCATGAAAGAAACTGACCACTCTCCATTGCTCAAAAGCATGGTGCGGACAAGTGTGAAGAAGGTCTTTGAACCTTTCCCACGCTTGAGCAAAATTCTCACTTGGTTTACAGGCAAAGTTCATGATTTGTCTTTGAAGAGTAGCAGTTCTGTTGGCAGGGAAGTATTTTTTTAAGAAAGTTGTTTGCATTTCTCTCCAAGTTCCTATAGATCTAGGTGGGAGAGTGCTTAACCATATTTTTGCCTTATCTTTCAGTGAGAATGGAAAGAGTTTTAATCTTATGACATCCTCATTTGCTGTATGGTCCATGCAAGTGCTACATACTTTCTCAAATTCTTTCATATGAGTATATGGATTTTCAGAATCCATGCCATGAAAAGTTGGTAACAATTGGATTGTGCCAGGTTTGAAGTTAAACCTATGATGGTTGATGGGAAGAATAATGCATGAGGGGGTTGTCTGCCTAGGAGGATGAAGATACTCCCTAAGAGGTCTGATCATCTCCTGATCAATGGGATCAGGGTCACCGTGGTCACTACCACGTGCAGACATGTTCTGTGGAAGTGGCATGTTCTCATTGTGTTGAGACATGAGTGACTGATTTTCTACAGTTTTACCTGACCTAAGTATCATACACTATGCACAAATAAAAATAAAGTAAAAAGAAACAGAGTTACCGAATTTATCAGGAGATGCTTCTTTTTTTTTTTTTTTTTGCCTCAATCTCCCCGGCAACGGCGCCAAAATTTGACTGCACTCTCACCCTGCAATTAAAACACAAAACAAGACACAATAAAAATTTTATATTTTTTTTATTTATTTAGGCGAGAGGTTTATACTCGTCAGTGTACGAGTGCAGTTGTAGTTCAAATTTAAATTTATACTTTCTGGATAAGTCCAGGTCGTCCACTGAGAGATTTATTTATGGCAAAAGAAAAAAAGAATGTCACACATACGCACACGCATTTAGATGGATTGATAACATGATTTTTTATGATTTTTTTAGATAACAAATACTAGAAAATAAAGCAAGACAGGAGTTGAAATAAATACTGAACGTGAGAATATGAAATTGGAAAGCACTTGAGTTAAGACAATTTCAGTGCCAACCCATTGATTCCCAAATATTAGCATAAAAGATTAGCAACATTAATTTAATTTCAGATATGAGGATTTGTTATTAAATGCAATTAAGGATAATGATAGCTCTAGTTTAAGCAATCCCCATACATGATATGCGGGATTCTAATTTAAGAAACTACCATAAATTCAATTACAATTAATACACAAAACAACTAAATTAATCATCCAGGTTTGGGTATGATAACGTTTCCAGTTCTAATAACTCTCATGCGTGACATGAAAGCTCTAAGTTAGGTTTACGCTCCAATCCAAACCTAGTGATTTTTCAATAATCAAAACACACTCATATTGAAGTTTAAACCAATGTTACTCATTTAAAGCGTAGCTTTCTTTGGGAATCATTGGCGTTGGACACTGTCCTTGCCTTAACCCAAAATTAGATTTAGCTACTCATCTCCATTAAATTAATTGACAGAAATTTAAATGACATAATTTAAATAACTGAATTTAAATGACAGGAATTAAAATAGAAGAAACTAACCGGCCATTTAGGCGGTAGATAATTAAAATACAAGAATTAAAATTGCAAGAATTTAAAGGCATAAACTAACCGTCCATTTAGGCGGTGAACAATTAAATGACAAGAATGTAAATTGCAAGAATTTAAAGGCAAAAACTAACCGTCCATTTAGGCGGTGAATAATAAAGTAATAATAAATGACATAAGAATTTAAAAGAAGAAAGGAAGAAAGGAAGAAAGTAAGATCACAAGAGAAAATACTAAAGAAAATGAGAGAGAACAAAAGCAATTCTCAAAGAGAGAATTCTAAGGAAATAACTAAACTTTGATTCAAGAATAATAATCACACTTACAAATGCAATCAAGTGAGCTATTTATAGGCCACAAGATGCAATACAAACCACACAATTTCAATTATTCAATTAGACATAATTATATCTAATGGGCACTCACACACTTAAAGTTAAATGGATTTTAGCTATAATACACACCTAATATTAAATGGATTTTAGCTAAAATACATACCTAATAAAGCACTCATAAAGTTAAATGGATTTTAGCTATAATATCCACATAATAGTTAAATGGATTTTAGCTAAAAAATACACCTAATAAAGCTCTCACATAAAAAATAAAAATAGATTTCTATAAATTGGTTTTTAATCTTCATTAGGATTAAAAATAATCCTTGGGCCTTCTCCAAATAATATCTTCCATGGGTTGCTCAAATTGGGCCTTAATTCTTCATGGACTTTAATTTTTTATGGGCTTGATTTCTTCATGGGTTTGATTTCTTCATGGGTTTGATTTCTTCATGGATTTGAATTCTTCATGGACTTTAAATCTTCATGGGCTTTAAATCTTCATGGGCTTGAATTCTTCATGCCTAAAAAAAATAATTTAGTATTATTAATAAATTATATATTATATATATGTATTACACATGGCACACATATATATATATTAGATTATATTATATATATATATTACATGCATGCATATAATGATGTATATGTATTATATATAATTTTATATATTATTATTATTATTATTAAATTTTACTTTAAAATTTCATTTCATTCATTTTTCAATTTAAACTTGCATATAACCATAAAATATATATTAATATCTAATTTAAACCATTTTTAAGATCAAAAGAAGGGTATAATTATAACAAAATTTTTACAAAATTAACCACTAATCACTTACCATTTGATTCTATCTTTTCTTGGAAGCTTTTACTCTCCCAATTTAATTCTTCCATTTGCCCATTACATGACTTCCTAATCAACCCATCTTATCTTCATCTTTTAGAGAGCCAATAGGATTCTTCCAAATTTACTTAGTTTGAATTTTGAGATAAGAGTAATTATGGTTATCCTATCTTTAAGACTTTTGTATAAAATCATCCAATACAATTTCACCAACTTAAGGCTTCTTAAACAAGCCTTTATCATGACAATAAATCCTCCAATACAATTTTACCAACTCAAGGCTTGTCAAACAAGCCTTTATCATGACAATTATTTGGAGAAGTTATCCTTTATTTTGCATTTAAGTCCTTAAAGCCATTTTCACTTGCATGTAAATCCAAAATTTCCATTAAAACACACTTTATTGCATCATCTATCCGTTACATTATATCCAACCTCTTCTTTAGATTTTTGGGGTATTACAAAAACCAAAGAAGAAGGGGAAGAAGACTTGTTGGTAGAGGGAAAGAAGAGAGAGAAAAAGAATGATTGAGAGACAAAAAAGAGGAAAATGAGAAAGAAGAGAGAGAAAAAGAATGATTGAGAGACAAAAAAGAGAAAAATGAAAAAAGAGAGAGCCATATGTCTTTTGCCAAATGACTTTTTTACCCTTTACTTGCACACACAACCACAATTATTATCATGCCCATTTTTGACATTTCACAATTAATTACATTTTCATTTAAATTTATCTCACCATATTGCAAATGGGCTCAAGCCCAACCAAATCAAAATCACGTAATTAGGCCCAACCCACCTAAGACCCAAAAAATTTATTTTCCAACTTGGCCCAATCAATTTTATTTTAAATATACAACCTATACATAGTTTAGGCCCAATTCATTTAAAATGGGTTTTTATTTAAAATTTTAGCCATCCCATACCTTTGTGCTTTTCACTTTAGCCCATTCCTATTCATTAAACTCAACTCATTTTATTAAATTTTCAATCTTTAAATTTTTGTATAAACTAAGATATATATATATATATTTATACACAAAAATAAAATAAAAACATTAATCATGACATAGACTCAATAACGGGTCGTTATAGTTTCTCCCCCCTTCAAAGAATTTGGTCCCTCAAATTCATACTTGGTTATACAAACAACTGGGGAAAGAGACATCTCATCTCATCCTCGAACTCCCAAGTAACTTGGTCTAGAGAATGACGCTGCCACTGGACCTTCACAAATGGAATGGTCTTATTTCTCAATACTTTCTCCTTCCGCTCCAATATACCAACTAGCATTTTCTCATAAAAAATATCTTCTCTGACCTCTATGGTCTGATAGTCAATAATGTGCTGGGAGTCTGGCACGTATTCCCTCAACATAGATACATGAAACACATTATGCAGGCCCGCCAACTGAGGGGGTAAGGCCAATCTGCAGGCCAAAGATCCAACCCGCTTTAAAATCTCAAAAGAATTGACATAGCGAGGATTGGGCTTGCCAGACACCACAATTATGTGCACACCCTTCATTGGTGTCACCCTTAACCATACATGATCACCCACGTTAAATTCCTAGTCATGTTGTCTCCTGATCGCGTAACTCTTCTACTTATCCTGGGCTACCTTCATTTGGGCCCTAATGGTTCGGATATTTTCTGTCATCTGTACAATGATCTCGGATCCCAACAATGCTTTATCTCCAACATCCTCCTAACAAATAGGTGACCTACACGGCCTACCATACAATGCCTCATAAGGTGGTATCCCAATACTAACGTAATGACTATTATTGTAGGCGAATTCCACCAACAATAAATAATTGTCCCAATTGCCAAGGAAATTCAATACGCATGCCCTAAGCATATCTTCCAGTGTCTGGATCGTCCTCTCTGTTTGCCTATTAGTTTGCGGATGAAATGTAGTACTGAATCTCAACTTCGTCTCCAAGGCACCATGTAAAGCCTCCCAAAAATACTAAGAAAAACGAGGATCACGATTTGATACAATATTGGATGGAATGCCATGTAGTCTCACGATCTGTTTAATGTATATCTTCGTCAAACGGTTCGGAGGGTAAGTCTTCTTTATCGATAAGAAATAGGTTGATTTAGTCATCCTCTCAACTATCACCCATATAGTGGCATGCCCCTTTGCCGTCATAGGCAAACGTGTCACAAAGTCCATTGATATATTATCCCACTTCCATTCCAAAATAGGTAATGACTGTAAGAAATTGGCTGGTTTTTGATGTTCCGTCTTAATTTGTTGACACACCGCACACTGCGAAATATATCTTGCCACATCTTTTTTCAAGCTATCCCATCAAAATTGTTGCCGAAGGTTGGATAGTGTAACGGGACTTGTGAGTTTCTGACAAAATTCCATTCCTAATCTCTGCATCATCTGGAACACAAATCCACCCCTGAAATAGCAATAGGTCGTCACCCTTTTAACTGAATCCTGCTGAGGAAAACTTTTCCACATTTGCCAAAATCTGTGCTAATTTCACATCATGGGGCTGCTGAGCTCAAATCTGCTCAATCAATTCAGACTACACCTTCAAATAGGCATAATACACGATAAACCTCTCCTCAGGACTAGAGATAGACATTTCACCCATCTGTCTCAATAGGATCTACTCCTGGACCATCATAGCTGCTATGGAAGCTCCCTTACGACTAAGCGCATCGGCCACCACATTGGCCTTTCCGGGTGATATAAAATTTCAAAATCATAGTTCTTGAAAAGCTCCATGTAACGACCCTAAAATGGGTTTAGGTGTTTTAATACTTGACGTTAGGGTAATAGCAATTAAAATGTAGGTCTAAGTATTTTTTTTAAATACTTAATGATAAATTTCCCCGATGACACATAAATAATTTTAGATTACATAATTTTATTTTATGGTACATGGAATCAGAAATTAAGTGAAAGGGCCTCAATTAAATAGTTAATGAGATGTCTAACCCAAGTAAGAAATTAAGTCTGGTGGGCTTGAAATATATGTATATGGGATACATGTGATTTGGGCTTAGGCCCATGGTGAGAAATAATTTGGAAATAATGGGTTTGATGATGTAATAAGAAAATGGGGAAAAGAAAATAAATTAAGTAGCATTTGTTAATCAAGCCCCTGGATATTTTTGTTTGTAATATGAAAAGTAGGGCATTTCGGTAAATTCTGGAGCTGGCGTGCAGACCTGTACGCACTCATTTTTCCCCACAGCCTTTGTGCGCAAATATCCTATTTTAATGCAAGGCGTAGCCTTTCTTTTTGAATGCACTGTTCCATTGCTTCTTTAGTCCCTCTCCGTGTTTTTCGTCTTTTTCACCTTCTCCATCCTATTCCTTCACTTCTGTTTGCTGCTGCTGTTTGCTTCATGTGCGCGGGTGGAACTTCTCTCTGATTTTGCATCCTCAACAGGCAAGTTCTTCTTGCACTTCCACTTTATCTTTCAGTGTGAGCTCTCTGTTAGATATATTCTGCATTTCAATGCAAGCTTTCTTGTTTGCAAACTATCGTTTATTGTGTCACCTCCCTGTTAGTGTTTTTCTACTGTGTTTATTTTGTATATAAATTCTCTAGTTGCTCTAAAGTCCATTTGATGTCTCAAGTGGGGTTTGATTCACCCAAACTGTTCAGTGAATGGCTTTTCTCCTTAGTTACAACAGAGTTTTGTTTAGCTCGTTGCTCTCTGTTCAGGCATTTATATATGTACATGTTGTATCATATTTGGAAGCTCTCACCCACAGCTGTGTTCCTTGTCCATCCAAATGACTCTTATATATATTTATGTATATATATACATATATGTGTTGAGTCTGAATGTAAAATGCTAAGCCGCCATTCGAATGATTTCTTGAGGTATTTGGAGGTCTCGTGCAAACAGCAAAAGCCTTAACTGAAAATATATATACTGTTCGCCTATATATGAGACCCACTTATAAATACACACATATATATATATATACATGCATAACGAGCTGTTACCCTTCACTGATTTGAAAAGCTTATCTGAGCCATGCCTTGCCTAGCTAATTCACCTTATTTATGCTTAAACAATTGTTCGAATGCCCCTGTTCTGTTCGGCCAACCCACCTATATATATATACACGTTCAGCTTCATTTCTGTTCCAGCGAGCTCTTTCCTCCAGTTCTTTCCTCGAGCTCCCTCCGAGCTCTCTCCTTAAGCCTTAGCCGTGAGCTCTTTCCCGCGAGTTCATTCCTCAAGCTCATGGCGCGAGCTTGCCCGACGAGCTCTTGCTCAACCCCTTTGACCGCAAGCTTGTTCAGCAAACTCCTGTGCACCTCCTAACCTCAAGCTTTCTCTCTGTAAGCGGCTCATGACCTCGAGCTCGTCCCATAAGCCTTGACTACAAGCTCTCCCAAGCTCTTTTCGTGAGCCTTTGCCAGCGAGCTCGTCCCATAAGCCTTTGAATGGGAGTTATCTGCTCACACCCTATCTATTTACCTTTTCTTAATCATTTACTTTAATACATAAATGTAAATAAGAAAGTACCCCCCATTTGGATTCAATAAAAATATCAAAAAAATTCAAAATCCATAACAATAAAAAGATAGAATTTTGGTTTTAGTACAAACTCAGTAAATTGTGATTTTACCACCCTCGAAATACATAGCTTCTGTTTTTTGAAAAAATCATTAAAAATCATTTTTACAACAATGAATGTTGGTTATCAAAATACCGGGAGTTAGTTTTTCAAAAGGAAGACATTTACAAAAAAAAGTTCTAGTTGGTCCTTAGTCTTAAAAAAATTCTAGGTTTATTTCGACCGACAGTTTCAAAGCTAATTTTTGGAATTCACTTTAGGAGATTCTTTAAATGTCTTTGAAGCTCTTCATATATATAAGAATAAAAATAATTTGGTTTTCATTTGAACAAATAACACTTGATATGAGTGAAAAACTATCCAGTATTGTGAGATGGGCATAAAATAATCTATAAGTATGGCAACAACTTGTGAGATGGAATTCATGATGTTTATATTTATGTGGAAGTGAATGCATGACACGTTTCATACATATTTAGTATGATCATATTATGAGGCATGGTATTATTTATCTTTACGCACCTAATATTTTGCGCGGAGGGAAAGGGTACCCTAAAGCACCTGGCGCGGGACGAGGTGGCCATAGCCTGGCAGGTTGGCTCCATATTTATTGTGAGATTTTGTTTATGTGATACACTTTGGCTTGTGTTGATTTATGGCTTGCGAGCCTATGAGATTTGATACTGATATTAAATTTATATGCATATTTGCATAATAGTACATGGTGGCATGATACATTTAACTTGGAAGTGATCAAGTCTTAAATTGTGATACTTGTATACATCAGTCGAGTTTTGGAGTACTCTCTTTTGGTGTCACCTTATTCTTGGTTCATGATTATTATTTATTGTCCTAGAACTTGCTGAGTCTTGTGGTTCACTTGATCTTCTTTTCCATTCTAGGTAAAGGGAAAGCTATTATTGGGGGTGAGTCCAGTGGGACTAAGGCCTAAGGATAGTGGTGTACGGGGACGCGTCCTAACTTGAAGATCCTGTTTAGCATTTTGGTGAGACTTGAGATGAAATGATTCTTATTTTGTTAGTTAATATTAGAGTCTCTTATCTATTTTGTATGGCCGTTGAGCCCGAACTCTTGAGCTATTGGAAGTCTAATTGAACTTAAACTTAGTTTTCGCTGCTAGTGAATGGAATGAGTTGTTTGTTTAATTATGGTTTATTCTATATCATCTCTGTGATGACCTCCTTTCGAGTATCCTATGCTAGCGGGAATATTCGAGAGTGAGCCCTTACACTCCATCCATCTGTGTTGTTTCATATTCAAATTCTTCTGGGAGAAGAGATATTTTAGGCTTTTATGATATGTATAAATCTCCACCTTCTCTTCATACAAGTAATGTCTCCAAATCTTGAGTACAAATACCACTTCTGCCAATTCTAAGTCATGTGTAGATTAGTTCATCTCATATTTCTTCAATTGTCCCATTACCAATAAGTCAACCTGTTGATTTTTCCCACTTCCTTGACAATTACCTACAAATAGCACATATAAACCATAAAAAAACATTACTCTCATAAAACAATTATCTCATCCTAGACTATATCACCCAGGCCCACATACGGGTCGTTACATTGTTGGTGAGGAAAACTCATATTGGGGTCTCTTTGGAGGAGGTCTTGTTCACTCGTTCTAGCTTCCTAACCTCTCATTGGTCATCTTGATGAAAGATTCTTTTTCCCTTCACTAATTTTTCCCCTTCTTTTTTTCATTCTCTATTTTTTTTTCTATTTTCTCTCTTCTTGTTCAACTCTTTTGAGTGGGAGACTATCCCTTAATCTCCTATTTATAGGACACATAATTTTTCTCATAAAGAAGTTAATTAACTTGAGGAAATTTTAATTTATTTTTTCTTTTAAATTTTTTTTCTTGCAAAATATCTCTATGTGCACATAAAAAAAAAAAAGAAAAGAGAAAAAAAAAATCAATGAAAAGTGATTTGCAAGCCATCCCAATAGTCAAAAAAAGTCTGCCCAAAACTGCCGCTTGGTGCATTAGGGTAATGGGGTGCCCTTCTTAGAATGAGATACTACACATGATTTAGGGAAGTGAGTCTAATGTTCACAAGACTCAAACTCTGAGACCTGAAGTTCATTAATACAACTATTTACTACTAAAATATCACTTTAGTGATAATAATTAGTAATTTTGATTATTTATTTTTTATACATATACTTGTTTAAAAAACGAAAAGAACATAAATTTCATATTCAAGATAACTAGAAATATTTTTCCTATGAGTCACATGAGAAGTTGTAATCCAATAAATTCAATATGTCAAACCTTGACAACAAGAGGTACCAAAACGACCACACTTTAATCGCCGAAACGAACACCCTTTAAATTAAAATTTATCAAAATACCTTACACCACAAAATTCTTATCACAAGTACTGTGGTGCTATAGCAATTTAACTTAAATTAATTTAAATTAAATTAATGCACAAAAATAAAAATAAAAAATGGATATAATATGAAATGAAAATAGGGAATGAAGATTGCGTTCTCTTTATTGTTTTGAAATTATTTTTAGTTTTTGATTTTTTAAAATAATAAAAACGCGTTCTCTTTACTGTTTTTAAAAATACATTTTTGAAAACAAAAAACAAAAAAAATTGTAAAGAAAACTCAAAACAATAAAGAGTTGTTTTGAGTGTTTTCATCCAAAATAAACTCTAAACTCAAAACACATTTATTTATTCATATTTTATTATTGTAATGAGAAAAAATATTACAAATTTATAAACTTTAAAATTATATATTTTTAAAAATAATATATTAACATTAAATATTTCTAATTTACTTAATAATCAAATTTATTAAATAAAATATTATTAAAAAATTATTTTCAAAATTTCAAAAAGAACGTGTTTTCTAATTTTATATTTTGAGAAATAGTTTTTTGAAATAACAAAGAGAACGCATTTTCAATTTTTTAAAAACAAATTACCAAAATAAAGAGAAAGTAGCCTTCGAATGTTTTAAAAAGGTAGAAAACGAAAAGGTGAGAAAATGTGTAAATAAAAAAATATAAGGATCTTTTTGGTAAAAAATAATTTTTACTATAGAAAGTTATAAGTTATTCAATCTAAAATTAAATTTAAATTCAATAATGCATTCAAACAAATATAAACATCAATTCTATAAATCATGATTTACTAATTATAAATAAATAATAAATTAAAAAAAGAAAATAATCAAGTATAATATAAAATGAAAAAGGAAGAAGAGATTTAATTTAGGCTTAAAAATTTTAAATGAGAGAGATGAAAAAAATTATGGGTCTATCTCTTGAATAAAAATATATTTTTAATTTTAAAAAAAATATTACTTATATAAACAATTGGGGTACCGAGAAGATGACCAAATGCGACAAAATTAAAAAGTGTCGTCACCTAATTTGTCGTTGTCACATTTGGATGAAGCCTGATCGAGCTTCATGGTTGATGAAGCTCGATGATTGATGATGAAGTCCGATTCGATTATCGAAGTTGTATATCTCGTCAATACAAATAATATGGTCCAATTTGAAAAGATGTTTATAGTATTTTTTGGACACAGAAGCCCTTGGAAGGAGGGAAAGGATGAGTGTGAATGATCAAAGTAGGACACAATGGCATTGAGTTGGGGCCTTCCTTGCAAATGGGTTGTTGTTCCTTTTGACAGAGAAAAGTCTCCTTTGTCACCTAGCTAGCGATAGTCGCTTGGAAGAAATTATGGGTCTATCTCATGAATAAAAATATATTTTTAATTTAGAAGAAAAATGTTACTTGTACAAATAATTGGGTTATCAAGAGAATAACAGAAGATGCCAAAATTCAAAAATATTCTCACCTAATTTGTCGCTATCGTCTCTGGATGATGCTTGATTGGGCTTCATGATTGATGAAGCCCGATAATTAATGATAAAATCTGATCTATAAAAATTTATTAGATTTCATCATCTGATAAAATTTAATTCAATTATCAAACTTATACATTTCGTGAGTACATGTATCACAATCTAGATATTTTTTAGACACAAAACCCCTTGAACGAGGGAGGGGTTGAGCGTGAATGGGTCAAAGTAGGATACAATGGCATTGGGTTGGGCCTACCTTGCAAATGGTTGGCTGTCCTTTTTGACATAGAAAAGTCTCATCTGTCACGTATCGGCAGCTACTTGGAAGAAAAGTAGCTTTTGTCTTATTATGTTTCCTTATATATTTTTACTTAAAAATACATAAATATGCTCAAAAACTAAATTAGGCATCAACCTTAGGCACCCAATTTGTCATATATATATATACATATATATAAAAAATTATTATATTATTTATATTAGATAACATAATATTGTTCGATGCGGACAAAATTAGAGAGGGCATCTCACCACTTTCCTCCTCCATGTTTACATCAAACAAAATTGACGCAAACAATAAAATAAAGTTTTGTATATATATATATATATTAAATTAACAAAAATAAAGAGAATTATCAAATCGCGTAAGAATTATTGATCTAAAATACCACCTTCATCCAGAGAAAGAGGGAGAAGCATCGTTGGTCACTGCCATGGTCAGGGCCGACCTCGAGATTTTAGTGGCCCTAAGCAAAACTATATATGGAGCTTTTTATATTTAAAAATAAAATTATATGTAATAAATACGAATAAAAGTTTTTACAATATAAAAACATTCAAAATTATCACAAAAATAGTTTAAAATTCATAATATTTCACTTTAAATTTACTCTTGTAGCATTTTTAGATAAAAAATCACCAAATATTTTCTAGTAGACATAATAAATCAATTCAAATACGAAAATCAATACAATATCAAATTCAAATGTAATTGAAGAACAATAGAACCTGGTTAACAGAATAACATAATCGTGAAAAATAACCCTAGGTCCACAACTACCAAAATTTTTGAGAACTTAGTGTGTACTTGTTTCTTCATTAAAAATAATTTTTGATGCCCCCTAATTTCTCATTTTTTAACTGTAAAATTTAGAACTAGAAAAAGAAAAGTCGAAATGAATTTTTAGGCTCGAATAGTAGATTGGAGAGCAGTACATACCTAAATAGAACAATGGCCTTCCACTAACGACGATTGGCAAGCAGTGATGATCGACTGGCTAGAGACGATAAAGAGAGGAGTATGTGAGAGGGAGATAATGACAATGGGGGTTTGGACTTTAGAGATTTGAGAATTTGATCGAAGGAAAGAGGTAGGGCATCTCCTGCATCTGGATGAAGCCTGAAACCTGATGATTGATGATGAACTCTGATTCGATCATTGAACTTATACATCTCGTATTGGGGTCTCTTTAGTGGAAGTCTTGTTCACTCGTTCTAGTTTTCCAACCTTTCATTGGTCATCTTGATGAAATTTTTTTTTTTCCTTTACTAGTTTTCTCCCTCCTTTTTTTTTTTTTTTTTTTCTATTTTTTCTCTTCTTGTTCAACTCTTTTGAGTGGAAGACTATCCATTGATCTTCTATTTATAGGACACATAATTTTTCTCATAAAAAAGTTAATTAACTAAAGAAAATTTTAATTTAATTTTATCTTAAATTTTTTTTTTTTGAAAATATCTTTATATGCACATAAAAAAAAGGAAAAAAAATAACAAATCAATGAAAAGTGATTTCCATCCATCCCAATAGTCAAAAAAGACTGCCCAGATTAGCCACTTGGTGCATTGGGGTCATGGGTCCCTTTCTTAGAATGAGATACACATGATTTAGGGAAGTGAATCTAATGTTCACAAGACTTAAATCCCCAGTTTTAAAGTTGTATTTGATTAAAATTATTTTTTATAAAAAATATTATATTAATAAAAAAAATTATATTTACATATTTGATTGCTTAATATATTTTATGAAAAATTTTTATGATACAAAACATTGAATCATATTTTGATTCATTTTTCATAAAAAATTATAATTAGGAGGAAACTGAAAATTATTTTTCATAAAATTAGAAAATACTTTCCTTTCCAATCAAGCACACCTAAGCTCATTAATGCAACTATTTACTACTAAAATAGCACTTTAGTGATAATAATTAGCGATCTTGATTATTTATTTTTTATATATATACTTATTTAAAAAATAAAAAGAACATAAACTTTATATTCACTATAACTAGAAATACTTTTCTCACGAGCCACACGAGAAATCGTAATCCAATAAATTGTTAGGCTTTAAACAAAAATTCAATATCTCAAATATTGACGATAAGATGTACCAAAACGACCACCCTTTAATGGCGGAAACTCTATTTTTGTTTTGTCGAGTAAGAAAAACATAAGTTTAATATTGAAAGATTTGTTAATGATAGATAACTTAGTCTGATAATACATTAACTCAGCGATATAAAACTAAATTAGTGTAAAACGAGATACGTTTAACTATATAAAATTATTCGATAAATTGATCAAATTAAGTTAAATTTTAGTTATACTATGTTTCACAAACCACTCACTTAATATACTGAACTATTTAAGTTAAATTTTAATTCTTTAACAACTTAACATAAATTAAATTAAAATTTATTAAAATACCTTACACCACAAAATTCTTATCACAAGTACTGTGGTCCTATAACAATTTAACATAAATTAATTTAAATTAAAGTAATACAAGAAAACGAAAATGAAAAACGAATATGATATGAAACAAAAACAAGGAGATGATATTTTTCAAAAAGGTAGAAAACAAAAAAGTGAGAAAATGTGTAAATAAAAAAAATATAAGGGTGTTTTTGTAAAAAAATAATTTTTAATATAAAAAGTTATAAATTATTTAATCTAAAATTAAATTTAAATTCCATAATGCAGTCAAATAAATATAAATTATATGATCCATGAATCATTACTTATTAATTTAAAATAAATAATAAATTTAAAAAAGAAAAAAATAAACAAGAAGAGATTCAATTTAAGCTTAAAAATTTTAAGTCAAAGAGGAAAAAAAATTTATATCTATTTTTTCATAAATAAAAACGCGTTTTGAATTTGAAAACACTATTGTAGTATTTTCTAGACAAAGAATCACTTGGAAGGAGGAAGGGGATGAGTGTTAGTGGGTCAAAGTAGGACACAGTGGCATTGGGTTGGGGCCTCCCTTGCAAATGGTTGGTTGTCGCTTTTGACATGGAAAAGTCTTCTAGCAACTTGGAAGAAGAAAAGTAGATTTTGTCGTATTCTGTTTTCTTATATATTATTACTTAAAAATGCATGAATATATGCTCAAAAGCTAAATTGGGCATCAACCTTGAAGCACCCAATTTGTCATATATATATATATATATATATAAACAATAAATTAACAAAGATAAAGAGAGAATTATAAAAAAGGATAAGAGTTATTATTGGTCTAAAATATCACCTCCATCCAGAGAGAAAGAGAGAGAGAAACATTGTTGGTCACTGCCATGGGGAAGTTGACCTGAAAGTGTTGTATTCTTATGAAGCTTCAAAATGTTGTGTTTGACGGAGGGGCTGGAGGATCATTTTGGCAACCCTCAGAACCACCCAAAACGGCAATGTTTTGGGCCTCTGAGTGGATGGCCAAAACGACAATCCCCTGTGCCGTTTTGCTTGGCGTACTTTCTTGTCGTCTTGCCTGCTGCTTGCCCGATCGTTGATGTTCTGCTGTGTCTTTATTTATCCCGATTGCTACCGTTGGAGCTTCCTTTATATCCACTACAGTGGTCTCGAGATCAGCAGTGCACACAGCCTTCGATTACCTTCCTTTGTTTGGTTTGATCTGATCATTCTCTGTAATTCCTTTCTCTCTCTGTATAGTTTACGTATGTTTATTTTCTCTTTAGGGTTTGGTTTCTGACCTTTAGTTCTGTGGTTATGGGGCCGATTTGAAGGTGAGAATCGTTTTGTACAGTGAGGGTTGAGAGTGAATCTGTGTATATTGAGGTTGTAATCATTTTTATTCCAATAATGGAGTGAGCTTTCTTTGCCGGATCTTAACGTGAATATAACCCTTATTAATGGAAGAACCACGATAAATCTTTTGTCGTTTTGTGTTTGATTTTGTTTGATTATTGCATGCTCACAGTATTGAATATTCAGTGTTTGCTGCTTTGAATACTTGGTGGAGGCTTATCTTTTCATAACAGAAAGCTTTAAGCCAGAGACGTTGGTTGCTTCTCAATATAAATCGTTCTTCTTCAACACCCTTCAATCTGTTCCCCAAGAAAGGAAGAATGGGAGAACTGCTTCTGTTCAATGTGGTAGAACTCATTCTGTCCAAGCTAGGCGAACTTCTAGTCGAGGAACTCTTCCTGGCAAACGGAGCAGATGCCGAGCTCCGGAAGCTTGAAACCGCTTTGTCGTCAATCAAACTGGTCCTATTGGACGCAGAGGAGAACCAGTCAACGAACGTCGAGGTTCACAAATGGCTCGCCAATGTCAAGGATGCTTTCGCCGACGCCGATGATCTTCTGGACGAGGTCGAATTTGAAGCTCTCAAGAACCAGGTTAGGGGAAAGTTATGGAACTATCTTACAAGCAGTAGTTCAATTACTTTCCGCCTTTCAGTTGTTAGCAGGATCAAGGAGATGACAGAGAGGTTACATTTAATTGATGGTGGGAAAAAAAATTTTGGGCTTTCTGAGAGGTCTTCGGATCCGCGTAATGCGCGTATACAGAGGGAGACGAGCCATTCTTTTGTTCGTCGCGTCGATGTGATAGGAAGAAGAAGGGATGAAGAAGCCATTGTTGAGAGGTTGAATGATGCTCGGGAACATGTTTCTGTCATTCCCATTGTGGGAATTGGGGGCTTGGGGAAGACAACATTGGCTAGGTTAGTGTACAATAATGAGCGGGTTGCTAGGCATTTTGGGCTGAAGATGTGGGTCGGTGTTTCTCAGGATTTTGATATGAATGTGCTGATGAGAAAGATCATTGAATCTGCAACGAGCTCGGCCTGTGCTGAGCTAGACAGTGATCAGTTGCAGCGTATGCTTCGGGGTTGTTTGGCCGATAAGAAATTTTTACTGATCTTGGATGATATGTGGGACAGCGACCAAGGAAAATGGAGGGAACTGATATCTCTCCTCATGGGTGGTCGCAGAGGAAGCAAAGTCATTGTCACCACTAGGTCTAAAGCAGTTGTTTCCATTGTGGGCAGCGATCATCGTTATGAACTTGGTGGACTTGCTTGGAGAGATTGCTTCTCTTTGATTCTGGAATGGGCTTTTCCAAAAGGAGAAGATCAGAGTAGGCATCAGAACCTCCTCGACATCGGAGAGCAAATTGCAGTGAGATGTAGGGGAGTTCCATTAGCTGCAAGGACTCTAGGAAGCCTGCTGTACAAAAAAACAGACGAACGTGATTGGCAGCGTGTGCGAGACAGTGAAATATGGAGGTTACAAGGTCAGGGGCAAGAGCATATCCTGCCTGCTCTGAAATTGAGTTATGATTACTTACCATCTTACCTGAAACCATGTTTTGCATACTGTTCAATTTTTCAAATGGGGCAATACATTAACAAGGATAAGTTAATTCACCTGTGGATGGCACAAGGGCTGATTCAGTCAAGTCCTGGCCAAAATCAAGAGCCTGAAAGCATCGGGGATCAGTATTTTGATCAGTTGTGTTCAGCATCACTCTTTCAAGACGTTGAAGAGAATGGCCCCTTGTCTGTAACCTTTAGAATGCATGATCTTGTACATGCACTTGCACAGTCTGTAGCACAAACAGAATGCCTAAAGAAGAAATCCCATACGAAAGCTGTATCTAATATGGTTCGGCATGTTTCCTTACTGGGTTGTGATTTGTCAGGACAGGGAGTAGAAAAATCCCTCCTGAAACTTCAGAAGCTGCGGACCATTTTCTTTCCACGGGATGGGATAAGATCCACTCATGATCGTTTTGTAGATGAATGCATCAAAACTTTCCTGTACTTGAGAGTGATCGATTTGGAGGATTCATGTTTTGAAGTCTTACCGAAATCTGTTGGTTACTTGAAACATTTGAGGTTCCTTGACCTCAGTTGGAACTGTAGCATCAAAGAACTCCCTGCTTCCATTTGCAAGCTGCTGAATCTGCAGACTCTGAGAATCTCATATTGTAAGGCGTTGAAGAGGTTGCCTAAAAATATAGGGAACTTGATTGGCCTTAGACATCTCTATGTAACCACACAACAGGAATCTTTCCCTGAGAAAGCAATCGGATGCTTGACTTCTCTTCAGTCTCTGTGGATCACCGGTTGTGCCAACCTTGTTTGTTTGCCAGAAGAAATTCAGTGCCTCAGAGCTCTTCGGACATTAGCTATCAGCAGATGCCCGAGATTAGCATCTCTTCCAAAATGCGTAGCAAGTCTTGCCAAGTTAGAGAACCTGATGATCAATGACTGTGAAAAGCTCAACTTGGATGAGGGGAGAATCACTGTAATTGCAAACCTTGGCATCAGGACAATGGTATTTACAGAATTACCAAACTTTGTGAATTGGCCCCATTGGCTGCGTGGCACAGCCAGGAGTGTAAATTACCTAAGGATTGCATTCTGCCCCAGCCTCCGGAAATTCCCAGAGTGGCTGCAAAACTCAGCGTCGCTTCAGAAACTTGAGATTTTGGGATGCCCGGAAGTGTCAGCATTGCCAGAGGGATTCCAACACCTCCGGACACTGAAAGTACTGAGGGTTAAAGAGTGTAGCAGGCTGGCTCGTACACTACACCCAGAAACAGGAAGAGACTGGCATATGGTAGCTCATGTCCCAGAATTATACATCAACAACGCCAGGATCACCTCCTCTCATTATTAGGTAAGCTTGAATTTTCAACCCTCACCCATCACATAAACATTGTATATCTATCTAATAATGCTAGAAATGAAGTTATTTGTGATAAAATCAAAGTGGGTATTTATTAAAAATAAGATATAGAAGCGGTGTTTAACATGGTTTGGACATTTAGAAATGTTAGACAAGCACTCGTGGACTCGCCTGCAAAGAGAGTAGATGAAGTGAGAAAAGTTACACGGGATGACATATAAGAGAAGTTATAATCATAAATAAAGGTGATTGATGTGTTAGAATTTATGTAATGGATGCTACTCGATGGGTTAAGGTTTGTTGTTGTTGTTGTGCTATGTATTACTTGTTCAAGCTCCCTTGTCTTTGGAAGGGCAATTCTAAGGAAATAATTTCAAAAATTTGGCTGCTTTATTCATGGTTCGAATTATTCAAGCAACTTACACATTTAATATAGAATTTTGGGGTATGTTTCCTATTTGTCTGAATTTTTCAGGAAAGGTTTTGGCCCTCCAAAGACCTTTGTTTCCCTGTTCATGAGCTGTAAGTGCTTTTAAGTCCCTTTTTGTGCCAAGTTGCCCTTCCACAGGGCAGCACCTTCCAATGATCCTTCCTTGCTATGGAACTTTTCTAGCACCTCTAAAATCATATCTAAGACATGTTTACCATTTTTTTCCATTTTTCCCTTGTCTCCAAAGTCCCATGTCAGTTGGCCCGACCTTGGTTTCTTGTTCTTGCCAGCATAGTCTACTATTGTTCAAATATAGGTTTCATTAGTTTGATTTATTGAAATTGGGGTGAGCCCAAGCTCATCTATTTGTAGAATTCTAGTTTTAGAATACATTAATTTTTAATAAATAGAAAATATTTATATTAATTTTAAAATTATTAAAAATACAAAAGTAGGTTGAAATAAATATACTTTTTAAATTCTCAAAAGAGTAACTGACCAAGCTATTTTATTTTATTATTTTTAAATTATATGTTTTTTTTTATTTTTAAAACACTTTTCCCCTTAAAATTTAAAATTAAATTTTATTTCTCATTATTACGATGCAATATTATAGTGTGATAATATATATTAGGGTAAATTACATCTAAATTTTAAATTTTCTTTTTGTTTGGGTTAGAGATAATCATTTTTGAGAAGGTCTCATGTGGTTTAAAAATATTTCTAGAGGTCAATAAAGTTTACTTTGTTTATTTGAGAATCTCATCCAAAAACATTTTTAGATTTTGATGGGTCATTTAATATAAGTAATCTGTCAAATGTTTCAACTCTTATTAAAATCTTCTTAGGTTTACCAGCTGTAATCTTATCCCTCAAAATAAAATGGATATGTTTAAGAATTATTAAATATAAATGTCTGACGGTATGGTTGACAATTTGAAATTGTGTCTTGAGAATTTGTGTGCTGCTTAAGTAAAAATGTTGTAAGGGCCCACTCTCGAATATTCTCGCTAGCATAGGATATTCGAAAGGAGGTCATCACAGAGATGATATAGAACAAATCATAAATAAATAGACATCTCATTTCATTACTAGCAGCGGAAACTAAATTAAGGTTGAGTTACATTTCTAATATTTCATGAGTTTGGGCTCGAAGGCCATACAAATAAATAAGAGGCTCTATTGTTAACTAACAAAATAAAAATCATTTTATCTCAAGCTTCACCTAAACACCAATCAGGATCTTCAAGTTAGGATGCGTCTCCGTACACCACTATCCCTGGGCTTTAAACCCACTGAACTTGCCCCAAAAAATGGCCTTCCATTTACCTGAAATGGCAAGAAAGATCAAGTGAGCCACAAGGTTCAGTAAGTTCGAGAAGCAATGAATAGCAAACAAAAATCAATAATAGGGTGACACCAAAAAGAGTAATCAAGAACTCGACAGTTTTATACAAGATTCATAATTTATGACCTTATCAATTTCAATTTAAATATATCATGTCATCATATATTATTATGCAAATGTACGTATAACATTAATTATCAGAATCCAATCTCATAGGCTCGTAAGCCATTAAACAACTATGCCAAAGTGCATCAAGATGATAAAAACTCACATTCAATATGGAGTCAACCTGCCAGTCTATGGCCACCTCGTCCCGTGCTAGGTGCTCTAAGGTACCATTCCCTCCGCGCAAAATAATAGGTGCGCAAAATTTAACAACAATAGTATATATATATATATATATCATATTTTGAAATGTCATTTCTGAAATCACGCAAGGTTACCAACCTTGATGCCATGCTCTTAAATGCATAAATAAGTATCCCCATGGTTTAATACCACGTACTGATGACAAGTATACCTCCACAAAAGTCTCAAATTTATGATTAGAGTTCCCATGCAACAAAAAGAACCACATCAGGTACATAAGGTCTATTAATCTTTATACATAGTGACATTTAATTTATTGGCCATATTCCAATGACTATTAAAAATGCAAGAAAATTTTTAATATGAATTCTTATAAATTTGGGCATATTTAAAAATTATTTAATAGATAATTAAATAATGCTCATGGCAATATACGTTGGGTGCGTGGGTCTTAAATATGTGTATACATATATATGTATATATATTATTTGGGTTCTCTTAAACTAACAGAGAGTATTAGACATATGTATACATATATATATATATATTATTTAAGTGCCTTATGTTTTTTTTTTTTAAACTTACAGAGAGTTGCAACCATACATATATATATTATTTAAATGTCTTACACCTTCAGTGAATATTGAACATGATATTAAACATATATATGTATATATTATTTGGGTGCTTATGTCCACAATGATGTTTTAACGTGCGTGCATATGAATACATATAAGTGGGTGAGGATTAAATGAAACAAGGAGGGAGAGAGAGAGACTACACTGCCGCGCATATACATATCTACATATGAATATGTAAAAGATGGATTGGCTGGGACAAAAACAGGGGGCGTGCATACATATATATATCTGTGTAAGTGGGTGATTCACTGCTATGTGCATATTCACATATATATGGGTTATTCAAATGGAGTGAGAGTCACATGGATGGGGTGAATTTATATATATGCGAAGCTCAAACAATGGCTGCCAGCAACATGTATATATGAATATATATATATATATATATACACAAAGGCCATTTGATCACACAGTGAGGAAAAATCTGATAAAAACAGGGGAGGCTTCCTAAAAAATGAAAGCGATTAAGAGCCTCCCAGCAACAGCTTCTCTGGTCACATATACAATATATATATATACATATATATGCGTGTGTGTATATAAATGGGTTTGCTCAACTGGAACAGGGGATGGCTGTGAGCGTGTATTTATATATATATATATATATATAAGTGGTGATTTGCATGAGGACATATGTCTATACGGCTATCTACTGAAACAAGGGTAGCCATTCCAAAAAATAAGAAGTAAATGATGCTATAACAAAAGGAAGAAAGAGAAGAAGTTACTCAAGAGGCAGGGGTATGGATATATACATATGTGTGTATACATTTACAGAGGCAATGAACAATCGCCCCAAAAGAACTGAAATACACAGAAATTACAGAACGTGAATGGATAGGCAGAAGAAACTATTAGAATTAGTGAGGCTGCAGAAGGAAAAACAGGGCAGAAAACAAAGCTCAAAGAAGGAACTTCTCTTAGAGATATTTAATCAAATAGGTGGTGGGCACAAAACCAGTTAATCTGGAGAAATCTGCTCAATAATTTCAGCAACCCAAATTGCCTGTAAATAGGCATTACAATACGTGAAGACCGGATATTGTGGCACAACTACAACTATGTGAAGACCGGATATTGTGGCACAACTACAACTGCATTTTAATTGAACTAAAAAATAGAAAAATACGAAACCACCTACTTCAACTAAACAGAAAACATGGAAAATAAATAAATAAATACCAACTCAGCAAATGTTGAATCAGTCTTCAACACTCCCCCTTGATTCAAAGTTGCAAACTCCAAGTTGTTCTCTGAAGAACTCATGCTTTGCTTGCGGAAGCGACTTTGTGAAAATATCTGCAAGTTGCTCATTTGTATCACAAGCTTTCAAAGTAATTTCTCCAATAGATACGAGACTTCGAATATAGTGATAACGGATGTCAATGTGCTTGGTCCTTCTGTGAAATACTAGGTTCCTTGTCATTACAATAGTTGATCTATTGTCACAAAAGATCTCCGTTGCACCAATTTGTTTCTGATTGAAATCTACAAGAAGTCTCCTTAGCCAAACTGCTTGACAAGCTGAAGAAGTTGCTGCAATATACTCAGCTTCTGAAGTTGATAAGGCCACCACTTCCTGCTTCTTTGAACACCATGAAATAGCTCCAGAACCAAGATTAAACAAGAAACCTGATGTGCTTTTTCTGTCATCAATGCTACCTGCCCAATCACTATCCGTAAAGCTAATTAATTTGAAACTTGATACTTTACAATACCAAATTCCATGTTCCATTGTTCCTGCAATATATCTCAATATTCTCTTTGCAGCCCTAAGGTGAAGCTTGCTTGGATTAAGCATAAATCTAGACACAACTCCAACAGAGAAAGTAATATCTGGCCTTGTATGAGACAAATAGTTTAAGCCACCAACAAGACTTCTAAAATATGTTGCACTTGCCATTTCAGCACTATCATCACGACACAACTTCTCATTAACATTCATGGGTGTGGCAGTAACTTTACAATTCACCATATTAAACCTTTTCAAAAGATCCATTGCATATTTTCTTTGTGAAATAAATATCCCATCAACTCCTTGTTTCACCTCAAGACCAAGAAAATAATGCAATAACCCCAAATCAGACATCTCAAACTTCTTAATCATGCAATCTTTAAATCCAGCAACAATATACTCATTTGAACCCATATAAATCATATCATCAACGTAAAGGCATACCACTAAAAAATCATTTTTACCTTCTTTCTTTAGATAAAGAGTGGGCTCATTATTACTTCTTTTAAAACCATTCTCCTGGAAATAAGAATCTATTTTGAAGTACCATGCCCGCGGTGCTTGCTTTAAGCCATAGAGCGCCTTTTTTAACTTGTAAACTTTTTCTTCTTTGCCATTAACTACAAAACCTTCAGGCTGTGAAACATAAACTTCCTCTTCCAAGTCACCGTTTAAAAAAGCAGATTTAACATCAAATTGGTATACTGGCCAATTTAATTGAGCAGCTAAGGCCAAAAAGGTTCTCACCGTTTCAAAGCGAGCAACAGGAGAAAATGTTTCTTCAAAATCGATACCTTGTTGTTGAGAATAACCCTTTACTACCAGCCTTGCCTTGTGTTTTTGGATGCTCCCATCTGCATGATACTTGGTTCTGAACACCCATTTGAGCCCAATAGCTTTCTTTCCTTCCGGCAAGTCCACCAAATCCCAGGTCAGATTTTTCTGAATAGCTAACAGCTCCTCTTCCATAGCTTTGCACCATTGGTTTTCTTTTGCAGCTTCTTCAAAACAAATAGGATCAGAAACAAGCAAAGCAAAGGTACAAGAATCATAAACTTCCTATAAGGATCTAAATTTCCTTGGAGGAGTATCATTTGACAAGCTTGAAGATGAATCATTGCTTGTAGGTGCTGATAGAGTGCTACTTCCAGGAGTAGAGAAACCAGAAATTGTTGGTGTTGGATCCTGCGATGATGCAACATTGTCTTCCAACACTTGAATTTGTTGCTGCTCATTTTTTTCACTCCAAACCCATCTTGCATCTTCATTAAATACTACGTCCCTGCTGATGGTAATTTTACCACTGATTGGATTATATAGCTTATATGCTTTGGATTGAGAACAATAACCAACAAAGATATATTTCTCATATTTTTCATCAAATTTTCGAGAATGAGTTTTAACCAAAGCATAAGCTATACAACCAAAAACTCTTAAGTGGCTTACTGTTGGCCTTCTACCTGTCCAAGCCTCAAATGGTGTTTGATTTCGAATAGCTCTTGTTGGGGACAAATTGAGAAGGTACACCGTTGTTACAACAGCTTCTGCCCAAAAATAAATAGGAAGACCTTTTGCTTGCATCATGCTTCTGGCCAGCTCCACTACCGTTTGATTTTTTCTTTCAGCTACACCGTTTTGTTCTGGTGTATATGGTGCTGTAAGCTCCCTGCAGATTCCGTTTTCCTCACAAAAAACATTAAAATCAGTTGAAACAAATTCACCTCCTCTATCTGTTCGTAGTGTCTTTATTAAAAGACCACTTCTTCTTTCCACAAATGCTTTGAACTTCCTGAACCTGTCAAAAGCTTCAGACTTGATTTCAAGAAAGTAAACCCAACTCATGCGACTGTAATCATCTGTGAACAACAAAAAATATCGACTACCACTAAGAGATTCAATGTTTATAGGCCCACACAAATCTGCATGCACTAACTCAAGACATTTAGAGGCTCTCCAAGCTTTTCCTACAGGAAAAGGCCTTTTACTTTGCTTTCCATAAACACATCCTTCACAAAAGCCAAGACTCTCAAGTTTCGGTAATCCAAAAACCTTTCCTTTTGACTCAACAACTTCAACCCATTAATATTCAAGTGCCCATAACGTAGATGCCACAATCTAGTCTCACTGTCACCATTAGCAACCATAGCACAGTTCTCAACCATTGAAACTTCTAATGGAAACATTTTATTGTTAGCCATTGGAACTTTAGTAATGATTTGCCCAGTTTTTTTATCTCTAATATCACAACACCCATCATCAAACAAAATTGAATATCCACTAGTCATTAATTGCCCAATGCTAAGTAAATTATGAGATAAACTAGGGACAAGCAACACATCTTGTAAAATCTTGGCATTACCTTGACTGGTTGAAATGCTAACGGTACCTTTGCCTTCAACCTGAATCTTCTTGTTGTCTCCTAGTGTCACCTCTGATTTTCTGGATTCATCAAGCTCCTTAAATAATGACCTTGTCCTAGACATATGATTGGAACAACCACTGTCCAAAAACCAAACATCGTTAGACTTCTCTTTTTCACAAAAAAAGGCCATAAATAGCTTACTTTCTTCCTCTGCTTTCTCTGCAAAACTAGCTTGATTATTCTCATCCTTCTGCTTTTGCCAGCAATAAGCTTCTTTGTGACCAGGTTTCTTGCAGTAGTGACATTGAAAGGTCCTATTCTGCCTTTCTTCATTGGAAGCTTCTCTTCCTCGACCTCTTCCTTGGCCCCTACCATTACCTCTTCCACGAAAACCACCTTTGCCACGACCACGACTTGAAGTTTTTTCCATCTTTTCCTTCTGAATAGACTCCCCCTTCACTTGAAATGCTTTTTCCTCACTCTTTTCTGTTGACCTATTGATCCTTGCTTCATGAGCTTGTAAAGATCCCATCAATTCATCAAGAGAGAAAGTAGACAAATCTTTTGACTCTTCAATGGCAGCAACAACATGATCAAATTTTGGAGTTAAACTCCTCAATACTTTTGCAACTACAGTTACATCAGTAATTTCCTCTCCATAAGTTTTCATTTGGTTGATAATAGCAGATACTCTAAAAAGGAAATCTTGCACTGATTCCCCACTTTTCATATTTAAAGTCTCAAAATCACGGCGAAGTGATTGAAGTTTCACAGTAAGTACCTTTTTGGAGCCTTGAAAGGACTGCTGCAATATAGTCCAAGCCTCCCTTGCCGTAGTTGCTGCTGCAATTTTTGAGAAGACAGTCTCATGAACTGCTTGTTGAATGAAAAATAACGCCTTGGAATCCTTTTTCTTGTTTTCTTTCAGCCGACCTTCATCTTTGTCCTTGTCATTGTACCCACTCTCTACGAAATCCCAAAGGTCTTGAGATATGAAGAGAGTCTTCATTTTGATGCTCCAAAATTCATAACTTCCACCCTTGAAGACTGGAATCAACGGCTGAGAAAAGCTCACAGCATTGCCGTTTGCTGCCATGCGTGCTACTACGCCCAGTTCTCGAAGGAACCTGGCTCTGATACCACAATGTTAGAATTAGTGAGGCTGCAGAAGGAAAAATAGGGCAGAAAACAAAGCTCAGAAGAAGGAACTTCTCTTAGAGATATTTAATCAAATAGGTGGTGGGCACAAAACCAGTTAATCTGGAGAAATCTGCTCAATAATTTCAGCAACCCAAATTGCCTGTAAATAGGCATTACAATACGTGAAGACCGGATATTGTGGCACAACTACAACTGCATTTTAATTGAACTAAAAAATAGAAAAATACGAAACCACCTACTTCAACTAAACAGAAAACATGGAAAATAAATAAATAAATACCAACTCAGCAAATATTGAATCAGTCTTCAACAGAAACTTGCCTGAGGTTGGATGAGTCTTCTCCTTACTGGGCTTCAACGGCAGAGAGAGAGAGAGAGATATGCAAAGAGTATCACAAGAAGGAGGAAGAAGAAGCATAAGAAGGCACTGGGGAGTGAGGAAAGAAATGAAACAATGAAGAAAAGGAGTAGCGATATGCACTAAATTTAGAAAATCTCTGCACACAGAAAGGCTGTGCAAATTGCACGCCAATTATGAAATTTTACCAATATGCCCCTCTTCTCATATAATAGACAAAAATATCTAGGGGCTTTATTGACAAATGCTAACTTAATTTATTTTCTTATTTTTTTTCTTTATTTTATTTTGTTTATTATTATTATTATTATTTTATTTTTATTACACCACCAATTTCATTATTTTCGAATTATTTATCACCATGGGCCTAAGCCCAAGCCCCATGTACTCCATATATATATATATCAAGCCCACTAGGCTTAATTTCCCACCCTGGTCAAACACGTGACCTCGCTAACTAATTACAATAAAAAAATTTAACTCACACACTTATTTTCCGATCACATGAACTATAAAATAAAATTGTCCGACCTAAAATTATTTCTACTCCCTCAAAGAAATTTTATTAAATATTAAAGTACTTAGACCTACATCTAAAATGCCCTTGAGCTAAAATTAAATATTAAAAACACCTAAATCAAATTTAGAGTCATTACAATTTCTCCCCCCTTCAAAGAATTTGGTCCCCAAATTCGTACCTGGTCATGCGAATAGCTGGGGGAGAAAGACGTCTCATCTTATCCTTATGCTCCCAAGTAGCCTCGTCTGGAGAATGACGCTGCCACTGAACCCTCACAAAAGGAATCGACCGATTTCGCAATACTTTCTCTTTCCGTTCCAAGATACTGATAGGCATTTACTCGTATGCCACATCTTCCCTGACCTCTATAGTTTGATAGTCAATAATGTGCTGAGGATCTGGCACGTACTTCTTTAGCATGGACACATGGAAGATGTTATGAACGCTAGATAGCTGTGGTGGCAAGGCTAACCTATAGGCCAAAGTGTCAACTCGTTCCAAAATCTCAAACAGCCCAATATAGCAAGGGCTAAGCTTCCCCGACACCCCAAATTGACGTACGCCCTTCATGGGCATCACTCTTAGCCATACATGGTCCCCAGTCGAAAACTCCAAGTCTCTCCGTCTCTTGTCCGCATAACTCTTTTGTTGATCCTGGGCGGTCTTCATTCTTGCTCTGATGATGCGAATCTTCTCTGTTGTCTGTTCCATAATCTCAGGCCCCAACAAGGCTCTATCTCCAACCTCCTCCCAACAAATGGGCGATCTACATGGCCTGCCATAAAGTGCCTCATAAGGTGGCATACCAATATTGGAATGATGACTATTGTTGTAGGCGAATTCTACCAGTGGCAGGTGGTCATCCCAACTGCCATGAAAGTCTAGCACACATGCCCTCAACATGTCCTCTAACGTCCGTATGGTCCTCTTTGTCTGCCCATCTGTTTGTGAGTGGAAAGCGGTACTAAATCTCAACTTCGTCCCCAAGGCATCTTGTAACGCCCCCCAAAAGTGCGAGGTAAAATGAGGATCCCGATCTGACATAATACTAGATGGGACCCCATGCAATCTCACTATCTCCCCGATGTACATCTTAGCCAGACGGCTCAAAGGATAAGTCTTCTTAATCGGCAGAAAATGGGCTGATTTAGTTAAACGGTCTACTATCACCCATATAACATCATACCCCTTTGTCGTCCTCGGTAGCCCTGACACAAAGTCCATAGATATGTTGTCCCATTTCGACTCTGGAATGGGTAACGGCTGTAGAAGGCCTGTCGGCTTCTGATGTTCTGCCTTAACCTGTTGACATACTGCACACTGGGACACATATTTGGCCACATCTCTCTTTAGTCCATCCCACCAAAACTGCCACCGTAACCATTGATACATCTTCGCCGTGCCAGGGTGAATGGTATAACGAGACTTATGTGCCTCTGCCAGAATTTCCTTCTTGATCCCAGCATCATCAGGCACACAGACCCGATCATGAAATAGTAACATCCCATCGCCTCTCTGACTGAAGCCCATTGGGGAAAACTTTCCCACATCTGCCAAAATCTAGGCCAGCTTCACATCACAAGACTGTTGTACCCTAATCTGCTCCATCAAATCCGGATGTACCCTCAGGTACAAACAATACACTGTAAGTCTCTTCTCGGGTCCGAAGATAGACATCTCCCCCATCTGCCTCAAAAGCATCCACTCTTGGACCATCATAGTTGCTATGTGAGCTCCCTGGCAACTCAAGGCATCTGCCACTACATTGGCCTTCCCCGGATGGTATAAAATCTCACAATTATAGTCTTTCAGTAGTTCCATCCATCTACGTTGTCTCATGTTCAACTCCTTTTGTGAGAAAAGGTACTTTAGGCTTTTGTGGTCATTATAAATCTCTACCTTCTCTCCGTAGAGGTGATGCCTCCAAATCTTGAGTGCAAATATCACGGCTGCCAATTCCAAATCGTGTGTGGGGTAATTCATCTTATGCTTCTTAAACTGTCTCGAGGCATATGCATTTACTCGCCCATCTTGCATCAACACACACTCAAGGCCGGAGTGCGACGCATTACTAAAGATGGTAAACTTTTCCCCACTCCTGGGAATAGCCAACACTGGCGCTGTTGTCAATCTCTTCTTCAATTCCTCAAAGCAACGATCACATGCCTCGTTCCACTCGTACTTGACTCCCTTCCGAGTCAACTTTGTCATAGGCAGGGACAGTCGGGAGAAACCCTCAATAAATCTCCTGTAATAACCAGCCAGTCCCAAGAAACTTCTGATGCCCGTCACTGAGATTGGTCTTGGCCAATCCATCATTGCCTTCACTTTCTGAAGGTCCACTGAAATACCCTCACCGGATACCACATGCCCTAAGAATCCCACCTGTCGTTGCCAGAAGTCACATTTACTGAACTTGGCATATAATTGCTTTTCCCTAAGTCTCTGCAAGGCTAACCTGAGATGATTCTCATGCTTTTCCAAGCTCGGTGAGTAAATGAGAATATCATCGATGAACACAATGACAAAACGATCCAAGTACTCCCTGAAAACCCTATTAATCAAATCCATAAAGACGGCCGGAGCATTCGTCAGCCCAAATGGCATGACCACAAATTCGTAGTGGTCGTACCTAGTACGAAATGCAGTCTTCTGAATGTCTCCTTCTCTGACCCTTACTTGGTGATACCCCGACTTCAAATCAATCTTAGAAAAGACTGAGGCTCCACGTAGCTGATCCAACAAATCATCAACTCAGGGAAGAGGGTACTTGTTCTTCAACGTTACCTGGTTCAACTGGCGATAGTCTATGCATAACCTTATGGATTCATCTTTCTTCCTCACAAACAAGACCGGAGCGCCCCAAGGTGAAACGCTAGGGTGAACGAATCCCTTCTCAATCAACTCCTCAAGTTGTACTTTCAATTATTTCAATTCATTCGGGGCCATTCTATAAGGTGCCTTGGAAACTGGTTGGGTTCCTGGCATCAACTCTATGGGAAACTTTACCTCCCTCAGTGGCGGCAACCCTGGCAACTCATCAGGGAATATATCAGGAAACTCACGGACTACTGGAATGTATGATAGTTCTGTATTGTTCTCTTTACCCGTGGTCACAAAAGCCAAATATGCTTCACATCCATGCCGCATCAATTTTTCAGCCTTCATCGCTGATATCATAGGTGTGGAACTCATCGGTTTAATGCCTCGATACGATATGACTGGCTGCTGGGGTGACTCAAAGTGGATAACCTTACATCTACAATCCACTTTGGCATAATGTCGGGATAACCAGTCCATGCCCAAAATAAGATCAAAATCATGTATGTCTAGGATTATCAAATCCCCGGGTAACTCTTTATCATGCACCATAATCTTACAATCTTTATAGATTTCACTCCCCACTAACTCGACTCTTCTCGATGTAGACACGACCAAGTAATAAGGCAGCAATGTACTAGAGAATGGAATATGGCACACAATCCTAGGTGCAACAAATGAATGTGTAGACCCCGTGTCAAACAAAACACGCACATCAATGTCATATAGGGAGAGAATACCTTGCACAGTATCCTTTCCCTTCTTTGCCTCTGCTGACGTCAAAGCGAATGCTCGTCCCTAGGTGTGGGGTCGACCAATGTCTATGGTGCCCTGTCCTGGTGGCGGTGCTGTCCCCTAAAGTCTCGGCAGTGATTGCCTTTGTCCCATCTTGTTGCCTTGGTTCCCATACCTCTGTCCTCCTTGTTGTGGTTGTTGTCTGCAAACGTTAGACGTATGCCCCTTTCTTCCACACCGGTAGCAAGTCACCTCCTTGTTGCCCGTTATACCTTTCCCTTATGGACAATCATTCTTCATGTGCCCCAACTGCCCGCAACCATAGCACGCCTTACATACACCTCGATATCGCTTCCCACAAGTGGTGTAGGGAGGAATGTCAGTTACATTACCAGAAAACCCCGGTGCTCCCTTCCTTTTCCTGTCATTGCCTTGCCCCCGAGCTGAACCTGATCCCCTAGCTGCTGCCTGAACTTCCCTTAGCTCAGTCCTCTCCTTCTCTATGATATGTGCCCTCTGCACCAGTGTAGCATAATCCGTGATCTGTGCACCAGCTAGGTGAAATCTGATGTCCACTCGCAGACCTCTTTGGAACTTGGCTGCTTTCTTTTCCTCGGTACATACCAACTCAGGAGCGAATTGTGCCAGAGAGATGAACTCCTCTTCATACTGCGCCACCGTCCTATTGCCCTGTGTCAGCTCAATAACTCATATGTCTTCTGATCTCGGACCCAAGCTGGGAAGTAGTTGGCATTGAAAAGCTCTCTGAACTCCACCCATGACGGCTTCCTGCCCACAAACCTCTGTCGAACTGTCTCCCACCACCTCTCGGCTCCTCCTCGAAATAGATATGTAGCCAACTGTACCTTTTGGGTGTCACTGCACCCTATCGTCCTGAGGTGCTTCTCCAGTGCCATCATCCACTACTCTGCTGGCAAGGCATCGGTCCCTCCACGGAACTCTGAAGGTCTCAGTGCCATGAAATTTTGTACCCACTAGCTCCCGGTATTGCCATCCACTTCATAGGGCTCCACCTTCTGTGGCACTGGGTTTGAAGTCTGACCATTAATGTTCTCATTCAGGCCTGGTTCATTCCTTACTCCAGGTGGTACTTGCTCCTGCCTTCCCTGTTGCGCCATAAAATTCTCAAAGTGCCTCAACATGGCAGCCATGGTGCCCCTTAGCTCACCAACCTCTTGGCACAAGTCTGCCACTGACTCCGCTGGAGTGGCCGGTACAGGTGGAGGTGTAGGGGTAGGAACAGGTGCAGGCTTAGGAATGGGTCTAGGAACTGGAGTAGGGATGGCCCGGTTGCCTCGGGCACGGGTCGGCGATCTTCCTCATCGTCCACTCATTTCCTGCATGCCAAACGACCTTTTAGTATTCCATTTTAACTTAGGCTTACTAGACCATTAGACACAATTCTAACTCTACCCAAACCTAGGTGTACGGAGACTTCGCTCATTTCCTAACCTGGCTCTGATACCAAAATTGTAGGGGCCCATTCTCGAATATTCTTGCTAGCATAGGATATTTGAAAAGAGGTCATCACAGAGATGATATAGAACAAACCATAAATAAATAGACATCTCATTTCATTACTAGCAACGAAAACTAAATTAAGGTTGAGTTACATTCCTAATATCTCATGAGTTTGGGCTGGAAGGCCATACAAACAAATAAGAGGCTCTATTGTTAACTAACAAAATAAAAATCATTTTATCTCAAGCCTCACCTAAACACCAATCAGGATCTTCAAGTTAGGACGCGTCTCCGTACACCACTGTCCCTGGGCTTTAGACCCACTGGACTCGCCCCAAAAAATGGCCTTCCCTTTACCTGGAATGGCAAGGAAGATCAAGTGAGCCATAAGGCTCAGCAAGTTCGAGAAGCAATGAATAGCTGATTAGTGGTTAATTTTGTAAAAATTTTGTTATAATTATACCCTTCTTTCGATATTAAATATGGTTTAAATTAGATATTAATATATATTTTATGGTTATATGTAAGTTTAAATTGAAAGATGAATGAAATGAAATTCTAAAGTAAATAATAATAATATATAAAATTATATATAATACATATATATCATTATATGCATGTATGTAATATATATATAATATAATCTAATATATATATGTGCCATGTGTAATACATATATATAATATATAATTTATTAATAACATTAAATTTTTTTTATTTTTTTTTAGGCATGAAGAAATCAAGCCCATGAAGAAATCAAAGCCATGGAGAAATCAAGTCCATGAAGAAATCAAACCCATGAAAAATTAAAGTCCATGAAGAATTCAAGCCCATGAAGAATTAAGGCCCAATTTGAGCAATCCATGGAAAATATTATTTGGAGAAGGCCCAAGGATTATTTTTAATCCTAATGAAGATTAAAAACCAATTTATAGAAATCTATTTTTATTTTTTATGTGAGAGCTTTATTAGGTGTGTTTTTTAGCTAAAATCCATTTAACTATTAGGTGGATATTATAGCTAAAATCCATTTAACTTTATGAGTGCTTTATTAGGTATGTATTTTAGCTAAAATCCATTTAATATTAGGTGTGTATTATAGCTAAAATCCATTTAACTTTAAGTGTGTGAGTGCCCATTAGATATAATTATGTCTAATTGAATAATTGAAATTGTGTGGTTTGTATTGCATCTTGTGGCCTATAAATAGCTCACTTGATTGCATTTGTAAGTGTGATTATTATTCTTGAATAAAAGTTTAGTTGTTTCCTTATAATTCTCTCTTTGAGAATTGTTCTTGTTCTTTCTCATTTTCTTTAGTACTTTCTCTTATAATCTTACTTTTTTCTTTCTTCTTTTAAATTCTTATGTCATTTATTATTACTTTATTATTCACCGCCTAAATGGCCGGTTAATTTGTGCCTTTAAATTTCTGCAATTTTAATTCTTGTCATTTAATTATTCACCGCCTAAATGGCCGGTTAATTTGTGCTTTTAAATTTCTGCAATTTTAATTCTTGTCATTTAATTATTCACCGCCTAAATGGCCGGTTAGTTTATGCCTTTAAATTTCTTGTCATTTAAATTCTGTTATTTAAATTACGTCATTTAAATTTATGTCAATTAACTTTCAAATAAAAATGAGTAGCTAAATCTAATCTTGGGTTAAGGCAATGACAGTGTCCAACGCCAATGATTCCCAAAGAAAGCTGCGCTTTAAATAAGTAACATTAATTTAAATTTCAGTATGAGTGTGTATTAATTATTAAAAAATCACTAGGTTTGGATTGGAGCGTAAGTCTAACTTAGAGCTTTCATGCCATGTATGAGAGTTACTAGAACTGGAAACGCTATCATACCCAAATCCGGATGATTAATTTAGTTGTTTTGTGTATTAATTGCAATTGGATTTATGGTGGTTGCTTAAATTAGAATCCCGCATATCATGTATGGGGATTGCTTAACCTAGAACTATCATCATCTCTAATTGCATTTAATAACAAACCCTCATATCTGAAATTAAATTAATGTTGCTAATCTTTTATGCTAAAATTTGGGAATCAACGGGTTGGTACTGAAATTGTCTTAACTCAAGCACTATCCAAATTCATATTTTTACGTTTAATGTTTATTTTAATTTTTGCCTTACTTTATTTTCTAGTATCTGTTGTCTAAAAACAAAACCATAAAAAATCTTGTTGTCAATTTGTCCAAATGCGTGTGCGTGTGTGTGACATTCTTTTTCTTTTGCCATAAATAAATCTCTCAGTGGACGACCTGGATTCATCCAGAAAATATAAATATAAATTTGGACTACAACTGCACTCGTACACTGGCGAGTATAAACCTCTCACTAAAATAAAAAAAAATATAAAAGTTTTATTATGATTTGTTTTTTTTATTGTGTTTTAATTGCAGGGTGAGAGTGCAGTCAATAGCAAACAAGAATCAAGAATAGGGTGACACCAAAAAGAGTAATCAAGAACTCGACAATTTCATACAAGATTCATAATTTATGACCTTATCAATTTCAGTTTAAATATATCATGTCACCATATATTATTATGCAAATGTACATATAACATTAATTATCAGAATCCAATCTCATAGGCTCGTAAGCCATTAAACAACATATGCCAAAGTGCATCAAGAGGATAAAAACTCACATTCAATATGGAGCCAACCTGTCGGGCTATGGCCACCTCGTCCCTTGCCAAGTGCTCTAGGGTACCCTTTCCTCCGCGCAAAATAATAGGTGCGCAAAATTTAACAACAATAGTATATATATATATATATATCATATTTTGACATGCCATTTTTGAAATCACGCAAGGTTACCAACCTTGATGCCATGCTCTCAAATGCATAAATAAGTATCCCCATGGTTTAATACCACGTATTGATGACAAGTATACCTCAACAAAAGTCTCAAATTTATGATTAGAGTTCCCATGCAACAAAAAGAACCACATCAGGTACATAAGGTCTATTAATCTTTACACATAGTAACATTTAATTTATTGGCCATATTCCAATAACTATTAAAAATGCAAGGAAATTTTTAATATGAATTCTTATAAATTTGGGCATATTTAAAAATTATTTAATAGATAATTAAATAATGCTCATGGCAATATACGTTGGGTGCGTGGGTCTTAAATATGTGTATATATATATATATATATTATTTGGGTTCTCTTAAACTAACAAAGAGTATTAGACATATGTATACATATATATTATTTAAGTATCTTATGTTTGTTTTTTTAAACTTACAGAGAGTTGCAACCATACATATACATATATATATATATATTATTTAAGTGTCTTACACCTTCAGTGAGTATTGAACATGATATTAAACATATATATGTATATATTATTTGGGTGCTTATGTCCACAGTGGTGTTTTAACGTGCGTGCATATGAATACATATAAGTGGGTGAGGATTAAATGAAATAAGGAGGGAGAGAGAGAGACTACACTGCCGCGCATATATATATCTACATATGAATATGTAAATGATGGATTGGTTGGGACAAAAACAGGGGGCGTGCATACATATATATATTTGTGTAAGTGGGTGATTCACTGCTATGTGCAAATTCACATATATATGGGTTATTCAAATGGAGCGAGAGTCACATGGATGGGGTGAATTTATATATATGCGAAGCTCAAACAATGGCTACCCGCAACATGTATATATGAATATATATATATATACACAAAGGCCATTTGATCACACAGTGAGGAAAAATCTGATAAAAACAGGGGAGGCTTCCTAAAAAATGACAGCGATTAAGAGCCTCCCAGCAACAGCCTCTCTGGTCACATATACAATATATATATACATATATATATGCGTGTGTGTGTATATAAATGGGTTTGCTCAACTGGAACAGGGGATGGCTGTGAGCATGTATTTATATATATATATAAGTGGTGATTCGCATGAGGGCATATGTTTATACGGCTATCTACTGAAACAAGGGTAGCCATTCTAGAAAATAAGAAGTAAATGATGCTATAACAAGAGGAAGAAAGAGAAGAAGTTACTTAAGAGGCTGGGGTATGGATATATACATATGTGTGTATACATTTACGGAGGCAATGAACAATAGCCCCAAAAGAGCTGAAATATACAAAAATTACAGAACGTGAATGGATAGGTAGAAGAAACTTGCCTGAGGTTGGATGAGTCTTCTCCTTACTGGGCTTCAACGGCAGAGAGAGAGAGATATGCAAAGAGTATCACAAGAAGGAGGAAGATGAAGCATAAGAAGGCACTGGGGAGTGAGGAAAGAAATGAAACAGTGAAGAAAAGGAGTAGCGATATGCACTAAATTTAGAAAATCTCTGCACACAGAAAGGTTGTGGAAATTGCACGCCAATTATGAAATTTTACCAACATGCTCCTCTTCTCATATAATAGACAAAAATATCTAGTGGCTTTATTAACAAATGCTAACTTAATTTATTTTCTTATTTTTTTTCTTTATTTTATTTTGTTTATTATTATTATTATTATTATTTTATTTTTATTACACCACCAATTTCATTATTTTCAAATTATTTATCACCATGGGCCTAAGCCCAAGCCCCATGTACTCCATATATATATATATATATCAAGCCCACTAGGCTTAATTTCCCACCCTGGTCAAACACGTGACCTCGCTAACTAATTAATTGTAGCCCACTACATTATTTCTAAATTAAAAAAAAAAAATTTAACTCACACACTTATCTTCCGACCATATGAGCTATAAAATAAAATTGTCCGACCTAAAATTATTTCTACGCCCTCAAAGAAATTTTATTAAATATTAAAATACTTAGACCCACATCTAAAATGCCCTTGAGCTAAAATTAAATATTAAAAACACCTAAACAAAATTTAGGGTCATTACAAATGTAAGTTTCTTTAATATCTTTTTATTTATTTATTGGTGTGTTCGACCTTCGTCCAACTAATTCCCAAGGAGTGGGTGACCTTACCCCCCAAGTAAATTAGAATGCGAACACAATCTATACACACTTAGAATTAGATATTACATGTAATCCATGCCAGACTTGCCTTTCAATCTTATCATTGCCTTTTAACTAAATGTTGCCTTTCAGTAATAATTCTGCCTTTCAAGTCGCAATTCAAACCCCGATACTCCATATAAAACTCCAAATACTTTACCACTATATATACGTTGGTCAAGTTTCCTTAATACTTACATGATGGTCTATATGATGAATGTGAAGTATGTGAAAATGATTGAATTCTCTTGGAATTTGTTTGATAGCAACTTGTGAATGACAAGAATACTTAGATTTAAGTCCGTTGTTGTAATGACCTGTTAGTGGGTCTAAATTATTTTTCGGTATTATTTTAGCGTGTATTATATTGTGGCAATAAAATAATTAAATTGGAAAAAAAAGGGAAGAGAGATGAAATGATAAATAAATGATGTGGATGGAAAAAGAAAAGGAAAGAAAGGAAAAATAAAAGCAAGGGAAAAAAAAGAAATGTGTATATGCATGGATGTCTATTTTAAAAAAAAAGAATTAAATTGAAAGGGGATATGATAGGAATTGGCATATTTAGCAAGGGCTAAAATGAGAAAAAATCAAAGAGAATTAGAGGGGGGAAGGGGGTTGCTCGTGCACTTCATCCTTCTTCTCCTTCTCTCATTTCCTACCTTTTCATTCTTTCTTCTTTCCTTCTTTTTCCTTATTCTTCTCGGCCACCTCAAGATCTTCTTTTCTACTTGTTTCTTCTTCCTCTAGCTTGGTTTGTAAACTTTAGTAAGGACCAAATATCAGTTTGGAGGCAGCAATTTCAGCTTCAATCGAGTTTCTACAATTTAAGGCAAGTTCTCTTCCCTTTCACATTATGTATTTAATTCCCCTTTTTTTCATGGGAATGGTAGGAATGAGTTTTGTGGGTATTTTTGGAAGCCTTGTAAATGAATTTCACCAAGTTGAAATCTAAAAATTGGGGGTATCTTGGTTGGGTTGGTTTTTATGCAAAAATCTGGTTGTATGTAAATCTTTTATTTGTTATACGATTTTGAGTGTCTAAACTTGTGGTTTCATTGGGTTATTGATCTACCCCATATTTCCTAAGGATTGACACTAGTTTTGAGCCAAAATCGAGTTTAAATGAGTTGGAAATTGAAAAATTGGGTTAGGGTTTCGTTATGCCGATTTTGTTTTGTTTCTACTTGCAAAAGTCGACTTCCAATATGTCAAAACTCGACTCTCCTACAAAAGTCGACTTCCAATATGTAAAAAGTCAACTCTCCTTCAAAATTCAACTTCCAATATGTCAAAAGTCAACTCTCCTTCAAAAGTCGACTCTCGCGGTGGACTACACTGCGCACATTATACCCTTTTAGCCATAACTTTCTGTTCCAATATCAGAATTAAGATCCGCTTTTTGTTTGTAAACTAGACATCGAGAGCTTTGATTTGATATTTAATTTGGCATATTTTGGTTGTAAAATGAATTACAAAAGTCCTATTTTAAAGTGACATACCATACAAAGAGAATGAATTATCAAGTATGTGCCCACAAAGAGTTCACAATTGTAAGAGTAGTGATGAAGATGATCAAGTGGGGCTCAATTTTAGATGAGGCATAAGCTGTTCACATACATGTTTCACATGCATGATATACTTATATGTACATTAGCGTACCTATTATTTCGCATAGAGAAAAAATAAAAGGATATCCTATAAAGGGGAAAGTGTAAGACTATGGGTTAGAGTCCCACTGCATCTGTACCCCACGACGTGTAAGACTGTGGGTTAGAGTTTCCCAGCATCTGTCATTGTGATGCATAAGACTGTGGGTTAGAGTCCCATTGTAGCTATTTAGACTCGCCTGAAATATGGTTAGGACGAGGGTGGAAAGTGATCCACGAGATGATGGTGCATATATTTTACCTAGTAGCGTATGACATATGTTGTAATATCCCGAAAATTGAGAAAAAAATAATGATTATTAATTTGGTGTTTGAGGACATTATTGAATATATGAGAAAATAAGGAAATATTAATTTATTTGGGTATTTGGAGAATTAAGAAAAATGTTTATTTATGTAATTTTAAGGAAATAGGAAATTTAGGTAATTAATTAATTTAATTGGGAGTATTTATGAAAATAGTGGAATAAATTAATTTAGTAGATTTTATGAAAATTTGGGGTGTAAATGTAATAAAGGGAAAAAGAAGTTTAGGTGCATGTGTAATTAATGGAAACTGTTAGGGGTTAAAATGTGATTTGAGGAAGTGGCTAGGGTTCATTATAAAACTAAGGCAGCGTGTATACTGAATGAAGAAGGCTGCGAGCTTGGGGGTGTGCGCGCGAGAATGGATGCTGGAGGTCGCGGGGTCAAGGCTCAGCCATGCGCATTGGGGGAGGATTTTGCTCAATTTTGCCAAACCATGGGCACCCAAAACGGCGTCGTTTTGGGCTTAAAGGCGGTGGCTTGCGCTGGGCTGCCACGCAGCAGTCTTTGGTGCTTTCTTTTGTGGTTTTTAAGCCACGATTTTGGCAGCAAAATCAGAGAGTTCGAGCAGCAAATGGAGGAGGAAAAATGGAGAAGAAGAACAGCGCGCTAGGGCCAATTTTTTGGAGAAATTTCAAGATTAATCAAGGTTTAAATGCGATTAAATTAGCCAGGTAAGTAGAGAAGTTAGTATTAAACATTCTGTACGGTTAGAATTTTATTTTGGGTCATATTTTGTTAATTTTGGGAGTTATTCTATTTTTCAGCGTGTATTATTTTGGTGGCATTTAAGCGTAAAAATGTTATAAATGACTAGATACAGGCAAGCTCTCATCTACCCTTATAATTTCTTTCCATTTTATGAATCCCTCGCATTCCCTTAATTCGTTTCAGTATCGCGTATTAATTATATATATAAAATGAGATTTTTATTTGCGTGATTTAATTTAAAATAAATATAAGACTCGTTGGGGTTTTATTTACGGTGTACCTATGTAGGATTTTAGATGTCTAAATTATTTATATTACACGGTTTAGATTTAATTAAGGCGAGCCACAGTTTTATTAATCGCTACAACACGTTTTACTTCGCAGCGGGAATGCAAGAAAAGCAAGAAACAGCCGTGTAAAAGCAAGTTCCTAACCCTCCCCTCGTGTTCTTCAATTCCCGCAAAAGACCCTATGATTTCTCGTATTTTATCATCTCCCTTACGTTAATTCGGCGCCTAACCTTATTTGTTGAATTATTGTTCATTTGTTTTAATTTAAATTAAATTCGAGACTTCTAGAATTTTCTTCGTTGTGAGCCTACGGGGGTTTGTACCGCCCCCACTCCTTTTGAGAATGATGCTGAACCAGCCTGGGGACTGGGTTCCTAGACGTGCAGGTTTATTTACTGTTTTTCTCAGATTTATTTATGGTTCGGTTAGAGCTATCGAGCAGTGGGGCAGGGGTCGGTTGTTGGTGACGTTGGGGTAGACTATTGTACGACCCTGATGTGGACCGTCGGGTGGACGCTCCTAGTCACTGGCCGTTGACCGGTGCCGGGCACTGCTGACTAGCTCTGCCGGTATGTGATTTACTGCATGATTATATACATTGTATTCCTGATCATGATTTGATATGCACATGGGTACGAGTTGCATGTTGGGATATTCATTTATTGAGTATGCTTGGACACGAACATTCTAACTTGGTTAGGTTGCATCCAGCACGGGCATATGCATTGCGTGTGGTTTATTATGTGGGCGGAGCATGGCTTGATGCTGGATGTATGGGCGCTAATGTATCACGTTGATGTTCACTACACCATTGCATTTCTATGTGCATTGCATGGCTACTGGTTGTTATTAGTTCTCGGACGGGAGTATCATTCCGAGGGAGCCTATGGCTTGGGTGTCGGGAGTACCGACATGGACGGGTGACGGGAGTACCGATCCGGGATAGCGCGCACAGGTTTGTTGGAGATTCATGTTGCCTTTTAGGGCAACGACAGGTTGGTATGAGACTTGGGTGCCGTGTGTCGTGTGTGGGCCCCAAGGACTGGTATGTGTTTTTATTATCTTATGTTATCTTATGTTATGTCGGCACAAGAGTCTGTGTTTATTTCTTTATCATGTGACCGCTGTGCTAGCGGGGTACCTGTAGTTCATGCATGAGTTTAGCTTCGCTTCCGCTGTTCTTATTTTTGTGTATGCATGCCAAGGTGGTTTTTGTCTCGTGTTCCATTCTTTCTCCTTCTGTAAGTGCTCACGTTTGGGTAGTCCGAGTGGTTGGGGATATCCAGACGGGGGTGCTTACATTGTTGGTATCAGAGCGTAGTTTGAGTCAGTTTTGAGGGACGAGTTCCTGTACACCAAGGTTGTCGGGTAAAGTTAGAAAGGTCTAAGTGAATCAAATAGGGTCAGGCTACATCAAGTTGAGTTTTGCTGATTCGTGTGAGAGACTGTGTCCTAATTTATATTAGTGCAAGGATGATAAGTGCATGTTAGGATGAGACCGTGAGGTGGTATGAATGAGATTTATTTAGGACTTGTACCTGACCCTAGGTGTTTGGGTAAGAGGTTGGTTTAGCCTCAATATCTTTGTCTGCTATTCTGTGCTGCATGCAGATTTTGAGTATTCCTGATGGAACCCGGAGGCCCAGATTCTGGTGTACCCTTACCCAATCCAGATGATCTCCTAGCATTGGATTGTTTATGGTGTTGGTTGGAACAAGAGTTCGCTTCTGGATAGGGAGGTGGGCAAGATGAAGAGGAATACCTAGTGAGTTATATGTATTGGTTTGATGAGTTGTTTTAAGAGTCGATTCACGAGATCTTTTTGGGATTGTCAGAGAGACAAGTCATGTTCGCCGGTGAGCACATGAATGATGCGAGCCTTCATTCCCATTATGATGTTTTTGCCAGGGCTGTGAGATAATAAGTTGCCATTTGGGAGTCTTGCCAGGAGCCAGTACAGGACGTGCCCAAGATTGGAGCACTACTAGACACCCAGTCAGTCCAAACCACCGTGAGAGTACCGTTATAGCCACTAGAGGAACTTGTTGAACCCAGCTCTAACGTAGTTAGCAATGAGGACTTAGCTCATTTGGCAAATGAAGCTATCTCGGTTGCCAGGGGTGATGAGGGGAGTTCTAGTTAGTAAGATTATTAGGGGGTTGTAAAGTAATGTATGGTTGTAAATTATGAGTTTTGCAAAGATGGGAATTGTGTGAGAAACACTAGGTACAATGTTTGAAGGTATCATGTAATGAGATGTATTTAATGAATTTATGAGCCTTGAGATCCTTAGGTTTGACCTGTGATGGACATTTGGTTGCGGATTGTTTTCTCTAAGATCGAGTGGACCGGATACATGATTCATGGTGGATTTGTTGGGTCCCTAACCATTGTCTATTAGTGATGCGGAGTAGAGATAACATGTATCTCGTCTAAGGGAAATGATTAAGGGAACTTTTAAAGCTGCATTTAGGGCATACGATGCTCATGATAAGGGTGTGTATGGCTGGATTCCTTTCCTGGTTGAGAGTGAGCGAGGGATATTCTGGATTTTCTTGAGATTTACCAAGGAGGTTACCTTAGTAAAGGATTGACCCTACACTTGATTCGGGTAGCCTGGAGGTATAAATGTTCTTCATCCTGAGTAGGTGATTTATCAGGCTAACTCTGGGGTGTTTTCTAATGATTGCTTGTGGTACTCGTACGACCTCTATAAGTTAGTGGCCATGCCATTTGGGCTGACCGACACCTTCATAGTATTTATGGATTGGTCGGGACCGATGACAGAAATATAAGTCTGGAGCTTCCTTAGTCTCGCCAAGCGTTGCCGATGCCCTACAAAAAGTTTGTGTCAATTCATGAGAGATGAGGTCGTGATAGAATGTGAGTTGGAGGTCCATGATTGGATTATGCCAAGAGTGGTACGGAAAGGTCCCACTATGTGGGAATGTGCTATAGAAGTTTGATAGTCAATGGTAGATCTGTAGGTATCGAGATGTGTGTCTGGTGTAAATGTATTTATGATAAGTTTGGGGTCGAGCTTATCCCATGAGAGATCTATGATGGGAATTTACTGAGGGATTATTACGGACTTGAGGACTTGGAGCTTTCAACAGTTATGCTATTTAGAGATTTGGCATTACTACCTAGATAGGGTATAGGTGTTTAGGTCTCACAGGTGGAACGGAGTACAAGCGACGTCGCGGTTGGCGTGACAAAGGATTAAGGCTATGAGATTTTGTAATAAATAGAATAAGGCAAAGGTGGTAGTAGATGTTTTAGGCTGTCGTGGAGCATCCGTGGAGTAAAGTGAATTAGAAATAAGAAAACCTCTCTAAGATTGTTGTTGCGGGAGATACCCGGGTGTATGGCCAAGACCGAAGTTGGTTGTATGTCTAAGTAGCTGTTGGGTTCTGTTGTAAGGGTAGTGGTTGCTATGAGTACGCTCGGTACTAATTGCGGACCACATGCCCTAGGGTCGGTTATTGACCGAGTGAGGAGATGAGACTCCTCTGGGTGCTGGTCAAGTGGTACATCAGCAGAAACAAAAGATGGCTTGTTATGCCAGCCCAAAGCATGTTTAACCCATATCAGTTCCTCTTCATTATTGGGAAGACCTATGAGATGCCTTGTGGACTAGAATAACTACTGGTACTGTGAGTTTCTTTTAGTTGAGCAGGCTTCAGAGCAGATAACACCGGTTTTAAAAATCGTGTTTTAGCTAACTTATAGAGCCTTTGAGAAAGTCGGGGTTAGTATTTAGCGATCAAGATGAGGTATGGTTAATTAGCTATTTGGAGTTAAGATCAGCAACATGACAAGACTGAGGGTTGGTGGTCATCGAATAAGTCACAATTGGATGTGCCGATTCCTTTAGGAGGGGAGATCTGGTGACATTTTAGATCTCGAGATGTATTGAGTGAGGAACGTTTATTTCTTGATAGTCTTGATTAAACGACTACCCATATTTATTGACAGGACCTCGAGCATTCGAGACAAATTGTGGGAGAAAGTACTGCCAAGAAAATGCTGTGTATCTTGTTAAGAATCAGCTGGAAAATGATGATATGGAATGTTCTGGAGGAGATGTTGAGCAATATCATGAGACTTGCGAGCGTGCCTTGAGGAGATGGATTGAGTGCGAATTTCGAGAACGAAATTCTATTAAGGAAGGGAGAATTGTAATATCCCAGAAATTGAGAAATAAATAATGATTATTAATTCGGTGTTTGAGGACATTATTGAATATATGAGAAATTAAGAAAATATTAATTTATTTGGGTATTTGGAGAATTAAGAAAAATGTTTATTTATGTAATTTTGAGGAAATAGGAAATTTAGGTAATTATTTAATTTAATTGGGAGTATTTATGAAAATAGTAGAATAAATTAATTTAGTAGATTTTCTAAAAATTTGAGGTGTAAATGTAATAAAGGGAAAAAGAAGTTTAGGTGCATGTGTAATTAATGGAAACTGTTAGGGGTTAAAATGTGATTTGAGGAAGTGGCTAGGGTTTATTATAAAACTAAGGCAGCGTGTATATTGAATGAAAGAGGCTGCCAGCTTGGTGGTGCCTGCGCGAGCATGGATGCTGGAGGTTGTGGGATCGAGGCTCAGCCATGCGCACTGGGGGAGGATTTTGCTCAATTTTGCCAAACCATGGGCGCCCAAAATGGCGTCGTTTTGGGCCTAAAGGTGGTGGCTTGCGCTGGGTTGCCACGCGGCAGTCTCTGGTGCTTTCTTTTGTAGTTTTTAAGCCACGATTTTGGCAGCAAAATCAAAGAGTTCGAGCAGCAAATGGAGGAGGAAAAATGGAGAAGAAGAACAGCGCGCTGGGGCCAATTTTTGGAGAAATTTCAAGATTAATCAAGGTTTAAATGCGATTTAATTAGCCAGGTAAGTAGAGAAGTTAGTATTAAACATTCTGTACGGTTAGAATTTTATTTTGGGTCCTATTTTGTTAATTTTGGGAGTTATTCTATTTTTTAGCGTGTATTATTTTGGTGGCATTTAAGCGTAAAAATGTTGTAAACGACTAGATACAGGCAAGCTCTCATCTACCCTTACAATTTCTTTCCATTTTATGAACCCCTCGCCTTCCCTTAATTCATTTCGGTATCGCGTATTAATTATATATATAAAATGAGGATTTTATTGGCGTGATTTAATTTAAAATAAATATAAGACTCGTTGGGGTTTTATTTACGGTGTGCCTATGTGGGATTTTAGATGGCTAAATTATTTATATTACACGATTTAGATTTAATTGAGGCGAGCCACAGTTTTATTAATCGCTATTACACATTTTACTTCGCAGCGGGAATGTAAGAAAAGCAAGAAACAGCCGTGTAAAGGCAAGTTCTTAACCCTCCCCTCGTGTTCTTCAATTCCCGCAAAAGACCCCGTGATTTCTCGTATTTTATCATCTCCCTTACGTTAATTCGGCGCCTAGCCTTATTTGTTGAATTATTGTTCATTTGTTTTAATTTAAATTAAATCCAAGGCTTTTAGAATTTTATTTGTTGTGAGCTTAGGGGGGTTTGTACCGCCCCCACTCCTTTTGGGAATGATGCTGAACCAGCCTGGGGACTAGGTTCCTAGACATGCGGGTTTATTTATTGTTTTTCTCGGATTTATTTATGATTCGGTTAAAGCTATCGAGCAGTGGGGCAAGGGTCGGTTGTTGGTGACGTTGGGGGTAGACTATTGTACGGCCCTAATGTGGACCGTCGAGTGGACGCTCCTAGTCACTGGCCGTTAACCGGTGCCAGGCACTGCTGACTAGCTCTGCCGGTATGCGATTTACTGCATGATTATATACATTGTATTACTGATCATGATTTGATATGCACATGGGTATGAGTTGCATGTTGGGATATTCATTTATTGAGTATGCTTGGACACGAACATTCTAACTTGGTTAGGTTGCATCCAGCACGGGCATATGCATCGCGTGTGGTTTATTATGTGGGCGGAGCATGGCCTGATGCCTGGATGTATGGGCGCTAGTGTATCACGTTGATGCTCACTACGCCATTGCATTTCTATGTGCATTGCATGGCTACTGGTAGTTATTAGTTCTCGGATGGGAGTACCGTTCCAAGGGAGCCTATGGCTCCGGTGTCGGGAGTACCGACATGAACGGGTGACGGAAGTACCGACCCGGGATGGCGCGCGCAAGTTTGTTGAAGATTCATATTGCCTTTCAGGGCAATGGCAGGTTGGTATAGGACTTGGGTGCCGTGTGTCTTGTGTGAGCCCCAAGGACCGGTATGTGCTTTTATTATGTTATGTTATTGTGTTGTAGCGTCTCATGGCTTGTGTGTATCTGGGGTTTATTCTGGGAAGAGTTTATTGGATCTATACAGCCTTCAGCCTTTATTTCCTTACGCTTGCTGAGTCTCTGGACTCACTTTGTTTTTCCATCATTCCAAGTAATGGCAGCGTAGGCCATGGCAAGGGAGTCAGCTTTTAGCGGCAAAGTCGGAATGGTGTACAGGCAATCCCGTCAATCCCTGTCAACTCTGATGTTTGAGTAGGATTTACTCTATTATTTTGTACTGTGCCAGGTCTTTCCTCGAGTCTCGTGTATGTTGGCACAAGAGTCTGTGTTTATTTCTTTATCATGTGACCGCTGTGCTAGCGGGGTACCCGTAGTGCATGCATGTGTTTAGCTTCGCTTCCGCTGTTCTTATTTTTGTGTATGCATGCTAGGGTGGTTCTCGTCTCGTGTTCCATTCTTTCTCCTTCCATAAGTGCTCACGTTTGGGTAGTCCGAGTGGTTGGGGATATCTGGACAGGGGTGCTTACATATGTTGATATGATATATATATATGGGATGCATGTATCGTTGAGTCAGAAATGCATGATGTAATCACACATGTTAAAATAAATTGGTTGTATGTCTATTTATGTCTCATTGTTTCCTACTGCCTTACTTTTTCATAAATTATACTTATTGGATCTTATGGCTCACTTTGTTTATTCTGTGTTAATCTAGATAAAGGGAAAGCGGTAGTGGGCAGTGAGTTTAGTCATGCCTGATGGTGGGAGATGCATAGTGTGTACAGAGTCACCTCAAATGGAGGATCCTGGGGAGTGTCTTGTTTTCTTTTTGGCAAGGAATGGGAGAACAATTGTCTTGATGTAATTTTGTTTCATGCCACCATTTTTTATTTTTTTTTTGTATTATATGGGTTGTTAAGCCCAGACCAAACATGTTACTTGATTGTGTTGTATGAATGTCAAGTTCTCTACATAAATGTTAGTATAATGTCATGAAAGTACTATTAGGATGCTTTGTTTCCATTTCTTAGCGACCTTCTCATGGATTGCCTATGCTAGTGGGTACTCCAGGAGGCGGGCCGTGACAGTTGTGTATTAGAATTTGTCATTTTGAAAGAGTAGTATGATCATTATTTGTATATTGATATTTTGTAATGAGTGCATAAGGATGCAAAATTGCATCCTTAAATGTTTTTGATATTATTCTCTTGCCTTGATTATGTGATACTAGGACATGTATTGAAGTTTTAAAATATGATTTTCAAGTTCATCTATATAATTTCTCAAGAAATTCTAAATATAGTGCAGTAGTTATAGCTAGTCTTTAAGATCATTTGAGTGACTTGTAGAGTTAATCGAATACATTCTCATAGAAAATGCTAGCTATGGAATGTTAGTTGAGAAATGAGTAATAGTACTCAAAATACTAAGATAGAGTAATTATTTATAAAATAACTTGAGCTTATTACTCGAGTGACATGGGATCAGAATTCTAGTGTTTAAAAGTACTTTAGTATTTGGTATATTTCAGTACAAATATTTGTAAGTTTGATTTATGTTTTGGTACGATTTGATTTGCATATGTGAGTAATAATTTTCTTGAATGTACCTTGACAATGTCTTGTTTAATTAATGTTATGATGACATATCCAAAGGCTTAAATGTGGTAAACTTGTTTTGCTGTTTGTCTAAATTTCAAAAAAGGGAAAAAATGTTATACTCTTTCTATTGATATCATATGTTTTATGGTATCAAATTTCTTATCTTTTTTGTTAATGACAAAAAGGGAGAGAAGGAATAATGGAACATTTGTAGTAAATGTTCTCTTAATCTTTAAAGTTTTGTCATCATCAAAAAGGGAGACAATGTTGAGTTTATTCTTGAATGTTTTGATGATGATTATTTTATACAAAACTTTAATGTAAGATATGTTCTATGTTAAGAATGATTTGAGAATAAGTTTAAGGAATCTTGATATGTTTATCCATTAATATGTGTTAACATGTTTTTATTTGTGTTAAAGTTATTTTGATATTTAGGATATGTTAAATCTATGCTTTGTCTAGCAGTCTCTATCTAGTATTATATTTATCTTTAAGGTCATTCTAAAGATAGTGCATGAGTGCCATGTTAAATTCATGACATTCCAAGTATATAAAGAATAAGGCACCTTTACTCTAAACTTAAGAGCAACCTATTTCATATATGTATTCTTGATGTTTATTGGGAAACATCAAGTTCTTAAGTAAATGATCATACACTCCAAGTATTGGTTTTTGACTCTTGATCCATAGAGCCTAATTTGTCTATGTGATGCTGAGTATCAAATTACTAAAGCTGCGTTCTCTTTACTGTTTTCAAGTCATTTTTAGTTTTCGATTTTCTAAAATAATGAAAACGCGTTCTCTTTACTGTTTTTAAAAAATGTATTTTTGAAAACAAAAAAAAATTTATAAATAAAACTCAAAACAATAAAAAATTATTTTGAGTGTTTTCATCCAAAACAAACTCTAAACTCAAAACATATTTATTTATTTATATTTTATTATTATAATGGAAAAAAATATTACAAAGTTCATTAACTTTAAATTGTATATATTTTTTTAATAAAATATTAATATTAAATATTTCTAATTTATTGAATAAAATATTATTAAAAAATTATTTTTAAAATTTCAAAGAAAACGCGTTTTTAATTTTCTATTTTGAAAAATAGTTTTTCAAAATAACAAAGAGAACGCATTTCTAATTTTCTAAAAACAGACTACTAAAATAGAAAACTGAAAATAAATTTAAAACTTAAAACTGAAAATTGAAAAGTAAAGAAAATGCAGCCAAAGTTCTCAATGTTTTGAAAATTTTAGGAAAGAATACTTGAAGAACTTGTTATTTGGATGTTTGTTGCTTGTAAAGCAAAATCATTCAAGTATCTCTTTAAGTATCCAATATTGCTAAATAGGATGTTTTAGAGCTCATAGAATAAATAAAATGTATGTTCTGTTTTAGATGAATAACATGTAAGTTATTCGACTAATGTATGCTTTTGATTAGGTAGACATGAATCAAAAATCATGTTACTATGTTTGATGTATTTTTGTGTTATATGCTATGATTTGATAAATGTGCTAAGTAGAATAATTTTTATTTGAATTTAAAAAATAAAATCTTCTAATTGAGTAACATATATTGTGTTCAACGTATTTACAATTTAAAAAAATTTATATGTTCTATCTTAGTTCAGTAGCAAATAAATTACTTGATTTATGTGTGCTTTATGTATATATATTTGATAGTGTGAATGAATATTTATTTGGGTATTTATATGTCTTTGAAATATGTTGTGTTAAGAAGAATAATTTTTTCTTGATCTAGAAATGAATATTTTTAGTTGAGTAACATTCATTGTATTCAACTTATTATTCTTTAAGAATATAGCGAAATTCCATGATATGAGAATATCTCATTATCTTGGTCCATTAAAGCTTTCTATGTAACTATGTAAATATGATTGAAAAGTTAGTTTTAACCAATTTTTACTAACAACATTTGTGTATTAAATATTTGGTCTTAATGTTTATATTAAGTTATATATTAGATGTTGATGAGAAAATTATTTTGATAGCAATATTCAAAATAATATATTAAAGATAATTGCTGATAGAGTTTTAATCAAGTAAGGCATAAAATCAATTGAGTATATCAAAATATTAATCGAGTAAAAATTTCATATTACTCGAGGAAATTATTGACCTAGGTAATTGAGTTTTTTATCTCATCATTTTAATCGAGTATAAATCCTATTGTATTCGAGTAAGTCAATTCTATATTTCATATAATCGATTATAAGTTATAATATATTCGAGTGAGTATAAGTCTATACTTGTGTAAATATTCTTTTATAATCGAGTATTTATTGCAAGTTTCTGATAGATCAAATTTATAATCGAGTATCTTAATATACTAGAGTAAATCTAAATTACAATCAAGTACTTGTATTCTAGTAATTTGTCAAAGCCGCTGGACCATTTGTATAATCAATTGTATAAATTTGTAATTGAGTAAATATTAAAATTTAATCGATTAAAATCTTAGTTGTAATCGAATATTTATTTTAAGTTTCTATTGTTTAATTGTAATCGATTACAAATATTTTGTAATCAAGCAATAATTTAAATTTAATCGATTATAATTTGAATCCACTCGAGTTAATGTAAAAATTAATCGAGTATTATTATTTTTTATAATCAAGTAAATATTGATGTATATTGTATTATTGTTTAAATTTAATTTATAATTAATTGCTAAAGAACTTCTCTTCAATTCTCCTCACTTGCTATTTTGACTTTTCAACTTCTCTGTACACTTGACTTTTTCACATTCTCCACACTCATTAAATTGAACCCACTAAGACTTTTCAATGCACACATAGCTCACAAAATTTGACTTTCCAACCATGCTTAAGCTAACTCATGAATTATTATCTTTTAATTATATTGTATAATTATTTTGCATAAATTATTAAAAGTGAGTGGGACACAAAAACAACATACCTGACTTCAAACTTGGAATTTATGGACTCCTTAACGTCCCGTCAAAGACTCCTCAATTCTTGCAAATAAATAACTTAAAGTTAAAAAAATTAGATACGATGATTAAAATATTAATAATAGAGCATAATACGATTATTCTTGATATATTGAAAAGTAAAAATTATGGTTATACCTGTCAAAAATTAAGTTTTTAGCTGATTTTGTAAAAAGGTATAGTAGATTGTTAAAATTTTTAGTGAGAAAGAAATGGAGTGAAATAGCCTGGTTGAGTCGAACTATTATAAAATTTATGTGTACTGTATTATTTTATTCTACATTTCATTTTACAAGTCAAGTTTTTATTTCTAGTATTTAAAGTTTGCAATCACACTTATCTAATTTGATCTTATAAAATTTATTTTCATTCAAATCATATTTGGGCATTGTTTCTTAAATTACTCAGAGTTAAAAATATTTTTAAAAAATTATTTGTAATTATCTATTAAAGGCTTTAAAATGTCAAAAAAATTTCTTTGCATAAAATTTTTTTATAATCTTTTATAGCGATGATTTGATAATGTAATAAGTTTCCATGCACATCACACCTTGATCACATTAATGACACAACCCAATGGAAGAGGGGTGGGGATCAATGTGACTGGATTAAAGTAGGATACAGTGGTATTAGTTCGTTCAAGTTATTAATTTTGATAGAAAAAATAAATCATAAATGAAGATTTTGTCTCACTATATAAAGTAAAAAAATTGAATTCATATTTTATTAATATAAATTTTAATTTATCGTGATCTAATTATTTAATCTAAAAAAAAAATAAACCCACGTTCTCTTACATATTATTACTTAAAAATGCATAAATATGCTCAAGAACTAAATTAGGCATCAACCTTGAAGCACCCAATTCGTCATATATATATATATATATTTATATATAAACAAGTGGAAATTGCACAAACTAACCACCTTACAAATAATAAATTAGTTTTTACCATTTTTTGTGAAAAAACATTTCAGTCCTATACAAACAAATGATTTGCATTCTATAGCCACTTTCTCAATTCTGACCCCACCACCTAATATTTAAATCTAACACTTTATATAAATATTCAAAATGAAAAATTAAAACACAAAAGACCAAAATAACTCCGACCATTTGAATGAAACCCACTACCTAGTGGAACCCACCACCCACCCAAAACCAAACCCGATTGTCTCTCTCCAATAGCAAGCCCGATAGAAGCTTACCCGATCGCCGATTCCACACCACCGCCGACGCAAACAGCGGCCGTCGCCGCCACAGCTGACTTACACCGCCGCCATTGCCAATTGCCCCTGTAACCCCAAAGAAAGAGGTAAGTCTGAACGTTTTCCTTTGTTTGTAGTTGGGTTGGGTGGGTTGGGCGGCGACGATGGGGCTTTGCAAAGCCCCATCATCGCCGGCCCATGGCATTTTGAAAGCCACTGTTGGCTTCGTCTTGCAACGAAGCAAGAGGGCTTCATCTGTAATGAAGCACTGCTAGGCTTCGTCGGAGAAGACGAAGCCCTCTTGCTTCGTTGCAGACGACGAAGCCAGAGGGCTTCGTCTTCTCCGACGAAGCCCCCGGGCTTCGTTTGAGACGAAGCCCGGGTGCAAGCTTCATTTGAGACGAGCCTGCATCCGGGCTTTGTCTCAAACGAAGCCCGGATGCGGGCTTCGACTCAAAGCCCAGAACGAAAAATAAATAAAAATAATTTTTTTTGTAAATTTTATTCTTTATTTTTTTTTTCTTACAATTGATAAGATCTTGTTAATTAATATTAATTCTATCTCAATTTACTCATATGTCCTGTTCTACTTTAATATGTAAATAAAAAATATATTGTTTGTTTATTTTATTTTTATTTCAATTTGCCTATTACATGCTTCAATAAGATCTTGAGTTTTAATATCTGGCAGTCTTGTATCTTATTTCAACAAATAAATGAATACACCTACTTGCACACTTTGTCATCTTGACTAAGACAATTGTTATTCTTGTATTGTTTTTTTTCTTTTTCTTACAAATGGTTGGCCAACAAATTAGGCAATTTACTTATGTTCATACTCACCGAGCATTACCGTCCAGAACACGGGTTACTACTCATTGCGGGATCAAAGACCTCGAGATGATGAGGATTGCTCTAAACTGATATGAGCTATTGGATAGATTCCTAGAGGGCCCATTAGGATATTTCTTGAAAATCCCTCCATCACTCCATTTGACTGCACCGCAATTGATATGTAATGTTCTAGTTAGGGAGGTGACATTCCCGGGTGCTTGCCACGATGAAATGTGGTTCGAGATCAGTGACATGGCATACAAGTACAGGAAGCATGAGTTCATACTTATTACCGGACTCCGATTTGGGGCAATTGATAAAGAAATCCTTGAAACGAGGACTAGTGCCCCGAACAATTTACATGCGCAATTATTTCCACAGCACCATAAAGGAGTGTCTGGAGACGACATCAAAACCCTACTTAATAACAGCGAGGACTTGGTTTCAGATGATGTACTTAGATTGGTTTACGTTGCTATGGTTAACCTGTTATTGTTGGGCTTAGATCAGCGTGCACGTGTGGATTATTTTTTGTGGACTATGGTTGAGAATTTAGATGCATTTGAGGCGTTCCCTTGGAGGACATACGTGTACAGTAAGAGTCAACATTACATTCGAATGGCCATGAGTGAGGATAAGTTGAGTGGAGTTGGGAAAAAAATAAACATTTATGGTTTTGTGTGGGCATTTCAGGTAGAAGTTACTCTCTTCGTATTGTTTTACATTACTTGTATATGATTTGTCTATACTAGTTAAATATTTGTTTTGTTTTGTTTGTTTTTTGTTTTCTATTATTAATTTTTTTACTCTCCTCTCTACAGTGGTGGTTAATCGAAAAATTCACATGGATTCAAAATAAATGGGCCATCCCACTACCCGGCGCATTCATTCCCAGGTGCAGAAAATGGTTGTAAAAAAAAAGGCCACAAATAAAAAATTACAACGATTGTCTAACAAATAAAGTAAGTGTGCAATTGAATCTAAATTTCATTTATTTTTGTTTTTGTTTTAGTAATATCTATCTAAATAATACTATGTTGTAGGTACGAGAATTGAGTTTGACACTTGAGCCCACTGATGATGAGCGGGAAACGAATTTTTGGAGGTCCTTTAACCTGAAGCACTCGGTCGGAGAGTACGTATTCAAATTTGGGGGTAGAGGGGGTGACGAGGATAAGGAGGGTGGTGACGAGGATGAGCCTATACATAGCCATGGAGATGAGCAGAGAAGGGAGGAGGATCAGGAGAAGGACGAGGAGGAAGTTGTACATAAAAAGATAGATAAAGAAGGTAGGCAGGAGGCAAGAGTCCTTGACAGTCCGCAACACAGACCAGATGAGCATGGGGTATGATCTTATTACAATAATGGTTTTTATTTATTTTTTTCACAATTATTTTTAATGTTTAAAAATTTGTGTGTTTGCCTTTTGTAGATCACTGAGATGCTAGTTCAAACACTGGAGATGTTGAGGAGGGTAGATAGGGAAATGAGTTTAATGAGGACAGAAATGGTACAAATGAGGATACATTTTGACCAAGAAATGGGTCAAATGAGGACACATTTTGACCGAGAAATAGGTCAAATGAGGGCCTAATTGCTACAACTAGAGAGGGCACAATGTAGTCCGTATATTGACCATTCCTTAGTTCACATCAATGATGGCGATGAGCAGCACCTAGGTGGTGATCAGATATATCCTAGTCATCACGATGGCGACGATGAAGCCTCTACATTTGTAGTAAGTTCCAAATTTATACGTTTACATATCAGAATTTGAAGTACAATATTATAATAGTTAGTTTATGTATAGTTGCAGGAAGAGGATGTGGTTAGGGTCGGCAAGCGACTTATGCGAGACAAAAAAAAATCGCAATTTTGTAAGACGCCTTTCACTGATCCTATTTGACCAAAGAAAAGAAAGGTGGATGTCGCGGTGGAGGGGTCGGACTCAGTGCCGCAAGTGGGGGACGATGATCTTAATCCCTTTGAGGGTTACATTGAGTTCATAGCATCCAAAGAAAATATTTTGTAAGTAACTAGTCCCATATAGAATTACATTAACAATACATTTTGACATTTACAAATTATAATTCTTGGTTATTATAGTCGTGACACCGGGTGCCTTGAATATCTATCCCCGGCTAACTTCCGGTGCATAGAGGACATGAGCGAATGGTTGGACGAACGTCACATTGATAGTTATATGTGTTGCCTTAGACGTATACAATCGCGTCCTCTATACGACGATAATTATGCTATCATCTCGACCCCGCTATTTGTGAGTGTTGCAACCATTACTTCTTTTTTCTTTTGTTGTATCTCAATTTAGTATATAAATAAAGTTTTTTTAATTTATTTTGCAGTCATATATATCAACTTTTTGGACTCAAGAATACGAGGGAGACAATGGGAAAGTTTTTGATCCTTCTACGACGATTGTCCTGACGGAGTGGACCTGTTTCGTGGACGGGAGAAATGAAGGGAATCTCCCTTGGTGGACAATCGACAATGTAAGTGTTCTTTAATTGATTTGATGGATTTTTATATAGTATATGACTAACGTACGAAAACAGGTGTTGCTCCCGTGCAACTACAAGAATCAACATTGGTTTCTTATCAAAATTAGCTTGAAGAATAAAAAAGTGTTCTTATACGACTCCAGCTCCAAGAGTGAAGACAGTCGGAGGATTAAGGTAGTAGCTGTAACTCCACTAGAAAAACTCCTACCCATTATACTGAAGAGTAGTGGATATTACAAGCATGTAACTGCAACTACGACTTCAGACAGAGAATGGGATGTGGAGGGTACTGATCCTGATAAGGTGCCTCAACAAGTGGACAGGTAAATTAAATTATATTATAGAGATATTGTGAATATATGGTTATTTTGTCAGTTGAAACAACAATTAACCAGTATGTCTAATACAGTGCCAGCTGCGGATGCTTTGTTATCAAATACATCAAGGACATCCTTAGGCATAATAAGGGTAGCTGGCAGATAGACCCAAATCCGGATGTCTATACTCTTCGTAGACAGATTGGAATATTTTTGTATAGACATAGCAAACTTGTAGTAGATTGATATATTAGTTTGTTTTAATTAGATTACTAGTACTTGATGTATATTATATTTTTATTTTAGTTTTAGTTTTTTTGTATAAACATAGCAAATAATGTATTGTTCAGGTTATGTGGTTTGTGTTGTTGTAGAGGGTAATGGTTGATGGTATGTGGTTTGTGTTGACGGCATGTAGTTTGTGTTGTTGTAGAGGGTAATGGTTGATGGTATGTGGTTTGTGTTGACGGCATGTAGTTTGTGTTGTTGTATAGGGTAATGGTTGAAGGTATGTGGTTTGTGTTGTTGGTTGTGGTTTGTGGTTTGTGTTGTTGCAGGTTTAGTGGCATGAAAACAAGGTAGACTCTGCTGAAATTTTTTGTAATTTTGACATAGTAGTAATGTTCAGGTTATTTGATTTGTGTTTTAATTTTGATATGACAAAATAGTGTATTGTTATGTGGTTTGTGTTGGTGTGTTAGAATTTACGTAATGGACCCTACTCAATGGGTTATGGTTTGTTGGTTTTGGGTCATGTATTACTTGTTCAAGCTCCCTTGTCTTTGGGATATGTTTCCTATTTCTCTGGATTTTTCAAGAAAGGTTTTGGCCCTCCAAAGACCTTTCTTTCCATGTTCATGAGCCGTAAGTGCTTTTAAGTCCCTTTTTGTGCCAATTTGCCCTTCCATTGGACAGCACCCTCCAATGATCTTTCCTTGCTATGGAACTTTTCTAGCACGTCTAAAATCATATCTAAGACATGTTTACTATTTTTTTCCATTTTTCCTTCGTCTCCAAAGTCCCATATCAGTTGGCCCGACCTTGGTCCCTTGCTCTTGCCAGCTTAGTGTAGTATTGTTCGTATTTAGGTTTTATTAGTTTGATTTATTGAAATTGGGGTGATCCCAAGCTCATCTATTTGTAGGTTCAAGCTCTAATGATCTTTCCTTCCATATTTGTAGGTTCAAGCTCATATATTTGCAGTATTCGTGATAGGACAGGGTGGCTTGATAGAGCATTGATATTGTTTAGTTATTTATTTGAATACAAATGTACCAATCATTACTTATTAATTTAAAATGCTTGTATTCAAATTTTGTATTTCCCTTTGATTTATTGTTGTTAATACATGGGATATTTTCGTTACACATTTTGTCATTTTAATAGGTTAGCATTGCTTATGTGTTGATGGCATGTTGGTATTGTTTGATATCATAGTGATATTCAGTGTCCTTTTAAGGGACAGTGTTAACCACAACTTTATACTTAGTCTTTACTGTTAGATAGTATTTATTAACTAATATATAGATAAAAAAAAAGTAGGATATGAAAAATATTTAAGATAAAAAGTGCTTTTCTATTGTGTTTATTAAATTTATCTAGTGACCGTTAAAAAAGAAATCACGCGATTTCTTATTTGAGTTTTTACAGATAAATTTATCTTTTTTTCCTCTGAATAAATTTATCTTGGTTTTTACAGATATGAAAAAATGACATATGTGTCCTTTCGTGTATTCTAAAAAATTTAGTAAATAATTTGATAAAAATATTAGAATGTTTTCTAACTCTATCTTGACTTTTCCATATGTTAATTCAAAAATCATTTCAACTTTATATTAATATAATCTTGTCTTTTATATTTGACTTTTCCATACTTTAACCAGTACTATTTTCAAGGAAATGACATTAACCTAAATCTTACAATATAACCCTTTTCAAATCTATGTTACAATTTGTGTACCTATCACTATTTTTGAACTACTACTTTTGTTTTTCTTTTTAAATTGTAGAAATGTATTTGAAATTTGTTATAATATTTACTATTAATCTTATATGAACTTATGTAAACCATTTTTTACATAACATAGGTCTATACGTACCTAAGGTTTATATCTTCATGGAGGAAATTTTTTAAAGTTCGGTATATTATTGAAAAAATTAAAAAATTGATTATAAAATTAAAATTATAAAATTAAAATAAGGTAAAAAAATTAAAATAAGGAAAAAATTTCTACATCCCCCTAAGAAATTACCAAATAAAGTCTTAAATAAAAAAAAATCTTATTTAGGATTCGAATTCTTGGATTTAAACCCTAATACAAACGTTTTTAATAAAATGTATCCTAATCAAAGAATTTGGAATTTGGATTTCTTTTTTGTTTTTCAGAAAAAAATTGAAATTCCAAATAATTGATTTTAGAATTCGAGTTTTAGATTACATTAATTTTTAATACATAGAAAATATTTATATTAATTTTAAAATTATTAAAAATACAAAAGTAGGTTGAAATAAATATACTTTTTAAATTCTCAGAAGGGTAACTGACCAAGTTATTTTATTTTATTATTTTTAAATTATATGTTTTTTATTTTTAGAATACTTTTTCCCTTAAAATTTAAAATTAAATTTTATTTCTCATTATTACGATGCAATACTGTAGGATGATAATGTATATTAGGGTAAATTACATCTAAATTTTAAATTTTCTTTTAATTTGGGTGAGAGATAGTCATTTTGGAGAAGGTCTCATGTGGTTTAAAAATATTTCTAGAGGTCCATAAAGTTTACTTTGTTTATTTGAGAATCTCATCCAAAAACATTTTTAGATCTTGATAGGTCATTTGGTATAAATAATCTGTGAAGTATTTCAACTCTTATTAGCCAAAAGAATACAAGCTATGCAATTTAGCCGAAAATTTAATAACTTTGAAATGAAAGAAATGAAAAGCATGGAACTTGCATAACAAAAGGAGATGTAAGAAGAACTTGCATAACATCAAGTGAAGAAACAACTTGCACATAAATGGATAAGAAAAGTGAAGAGAACTTGTATATCAAGAAGGGATGTAAGGAGAATTGGTCTTTCTTTTAATGAAGAGAAACCAAGGAAAAGAAGTTTTTCCTCAAATCTAAAAAATCCACCTTGAAGCTTCAAGTCATGAGATAATGAAGATGAAAAACGAAGAAAAAGAAGAAGAAACAAAGAAGATGAAGAAGAAAACCAAGAAGAAGGGGAAGAAAACTTGTTGGTTGAGGAAAAGAACAGAGAGAAGAAGAATGATTGAGAGACAAAAAAGAGGAAAATGAAAAAAGAGAGAGCCATATGTCTTTTGCCAAATGACCTTTTACCTTTCACTTGCACACAACCACTATTATTATAATGCCCATTTTGGATATTTCACAATTAATTACATTTCTGTTTAAATTTATCTCACCATATTGCAAATGGGCTCAAGCCCAATCCATTAATCAAAATCACATAATTAGGCCCAACTCACCTAAGACCTAAAAAAATTATTTTCCAACTTGGACCAACCCATTTTATTTTAAATATACAACCCACACATAGTTTAGGCCCAATTCATTTAAAATTTTAGCCATCCCATATCTTTGTACTTTTCACATTAGCCCATCCCTATTCATTAAACTCAACTCATTTTATTAAATTTTTAATCTTTAAATTTTTTTATAAACTATGATATATATATCTATACACCAAAATAAAATAAAAACATTAATCATGACATAGACTCAATAATGAGTCGTTACAGTTTTCCCCCCTTCCCTTCAAATAATTTGGTCCTTCAAATTCATACTTGGTCATACAAACAACTGGAGAAAGAGACACCTCATCTCATCCTCGAGCTCCCAAGTAACCCGGTTTGGAGAGTGATGTTGCCATTGGACCTTCACAAACAAAATCGTCTTGTTTCTCAATATTTTCTCCTTTCACTCCAATATACCAATTGTCATTTTCTTATAAAAAACATCTTCTCTGACCTCTATGGTCTGATAGTCAATAATGTGCTGGGAGTTTGGCACGTACTTCCTCAACATAGATACATGAAACATATTATGCAGGCCCACCAACTGAGGGGGTAAGGCCAACCCGTAGGTCAAAGATCCAACCCGCTCTAAATCTCAAAAAAACTGACATAGCAAGGATTGAGCTTGCCAGACACCCCAAATCTGCGCACACCCTTTATAAGTGTCACCCTCAATCATACATGATCGCCCACATCAAATTTCAAGTTACGTTGTCTATTGTCCGCGTAACTCTTTTGCCTATCCTGGGCTTCATTCATTCAGGCCCTAATGGTTTGGATCTTTTCTATCATCTATATAATGATATCGGGTCCCAACAATGCTCTATCTACAACATTCTCCTAACGAATAGGTGACTTACATGGCCTATCATACAATGCCTCATAAGGTGATATCCCAATACTCTTGACGACTATTATTGTAGGTGAATTCCACCAACGGTAAATGATTGTCCCAACTGTCAAGGAAATCCAATATGCATGCCCTAAGCATATCTTCCAGTGTCTGGATCGTCCTCTCTGTCTTCCCATCAGTTTGCTGATGAAGGGTAGTACTGAATCTCAACTTCGTCCCGAAGGCACCATGTAAAGCCTCCCAAAAATGCGAAGTGAAACGAGGATCACAATCTGACACAATACTGGACGAAATGCCATGTAGTCTCACGATCTCTTCAATGTATATCTTCGCCAAACGGTTCAGAGGGTAAGTCTTCTTTATCAACAAGAAGTGGGCTGATTTAGTCAGCCTGTCAATTATCACCCATATAGCAGCATGCCCCTTTGTCATCCTAGGCAAACATGTCACAAAGTCCATGGATATATTATCCCACTTCCATTCCAGAATAGGTAACGAATGCAAGGATTGGCTGATTTTTTATGTTCCGCCTTAATTTGCTAACACACCGCACACTTCGAAACATACCTTGCCACATCTCTTTTCAAGCTATCCTACCAAAACTGTTGCCGGAGATTGGATAGTGTAACGGGACTTGTGAGTTTTTGACAAAATTCCATTCCTAATCTCTGCATCATCAGGAAAACAAATCCGCCCCTGAAATAGCAACATTTCATCACCCTTTTGACTGAATCCCACTGAGGAAAACTTTTCCATATCTTCCAAAATCTATGCCAATTTCACATCATGGGGTTGCCGAGCTCAAATCTGCTCAATCAATTCAGACTATACCCTCATATAGGTATAATACACGATAAGCCTCTCATCAGGACTAGAGATAAACATCTTACCCATCTGCCTCAATAGCGTTTATTCCTGGACCATCATAGCTGTAACGCCCCACCATTTTCAAGGGCGTTAAATAACTTAAGAATTTCAGGAATATACATTTTTTTTCTTCATAAACTCAATATAAATCATTTCCTGACAATCCCGATCTACCTTCTCAGCATACCAAAATAAAAATCAATAAGCTAAAACATTTAATCACCATAAATGCGGAAGCTAAAATCGAAACCTGATATGGTACAAAATCGAAATCCACTTTAATCATAAAATAAGAATCCGTACCATTACATCTTCAAATACTTAATTACATAGAGACTCATCATCAAGAGATAACAATTAAGTACCTCCAAAGATACAACCTAATGATACCTCAAAAATACATTAAACCATAACAATTATACATGATCATCAATATAATAATATATCCTGAATCCTCATGAGGAAACAAATACCGGGACAACTCGCCAAACCCATCGGCCACATCATCATGTGTCGTTACGTCTCAATCATCTCCTTGCCATATTTGCAAGTCCTAACTGGAACGTTTGAATGTTCCAAGGGTATAACCCGATTAGAATATGAATCTTCTAATGAGGGTTTAAAAACACGATATCTGAATAAATGATGCAAATAAATGAACAAACATTGCCCTAGTGTAACTTCCTAGCCCAGCTCGGGACGAAATTCTAGGCAAAATCTTGGCACCTCTGGCAAGATAATCCTAACGTTATTCCATTAATTACCCTTGGGGAATTACGATTACACTCTTAGGGTGACATCTCATTCCCATACACAAATATCAATATGATAATAATATCGTGCCACGTAAATTCATGACTTTCCATGCAATATGACAAAATGAATCATATCTTTCATAAATATCATGCATAATAAACAATCATATCATATAAGATAGGATAACTCACATTTAGAGATAAACTCGGATTTCTCGAAAAGCATGCATCACCTTAATATGCGTGTCGGACCTCGATTTTCGTGCCAACTCTCGAAAGTTGCACTAATCACTTTTTTCTCGAGCAAATAATTCATAAAAAACATATTTAATCACTAAATATCTCAATATTCCATTTTCTTCCCATTTTCCTTCATTTTATTCCATTTTTCCTTTTAAAAATCCGAATAAATACCGTCGAGACTATTTTATCAAATCTATTTCCACAAAAATTCATAATATCATATGAACTTCAAAGGAAAATTACTGAACTTACCCAAATGCTGCGTTTTCACGCAGAACGAGACTATTTAGTGCGAAAATCGAGACATCCGGGTGACAAACACTAAAACTTTTTACACAAACCCCCGTAAAATATTTTTCTCGATTTTTGGACATTTTTCCAAGCCCTCACGCCTCTTTATGCGCTGGCGCCTGGTTTGCACGTGATGATTAGCGCATGTAGGCTACAAACCGATCATCTTCCAGGCCATGGCACACCGGATGTAATACCCTAAGAGCCCAAAGAAGTGTAGTATATATCAATGATACGTAAGGAAAGAAACAACACCAGTTGGATACCTTTTGGGCTGAATGTAGACAAAGAACTCCGGGGTTAAACGTGGTTGAGCTAGGGTAGTTCAAGGATGGGTGACCTCCTGGAAAGTTCGTGTAGGCCCATCAGGGTAAGTTGTTTCGATCTTTCCTATCGCTCGATGCGGGATGTTACAGGTGGTATCAGAGCTGACCCCCAAGCCTCTGAGCGAGGTGGTGGGGTAAACCTCAGCGAGAATGTTGAGTTCTTAGGGGGGTGCGTGTAAGCACCTTAGGCGAATCCCACATCGGCCATGCAGGGGGGGAGAAATCTGGGACCGGTTGTAAGGTCGCATAACGAGGACGTCATGTGCTCAAGGGGGAGAATGTAATACCCCAAGAGCCCAGAGAAACGTAGTATATATCAAGGATACGTAAGGAAAGAAATAACACCAGCTGGATACCTTTTGGGCTGAATGTAGGCAAGGAACTCTGGGGTTAAGGGTGCTTGAGCTAAGGTAGTTCAAGGATAAGTGACCCCTTGGGAAGTTTGCGTAAGCCCATCAGGGTAACTTGTTTCTGTCCTTCCTATCGCTCGATGCAGGATGTTACATCGAAAATTGGAGATTCTGATGCCACTTGTAGCGCTTTTTGAGTCGATCCATATGGCCAAGTTTGAGCCCAAAAGGAGCACCGGAAGGCCTCCGACCAGCCGCTTGAAGCCTTGGCTTAGGCGAATTGCGTCTTTCTTTGGCGAAGCTCGAAACCCTACAAAACATTAACCAAAACTCTTCAAACTTTCTAGAATTCTTCTTCAAGTTATGGGAAACAAAAGCCCCTTATTTTGGAACCCTAATTCATTTGATTTCGTGGCCGATTTGAAGCTCTAAGTACTCCCATTTTTTGCCTTCATGGACGCCTATTTATAGGCGAATCTGAACCCTCAAATGCCTTTGCTCGGCTAACCCAAGGCCTTAAGAGCTTCTACCTCCCTTAGATGGCCCTGGAACGAGCCCTTGTCGACCACAAAAAGTAATTTGCAGGTACTCGATCGCGGGACCACTTTCAGTCACTTTTTCTTGAATTTTCGGCTAACCCAGTGGCCGTTGTTGGCCCATGCCTTTAAAAATGATGTGTAATACCCGGGAATGATTTGTGGTCATAAATAATATTTAATGAAGGGCATAAATGGAATTTTTTGAAAAATGAGGTTATAGGGTATACTAACGCAGCTTTAGGCAATCGAATCAATCGAAGGGAGTATTTCGGACTCTAGTTATCCAAGGAAAATGGTATAGTGTCGATGAGTGATTTAAGTTATAATTTTTAGTGATGAAAGAAATTGGATTGGGAACAGTTTTCGGTACAGCTGTCGACCGGGCTGAGAAAATCGAATCGACGTAGGAGACGTCTGAAAAGTTAACGAAGCATGTCAAGAACTAGTATTTTATGTTTAGAACAACCCTTAAGCGATTTTGGGTTGAATCAAATGGATTCAAGGTCAAAACGATCAGTCGGGCCTAGTGATGGTGTTGGGAAGATCAGGGGTACCAAGGAAAAGACCAAAATGAGATTTGATAAAATCAGGGGTGAAAATGCAATAAACCAAAGTCTGACAGTGTGAACACAAAGAGAAAATGGCCGCTGCACCTAGCCACCATTTTCGGCGATGGGACGGCCGAGGCTAGCTTGGGGAAGGTCATATACGGCGGTAGGAAGGCTTGGGGGCCAAGCTTGGCCGCTGATTGGCCGGAATTTGTCTATAAAAGGAGGCTGAAACTTCAAAGTTTTTGACATCAAATTGGTCGATTTTGAGAGAGAATCGAAGGCAAGGGATAAAGGGCTTTTGCTCCTTGGAGTGTGGGAATCGTTTATGGAGCATTTAGGAAGCAAAGGAGTACGTTTGGTGGCCGATTGAAGCTCAGTAGTAAAGCCCTAGGCGGACCGCCACCGCGACCTGCAACTCGCCATTCGGGGCACTTTCCGGTGGCCTTTCGACCTAATTTTTGTGGGGTTGTGATCGACTGAAGAAGGGCTTTAAGGGGGTACCAGTTTCGAGGTCATCGGAGCAACCGCCGGCGACTGGCTCGAGGAAGAAGAGGGTGGCGCGTGTAGTCACGCGTCAGCCTTCACCCTCACACACGTGCCTAGCGCGTGAGGGCGAGTGAGGAAGGGCATTTTGGTAATTTTGATTCCAGAATTTTGATTTAATTATTTTAGAATTTTCTGTATTGAAATATTTGGGAAAATGTTTGAGAAAATAATTATTTGGAATTACTGAGGTGAAAAATAGGAGAAAATAGAGGAAATTAAGGAAAATTTGAGGAAAATGGATTTTAATGCTTTCTTAATTAAATATGGTGTTTAGGATGTGTTGTGGCTCGAGGTTGCGTATAAGCTCAAGTATTTGGGATTTGGCACTCAAATCGAGGCATTACACGAGGATCGAGGTATTCCGAATGCATGCAGGTGAGTGGTCTGACTCTAGTTTTACCTTTTTTTTGGATATGTCTTGGTGTGAGTGTAGTAAGTTCAGGTGAACGAGTGACACGGTAGGGCACTCGAGACCAGAACTCGGAATGCTATGCTTATGCGTTTTGTTCATGTATATATGGCATCATTTACATATTGATCATCTAGTATATTGCATCAACTTTTTTTTTACTTGCAAAAGAGTCGATGCATGGTGTGGGATTTTCATATCATCGGGGTATTGATTTTCATGTCGTTATTGGGTCCGTATGAGACGGGATGGGGTCTTTTTGAGAATGGGACAAGGTTAATCTTGGTGAATGAGTGACACGGTAGGGCACTCGAGAGATTAAGTATGTCGCGGCAAGGTCAACCCCATCGGTGTGTGAAATGGATTTTTCACGAGAGGTTGAGTATGTCATGGAGATTTCTCAAGTTAGACATGTTTGCATTTGTCGTTTTGTCTGTGTATGCCATGCTTGTATGTTTGTTCATGCATTATGTAAACTGTTTCATGTCATCACTTAGATGTTTTGTCATCTAACTTGGGTTATGCCCCTGGAACGTTCAATGTTCCAGTCAGGGACTGCTGCGAGGGCAAGGATATGGTTGGTTGAAGATCTATGGTGCTTAGTTTGATAGACATTGTAACATTTGGGGGTTTTAGTATGTATTTCAGCTTGTATAAGAATTTGTACGATAACATTGTTATCATTTGGTTATCTATATTACGTATTTCGTTATGAAAATGCTATGTAAGAATCGGTGTTTGATGATAATGTATCCGCTGCATTATGATTATCTCTCATTTAGTTGTTAAGATTATTGATTTTGATGGTTAAACGGGCAAGACTGGGGTTTTTGGGATCTTGTGTGTGCATGTGAAGGTTGTTCATGAAGCACCGCGCGTAATGATGTTAATAAAAAAAAAAAAGATTCCCGAAAATACCCTTATAGTGACACGCCCGGCGAGGCGGGGTGTTACAAAATGCTCCCTCGACCATCCCTTGTGCAACCCTGTGGCCAAAATAAGCCGTGGTCGACCAGCCATGTGCTGGTCATTGGCCAAACTTTTGGGTTTTTGCTCTTTAGCCCCTTAACTTTTGGCTTTTACCTTTTTGACCCTTTTCACTTAGCTCCTGAACTTTCTATAATTGTATTTAAGACCGTCAAGTCCTAAAACATCTATTTGACCCCTGAAGATTCTGAAAAAACATTGTTTTGACCTCATTCTGGCAATTTCAGAAAACTGCACTTAGGCCCGAATTTTCGTTTTGGCCCTAAACTTTTCGTTTCTTTCTGAAACCGTTGAAGGGTTGTTCTTTAAGAAAAATCGAAGCCCCATCAAGCTTTCGTTGACTTCCCGAAAGTCGCCTTCAATGATTTGGTTTTGCAGCCTAAATGACAGCTGCATTTTAGTTGTACCGAAAATCGTTTCCGATCCGATTTCTTTGGATACTATAAATCCTATCTCGGGATGCTCGTTAATGCCATATCATTTTCCTTTGGCATCTCAGCGTCAGGGCATTCCCTATAGTCGATTCGGTCTTTCATACGGTAATAAATTACCCTTATACCCTCATATTCGAATCTTTCTGGGAGAAGAGATATTTTAGGCTTTTATGATCTGTATAAATCTCCACTTTCTCCCAGTACAAGTAATGTCTCCAAATCTTTAGTACAAATACCATTTCTGCCAATTCTAAGTCATGTGTAGGATAGTTCATCTCATGTTTCTTCAATTGTCCCATTATCAATAAGTCAACCCATTGACTTTTTCCACTTTCGTGACAATTACCTACAAATAGCATATATAAACCATAAAAAATCATTACTCTCATAAAACAATTATCTCATCTTAGACTATATCACCGAGGCCCACTAAAGGGTCGTTACATTATTGGTGAGGGAAACTCATATTAGGGTCTCTTTGGAGGAGGTCTTGTTCACTCATTCTAACTTCCCAACCTCTCATTGGTCATCTTGATAAAAGATTCTTTTTCCCCTTACTAATTTTCTCTATTCTTTCTTTCTTCTCTATTGTTTTTTCTATTTTCTCTCTTCTTGTTCAACTCTTTTGAGTGGGAGACTATCCCTTGATCTCCTATTTATAGGACACATAATTTTTCTCATAAAGAAGTTAATTAACTTGAGGAAATTTTAATTTATTTTTGTCTTTTGAAATTTTTTTTCTTAAAAAATATCTCTTTATGTGTACATAAAAAAAAAAGGAAAAGAGGAAAAAAAAATAACAAATCAATGAAAAGTGATTTCCAAGCCATCCCGATAGTCAAAAAAGTCTGCCCAAAACAGCCATTGGGGTCATGGGGTCACTTTCTTAAAATGAGATACTACACATGATTTAGGGAAGTCTGTCTAATGTTCACAAGACTCAAACTCTCATACATTAAGTTCATTAATGCAACTATTTACTACTAAAATATCACTTTAGTGATAATAATTAGTGATTTTGATTATTTATTTTTTTATACATATACTTATTTAAAAAACAAAATGAACATTGTTGTTATCAAATTATAACAATAATATTTATTTATCTAGGATCAGCTTGAGCAAAAGTATCCGTCAATGTCAAGGTCTAGGGTATTATTCACGAGGCTTCAACGGATCCAGATTGGGTCGGAGTTGGAATTCAACAAGGCCTGAGCCTGGAATAGTATTCAGAATCTTCTCTACAAGGTACCTGGAGGGGCTTTCGTGGACCTTGATGGGGCTTTCAATAGATTGGTCTTCCAAAGTTAAGGGAAAGCCGTCCAGAATTTAGCCTGTGGGCGCAACAACAATTAGAAGGCTACGAGGGGGAATTCCCCGTGTGGGCTCTCCAACGGCCAAGTCAAACAATATTCTGAGAAATACGTCAAATGCAAGTCGTAGATAATATGCATGACATTATCGATATGTGCATAAATGCTTGTGTTTATGCTGATGAATAGTTGTTGGTGAATAGTTACTCTTTTATGAATATCATTATTCAAATAACCGACTGGGTCTTGATTAAAATCGACTGGCCCCAATAATTGACTAGGTCTTGATTAAAACCGACTGGCTCTTAATAACGAATGGGTCTTGATTAAAACTGACTGGTTGGAGAATCGATTGGGTCTTGATTAAAATCGACTGGGTTCTCATTAAAATTGATTGGCTGGAGAACCGACCGGATCTCGATTAAAATCGACTGGCATCTGATTAAAATCGATTGGGCCTTGAATCGATTGGATCTTCCTTAGAAACGACTGGGTCTTGATTAAAACCAACTGGCCTTAGCAATGACCGGCTTAAAACTGACGGCTTAAGAACTGACTGCCCTTAAGAACTGAGTGACCCTTTGAATGCTTGAGAACAATACAGAGTTTTTGTTCCTCCCAAAGATGAATCCCCCAAATGAAGAGACAAGCCACCTACTTATAAAGAGAGAGCAAGAGACATGTGACAGTCATCCCGCATTTCCCGGGGAACACGTGGCAACCATCGAGAGCTTCTCGGATAGCATATTCTCAACTTATTCCTCTCGGGATTTAAGATAGCACAGGGTTAAGAACCGAGTTGGACTCACTCGGTTTAATGGAACCGAGTGGGTCTTGATTGTGACCACCTAAGGGTGGCCACAATTTAAAAGAAATGGGGGCCGAGAGGCCCCTTAATTGAACCGAGAGAGGTAGGGTCGAGAGGCCCCCTTTAATTTAAATGCACGGGGGCCGAGAGGCCCCCATAATATGAATCCAGAGGGGTGGGGGCGAGAGCCCCCTTAATTACAACCGAGACCCACTCGGTTCAAAGGAATCGAGTGGGTCTCGGTTGTGGCCTAGTTCAACCGAGTGGGGGCCTCTTGGCCCCCCTTGTCTTGAACCGCGTGGAGGCCCCCCCCCCCCCCCCCCCCCCCTGTGCTCCCCAATTGCTGCTTGACTCTTCTTTGAATTGTTTAGTTGCCGTGTGGTCCAATTGCCTCTAATTCCATGCCTGCTATTATATATATAATATTCATGACTTGCTGGACTTCCAATTGTTTAATAATATATATTCATGTTGCATCAATTGTGTCTTCACGTGAAGGGCTTCAACTTCAATTGCCAAGACTCCACTAATTGTTTAATTGATTAAATATTTCAATTGCCAAGCTTCATCTCATCTTAATTTGCTTCTTTGAATTGCCGAGTGGGGCCCTTGTTGGATTAATTAATTGGGATGAGACTCGGGCCAATTAATTAATTGCCTTGCAGCGCCTTCTCCTCAATTGCCAGTTAATCTTCAAGCATCAATAATTTAACCCTCAAATGCAAACTTCATATTTTAATGTTGTTGATGGGTTCCGGCTGACTTCCACGGGTCTTTTGGCAGGGCGTATCAACAATAATAAACTTCATATTCAAGATAAAGGGGATGAGTGTAAGCAGGATACAGTGGCATTGGGTTGGGGTCTACCTTGCAAATGGTTGGTTGTCCCTTTTGACATAGAAAGGTCTTCTCATTCACCTAGAGTAGCTGCTTGGAAGAAAAGTAAGGCTTTTTCTCTTTCTTTTTAGCTTGTTTTGAGTTTTTAATTTTTTTAAAATACTGAAAATACATTTTTTTGGGGCTATTTTTGAAAACACAATTTTAGAAATAACTAAAATTTTTGTAAAGAAAACCCAAAATAAGGGTATTTTTAATGAAAATACACTAAAAAGTGGAAAACACAAAAAACAGCCGCGCCCCCCATCCCCCAAAAATCTCGAACAGATCTCTCTGTTCTCTCAAGCATTGGCTATTGATCGCCCGTCCCGCCATCTCCATTCCATATCTAATCGGTGTCACTGGCAAACATAGGCCTTGCTTCCTTCTCCATCATAGGTCATCGTCGTGGTCGCCATCGTTGTTCTTCATTGTCGTTCGCCATTCGATAGTTTAAATGCCACTGCCATGGTCGACTAGTTGAGTTGCTCATTCTCGGCCTTCAACACCCTTCAATCTGTTCCCCAAGAAAGGAAGAATGGGAGAACTGCTTCTGTTCAATGTCGTAGAACTCATTCTGTCCAAGCTAGGCGAACTTCTAGTCGAAGAACTCTTCCTAGCAAACGGACCAGATGCCGAGCTCCGGAAGCTTGAAACCGCTTTGTCGTCAATCAAACTGGTCCTATTGGACGCAGAGGAGAACCAGTCAACGAAAGTCGAGCTTCCCGAATGGCTTGCCAATGTCAAGGATGCTTTCGCCGACGCCGATGATCTTCTGGACGAGGTCGAATTTGAAGCTCTCAAGAACCAGGTTAGGGGAAAGTTACGGAACTATCTTACGAGCAGTAGTTCAATTAGTTTTCGCCTTTCAGTTGTTAGCAGGATCAAGGAGATGACAGAGAGGTTACATTTAATTGATGGTGGGAAAAAAAAATTTAGGCTTTCTGAGAGGTCTTCGGATCCGCGTAATGTGCTATACAGAGGAAAACTTTTCCACATCTTCCAAAATCTGTGCCAATTTCACATCATGGGCTGCTGAGCTCAAATCTGCTCAATCAATTCAGACTACACCCTCATATAGGTATAATACACACGATAAGCCTCTCTTCAGGACTAGAGATAGACATCTTACCTATTTGCCTCAATAGCGTCTGCTCTTGGACCATCATAGCTGTAACGCCCCGCCCTTTTCAAGGGTGTTAAATAACTTAAGAATTTCGGGAATATATATAAATTTTTCTTCATAAACTCAATATAAATCATTTTCCGACAATTCCGATCTACCTTCTCAGCATACCAAAATAAAAATAAAAAAACTAAAATAGGTAATCATCATAAATGCGGAAGCTAAAATCGAAACCTGATATGGTACAGAATCGAAATCCACTTTAATAATAAAATAAGAATTTGTACCATTACATCTTCAAATACTTAATTACATAGAGACTCATCATCAAGAGATAACAATTAAATACCTCAAAAGATACAACTTAATGATACCTCAAAAATACATTAAACTATAACAATTATACACGATCATTAATATAATAATATATCCTGAATCCTCATGAAGAAACAAATACTGGGACAACTCGCTAAATCCATCAACCACATCATCACGTGTCGTTACGTCTCAATCATCTCCTTGCCATATCTGCAAGTCCTAATTGGAACGTTTGAATGTTCTAGGGGCATAACCCGATTAGAAGATGAATCTTCTAGTGAGGGTTTAAAAACATGATATATGAATGTATGATGCAAATAAATGAACAAACATTGCTCTAGTGAATTCCCAGGCCCAGCTCGGTACGGAATCCTAGGCAAAATCTTGGCACATTCGGCAAGATAATCATAACGTTATTCCATCAATTACCCTTGGGGAATTACGGCTACACTCTTAGGTGACATCACATTCTCATGCACAAATATCATATGATAATAATATCGTGCCATGGAAATTATCATGACTTTCCATGCAATATGACAAAATAAATCATATCTTTCATAAATACCATGCATATATAAGCAATCATATCTTTCATAAATATCATGCATAATAAACAATCATATCATATAGATAGGATAACTCATCTTTAGAGATAAACTCGAATTTTCGAAAAGCGTGCATCGCCTCGATATTCGTGCCTGACCTTGATTTTCGTGCCAACTCTCGAAAGTTGCACCAATACTTTTCCTCGAGCACATAATTCTAAAAAGCATATTTAATCACTAAATATGCTCTAAAACTAAAGTAGATTTTGTCCTATTCTGTCTTCTTATATATATTATTACTTAAAAATGCATAAAAATATGCTCTAAAACTAAATTAGGCATAAACCTTCAAACACCCAATTTTGTCACACCCACACACATATATATAAACATTAAACAAGAATTATTGGTCTAAAATGTCACCTCCATCCAGAGAGACAGAGAGATAGAGAGAGAAGCATCGCTGGCATGAACCTGCAAGAGAGAGATGGGGGGGGGGGGGGGGGGGGGGGGGGGGAGAGAGAGAGAGAGAGAGACGTGGGAAGTTGACCTGAAAGCTTTAAGCCATAGAGGTTGATTGCTTCTCAATATAAATCGTTCTTCTTCAACACCCTTCAATCTGTTCCCCAAGAAAGGAAGAATGGGGGAGAACTGCTTCTGTTCAATGTCGTAGAACTCATTCTGTCCAAGCTAGGCGAACTTCTAGTCGAAGAACTCTTCCTGGCAAACGGACCAGATGCCGAGCTCCGGAAGCTTGAAACCGCTTTGTCGTCAATCAAACTGGTCCTATTGGACGCAGAGGAGAACCAGTCAACGAACGACGAGCTTCGCAAATGGCTCGCCAATGTCAAGGATGCTTTCGCCGACGCCGATGATCTTCTGGACGAGGTCGAATTTGAAGCTCTCAAGAACCAGGTTAGGGGAAAGTTACGGAACTATCTTACGAGCAGTAGTTCAATTAGTTTCCGCCTTTCAGTTGTTAGCAGGATCAAGGAGATGACAGAGAGGTTACATTTAATTGATGGTGGGAAAAACAAATTTAGGCTTTCTGAGAGGTCTTCGGATCCGCGTAATGTGCGTATACAGAGGGAGACGAGCCATTCTTTTGTTCATAGCGTCATGTGATAGGAAGAAGAAGGGATGAAGAAGCCATTGTTGAGAGGTTGAATGATGCTCGCGAACATGTTTCTGTCATTCCCATTGTGGGAATTGGGGGCTTGGGGAAGACAACATTGGCTAGGTTAGTGTACAATAATGAGCCGGTTGCTAGGGATTTTGAGCCGAAGATGTGGGTTGGTGTTTCTCAGGATTTTGATATGAATGTGCTGATGAAAAAGATCATTGCATCTGCAACGACTTCACCCTGTGATGAGCAAGATAGTGATCACTTGCAGCATAAGCTTCGGGGTTGTTTGGCCGATAAGAAATTTTTACTCGTCTTGGATGATATGTGGGACAGCGACCTAGTAAAATGGAGGGAACTGAAATCTCTCCTCATGGGTGGTCGCAGAGGAAGCAAAGTCATTGTCACCACTAGGTCTAATGCAGTTGTTTCCATTGTGGGCAGCGATCATCATTATAAACTTGGTGGACTTGCTTGGAGAGATTGCTTCTCTTTGATTCTGGAATGGGCTTTTCCAAAAGGAGAAGATCAGAGTAGGCATCAGAACCTCCTCGACATCGGAGAGCAAATTGCACAGAGATGTAAGGGCGTTCCATTAGCTGCAAGGTCTCTAGGAAGCCTGCTGTACAAAAAAACAGACGAACGTGATTGGCAGCGTGTGAGAGATAGTGAAATATGGAGGTTACAACGTCAGAGGCCAGAGGATATCCTGCCTGCTCTGAAATTGAGTTATGATTACTTACCATCTTACCTGAAACCATGTTTTGCATACTGTTCAATTTTTCAAATGGGGCAATACATTTACAAGGATAAGTTAATTCAGCTGTGGATGGCACAAGGTCTGATTCAGTCAATTCCTGGCCAAAATCTAGAGCCCGAAGACATCGGGGATCAGTATTTTGATGAGTTGTGTTCAACATCACTCTTTCAAGAGGTTGAAGAGAATGGCCCCTTGTATGTAACCTTTAGAATGCATGATCTTGTACATGATCTTGCACAGTCTATAGCACAAACAGAATGCCTAAAGAAGAAATCCCATACGGGAGATGTTTTAAATATGGTTCGGCATGTTTCCTTACTGGGTTGTGATTTGTCAGGACAGGGAGTAGAAAAATCCCTCCTGAAACTTCAGAAGCTGCGGACCATTTTCTTTCCACGGGATGGGATAAGATCCATGCATGATCGTTTTGTTGATGAATGCATCGAAACTTTCCTGTACTTGAGAGTGATCGATTTGGAGGATTCATGTTTTGAAGTCTTACCGAAATCTATTGGTTACTTGAAACATTTGAGGTTCCTTGACCTCAGTTGGAACTGTAGCATCAAAGAACTCCCTGCTTCCATTTGCAAGCTGCTGAATCTGCAGACTCTGAGAATCTCATATTGTAAGGCGTTGAAGAGGTTGCCTAAAAATATAGGGAACTTGATTGGCCTTAGACATCTCTATGTAACCACACAACAGGAATCTTTCCCTGAGAAAGCAATCGGATGCTTGACTTCTCTTCAGTCTCTGTGGATCACCGGTTGTGCCAACCTTGTTTGTTTGCCAGAAGAAATTCAGTGCCTCAGAGCTCTTCGGACATTAGCTATCAGCAGATGCCCGAGATTAGCATCTCTTCCAAAATGCGTAGCAAGTCTTGCCAAGTTAGAGAACCTGATGATCAATGACTGTGAAAAGCTCAACTTGGATGAGGGGAGAATCACTGTAATTGCAAACCTTGGCATCAGGACAATGGTATTTACAGAATTACCAAACTTTGTGAATTGGCCCCGTTGGCTGCGTGGCACAGCTAGGAGTGTAAATTACCTAAGGATTGCATTCTGCCCCAGCCTCCGGAAATTCCCAGAGTGGCTGCAAAACTCAGAGTCGCTTCAGAAACTTGAGATTTTGGGATGCCCGGAAGTGTCAGCACTGCCAAAGGGATTCCAACACCTCCGGGCACTGAAAGTACTGAGGGTTAAAGAGTGTAGCAGGCTGGCCCTACACTACACCCAGAAACAGCAAGAGACTGGCATATGGTAGCTCATATCCCAGAATTATATATCAACAACGCCAGAATCACCTCCTCTCATTATTAGGTAAGCTTGAATTTTCAACCCTCACCCAGCACATAAACATTGTATATCTATCTAATAATGCTAGAAATGAGGTTATTTGTGATAAAATCAAAGTGGGTATCTATTAAAAATAAGATACAGAAGCGATGTATAACATGGTTTGGACATTTAGAAATGTTAGACAAGCACTGGTGGACTCGCATGTGAATAGAGTAGATGAAGTGAAAAAGTTACGTGGGATGACACATAAGAGAAGTTATAATCATAAATAAAGGTGATTGATGTGTTAGAATTTATGTAATGGATACTACTCAATGGGTTAAGGTTTTTGTTGTTGTTGTTGTGTTATGTATTACTTGTTCAAGCTCCCTTGTCTTTGGAAGGACAATCCCAAGGAAATAATTTCAAAAATTTGGTGCTTTATTCGTGGTTCGAATTTTTCAAGCAGCTTACACATTTAATATAAAATTTTGGGGTATGTTTCCTATTTCTTGGATTTTTCAAGAAAGGTTTTGGCCCTCCCAGGGTCGGACCTTCCATGAGGCAACTGCCTCAGGGCCCATGGAAATTTCACAATTTAGGGGCCCATAAATTGAAAATTGCCCATGCAAATTTCACAACTAGAGACCATGGAAATTTCACAACTTAGGGCCCCATGCTTTTTCCACCCCCCACCCCCTTCACGTGACCCTTCTCCCTTTCTCTCTTTCGCTCGCTGCCCTAGCCCATGGCCCCTATCTCTTTGGCTTCGTCGCGTCTCGCCCTCGCCCTCGCTCTCGCCTCTCGCTGCTGCTCCGTCGTCGGTAGCTCGCTGCCTCTCTCTCTCTTCTTGTTGCTCCTCGCCCTTCGCCCTCGCTTTCTCGCCTCTCGCTGCTCGATCGGCGATCGCTCGTCCTCACCGACTTGCCTCGCCCTTGTGGTCGATGGCTGGTTGCTCGGGCGCTCGCCCAGCAAGCATTGCCTCTCGCTGCTCTGCTCAGTCGCTAGCTCGCCATCGCCCTTCATCGCTCGCCCTTGTGGGTTGTGGGTTGTGGCCGGTGGCTCGCTACCTCTCGATTGCCGATTGGGTCATCAGATTAGATCTGCTTCTCAGATGCTTTAACTCCAGATTTGCTTCAAACGGTTAGTTGCTCCTTCATTTCGTTTTGTTTCGTTTATGGTAGTTTTTAATTGATAATTTAAAAAAAAAATTAATTTTATTCTTATGGTATAAATATTTATTTATTTTTTATATTTTATTATAAAAAAATAAAATTTGAATGTAATATACAATTCGGGCCCATTTTCACGTCTCGCCTCATGGCCCCAAAAACTCAAGTCCAGCATTGGGCCCTCCAAAGACCTTTGTTTCCTTGTTCATGGGCCGTAAGTGCTTTTAAGTCCCTTTTTGTGCCAAATTGCCCTTTTGCAGGGCAACACCCTCTAATGATCCTTCTTTTCTAGCACCTCTAAAATCATATCTAAGACATGTTTACCATTTTTTTTTCATTTTTCCTTCGTCTTCAAAGTCCCATATAGTTGGCCCTACCTTGGTTCCTTGTTTTTGCCAGCTTAGTCTACTATTATTCAAATTTAGGTTTTATTAGTTTGATTTATTGAAATTGGGTGAGCCCAAGCTCATCTATTTGTAGAATTCTAGTTTTAGAATACATTAATTTTTAATAAATAGAAAATATTTATATTAATTTTAAAATTATTAAAAATACAAAAGTAGGTTGAAATAAATATACTTTTTAAATTCTCAAAAGGGTAACTAACCAAGCTATTTTATTTTATTATTTTTAAATTATATGTTTTTTTATTTTTAAAACACTTTTCTCCTTAAAATTTAAAATTAAATTTTATTTCTCATTATTACGAAGCAATATTATAGTATGATAATATATATTAGGGTAAATTACATCTAAATTTTAAATTTTCTTTTAGTTTGGGTTAGAGATAGTCATTTTTGAGAAGGTCTCATGTGGTTTAAAAATATTTCTAGAGGTTCATAAGTTTACTTTGTTTATTTGAGAATCTCGTCTAAAAACATTTTTAGACTTTGATGGGTCATTTAATATAAGTAATCTTTCAAATGTTTCAACTCTTATTAAAATCTTCTCAGGTTTACCAGCTGTAATTTTATCCCTCAAAATAAAATGGATATGTTTAAGAATTATTAAATATAAATGTCTGATGGTATGGTTGACAAATTGAAATTGTGTGTCTTGAGAATTTGTGTGCTGTTTAAGTAAAAATGTAAGTTTCTTTAATATTTTATTTATTTATTTATTTATTAGGGTGTCTGAGCTTTGCCCAACTAATTCCCAGAGGGTGGGTGACCTTACCCCCTGATGTACCCCTATGTAAATTCGAATGAGAACACACTTTATACACACTCAGAACTGGACATTACGTGCAGTCCATGCGAGACTTGCCTTTCAGTCTTATCATTACCTTTCAGTTAAATGTTGCCTTTCAGTAATAATTCTATCTTTCAAGTCGCAATACTGATTCAAACTGATATTTTATATGAAACTTTAAGTACTTTGCCACGATATGTACGTGGGGCAAGTTTCTTTAATACTTACATGATGGTCTATATGATGAATGTGACGTATGTCAAAATGATTGAATTCTCTTGGAATTTGTTTGATAGCAACTTGTGAATGACAAGAATAATTAGATTTAAGTCCGTTGTTGTAATGACTCGTTAGTGAGTCTAAATTATTTTTCGGTATTATTTTAGCCTGTATTATATTGTGGCCATAAAATAATTAAATTGGAAAAAAAAAGAAGAGAGATGAAATGATAAATAAAGGATGTGGATGGAAAAAGAAAAGAAAGGAAAAATAAAAGCAAGGGAAAAAAAAAAGAAATGTGTATATGCATGTATGTCTATTTTTAAGAAAAAAGAATTAAATTGAAAGGGGATATGATGGGAATTGGCATATTTAGCAAGGGGTAAAATGGAAAAAATCAAAGAGAATTAGAGGGGGGAAGGGGGTTGCTCGTGCACTTCATCCTTCATCTCCTCTCATTTCCTACCTTTTCCTTTTTTCTTTTTTCCTTTTTTTTCCTTGTTCTTCTGGACCACCTCAAGATCCTCTCTTCTACTTGTTTCTTCTTCCTCTAGCTTGGTTTGTAAACTTCAGTAAGGACCAAAGATCAGTTTGGAGGCAGCAATTTCAGCTTCAATCGGGTTTCTACAACTTAAGGCAAGTTCTCTTCCCTTTCACATTATGTATTTAATCCCCCTTTTTTTCATGGGGATGGTAGGAATGAGTTTTGTGGGGATTTTTGGAAGCCTTGTAAATGAATTTCACCAAGTTGAAATCTAAAAATTGGGGGGATCTTGGTTGGGTTGGTTTTTATGCAAAAATCTGGTTGTCTGTAAATCTTTCATTTGTTATATGATTTTGAGTGTTTAAGCTTGTGGTTTCATTGGAGTATTGATCTACCCCATATTTCCTAAGGATTGACACTAGTTTTGAGCCAAAATCGAGTTTAAATGAGTTGAAAATTGAAAATTTGGGTTAGGGTTTCGTTATGCAAATTTTGTTCTGTTTTTGTTTGCAAAAATCGACTTTCAATATGTCAAAACTTGACTCTCCTTCAAAAGTCGACTTCCAATTTGTAAAAAGTCAACTCTCCTTCAAAAGTCGACTCTCCATATGCCAAAAGTCGACTCTTGCAATGGACTACATTGCGCACCTTGTACCCTTTTAGCCATAACTTTTTGCTCCAATATCAGAATTGAGATCTGCTTTTTGGTTTGTAAACTAGACATCAAGGGATTTGATTTCATATATAATTTGGCATATTTTGGTTGTAAAATGAATTACAAAATTCCTATTTTAAAGTGACATACCATACAAAAAGAATGAATTATCAAGTATGTGCCCACAAAGAGTTCACAATTGTAAGAGTAGTGACAAGATGATCAAGTGGGGCTCAATTTTAGATGAGGCATAAGATGTTCACATACATGTTTCACATGCATGATATACTTATATGTACATTAGCGCACCTACTATTTCGCACGGAGGAAAAGCAAAAGGATATCCTATAAAGGAGAAAGTGTAAGACTGTGGGTTAGAGTCTCCCAACATCTGTCATTGTGATGTATAAGATTGTGGGTTAGAGTCCCACTATAGCTATTTATACTCGCATGAAATGTGGTCAAGACGAGGGTGGAAAGTGATCCACGAGATGATGGTGCATATATTTTACCTGATATCGTATGACATGTGTTGATATGATATATATATGGGATGCATGTATCGTTGAGTTAGAAATGCATGATGTAATCACACATGGTAAAATAAATTAGTTGTATGTCTATTTATGTCTCATTGTTTCCTACTGCCTTACTTTTTCATAAATTATACTTGTTGAACCTTGTGACTCACTTTGTTTATTCTGTGTCAATTCAAATAAAGGGAAAGCGATAGTGGGCGATGAGGCTAGTCACGCCTGATGGTGAGAGATGCATAGTGTATACAGAGTCACCTCGAGCGGAGAATCCTGGGGAGTGTCTTGTTTTCTTTTTAACAGGGCATGGAGAACAATTGTCTTCATGTAATTTTGTTTCATGCCACCATTTTTTTTTTTTTTTGGTATTATATGGGTTGTTAAGCCCAGACCAAACATGTTACTTGATTGTGTTGTATGAATGTCAAGTTCTCTACGTAAATGTTAGTATAATGTCATGAAAGTACTATTGGGATGCTTTGTTTCCATTTCTTAGCGACCTTTTCATGGATTGCCTATGCTAGTAGGTACTCTAGGAGGCAGACCGTGACAGTTGTGTATTAGAATTTGTCATTTTGAAAGAGTAGTATGATCATTATTTGTATATTGATATTTTGTAATGAGTGCATAAGGATGCAAAATTGCATCCTTAAATGTTTTTGATATTATTCTCTTGCCTTGATTATGTGATACTAGGACATGTATTGAAGTTTTAAAATGTGATTTTCAAGTTCATCTATATAATTTCTCAAGAAATTCTAAATATAGTGCAATAGTTATAGCTAGAGTCTTTAAGATCGTTCGAGTGACTTGTAGAGTTAATCGAATACATTCTCATAGAAAATGTTATTGAGAAATGAGTAATAGTACTCAAAATGCTAAGCTAGAGTAATTATTTATAAAATAACTCGAGCTTATCACTCGAGTGACATGGGATTAGAATTCTAGTGTTTAAAAGCACTTTAGCATTTGATATATTTCAGTTTTGATTTATGTCTTTGTATGATTTGATTTGAATATGTGAGTAATAATTTTCTTGAATGAATTTGATTATACATGTCTTGACAATGTCTTGTTTGATTAATGTTATGATGACATATCCAAAGGCTTAAATGTGGTAAACTAGTTTTGTTGTTTGTCTAAAGTATTTCTTGAATAATTGAGATGTCATGCTTGAATGCAAAACATCTTTGACTCTTGAATGTGCTCATTTGAATTTAAGTTTTTTTTTTTTTTTTTGTATGTGATATCTATGTGAGTAAATGATTGAAGAAATTGTTTTCTGTGATTGTTTCTCTCTCTGCTTTCCAAGCGATATTTTATTTATTAAGAGAATAGGTAAACCCTTAAGAATTTTTTGTGTTGTGTGTTGATATCTATGTGTGTATGCTAGGAAATTATCTTCATGATATTTACTAAGGAAAAATTATCGGTACTTCTAAAAGTATTCACGCTCTCATTTTGTTTAGTATCCTAAAAGTAAAACTTGCTCAAAGATAC